>NC_068302.1:25244787-26459787 GCF_025860055.1 Xyrauchen texanus | reverse complement strand
GCACTTAACATTGGTTTTACACTTGTAATACATTTTCCATCTGTTATGTAATTAAGTATATGTTAAGAGCATGTTCATATTTATGTGTAGTATGCAAGTATACAGTAGCAAGTTTACATTTAACTGATGCTTTTATCTATGTGTTTGAACCTGAAACTTTTTTTTCTTTCATTTCTCACCACTCCCAACAACAAATATTGTTGTCACTATTTAAAATGTGCAGTTAATCACTGTAGTAATTACAAAAGGTCACATGATGACTTAAAGTAGACCGTTCACAGTATTACTCACACAAACCCAAAACGCCATCAGGGTGACACGTGACACTAAAATAACGCAAAAAAACAAATATAACACCCCAATGTACATGACTGATATTAAAAATAAGAAGAAGCTTTCCAATTAAATGAATTGTGATGGGTCACGCATCAACATCTAGGAATGCCCGATTATTGTTTTTCACCGTAATTTAAACAATAGTTTACCGTAAAAAGTATATCTTTTTAAATATATTATTACACCAGATGCTTCGGCCTTTACTCTTCTTTTTCTCCCACAAAAAATGAAAAATCATTCAGCTGGGGCCAGATGTATTTGCTTCGGGGAAGGTGTTCTTTTTCCCAAGTACTGGGCCTGGCATCTAATTTCTCCTAACATCCAAGATTGACCAGTCTCGGGAACTCACATGGGGGGAAAAGAACACATTTTCCCATTAAGGAGGGGAAAGGCGCAGTGTGCAAGTGGTACATCTGGCCAGCTGCCTGCAAACATACCTGTTCATACCTGCCAACACATGGGACAAAAATGGCTCAACCCAGAGATTATAAAATCTTGCAAAGGTATTGGGTGTCGACTAACCCACAGCTCTACAGATGTCTGCTAGAGAGGTGCTGTTCGCCAAGGTCCAGGAGGATGCCACACTCCTAGTGGAGTGTGCTCGTACTCCCTGGGGGGTACGCACTGGGCCTATGCCATCCTCTGTTTGGAGACAGCCTTTCCCATCCGCTGTCCTCCAAAACAGACAAAGAGCTGCTCGGAGCATCTAAAGCTCTCCGTGCAGTCCAAGTAGATATGCAAAGTGCGTACCGGACACAGCAACGACAAGGCTGGGTCTGCCTCCTCCTGGGGCAGCACTTGCAGACTCAACACCTGGTCCCTATGAGGAATAGTGAGAACCTTGGGCACACAGCCCCGCCGGGGTCTCACAGCAATATGAGAGTATGCCGGACCGAACTCTAGGCATGTATTGCCAACAGAGAACACCTGCAGATCCCCAACCCTCTTGATGGAAGTGAGTGCAGTCAGGAAGTCCGTCTTCAATGAGAGGGCCTTTAGCTCAACTGACTCCAGAGGCTCAAACAGGGCTCTCTGTAGGCCCAGCAGGACCACTGAGAGACACCACGAGAGAACGAGGTGCGGCTCTAAGGAACCTGAAGGTCGTGCTTCCCCAAGGACTTACTGTCCACTGCATTGTGGTGTGCTGCTATAGCAGCCATATACACCTTCATGTTGGAGGGGGACAGCCGCCCACCAACCTCTCCTGCAGGAAGGAAAGCACCGACCCGACTGCACATCTCTGGAGGTCTTCACCTAGGGAAGAATACCAATTTGTGAATAGATGCCACTTCAAGGCATACAGCTGCCTCGTAGATGTAGCCCTGGCCTGAGTGATCGTGTCTACCACTGCTGGTGGTAGCCCACTTAGGTTTTCCACTTCCCATCCAGAGGGAAGCGCTCTTTCAGTGCCTTGGCATGGTGAACTTGCAAGAGGGCCATGGCATGTAGGGTGGAGGCAGCCTTTCCAGTGGCACTGTAAGCCTTGGCCACCGGGGATGATGTGAACTTGTGCCTTAGGCAGGAGTCCAGGGCAATTCCGGCAAGTGGCGGTGTTTTGCAGACACAGGTGCACCGCAAACACCTGCGTCACATACCCCCTGGCCACCCAACCGTCGAGGGTAGTGAAAGCTGAGAAACTTGGAAGCCAGGTCCGGTGCAGTAAAAGATGCCTGCCACGAATTTGTGAGTTCCTCATGCACCTCTGTGTGGAATGGAACTGGGGCTGAGCGTGGCTGTGAGCGGCGCTCTGAGTCCAGGAACCAGTCATCGAGCTGCGAGGGCTCAGGGCAGGGTGGAGGGTTCCACTCGAACCCAACGCTCGTGGCATCCCGGGCAAGCATGGCAACTAGCTCCGCGTCGGCCTCAGGCTGGACGACCACACCAGAAGGTGGGAACCCCACCGAGTCGTCCGCTGTAGCAGCCCGCTCCCTGATGCTGTGATCGAGAGCTCATCCTCATCCTGAACCCTGAATGAGACATTAAGCCCGTCCTAGGGCGAGCTACCGGACCCATCCATGAACTTGACTGGTGGACACAAGCGTGCTGTGGAACGGGAGGGCCGTAGGGATTCACCCGGTGGAAATGTTCCCATTAATCGCACATATCGCCCCAGCACTAACCACCGCTGCCTTATGCATATAAGCAGAAGGACCAGGATGGGAAGCGGCTGAAGTGGCTTTCTTTCTATGGAAGAGAGAAAGTCGTGATCGCAATGTTGCCATGGCTGCGCTTCTCGCAGTGAGAACATTCGGTGTCAAGCAGTGTTGAAAAAATCCTTTAAGAGGTGTGTTCCATTCACCTCTTAAAGCAAAAGCGTAAAAATGGCTGTTGGATATATGGCGCATTACAGCAGGTTCTCCCTTTCTCGCACAGATAAGTGTGTTTTCTCTTAAAGAATGAGCACTGATGGAGAGCATCTTTTTAAAGATGCCTTTCCATTTATGTGCAGCTCCTAAAAAAGGGTGCGGTCATTATCTCTCTCCCTCTCACGGCCACGATCCCCCGCCCAAGGAGAACCCACTGACTGAGCGAGGCCACACGGCGTCTCTCCTGCATGTGCCACCCCCATAGTTACGCTGAGACAGCGTTCGTGGGTGGCACGCATCGTCGACCAGGCGATACTGGTAATCTGGCATACTGGGCATTTTCCTGGTGGGCTGACGCACTTTGGGGCCGATCAAGGGTGGACTGGCCATCGGGAGAACCAAGCGGGCCGGTGGGTCGGCCTTGAAATGTGCCGAATGGGCCGTGATAAGCTAAAATGAGCCACCGCGTTATGCATAACGGACAACAAAATGGCGCCGCGATATGCAGAAAAGGACGCTCAACAAGATTTGGGCCAGTTGCCATGTATAACCCCGTGCCGATTTATCTTCCGAGTTCAGCCCCGATGATGGGCCAAAACCACCTGTCTCTGATGTCCATTGAAAATGACTTTCTGCGCAAATTGGATTTTACCAGCCTCATTAAGGACTCCCTGCAGAGTTCTGCAAATTCTAAAAGGTAGCATATGCAACAATATGTAGCCTACATATTTATTATTGTGCTGCGGTTTCATTATTGCTGTTATAATAACAGTGTTATTATGTGCTTCTGCTGTGCTGCTGTTTTATTATTGCTTTGTTTTATACACAGTTTGGTGTATTGCACAGCGGTTTGTGTCTCAGTAATGAGTTCTGCACTGATGCAGATGCTGTAGCCTACCTGTTGGTTTATAAAGCTAAAAGTGGTTACCATCTTGCAGTTGAACTGTGATTGCAGGGAATTCTGTTGCTTTGCTGTTTATAATTACATATTTCCTTGTAATTCCTTACATCTCTGTTTAGTTAGTTTTGGTTGTAGTTCCGGTGGTTCTTGATCATAATTTAAGGGCTGTTTCTAAACAATGGGCCTTGTCCTTTTTTGTATTTGTGTTTTGTTTGTAATGTTCAATTTCTCATTTTACTTATGTGGTGTGGTGGTTATTTTCTTAAAGTGGTACACCACTTTAAGGAATGTAGAGGAAACACTGTAGTGTCTCAATGTGTTTGTCTATGCCAGTTCACCTTACTATTTGCATGTGGACCATGTATGGCACTAAATAAAATTTTCCAGTAAAGCATAATGATTATGGGGGTCCTCACACAAAGAGCAGCCTAGGGGGCCCTGACCACCTTAATCCGCCTCTGCCTAGAGATATTTAGCAGGTTTAATATGTAGACCTGTCTGCGACTCCCAAGTCCTGCAGTGTAAAATGTGTTTTGATGTGTCATCCGCAGCAGCTGTAATATGTGACCCCTGTCGCCGATCCCTTGTGTAATGTGGAAACCACAGCAACTTCGAGATACCCATTATACACAGACAGTGTAGTGTGACAAGAACTGCAATCCGACAACTTTGAAAGTCGTATAGTGTGTGGGCGGTACAAGCCGCTCGGCTCCGCTCGTTATTCCTCTTACACGATGCGAGCCGCAACCTCACGAGCACCAAAGATTTCCACGCGAAAACTCCCGACTGCAAAAATTGGTCTGGAGCAAGCAAGTCAGCCGAAAATCGCACCGTGTACGTCCATCTTTAATGAGATAAATAGTTAGTGTGCACATGCAGCGTTTTAAATGTTAGCACTTGTTTATGTGTGGAGCCGGTGTTGTGCAGGTGTTATGGATCAACTGGGGATTGAGTTAACTGGGGATGAGCACGTGCACGTGAATAATTTACATGATTTTTCAGCAGATTCGTTTAATGTGAATTATCAAGGAGCAAAGGAAAGATGTCTTGCACATTATAAAAACGTTTGGTATCATTATTAAAACAAGTTTTTTTTTTTTTTTTTTTTTAATGAATTTGATTCAGTTTAAGAGTGATTTTATCAGTTTCACAGGGTATGGTTGCCCATGTTAACGTGGGGCATTGGTTTGAATGGGAACTGGCAGTTACATTTGTCATAGTAGTAAATCGCATGTTGAATTATTTTATTTGCAACACTAAAGCATCATTCACTGATATGATACATTCAGTTGCTATGATTCAGAACTATGGATGAACTAATAGTTTAAGTAACTTTCTCCAACCATTAAATATAACAAAGTGAACGTATAATAATAAGTGAGACACTGGTCCAGTGGTTAGTCATATTGGCAGTAAACATAGCAGGTACAAATCCTGATCAGTTAGTACAAATTTGAAGCTTTGCTGCAGATTATGATGTATTTTAACAGTTCTATTGAAAACAATTTTGTAAATCACAGACACAATGTTGTTTTAAATAGATTAATATAAATGGAAACTGAATCTAACAGCCAGTATTTACAGTATACTCTGAATTTTCTGAGAATGGTTAAATAACTGAGAACATTTTCTAATGTTTACAGGCTTTTTCAAATTGTCAAACAATTTTAAAATTTAAGATAACAAGCAACAAGCAAAACAAGCAAAATCATTAGAACTTTCGCATGCTTTCTCATAGTATAATTTATTCTCACCCATTGGTCAATTTGGCCTTTGTACTTGCTCTCCACCAAAAATAATGAACTGTTCTGAAAGATCATCTTTTGGCAGTGTCATGGGTAGTCAAACATATGCAGCCATGGCCAAAAGTATTGGCAGTGACATACATTTTGCGTTTTGCAAAGTTTTCTGCTTCAGTTGTTGTGGTGTTGATTCACATTGTTTCTAGATTATTGTGCAGACGATCTGATGCGTTTTAAATAATTGCAAAAAGCTTAATTGGCCAAAAAAATTAACTTTATCACAAAAACTTTGTCACAAAATGACCAGCTAACATCAGATTCATTATACTAATCATATCAGCAGCACCTGGGAAAGTGTAAAGATTACTAGATAGGTGAAATCACTTTATCAATATGATTGGATTATAAGAGCATACTGATTGCTATAAAACGAGGTAAGAAGTGCTTCCAATAATTGTGTTCTTGTTAGCAATGGTTACCTCTAAAGAAAGACGTGCAGCCATCATCGATTTGCATCTAAATGGCCTCACCTGCAAGGAAATTGCTGCAAAGAATATTACTCCTGAAAGAACCATTTACTGGATCATCAAGAACTTCAAGGAGAGAGGTTCAACTGCAGTGAAGAAGGCTTCAGGATGTCCCAGAGTGTCCAGCAAGTGCCAGGACCGTCTCCTCCTGAGGAGTCAGCTATGGAATTGTGTCACCACCATTCCAGAGCTTGCTCAATATTGGCAGCAGGTTGGTGTGAGTGCATCTGCACGCACAGTGAGGCGAAGATTTTTGGATTATAAAGACTTAAGCCTTTATAAATACACAACATTTTAATGATAACTATTTGAAATAAGAAATAAGAATGAAACATGGAGTAATGCAGCCTCAGAAGTCACTTGTCAGTATGTCTCCAGTCTCTGATCTTCTGTGAGGAAAGGCAGTCCCTTAAACCGAGGATCAAGTGCAGAGGCTATATAACGAATGTTCATTTCATCTTCACTTGTGTACCTCTTCTGGAGGTCTGCTTTGATGGCATGCTTAATGTCTTGGATCATTTGCATCTCTCCGTCATATTCTGGAGGAGTTGTGTAATCAAAGGAGCAATGAGACTCACAGTTGGGTTGCTTTCCTCAGACATCAAAGTCGTGGCATCTTTCATTGGCTTTAATGCCTCCACACATCTTCAGCATTGGACACATCTGTTTCACTGAGAGTGAATATGTCACTCTATGCTCTTCTCACCTCAGGAGATAGCAAGGCAGCACAGACAGCCGGCTGTTGCTCTATATCTCGTTCCATAATTTCTTATGCACTATTCCACCTAGTGCAAACATCAGTTTTCAGCTTATGACAAGGCAAACCAAGAAGTTTCTGCTTCTCGTGAAAATGGTGCTTAGCCTTTGTGCTCTGGTGGAAAAATGAAGAGATTCTCCAGATTCTAGCTAGAGGCCAGATTCAATGTGTGTGCGAAGCATCGTATGTGTGGGAACTTGCCCACTTGAGCAGCAACCACCATATTTGCAGCATTGTCTGTAACTAAGGCTATTTCTTTGTTTGTGAGCTGCCACTCTGCAATAACATTTAGCAAAAACTCAGCCAAATGGGCACCCGTGTGGCTTTCGTTAAAGGCACTCGTTTGAAGCACATGATTTCAGCTGCCAGTCATCGCAAATATAATGAGCAGTTACCATTACATATGGATGGATGTCCAGGAATCGCAGGTGATGGCCACTCGGCTGGCATTACGCATGGACTGGATTTTGTGTCTCTGTACAGAACAGGTAAAGCGGTGTCTGTGAAAAAATTCTGAGAAGGGATTCTGTTTCTTGGCTCCAGGGTGTGGAGGAGGAAGCGAAAGCCGGTGTTTTCCACGACCGTGTAAGGGTGGAGATCCTTTGCCATAAATGTGGCAATGGACTGTGTGATCTTCTTTGCCCTTTTAGAGATCTGAGTTAAAGTATATAGCATCGATTGTTATATTGTAGTCTGATTAACTGCATTTTGCGGGATTGCTGCTGCCCCTTTAGAGATCTAAGTTAAAATATATAGCATCGATTGTTATATTGTAGTCTGATTAACTGCGTTTTGCGGGATTGCTGCTAACTTTAGCTCCGTGTGAAAACGGCACATGTGATTCCTCATATTTGTAGTGTTGCAGAAATATTTAATCTTGGCTCGACATGTCTTGCACACTGCATAATGTTTATCAAGCTCGTTTTTCTTATCATCGTAAGAACCGCAATATGCCCAAATATCTGCTTTTTCAAGCAGGTGCATTTTTAAGCACTGGCTGCTGCTCTCCTTTTGCCATATTTCGGGAGTGATGAAATACATGTAAATGGGATTACGTATTTAAATACAAAATATAAGTAACTGTATTCCACTACAGTTACAAATGAAATAATTGGTATTTAGAATAAAGTTGCATTCAAAAAGTATTTTGATTATTGAAGAGATTACGTTGCATCTCTTCAGTAGAATAAAATGCATTTTATTGTCATTTGTTTCATTTAATATTTAGTCCTTTCAGATTGAAAACATTTATTTAATAAAAATACTTTATTTACAATAAAAATAGTATTAGCGCTAATTCACTTTTTAGCAAGAGACATATACCGACTACATATTTATATAATAGCCTTTTTTTAGGTTTAATGATTCTTTTTATTCACGTAGCGACTTGCTTTTCCGTGTTTGGGAATCTGCCGTCATGCCATACAAACTCCTTGGTCTTACAACACTGAAACAATTCAAAATCAAAGCTCAATTTAAATTTAAAAAGTATGATGGAAATAGATCACTACTATATACTTATATTCACTGTTATACTAATAATAATAATAAATCAATAGTAACTGTATTATATTTCAGCAATATCTCACAGCTGTGATGCTCTATTATGCAGCACTTTATTTGACAAAAATAACTCCAATGTTGAGTTTAGGATTCTGTATATAAGCACTTCATTTGATAAAGAAATAATTCAATATTATGTTGAAAATTAGTAGTTATACTTTCATTTGATTACATTTTTTATGTATTTATTTATTTAAAGACAACTTTGATGATGAAATTGAAATAAACTGCTGATGTTGAGTTTAGAAAAAAACAAACAGGTATGAGACTCGGTATCGGTGAGTACTAAAAAAGTATCAGTACTCGTACTCATTCTCAAAAAATGGTATCGGAACATCTGTAGTCATAACCATCATTTGACATTTAGTATCTCACCTATTGCATTAATTAATGATGTACAATTATATAGGCCTACATTAAAAAGCTTAATTATTTTATTTGTATTATTTCTAAACAGTCTAAATCTGAAATAAAATGATTACATTTTTCATTTGAAATGTTTTACTTAACTGTATATAATTAAAAAGTGCAAATATTAGTCCATTGCCAAATTGAATATATTGGATAAGATACATCAAATGTATAATTCAAACATTATATACAGAGGAATTAACAGATTTATTTTAACATTTTATTAAGAACCAGCTTTTACAAACCAAAAATATATATATATATATTTAAACATTTTGCATACAATTCCTGTTAAAATTACAAACACAGTGTAAAAAGAGGTAATAAGCAAAGTCAGAAATTAAGTAAAGTTGTGAGCTTTGCCCTTTGTGTAGCACATAGTGAAAATGAAAAACTTTCAATCAACCGTAAAAAAGCAAAGTGAATTATAAAACAAACAATTGAATACAAAGCAAAAACAACAGCAGCACCACAGACTGTAAAGTCTGAAATTCAACAACACTGAACATACATCGGATGGTTGGTAGAAGAGAAGGGTGTCCTGAGTAACTAATAATATCTAACAGTATATATTTGATAGACTGTCTACTATGTGTTGGTGTATGTCTTCAAATATTAAAGTTCACTTGAATTACTAGACACCTATGTCCTGTGTAGGGACTGCAAACTGGTCTCTTCTTGGATGGGTTGGTTCTGTTGTGTGGTGTTCTGCCCTTTTTTGTGTTGTAGATAACAAATTGTCCCCTGCTATCTTGTTAAACCCAGATGGTCCAGTGCAGTTTTGGAGACTATCTCTGAGCTCGGACAGCTGGTGAGAATGGTTAACAAGAGTGCTATTAACATGAGACAGATACCCATCAGAGTGTCTCTCCAGTTCTCCCCGAATTCTCTCCAGGTCTTCAGCTAGGTGTGCCAGGCCTCCACATTGGCCCTCTACACGGGTAACACGACCCCCAACTTCAGTCACCTCCTTCTGGACACCTAAGGTAGTGGAGCGGCAACCTTTGAGGTCTCCGGACACTCTGCGCCGCAGATCGTGGAGTTCCCCTTTCAGATGGGTCAGCCTTCGTTCCCCAGTGCCCAACATAGATGCCTGTCGTCCCACCAACTGCACCACACCCTTCACCTGCTGTACAAGCCTCTCTTCTCTCTCTTGCCAGGTAAAGTTGGTGTGGCCCACCTCTTTGATCACAGAACCAAGTGACTCTTGCAAGCCACAGAGAGATCTGTTAACAGAGTTCACAGTGACTTTCAGGAGGGTCACCTCATCCTGAAGACCAGCCACCTCCTGTTTCTCAGCCAATTGGATGAGAAGATTAGATAGGGTGGTGTTGAGGCGGTTCAATCTCTCTGCTTGTAAATCAAGTTTGCCATCCAGTTTCATGTGAATCTCCTCACCTCTTTCCTCCTCAGTTGCCAAAGGAGCTGCATATCCAGTAAGAACAGGTTGTGGAACACATGATGATGTACAGTGGACTTCAATGGATCTGAGCTGCTCCTGAACACGATCCAAATCCTCCTCCACTTTTTTCCGGAGTGATTCTACTTCAGATTCCAGTATGGGTACAGCCTGACCCTCTAGCAAGGCTGGTGAACTGACATTACCGAACTCTTCCATAGCAGCCAAGAGACGATTTTCAAGAGCCATTAGCTTTTTCTCAATTTGTGCCTCTATGCTGCTAGGCACTTTTTTGCTAACATTCGTTTCCTCTTGATTTATTGCAATGTTCAACTTGTCTTCGACATAGCCTAGCCTGCCCTCTAACATGCCCTCTATATGGTCCTTGTGTCCTCCAAGTTCGGCACTGAGGTGTATTTGGGATTCATTCAAGCCACCCACTGATTTCTCCAGATAAACTACCCTTTCAGTTACACCAGACACTGCAAAGCAGCAACCCTCTTCAGGTTCCAGGTCTTGAAGCTGAGCTTGGAGTTTTTGAAGTTCTGTCCTCAATCCTGTCACCGTTATGTCTAGGACTTTCTCAGTCTGATCCTGTCCATTCAAAAGTTCGTCCTTGCACTGGAGCCGCACCTCTGCCACCCGACCTTCGCATCGCTCCTCAGCACTCTCCACTCTCTTTTCAAACCTGTCTAGGATTGCCACCCGAGCCTCTCTCATTTTGGACTCCACAAGTGTCTCAAGAACATTTTGGAAGTCAGCTTGAGTCAGGTTCCCTGTGCCCTCTGATAGAATTTGAAGGGTGTTGTTGTGACCCAAGACTGCCCCTTTCAACTCTGCCAGCTCAGATGTCTGTACAACTAGCTCCGCTCGCAACTCTGATACACTTTCAGCTAAATCAACCAGGTTTGGGAACTGCCCCATCACATCTGAACCTTTAATATCCGGTGCCCCTCCAGGCAGATCTCCGAAACCCACGGAAGTGTCTCTGGACAGAGATGGAGCAGCAATAGGGCTGGGAGCAGCAGAAATAAGTGCAGTCAACATCCGATTGGCGTCTTCACGGAGGGAAGCACGCAAGCTGTTCTCCAGGCCTGTCACTGTTCCACGGAGAGTCTCAAGACCAAGTGAGAGTCTCTGAACATCCTCCTCTAACCTATCCAGTCGTTCATCTTCAATACTGTTGTCATCATGATCTGTGAATAAATGTTATTTGTTTTGTTAATATGGACATACAGTTTTCAAAAAATTCTGATTCTAAAACAGCTATACATCTGCCATTTATAAATCAAGATGAATTCTTTATAAATATATACAGTATACTATGTTGTTCTGATCCACTATTTAGCTTTTAAAAATACAATGTAAAGGATGTAACTACACAGTACACCAACAAAACCCTTTCTTGATTTTAGAGTGGATTTAATATTTACTGCAGTTACTGTGCTTTTGCAAATCAGAATAACCAATAAGAAAAAGTGTAGATGTTTCAGGAATTGTTTTGGAATCAGATTGTGACTCCCAAAATCGGAATCAGATTGAATCGAGAGGTGCCTAAATAATCACACCCAAATTAATATGGTTATTTATTTATATAACTCATAACCATCATTGGACTTCTCACTTATTTAATGATTTTGACTTCAATAATATACATTTAAATCTTTCAATTATTTTATTTCTTAAATATGTGTATTTATAACTTTAACCTATCTACAGTATAAACTATAGTTTCCTCACCTAGGCTTGTTTCACTACCACCAGAGGGCGTTTGTGCATTAGGAACAGGCTCTGTCTCACTGCCTTGTGGAATAGTGCCATGGATTTCTGGCTGAGGATCCTGGTAGTCTGTGATTGGCTCAGGCCCTTCATGAATTAGATCATGGCCAGGATTTTCAGGTTCTGGCATTAGTTCAGGATCATATACTTCAGGCCCCTGGTGGTCCGGATGAGCTTCAAATGAGGTGTCTCGGAAAGTGGGCCCAGTATTAGGACCTTGGTATCCATTCATGCTATTAGATGGTGCCTGAGGTTGATTCCAGGGGTTCCCATCATAGCTGTGTCGGGGCATTTGCCCTTTAAAGTAAGGCATTGGACCCTTTTTAGAGGGATAATAACTTTTAATTGATGGTCTAGGACCCTTCTGTGCAGGCATGGGCCCTTTATAAGAATGCACAGGACCCTTTTGTGCAGGCATGGGCCCTTTGAAAGGAGGCATAGGACCCTTCTGCATAGGCATGGGCCCTTTAAAGGAAGGCATAGGGCCCTTTTGAACAGGCATTGGCCCTTTGAATGTAGGCATAGGACCATTATGTGCCGGCATTGGCCCTTTAAATGATGACATAGGACCCTTCTGTGCAGGCATTGGTCCTTTGAAAGTGGGTCTTGATTTCATTCCATAGACTGCAGTACAACCAACACCTCCATATCCAGGACAGCATTTCCACTCCAGCTCAGTCAGAGTCTTATATGCCACTTTATACATGGGCTTATAGAACATGCGATACCTGATAAAAATAAACAGGGTGTCAAAATGATCTAAAAAGTGTGTGTAACGGTACACATGTATTACAAAAATATTCTGAGTTTAGAGTAGACAATTAATAATAGCTGATGTCTTACTTTAGAGCAGGGCATTTCTGACCCCAGGCACACTTGTTGTAATCTGCCTTCACAAAGGGTGCTGCTCCACCCTGAACAGAGTATGAGACAGTCTTCTCCACAACATATGCACAGTGGTTCCTGAAGAGAAAGAGTTGGGTGGGGGAGATTTAACTCTCAATAACTGAGGTAGGTCTACAGCAAAGAGACTCATTATTTACACTCTCTAAACACATTTACATTTACATTTATGCATTTGGCAGACACTTTTATCCAAAGCGACTTACAGACCCCTTATTACAGGGACAATCACCCTGGAGCAACCTGGAGTTAAGTGCCTTGCTCAAGGACACAATGGTGGTGGCTGTGGGGCTCGAACCAGCATCCTTCTGATTACCAGATTACCAGTTATGTGCTTAGACCACTACACCACCACCACTCCGATAAACACCGATAAACTGGTTTGAAATGATGTGTGATGTGAAAAGTGCTATATTTCTGAATAACAAATGTGGTGTAGATCTGACTACCAAACAGTTTATATCCAACAGTTATACCAAACTGGATAATGTTAACTCAATAGGTATTTTCATACCTATATGACTTTCTACTTTAGGACATGAAAAAAGATTTTAGGTAGAATGTTAACCTCAGACTCCATTCAATTTTATTGCATTTTTTTTTTATGCAATGAATATTGACTGAGAGTAAACATACTGACTAACACCTCTTTTTGCATTCAACCAAAGAAAGAAAGTAATATGGATTTGAAACAACCAGAGGGTGAGTTAATGATGAAAATCATATTCTAACCACAATCTTCATTTATTACCTCACATGGCACTGGCCATGGAATAAACATTCATATATTTTTGCCATACAGATGAGTCTAGAATTATTAAGTCATTTTTAAATGTAAATTGACCACCTGTGCCATTAAGTAAGATAATTAGTATTTCACTCATGGATACTTACTTATGCCTGGCGGCTGGTTTTGGGGAGCCGTATTGTGGTGGGGGTCCAGAGTAGAGGCTAAATTGGTTGGGTTGAGGGTGAAAAGCTGTCACAGCCACAACAGCACTCAGGAGAATCCAGAATTGGAGAAAACACTGCACCCTCATCTTCCAATAATGTGATGTTATCAAGACTAAAAATTAAGTAAAAGAGGGCAAACCCTCTATTGCCAGACAAAAAAATAATAATATTTAAAAAATTAAGGATAGATCTAAAAACTGGCATATGCCCTTAATTAGGCCATTAAAGATATCTGTAGATATGTCACATCTGCCCACTTACTCTGTCTCAGAAATCACAAGAAAAGCTTGCAGATTAAAATGGCATATATCAGCTCTCTGTAAATGCACAGAAAAAAGTTCTGGTGTCTGAAAGGGTGACGCTGAGAAGATTCTAGCAGACTGCTGGGGCTGAGAGTTTTGGCCACCTCATAAAACACTGGACTACCTCATTTACATAGAACCACCCACCCACAATTCCACACAATTCACACGAAGGTGGCAATTTCTGAGACCTGACCCACACAGTTGAAGAACATTGTCAATGGAAAGAGTTAAATATGGATAAAATGAATGAATGTTACGAAATGAATATTAATAGGAGAGTTCACCAAAAATGAAAATTCTATCATTGTTTACTGACGCTCATGTTCAAACACCTAAAATGACTTTCTTTCTTCATTGGAACTCAAAAAAGAGATGTTAAGTAAAATATTAGCCTTGGTTAACGTTCACTTTAATTGTATGGGGAAAAGATGCATTGAACATACCATTTAAATGATGAGTAAACGATGACTTAAGAATGGAAATGTTTATGGTGAAATTTCCCCGTAATTAGAATTTATTTTTACAATAAAACTGTATATGAATTAATTGATTAAAAAAAACAGGGTTATCAATACATACATTAACCCTTAAACGCATACTTCGGGTCTTTAGAGACCTGGGCCGGGACCTCATTCCACCTCCTCTACCTTGTCCATTTTTTAGGAGTTGTGTAGTCTAGATATCGATAGATAGTTTCTTTTTTTCTTTTTTTTCTTTTTTTTTTTTTGCATCATGAAATTTCAGTGTGAACGTAATGAATCCTGTTCTAGATTTGTCCTGATTTTGTCATTTTTAAAATTTTACACTTTTGCAGATCATTTTGTAAATCCATTTGTGATAGATATAAGTGTCAGGTCTCTAAAGACCCGAATATGTGTGGTGAAATTCCCATGCATTTAAGGGTTAATTAATAATAATGATCAAATACTGTAATGATATAACTTTAACAGCAAATTTAAACGTCACGTCTCTTGCTTAATTCTTCTGGTTTGGTCATCAAGTTTTCAGAATGTCTTTTGCATTCATGTCAGTCTTATGTAATGTTTTTATTATAGCCTGTTTGGCTTTTTTGTGAACACTGAATGATACAGGCGCATATGGCGTTGTACATAAGTTAAGAAAACATATGGACTCACTAGCTGTAGGCTGCACTCACATGCACAAACACACATGTTCACAGCCATATGGAACAAATACAGTTTTCCTCAGATAAACACTTGTAGTCAGACTGTAAATAGTAACGATTACCTGACAATGGCAAAACAGCTCTAATTAAAAATATACAAAATTATAATTGTATTTGTTGTGTGTGGTCTTTAATGCTCTTTTGACCATGTTTGGCCATATATGGTTAACAGACCTAAACAAACTAATAATAATTGAGGTTAGCGCTCTTTTCCCTTTACTGCTGTGACATCTGTCCACGGCTGTCGCTATGGTAGCGTTTGAGGCTGTGGCTGACTTTCAATTGTTGAACAGTGAGAATTCCAAACACTCTTTACTACTCATAGACCTCAACTGTGCACACGAGAGAAAAAAAAATAGCCAATTTCCTACACCACAAGTAAACACACCCCACCTCAAACCTCTCTTCTAAAAACCACCAGGGCAAAACACAACATGCCTTTGTTTTGTTTCAGTGGCTAATTGGCCGACAATGTTTACACTGTTTCTGAGAGCTGTACTCTAATGCGGAGGGTCAGGAAGCTGTTTAAACATTATTTTCACTTTTCCAATTTATAAAGACCTGCTAGTGTGGCTATGCAGGTCTGAAATAAAATGATTTGTCTCCATTGTTTATGTACTACCTCTAATGAGATACATTTTTATTTATTAACAATTTAAAAGCAAAATCACATGCCTTAGAAATAATCAGTTGGCATAATTTAGCATTTAGCATAATTTCCACTTTAATAAGACATCAGATTCAGCTATAGAGATCCACTTGCCTCAGCAGTATGAATGAACTTTGTGAATCATGTTATGTGGATGTATTTTAAATTGTACATTATAAAGTCTTAAAAAAAGACATTAGTCAGAGTACAAGCCATATTTAATTTTACATGAATGAAAATTAGGCTGTAATTGATAGAAATACCTTATTGAGAAACAAAAAAAAACAAACAAAAAACATTTTCTTTCTATAGAATTTCATAAAGAACTCCTAAAGACAGTACCACCTTTTGAAAGGACTATAATTTTGTCTTACACAGCCTCATTGTCATTTGTGTCAAATTAAACATGGCATCTTCCCTAACTAAGGTCTATATCTTTACTTGAATCTTTTTTGTTTTGTTTTGCAGCACTGATAATTAATTATTTACTAATATGTAAATCACTTGGATTAAATTAATTTATTACACAGCTCTCTAGAACATTTGATACTGTCTGGGCAACCACTATAAAATATTTTGTATAATGACAGCTAATCTGTAGAATTCACCATTGTCCCAGGCAACTGATTTCTTAAATATTGAAGCTGTGCTATTTTCATGTGTCTCATATCACTTCACCATCTCATTTTCATTGTGTTATTGTCTGTCAGGGTTTATTTAGTGATAATGCCCAGCTGACATTACATTATACCTTATCAATGTAAAAAGATTGCTTTGTATTATCTACATTGTAATTTCAATTATATAAATGAGTTCTTTATAGTCTGCTCCCCACTTTTTGGATGGTTTTAAATGGATTTCAAATGAAATGACTCCCAAAATTTAAATCTGCATTTCTATGTGTCAACACCCTCATATTATTCACCAACTGTTTGACAAAACAGGCACAGTATGTTGCAAGCACTGGCTTTCCACCACTATTCAGGACACACACTTGCCATTCTTTACAAACAACTCCACCCAGGAAGTCCACAGGATATGACATCACAGTGAACCAGCTGTTCATGTCTCAGACTCTTGTGCCCATATAATGCTGTTCTGTATTCAGTAGTGGGCAGAACCTGTGTTCATCCAATGTAATTGCCTATGAAAATAAGGTGGGGTTCTTTTTTTCATTTCAATAACAATTTGCACCTTGTAGAGGCTGCAACTAGTAGTAAATGACTTAAAGAGTGCATAATGTGGAAATAGGCTACAGTGGTTCCCAACCCTGTTCCTGGAGGCCCCCAACACTGCACATTTTGTAATTGTCCCATATCTGACACACCCAATTCAGGTCTTGGAGTCTCCACTAAAAAGCTGATGAGTTGAATCAGGTATGTTTGAATAGGGCGATATCTAAAATGTGTATTGTTGGGGGGCCTCTAGGAACAGGGTTTGGAACCTCATGAGATATGTGCATGTTTGTGTGCAGGGTCATATGCTCACAATATGTGGACATAATCTGGAAAAAGCACATAAGCTAAAGTTTTGGAATGGCCTTTGATATGGACAAAGATCTATTTCTCTCTCTTTCTCTTGCGCATCTTTTTTTTCTGTTGTATATGTCTGCTAAAAATAGCACCAGCCAGTTACATTCAACCCCTGATGGTGAAATTAGTTAAGTCAGCTGTGTATTTGTCTGCTAAAGGCTGTTATGTTTGGTGTGAAGTGTGGCTGATGCCTGGCACCTTTTCACAATACAGAAACAAGACTGTTTTTTTTTTAACCAAACGTGATCATCAATTTAGTCTCCTGCAGCCAGACAGATGTATACATCTCAGTACATTTGTGTGTGTGCGCGCGCGCGTGCGTGTATAAATAATACACTGGCGGCCAAACGTTTGGAATAATGTTCAGATTTTGCTCTTATGGAAAGAAACTGGTACTTTTATTCACCAAAGTGGCATTCAACTGATCGCAATGAATAGTCAGCACAATAATAACATGAAAAATTACTATTACAATTTGAAGAATTTTATTTTCTTAAACTACTTTAAGGAGTTCTCATCAAAAAATCCTCTACATGCAGCAATGACAGCTTTGCAGATCCATGGCATTCTAGCTGTCAGTTTGTCCAGTTACTCAGGGGACATTTCACCCCGTGCTTCCTGCAGCACTTGCCATAGATCTGTCAGTCTTGTCGGGCACTTCTCACACACCTTACAGTCTAGCTGATCCCACAAATGCTCAATGGGATTAAGATCCATTTTAACACTCTTTTTCAATTATCTGTTGTCCAATATCTGTGTTTCTTTGCCCACTCTAATCTTTTCTTTTTGTAGTTTTGTTTTAAAAGTGGCTTTTTCTTTGCAATTCGTCCCATAAGGCCTGTACCCATGAGTCTTCTCTTTATTGTTGTACATGAAACTGGTGTTGAGCGGGAAGAATTCAATGAAGTTGTAGGCTGAGGACATGTGAGGTGTCTATTTCTCAAACTAGAGACTCTGATGTACTTATCCTCTTGTTTAGTTGTACATCTGGCCTTCCACATCTCTTCTGTCCTTGTTAGAGCCAGTTGTCCTTTGTCTTTGAAGACTAGTGTACACCTTTGTATGAAATCTAAATTTTTTGGCAATTTCAAGTATTGTATTGCCTTCATTCCTCAAAACAATGATAGAGAAAGCCGTTTCTTTTTTTGCCATTTTTTACCTAATAGTGACCTTAAGACATGCCAGTCTATTCCATACACTGGCAATTCAAAAACAAACACAAGGACAATGTTAAGCTTCATTTAACGAATGAAATAGCTTTCATCTGTGTTTGATGTAATGGCAAGAGAGGTGTTGGGGTGATGACTGCTGGAAATGGGGCCTGTCTAGATTAGATCGAAAATGACTTTTTTCAAATAGTGATGGTGCTGTTTTTTACACCAGTAATGTCCTGACTATATTTTGTGATCAGTTGTATGACACTTTGGTGAATTAAAGTATATATATATATATATATATATATATATATATATATATATATAATAAATAATAAAAAGTTTCCTGCAACTTACACATGAATTTGGCCTACATATAGATCCAAAATGCTTCTTTTGAAATTATTTGACTTTTATTCATTGGCACATGGGACAACACCAAACCCCTCATGGTATTATGAGCCAATAAAATAGTCCCCTTATACACCCCCCAGGCTTGAAATGATGTCGGGGGATGGTTCACCCAAAAAGAAAATTATCACATCTTTTACTCACCCTCCTGCCATTACAAATATGTATGATTTTCTTTCTTCTGCTGAACACAAACATAGATTTTTAGAAGAATATTTCAGCTCTGTAGGTCCTCACAATGCAAGTAAATGGGTATCAAAAACGTGAAGCTCCAAAAGGACATAAATGCAGCTTAAAAGTAATCTATATGATAAGAGCAATGGAATGCCTTTTGAAGTGTGACTTCCAGCTTAGAAACTTCAACTCCAATTTCGACAAGATGCAGGTGCCTGACATCACACACATATCCACACAAGAGAGATTAGCACAGTAAATGGTTTTACTTTTAATAAATAATATCCAGCAATGGATGCAATTCCTACATTTCATGATAATAAACCCCATCGAGCAAGCGTTTGCAGAGAAAATGTGTATAATACTAAATTTTGATAATCGATCACCTATACACAAATGCTAGCATTGCAGTCGCGTACACTCAGAGTATGTTCTATATTTGATGAAGGACACACTTTTGTATCTCACCAGATTTAGTAGGTCATCCAGGTGTTTCTCACTTACTGTTTCATGAATACTGAGGATTCAAACATACTACTCCATTGGCATACTAGATAGTAGGGAAGTGTGGAAGTTTGGATGTAGCATGAGACTAGGCTCTTGGAAAAGGCCTTATGATATACTGTGGAGAGAAAATAATTTAGGTAAAATGCTGCCCCCTAGTGTTTCAAGTGCTCGGAGCACAATTAGTAGATTTGTCCAATTATGGGTCTCCAGTCTAGGTTGGAGGAGTGTCTCCGTATTAGAAGTATAAGACTATAAGACTATAAAACAGGAATTTTTGCATACATCTGTAAAATGAGTCAAAAAATACACTAACAACTTAATGTTATTTATTTATTTTTTATAATTTTTTTTACCAATTTTCTGAACTTTAATGAAAATTATGTGAATTGTCACAGAAATACATCCCCATACTCCTAATGGTTCCATGCTTGTGTGTGTCTGCATGTTTCTCTTCACAGTCACCATTACAGACTAATTACAGGCTCTGCATGCTGGAGCTGATCTAGAAGGGGACGTGAGAGAGAATCAGGCAGCCATTTCTCACAAAACACATTTTGTGCAAGGGGACAATAGGATGATTAAAAATAAGCGAGGTGGTTTTACTTATTTATTACACATTTAGTATTATTATTATTTTTAAATGTGTATATCCAAGAGGCTTTTTTGTATGTTTTATTTATGATACGTGCAATAAATAACAATATCATTATACATTTTTACTTAAGTATTGTAACTTTTTTAGAATGAAATCAAGAGAGGAGATGGTTTGTTCGAGTGGTTTGTTAAGTTGCCTTTCTACTCTCTCTAACGACTGTCATATTTCTCCCCCACTGGCATTCACAACCTGGTCATAGAATCATGTTACAATATCTACATTTTTGAAAAATTATTTTTATGTGGCCTGTTGTTCATAACATAGCAATTTACTGGAGAAATGAACACTAGAGGCGCTAAAACAACAATCACTTCACAATTAAAACAGCAGATTATCCGTTTATAAACATGTACTTTTCGCTCTGTTCCTCACACAATGCTATATTACGACATATAAACAATTTTACTATAGTGCATGACATATTTTAATGTTTGCATTACATAACCAACTACATTTACAACTGATAGATATATTGTTGCATATGCGATACAAAGGAGCAGGGTACGTGTCCTGAAGAGTCGACATGTAAGCCAAAATTGTCATAAAAGCACCACAAAATGACATGGTTGCTTCAGAAATTGAGTTTTTCATCTCACATTTGCTTTTTCTGACCTCATCGGTTAGGTTTAGGGTAGGGAGGTCAGTTTAAATCTCGATAAAACATTCAGCTTAAAAAACCTCATCTATTCAGGAGAACATTTCACTCGCTTTTAGCACCACACAGATGTCAGTTGACTTCGGAACTGGCCTGAGAGGTGTAATGAACCACATAATTGTATTTTGCAAAAACATTTCCACAGTCACGCAATGCTCAATAAATGGGAGAAGCCACTAATGAATTGTGATGTCAGAACACCCAGTCTCTTGAGACATAAAGCAAGATAAAAAAAACATTCAAATTAAGCTTTGAAGAAAGTTAGTAATGTTGCTGGTTTTGTGAATTGTTTTCTAAGGTTTGCTACCAAACCTTGCTGTTTAGCAGATGGATGAATACTTAATATTTACTCATTTACAGTATACATTTATAAATATAATTTAAATATGAAGGCAAGTGTCGAAATAAATGACATGTACACATTTAATTACAAATGACTTTTGTTTATATATATATATATATATATATATATATATATATATATATATATATATATATATATATATATATACACACAGAGACTTGTAGACTCTGCTTTGTTCGGGGTTTCTTTGTTTTTACAACTGGTGATTCCCCAGAGGTTTGCCATTTTTAATGATCCATGGTACATTTTTCTTGCTTGTTGTGACAAATTACTTTCAGCTTCAAACTACTCCCACACCATACACGTGCAACAGTAGCTGGATCTTATTTTCTCTGTTTACGGATATGACGTCAACATGTGAATAGGCACGGGCGAATGACGTATGCATGCTATAAAAATTTTTTTAAAAAAATAAAAAAATGACGTATGCATGCAATTTACCACGAAATATGTCCCGACAGCCAGGGCTGGATTGGTAATATGGCATACCGGGCATTTTCCCGGTAGACCGACGCACTTTGGTGCCGATCAGGGGCCATCAGGAGACCGGGACTAAGCTGAAATGAGCCTTCGCTTTTATCCAAAGATTACAGTGCACTTATTACAGGGACAATCCCCTGGAGCAACCTAGAGTTAAGTGCCTTGCTCAAGGGCACAATAGTGGCTTTAGCCTGCTACACCACCACTGTACAAACCTTGTTTGCTCACGTAACTGTCAGTTGTAATAAATTATATCCCCATTAATATACGATACGTAATAAAACATTATTTCATTAATGGTGTATTTAGCCTATATAAATAACAATATGTAACAACTGTATCTAAAATTAATAAGGGGCGATAAATAAACAAGTAATATAATACAACAGGCTGGAAAAAGTTCGTATGTTGAAACTTGACACCGGGTGTCATATACACGGAAATTGCACCATTAGGTCGGTTTCATGCTGAAGAATGTTGTCTCCACGTAAATGTAAACGATAGTAAATGCCAACAACATCATATACATGTCGAAAGGACTGAAGCATGTCAACCAAAACATGAGCTCATTAATGTCATAACATTTTTGTCTGCTTTTTTATCCAACCCTTACTCCTGGTCGGTGTCTTCCGTAAATAGGCCTATTTAGTTTATACGTATGATTACGTCCTACCAAAGTTTAATGGCGCAACCCTCATATATTTATTAGTGCGTAAATTGTGACTTAGTGCCCATTTACGCCACAACTAGCCTGTTTTAACTTACGCACAGCCGGTGCAACCTGCCCCTGATTATTTGTCTGATGATTGTCCATTTTCAGTTGTGTGCAATCCCATAATATTCGATGTCGATTTGTCTTTGTGAAGTCTTCAAATATCCATGCACATTTGTTTTAAATCGTCAAACATGTTTAAAACCCTTTATAATACTACACAAACATGAACTAAGAATGAACTGTTTTCACAAATATGAGAAAGCTTCATAAACCGAGCTGGATGAGTTGAACAGAGCGCGTGGGGAGGTGTCAGTGTGAGAATGTGCAGCGCGAGCCTTTTATTGGCGCGCGCTGTGTATACTATCATATTGTACACTGAGATGTGTGAAGCGCGTGAGTCGATCATACTGCACACTGGATGTAACAGCTAAAGAAACCCCTTTCCAGGCACACAGGGTGAAAATGGGACAGTTCAGTGTTCAACATTTAATCTAACAGGAGCAGAGTTGCTTGTAGCAGCTTGTTGCACAGAGTCTGGGTCATTGACATGGCAGTGGACGGTAATTATTTTGTTCTTATTGAAAAATATAATCATACTCAGGTCTCAGGTAAATAGATTGAGCATTGCAAGCTAGAGATGACTTGAAGGATCGGTTGTCATATTGGAAATAGTTTTTCTTTTAACGTCCTAATTATATGGTTTTAACTATAATAATTTATATAATATTTGTATACATTTATATAATATATAATGTATATATTTTAAATATAACATTAATGTTGAATAGCACTTGGCACTTGTATTTATTTGACAGAAAATATAAAGATTTCTCAAGCATATTTGAATCATCCTGGTAGACCTTTCAGTTTCAAGGATACAATTTCCTTGTATTAATTACTTAATGATTCGTGGTTCGTTTTTGAGGTATAATATTGCCCGTATGTTGATTAATCTGGTTGATTATGTTGATTCATTTTTCTGGACTTTTGTGGGCTTTTTAATGTGTGCCATACACAGTTTTATTTCAAAAGCATCATTTAAAATGACTATGTGATTTTGTCTTGTATTTTGAATGGAGTTGTTTTCTTTTACAAATAAACACAGGATTGGTCAACAGCAGAACTGCAAAAGAGGAGATGAGGGGGAAAACACCTCACAACACTGCTTTGCCTTTATTTACTTCAAAGATTAACAAAAATGTAATTAACTATAATTCCTAATTATGTTTATTTCTCTGGCTTCCCCTATGTGAGCATAAAATGACAAAATATATTGATTATTGATATTTTGTGAGGGTCTCTTGCTTGTGTAAAGTTAAAGGGAAAGTATTTTCTGCTTCTTTGAAAATTTTGTGGTTATCAAAAGGTGTTGACTTGTGATTGTGGCTTCTTATTGGAACAGAAAGTCCAGCACAAGGTTCCAGGTCTCAATATGCCCTTCAAAAACCTCAATAGTAAACCCTAATCTTCTCCCTTTTTCCGTTTTTACACAAACACACACGCATAGGCATATGCAAATACATACGACACTCAAACCTAGTGTGGTATGAGATCACATACATAATGAAACTAGCCTAATTTTCCATACTTTAGAAGTGAACTAGTTACCTGCTGAGCACTTTGTGTCATTACACTGCTTTAATGAAGGCTCACATATTCATTTTCGCATTCATCTGCATAGGTAATGAAGCCAAACAGATCTGAAGGATCTAGCTCCATATCTCTCTCTCTCTCTCTCTCTCTCTCTCTCTCTCTCTCTCTCTCTCTCTCTCTCTCTATCCCTCTCTCTCGCCCTCTAACCCTCTCTCTGCCTATCTGTAGCTCATTACTCTACACAGAACTTCACTTTTCCTGAAGTTCAAAACCCCTCATGCTGTTCAGAGAACTCTGGCACACTTGCTTGGCTCTCACTAGCGACTACATCATAAGTTCAGTCCAGTGGGTGAAGCAGGTGAGAAAATGAAAACACCTTGGCCTAGATTTAATTATATGATGGATGGAAGGATAATGGATCCAGGGGCGGACTGGGAAGAGAAACTGGCCCTGGATTTTACAGGATGGGGAGGGGGGGTTACTGTCCTTTTCTGCATATCTCAGCCCCCTTCGGCATAACTTGGTGACCCGATTCAGCTTTTCACTGCCTGTTCTCCCTATGGCTAGTCTGCCCCTGAATGGATCTCTAGTTGGATTTTGAAATTTGTCTGTGGTTGACTCTCTGTTTTCTACAGTGAAATATTCTTAGTCTTTATTTATTATTTATATATTTATTGGCTTGCTATAGACCAGTCAAACTAGACAGTCATTTTCTTGATTGGCACATGCAGTGGAATGGACCACATATGAACTTGGCACCAAGAAGAGTAGACAAATATTCTAAAATAAAAGTGTTCAAATGTTATAGGTTGAAGATCATAACAGTTATGATGAAATATGTCCTGTGACAGAAGGTTTAGCTTAAGATAAATCAAAGTGAGACTTTTTAATTGTCACAATTGTCAGTACAATCTAAATATATTGAAGTCATTCTTCTCAGTTTCAGTCTTGGCATAGTTACTGCATTTTGGCTTTGTAGGGCTGCAATGTGGTTGCGGCCCTGAACGCAGATATTCTTTGTTTGATAAATAAACAACAAAAATCTGCTGCATCTAGACTTATAGTTGGTCAAGATTACGGTTTAAGAATGGTTTAAGAGATGTTGTTTCTAGATTTAGGAGTGTAAGTCTATTTGTGCATGAATATATAAAATAAGGACAACATCTCTTTGGGACAAACAGGCCTTGACGTGATTTCACCCTCAAGCCACAGCAGTGCAACTTCTTTCTAATGCCCGTTCAGAAGTACTGTGATGAAAGACTTTGTTCATCTGTGACTCCATCCCAAATGCATTCATACAGGCAGGCATCCCCATGCTCTCTTGATGAGGATGGACTTTGTAGCCGTCTGTGAGGCTGGAGGGAACGAGAGAGCAAAAAACATCCCTTTTATCTTATCCAGGCCTCCACCTTCCAACACACATATTCTCAGTCTCTCCCTCTCATCAACTCTTCCATTTGCACACACACACATATGAAAATATAAAAAATACACACTCATGCAAATACGTTCACATGTACACACAGGCATGCACAGGGATTTTTTAATGTGCTTGTTTTTGCTAAGCCTATGGTGGTGATTACAAGCGTGAGGTTTTAATGAGCATGTATGCGCATTGTCTCTGTCTTTGTCTGTTAATGGTCTGGCCTCTTAACTCGTGGGAGAATATCTGCTGAGCCTACCCACCAAATCATTTGAAGCTGCCAGCCATGTGAAACTATTCTGAGATGGTCCACTGTATTTCATATAGAAATTTACACATTTCACTCTTTTCTTAATAATTTTTTTAATCTTCCTTGAGATCCACTGATAATACTAGTATTTTGTTTGTTTTTTGCATGAAAACTTTTACATTTAGGAATATATGATTATTTTCAACCCTGTTTCTGGTCCTCTGTCTGACTGCTCGGTTTTGGCCTAAGCGCTTAATTTAAACTGTTATGATTGGCTAACATTGTGCAGACCCTCAAATACAGCCATATTTTAAACTCAGTCGGAAGAGAATAAACAAGCTCCACAACATTATAAAACTACATTTCAGGGTTGACACTAACACACATCCAACACATCGCATCCAAATATATTAAACCAGGGGTTTTCAAAGTCTTAAACAGTAAGTTCCCCTCTGACAAAATGTACAAGGCCCAGAAACACATCAAAACTATCAAAGACATCCATCTAGTGCATGTTTACATACACCAATAATTAAAAGTAGCACAGATGTGAGCAAGAACGCATCCAGGACACATAGTGCTCAAATTACAAGACGCTGGTCAGCTGAATGAAACAGAATGGTCTCTCTTATTCAAAGTTGTAACATGGCAGAGCATTTTTTTGAAAGTGGCTCGATATACATGACAGCGGTCAAAGATGTCTGTCTAGTGCAAGTTTATTTACAAAATGTATTAGAAATAGTTCAGATGTTTGGTGTTTAGGAATAGTTAATAGGCCACATGGTCTGTTCTGCTCTCTCTCTGTTTATGATCTGAGCACTAGTGGGCAGGGCAGAGGTTGCGATGATGTAAAAGTAGGCGTTGATGTTGTTGTTGTAGAGGCGGTCATGAATTATGAGCCCCCTAGTCGACAGTAAATGTAACTAATACACTAGACTAGTTTTTCACTACAAAAAAATAAAAAATAAAAACCATTACAAGGCTCAAACCTGTGAATCATTTTTTGAATCTTTTTGAATCAATAGAATAAAATGAATCAGATTTTTTAACACCACATTTGAGAATGCGTTTGAAAATTGCTTTAGTTTGTTCGGCAGGCATCTGTGTGCACAATACATTTAGCGTTTTGTCATATTACACCACTCATCAATGGAAAAAGCAGCTTGTTACTGGAAAAATGTTGTTAAGTTAGTCGCTTCACTACATCAATGTAGTTATTTCCTACTGGTATGCACACTAAGTATTCCAAGTAAAAAATAAAGTTCATGTTGAAACATAGTTAATTTTTTTATACTGCCATGCAGGTAATTAAAAAGTCTTGCAGGAGTCTTTATTAATGTGATTTTATGTTACTTTTATAATGAAGTGAACATGCTGGCTTTCTCCAGTTAAGCAAGACTGTTGTTTTAAGGTTTTTTTTTCCGAGGGGTTCACCATTTAGCAGCTCTTAAATTTTCTGATTCTGAAAAACCAAAACCTCATATGCTTCTCATTAGATTACCCCATAGGCTACCAATGCTCTGCTGTTTTATCACCCTGTGACACGCTAATGCATAATTCTCCTAAACTTTGCTGACTAGCATCTTGAGGTATTATTCTGGGAAGAATCCAAGGCGCCCAATCAACCGCAGGAGATACGCTGAGCCAAAACCCTAACCTCTTCTCCCGAAGACACTATGATGTCATGAATAGTGTTTTGTAGCTTTTAGTCCCTGTCAATTACAGTAGCTTTGAAAACATTTGTATGTTCTCGTAAACATTGGCAAAATTAACTTTTAATAGTGCACAGATGTGTGGGGGGTCAAGGAAAAATGATTGGGAATCACTGCTGTATACAATTTAGAATTTAGGTCATAAAAGCTTTGATGTAACGAAAGAGTTCTGGATATTAAGAATATGGACTGAGCCCTTTGTCTCGCCCAAACTTTCTGTTTCAATAGGCAATATGGCAACATTGGTCTTTCTCTTTTTCTATTTTAGCGGCCTCCAGTTTCACTTTCTGTCGCCCTGCGGTGGAGTACAGGGCTCTTCCAGAGGACTTTAAGTACCAGTTGAGGCGCTGTGCAGGTGGAAACCTGACTTGGCATGAGGGGCACAACTGCAAAACAGCAGGTGGCCGCACGGTCAAACTACTGCAGCAGCCTGGAACCGAAGGACTGCAGGTGAGACCAGGGGCCGTTTTAAAGAAACTTCCTATATTAAGTCTAAAAGGGATAGTTTACGCAGAAATGAAAATTTTGTCATTATTTATTCACACCTATGTTGTGTTCCATGCAAGAAAGAAAGTCATTCAGGTTTGGAACACACAAGTTTGAGTAAATGTTGACAGAATTTTCATTTTTGGGTGAACTATTCCCATAAATTCAAGTTAGGATTCTGAAATCGCCGTGGTTACTAAATGTTTATTCTAGATTTTGGAATTTTACATGTGAGACTCCAGAGCCTGATCTCAAAACAAAATTTTAAAGATATAACAGTCCATGTGAATGTGAACCTATAACGTCATATGATAACTGTTGGATGGGTTTAAAGGTCACATTTGCAGCATGAGGAAGATGTGCAGTCTTCTTCTTCTGATTAAATAATGAAGATAAGACCTAACAGAGCTAGGTGGTTTATTATCTATTCCCTGTATCAGCTTCAAATGATCACCATTTTATACTGTCTCATTAATATGACTTGAGTACCGAAGCTCATTTTAGTGTATATTCATATGGTTTTAAAATTTATCACAAGAGTAAATTTAGAAAGACCTTGATCTTAAAAATAATTTGGCAGCTGTGAAAAATTGCTTGTAATTTTTAAGTTGGTTGTGGAAATTATAGATGTTATACTATACAGAACTAATGCTATGGTAGCTTTCAATTAGGCTTCCATAGTTTATTCATAAAAAAGTGTCATTAGAGAATTTCTGTTTGTGTGGATATAATCTATGGCTGTCTACTGTTGCATTATTAATACTTGGAAATGTTTCTCGCCTTTCAGAAATGCACTCTATAGAAAGCTGTCCATTAAAGAAAGGTGCTCTTTCTTTTCTCCAACCATCCATCTTTCAATCTATCCATCTAAAAGGGTTCTTAGTTGGTAGGGAATGAGTAGGATGTTGTTAGGCCAGAGGGTAGAGCAGAGAGTGGCCACGCCAGATAGAGTGGCTTTAAAAAGCCACGGTGGGCCTCAGGTCACATGGGCACTGGCTACATACTGATTTGAGCACTGAGAGTAGAGATAAGGAGCGTAATGTGTGTATTCATCTTCATTTGATCTTCTACATTAGCATATTAATGAAGCAAGCACCTCTAGTCTGGTTTGCAGAACCTCGTGGGTCAAAGTCAGTCTCACCCTGCATAGCTGGACATCTCACAGATTTTACGACAGGTTTGCACATGCTAATTAGGCCAAAACTTGATTCATTTCAAGCGAGATAAATAATATTATCTTAATGAGTTTGTGTTCTGACTTTAATTAATGTTATTCAAAAGTAATTACTTAAGGCAAATCCCGTGTTCTGTGGTCATTTCCATTTTCTTTTCCATTTTTCCTTTTCTGGTTCTAAATTAGTTTTTTATCTCCTCAATGAAATTAACCGAGGTGCCATCCAGTTGGAAATTCTGTGTAGTTCTTCTTAACTATTTTACTAAATTAAAGTTGTACCTACATTTTTTATAGGAACGCTTTTCCCTGAAAATAATACTTTTTTTCTTAAAGGGAACCACATTATCACATAGGAAATATGGCTGGGCTATAGGACGATGTATTAATGGATCGATGATATCTGACAAATAACCCAGTGCCGATTGAAACATTCATTGATAGCCGATGTTTCACAACATAGGGAAATTACAAAAGCATAGATCTGGGAATAGAATAAAATATTAAATAGGGTATAAATTAGCACCAGCCAAATGCAGGTAGCTTATATGATGCAGGTAGCTTATATGATGCACATAGCGAGCAAACTTGCTCATCTCCTGCCACTCTGGCGGGCTTACTGTAAAACATTTTGGAAAGACACATGACATGAAGTGCTGTGAGACACAAAGACCCCCTTTATCATTATAAGAACTGACAAAAGAAAAGACATCGATGCGTGTCTCTGATGCACTGTTTTTTCAGAAGCGTGCAGCGGGAGCTAGATGTTTAGATTGCTTTATTTCCACAAAGCGGTTTGCACTTAAAATGCATTGTGATCGCAGCTCTAAGTTCACTTTATATACATAGCCTATATCCTACATGTGTGATTAAATCATAAAATAATACAAAAACGTTCACAGTGAGCCTAAAATTATTATTATTATTATTATTATTATTATTATTATTATTATTATTATTATTATTGTGTTTACATTTATAATTGTCTACCTGTTGTAGACAGATACTTGCATGACAGCAAATGGAAGGGTGGTGATATTTTTTTACCACTTCGTTATTTTAATTGCTTTTTCGTTTCACTTGAAGTGCAATTTGAATTTAGAAATATCTTTGGTTTAAGATTTTCGTGTTTCAAAAAATAAATGTAATTTTTAGAGTTCAGAATTCAAGAATATTCACCAATCCCTCTGCCGGGGGGGTTGACGATGTAATTGTATATAGCAATATTTTTTAATAACAATGTTTATTAACCCTGAAATCGAAACTTTAGCTGAATTACTGACAAGTTGTATCCCACAATTTTTGCATCAACTCAAATGTGTTCACCTTTCTCTGTGGCGTGAGCATTTTGTGAGACACTTGTTCTTGTCCCTTGGAAACCAGGAAGTAATTGCCAGTTTTGGGCAAGCTACTCAAAACATTTTGCAAGCTAAGCTACGAACTACTCAAAAGAAAAATGAGTTAAGCTAAAAACTACACTTCAGAGAAAGTAGCAATTACACTACAAGCTTCACACCAAAAGTAGTTCATTTAAGCTACTTCATTGCACAGAGCATACTGTCATAGGCAAATCATCTAGAAGACTTATTTACATAATGTTTATCAAAGCCATAGATCAGCCTAGTACACTATAGTGCAATACAGTATGCAGTATGATGCAATATAATATGCATCTAAAAAACATGTAAATTCATATTTATGCATGCTATACAAACCCATCTGCTCAAAATGACAAATCACTATTTCTAAATTTTATTTTTCATATTTATATTATTACCTCTACAAATCCATGTGTTCAATATGAACAATAACTATTTTTACATTTTATTTATCATATTTATACTAATACCTCTGCAAACCCATACCCATTTGAACATAATTTCCTTTGCACATTCCTGTATAAAAATTCTTTACATATACTATTCATCTTATCCTGTAATTCTATGTCTAGGTATTGTATTTCTGAAGCTTCTGATCAGAGGTCAAATTCAAGCATCTGGGCAATAACAATTTGATATCTGGTGGTATCAGAAGGTAATACCATGGTACTTTGAGATACAATTACCATATTTATGTACTATTCTTTATTTACATGGTGCTTCAAAGTACTTCAAAGTATACCATGGTACTACCATAGTAATTTGATATATGATTTCCACATTCATATACATTTGAATGCACATGGTGCTTCAAGGTAATTTAAATAATACAATGGTACTACAGTGATACTTCACTACCTTATTTGTATACCACTGTATTAACATTGTGCTCCCAGGTAATGTTAGTGTGGTGGGGGTGGTGTTGTTTGGCACTGACTGGAGAGTGAGATCAGGAGATGAGAATGGTAAGGATCATCACCTGGCAATGATTGTCTAACAGCTGTTTGTCATTGCAGTGAGAGTGGAGACAGGCTTTAAAAGTGAGCCAGACGCCAGTCAGGAGGGGAGAGATTTGCACACAGCAGTGTTTTGATGTGTGATCATCATTTCTTGTTATGCTGAAGTGTGATCATCATTTCTTGTTATGCTGAAGTGTGATCATCATTTCTTGTTAAGCTGAAGCGTGATCATCATTTCTTGTTATGCTGAAAAGCATTATTTGAGTTTTGTGAAGCACTGAAAAGTGTGGTAAAATAAAGACCCTTTTGAGTTGGATCTCACCATCTCCCACTTCCTCCCTTTCCCTAACTGTGAACATTGTTACAGGTACATGTCCAAAAAACATGGTAATGCTATGGTACTTTTGTTTTGTTTTTGTGTTTTCGTGTAGGTTACTGTGTTTTTATACTCTTTTGGTGGTAAAATCTTTACCTGCAGTGAACTTAATAAAGACCTTCTTCATCACAGGCAAATTTCAGGATGCATTTTCAGGTTTGGTTTCCATTGATTGTAGATCCACTGCAACCAGCATTATCTTTATTTTCCATATTTAAAAATATTCAATGAGCATGTTGACAAGTAAGAGTGTGCACCAAATGATTCAGCGGCGCCGATTGGGAATCACGAACCAATTCAGACCGCTTTGTTATAAAGTGTGACCAAATCATTGTTAATAACCAACTCAGATCATCGATTAATTTGTGAGTCGAACATCTTTAGTTCTGATTCAAAACTGGCTAGAGTAAACACAGGTAATGTACGCATGGTGTAGCGGTGTAGCTTTTGTCAGAGCTACGTCACTACCTAATTAATAAAATAGCTTCGCCACTGAAAAGCTACTTGAATTTAAAACTAGCAAAGCTACCACCTCGCTACTCAGAAATGTAGTTAAGCTAATAGCTTTGCTATTTGTTGCGAAGCTACTGCCTATCACTGGTAATTGCATTCACGTAAACAATGGTGAGTGTGATTCTGAGGTTGCATTTTCGCTCTAAAATTGTATTTACTCCACTGACGGTTAGGTTAAGGGTTGGGGTTTGGGTTAGGCCATATGGTAAATAAAATATGCTTTCCTGTTGACTGTATTACATTATGTACAACTGAAAATACAACTCGCTTTTGGCGCCACCCTGTGGACATTTCACCTCAACAACACTTCCAGCTTTGGCCACTGTGGACAGTGGTTAAAAGTTTGGTAAACAGACTGATTTCAGCAGATTTTTTTATTTATTTAGACTTTTCAGAATGCAGAAAGGTCCTGAAACCTTATAATCTGGGAACATTAATGACAGAATTGTTTACACTATAATATTAACATAAATATATTAGTGTTAAATCTAAATCATTCACAAATCCTGAGCTTAAGTTTATCATTTTGACAGAGTAATTGGAAGCTGAAAGCCACACTATAGGTGAACCTTTTGAACTTTACATTTAAATTTGTTGCATTTTGCTGAAACAGACCTGAGTGGGAAGGTTCAGACTGTTTTCCTTTGATTTTCCTAAAAGTGAATTCATGATCAAAAGCTTGGCATGATCAGAGCTCTGTGTTAATTTAGTGCTCATGTAAAACCCTTAACAGGAGCTGATGATATTCTGGCTAACCTCTGCACTCTTTTGGCCTTAATTTAAATACTCGTTAATGAATGGTGAACTTTCTTAGCCTCTTCCTGCTGTGACAGGAGAGAGAAACAGTGAAGCTCTATTTCATCCTTTCCCCTAATGGTATCATACCCAAATGCTTTGTTCATACCATCTACACTTGTTAGTATTTTCCCTAACAATGTAGGTTTGCACAAAGTCGTTTATCCCTCATATATGAAAGAGACACTGACATCTCGCCACACAGTGCGCTCATCTCAGAAAAAATAGAGAGAACATAAAAGGAAAAAATTGAAAACAACCCTTTATAGTTTGTATTTCCACTTTATTGTACTAACGCCAATCTTCAGATGTCTATGTGAATGGAACATAAATTAATAATATTGTAAGTTCAAGTTGTGTGAATTCCTCTCACTGACAGATTCTATGATGCATTTTCTCTCTTTACCATTGTCTTTAGGGATGTTCTAGGGACAAGCACTGGGTTAGGCTTTCCTACAGTATAAGACTCCATCCAATGTCATACAGAACAAAAATTAAGAAAGAAAGGGCTAACTTGTCATTTAAATTTGCAAAGCTTGACAGGTCCTCTTAACCTAAACCTTTTAAAAGCCACAAACAATAGACTAAGAACTGTTTGCTAGAGAGATGTGCACAGGTTGGGACTAACAATTCAGATGGACATACACTCATTGACGTGCCTGATAGTGTCAGGTTCTCAGGGCTTTATGTATGAAGAAGAGTCATGCAGCCATAAACCTCAGTGCACTTATGCCTTCCAGAGAGCATTAGAGACAAAGGGACATTTACCGGGAAGATGCGCGTCTAACCCAAGACCAACTAAATGGAACATTCTCCAGTTCAGCCTATATGTGTGCGTGCATACATGTGCACGTGTGTGTGTGCTTGTGTCAAGAATATATAGCATGTGTGTGATTTTCTGCTGCTGCAGAAGGAAGAATTCCCCAGTGCCCTCAAGGGCAAACACAGCAGTGAGATAAAGTAGAAAGTTGCCTGAGGGAGATAGAGAGGGGGAGAGAAGTAGAGATGGGGCAAAACTGTGAAGGAGAAAGGAAATTGAAGAGGGATGATGTACAGATGGTGGCAAATGGTTTAGAAAAACAAGATAAATAGTGGGAAATGTGAGAAAATGGAATGCTGTGATTTTCCGGCTGTGATGGTTGTGTTGTGTTAATGAAACAGAATATACAAGACTATAAGCAAAGTGCTGTTGCCAAAACAGAGGCTGTTCACTTTTTGATATGATATGCCATTCAGTCAAGTAAAGATATAATGACTTTGGTGTCACAGTAAACAACAATAACAGATTGTACTAACACTAAATGACACTAAATGTGGATGATTTGCTTAAATTATCTCTTTGTGAGCTTTTACAAGCTTGATTAGTGATTATATAGATGTGTGTTTGTTGAAGGTCAGACAAATTATATTGGAGCTCATGTCACCCATGCAGCCATTGCAACAAATATGAATCACTCTAGAACGGTCTTAGTTTATATAGCTCAATTTGCAGAATCATGGGCGTGTCCAATTGCCAGCAAATCAGATGGCTGTGTGAGATGAAAATATCCATCTTAATCTCAGCCGGTGCATGACGTGGAACGCAGTTATTTTTTGATATGTGGAGAGAGGTGTTTAACATCATAAGGCAATGCTCACTAAAAATGGAGAGACAAGCTGTTCAGTGTTAGGAATGTTTTAAACAGTTGAACATTCAGGCATGGTTCACTGTGAAAAATATTTTGTCAGTTAACCTAAAAACAATTCTTCATTGTAGTAAGACCCAAATTAACTGGTTCAAGTCAAATAAATTGTACACACTTTATATTAGGTGTCTTCAACTACTAGTTAACCACCCCAGTCCTAAACCTAACCTAACCCAACCCCAAACCTTACACTAAACCCTAACCCTAACACTTAACCAACCCATACCACAAACACAGTAGCAGCAAATGTGAATCTTGTGAGAATTTTGCAGAACAACATGTAGTTACACAATAAGTATATTGTATTGTATGTATTTTATTGTTAGCATGTAGTAGTTAAAGACACCTTATATAAAGTGGGACCAAAAAATTGTTTAATATGACTAAGTCAACCTGACTTCATTGAGCTATTCTAATGAAAGACATTTTTAAGGATTAAAGGAGCTACAAATAGCTCCTTCAATAGTTTGTTTCACCCAAAAATTAAACTTGTGTCATCAATTACTCACCCTTATGCCATATGACTTTCTTTCTTCCATGAAACTCAAAACAAGATGTTAGGTAGAATGTTTGACTGTTAGTCACTGTTCACTTTCATTGCATTTGTTTTCCATGCAATGAAATTGAATGGAAAAACAATGATTAACTCAATGTTAGCCTAACATCATCTTTTGTATTCCAAGAAAGACCAAATGAGAGTTTTGGAACTACACAAGTGAAAATTACAGAATTTTCATTTTTGAGGTAACTATCCCTTTAAGGTGAAAACAGCACATGTTGACTTCATACCCCCTTTCTCATTTATAGTTACGTTCAGGTGAATCTCACCCTGTTTACCACACCAGTCCCACGTTGCCGTCTCTCTCCAGGCCAGTGGTTCTGTGGTCTCAGCAGGATGTATGCAAATGGCTGAAGAAACACTGTCCACACAACTACTTGACCTACGTGGAGGCCTTTTCCCACCATGCAATTACAGGTATGATATCCTATGTAATAAAGACTTTATGACCTAATAATTATAAATTAATGCCATACATTTTAGTAGACTCATGTATTGCATCATAAAGAGAATACAAGCAACTGTAAAAGCCATTATGACATCATAAAAAACCTTCCATTATCACATGATAATATTGTGAACAAAACACATTTAACACACCACTGTGAACAATTCTACAGAAAACAAAAGTACATAAACACTATAATGCCAAAGCACTGCTTTTCCAAATTATTCTTTTAGGACATCACAATATGGAAATCAATATTCATAACAGCAGACATATCTACAATATAGTAACAAAAAACAGAATTTTGAAACATGTTAGTCACTGTTCATATGGAATTATATACATATAACCGTAAAAGCATGGACAAAAATCTTACATAATTGTAAAGAGAGATCAGAGCAAACTATCTGGAGAGCATGTTTTTAAAGGTACAGCATGCTCAGCAGGTAGAACAATCCCTTGATACTAACACATCAATCTCATACATTATGACAGAAGCTTTACCCTTTGAGTTGAAGGTTAGCCAACCTGTACTCTTCTGCTTTCACAAACATGCCATCAGTCAAATCTGTTACCACAACTTCTCCTTACTAGAGAATTACTGGAAAATTCTCTTACCATTCATGCATGTATGTTTGTATTTGTTTAAATGTGTGCCAACTTGAGAAGGTGGGCTCCAATGGTTGAGTCTTGGTTCTTTCCCAGGGAGATTTTCCTTGCTCCTTTTGTCCTTGGCTTTATCACTGGGTTTTTTTTAGGCACTATAATTTGTAAAGCTCTTTGAAACAATATCTATTGTGAAAGCACTATAAAAATAAATTGACAATTGAATTGCTCTTTAACTACTCAATCAATTCCCAGTATTACCAGCATATACCCAATAAATTCTGTTTGAATTAAATTTTAAAGAATGCATGTGATTTTATTTTTCTCACAAATAGCCACTTTTTGTTTATGCATAATTAATCCACTTACTGGCCATAACCTATCCAATGACACTGTTCTAGCTGAAAATTTAAAAGTTACATTTTTGCTTGTGTTGTTGGAGCAAATGGGAACGCAAAAATAACACAGGACCAGGGCATGACAGGAAATTAGCAGTGTTGGGTTGTAGGATCACAATTATTCAACGTATATTCTTAAGCTGCAATCTTTGTTAATTGTCACCAATAGTTGAGTTTTGTATCCGTGCCTGGTTGAAAAGTGACATCAAACATTTTTGATGTAATCATGTTATTGCATACAGTTCATTTAGAAAGTATTCAGACCCCTTAATTTTTTTCCCCACATTTTGTTATATTGAAGAATAATGCTAAAATGCTTTAAATTATTATTATTATTTTCACATCAATCAACACTCCATGCCCCATAATGAAAAAGCTAATTTATTAAAAAGAAAAAAATGAAATATCACATTGACATAATTATTCAGACCCTTTGCTAGGACACTTGAAATTTAGCTCAGGTGAATCCCATTTCTCTGGATCATCTTTGAGATGTTTCTACACTTTGATTCTACACTATGATTTACCACCTGTGCCAAACTCAATTGATTGGACATGATTTGGAAAGGCACACACCTGTCTATATAGGTCTCACAGCTGAAAATGAATATCAGAGCAACAACCAAGCCATGAGCTCAAAGGAACTGCCTGAAGAGCTCAGAGATAGTATTGTGTAGAGGCACAAATCTGGGAAGGGTAAAAAGATTTTTGGCTCCATTGAAGGTTCCCAAGAGCACAGTGGCCTCCATAATTCTTAAATGGAAGATGTTTGGAACAACCAGGACTCTTCCTAGAGCTGGCTGCATGGCAAAACTGAGCAATCAGGGAAGGAGGGCCTTGGAAAAGAGGTGACCAAGAACCTGATGGTCATTCTGGTTGAGCTCTAGAGATCATGTGTGGAGATGGGAGAATATTGAGAAGTACAACCATCACTGCGACATTCCACTGACCTGGGCATTATGGCAGGGTGGCCAGACGGAAGCATTTCCTCAGCGCAAGATACATAAAAAGCACCTAAAGGACTCTCAGACTGTGAGAAACAAGATTCTCTGGTCTGATGAAATGAAGCTGAATCTGTTTGGCCTCAATTCCAAATGTCATGTCTGGAGGAAACAAGGCATAACTCATCACCTGCACAATACCATCCCAATGGTGAAGCATGGTGGTGGTATGTTTTTCAGCGGCAGGCACAGGGGGACTGGTCAGGGTTGAAGGAAAGCTGAACACAGCTAAATACAGAGATATCCTTAATGAAAACCTGATCCAGAATGCTCATGACCTCAGATTGGGCTGAAGCTACACCTTCCAACAGGACAATGACCCTAAGCATCCAAGACAATGCTAGAGTGGCTTAGGGACAACTCTGTGAATGGCCCAGCCAGAGCCCGGACTTGATCCCAATCAAACATATCTGGAGAGACCTAAAAAGGGCTGTCCCCATGCCCCCATCCAACCTGATAGCGCTTGAGAGGATCTGCAGAGAAGAATGGCAGAAAATCCAATTTTTTCATTTTAATAAATTTGCAAAGTTATCAAAAAATCTGGTTTTTGCTTTGTCATCATGGGGTATGGAGCGTAGATTTATTTGAATTTTTTTTTTCTTTTTAAAGTATTTTAGCAGAAGGCTCCAACATAACAAAATGTGAAAAAAATGAAGGAGTCTGAAATATTTCTGAATGCACTGTACATTCCTTCCTCATTGATTGTTTAAAATAATTGCATTTCAACACGCAGTGTGATATTATAATGTATTTATTACAGTAATTTTTTGTGTTATGGCAGAAATTACCTAGCCTGCACTGATTTTAAAGTAAAATTATTTATTGACAGTATTCTATTGTAACAAATTACTGTTAAATCCTGATAATTTTTTTACAGTGTAGAAATGTGAAAAAAGTCCATTTTAATTTATTCAGTAAATTACTTTTAATTAAAATACTTTTCTGAAACAAAGATTCTCTGGCCCTACTGATATAATTTATAATTTTATTATTTTATCATATATTTTCCTTGGTTTGGAGGGTAGTCCCAGATCACAAGTGGTCAGGGCTAAATTTAAGTGTAAACGAAGTCTGAAACTTGTTATGATACAACGTATGGAGGTAGTCAAAAACATATCGCACTTGAGGTGGAAATGACAATCCATCGTGAAGTAGTCCCTGACCACAGTTAAGCACCACCCCCTCACCTGTCAATCAACCTCTGTGCTAAAACAAGAGTTTAAACTTTGCTGGTTACCTTCTGCCTTAACAGGAAATAACCATCCGATCTGAAAATTTTCAGAACTTCACAGATCTTCTTAAATGTGTCTGATATCAATGTGAAGTGACACAGATGAGAAGCACACGCATTTGATGTCCGAACACACCCTCGAAATGTGAAAACAAATGGTCACAGGACACGCATTTATGTGACGAGGTGTAAACAGCAATGTGTCTCGTCTGACATGTGATCAGATTACCAAAGACTGATCATTATACCAGGTGTTAACGGGGTCTATGTGAGGATTCTTGGACTGCAGTTCCATCCACACTGTCCTTGAGCTGTTTCCTGTCACTCCTGCTCTCTAGGGAGCTCTCTATTCCCAACTATTCCTCTCTTCTCTTTATAGCTGGACACAAAGCATCAAGATCACAGACTTGCTAAGCGAGAGCCAGAAAGAGAAAAACGGAGAGAGACAATGAATTTAGGGAGTCTAAAAGAGATGATATAAAAAGAAATGAGACATACAGTGTGCTTTTTCTGCAAGGCTACAGACCGAAGTGTTTAGAGCCACAGTGTGAAGCTCAGATGGACAAAAATTGGGGAAATAAACCCAGGACGGCTTGTGCCCTCAGGCAGCAGTTCCACACAGCACGTTACCATAGTCACACATTCCATCCTGCCTGCAGAGATCACTGGGAACAGACTATTAACCTTAGGGGGACTTGCGATGTTGTAACTTGTTTATTGCAGCCAGCAAAACTGTTTATACATTATGCAGAGGATACAGAACTTGTGTGTTTCCAAAGAGCACTTGCCAATTAAAATCTTTCTTTCTCTGTTAGGTCGTGCTCTGTTGAGACTGAATGGTGAGAAATTAGAAAGGATGGGTTTGGTTCAAGAGACCCTGAGACAAGAGCTTCTCCAACAGGTTCTACAACTACAAGTGCAAGAGGAAGGGCGTAACTTACAGCTGCTTAGCAGAGGTGTGTGTACATCTGTAGTTCATAAAAGTTAGCCAAATCTGACAAAACCTTCCTTTTGGAGAACTTTTTTGAAGTTCTCAATTGGAAAATCGATGCATGAAGGAAGCAAATACTTTTATTCTGTTCAAATTATTATTATTATTATTATTTTTTTTTTTTTTGTGGAACTGTTGTGGTTAGTCTATAGTTTTAGTGTTATATAAAAACAATTGAACTCTATGGTGTCCTTATTTAGATAGCTTAGTAAACTTGTGTGGGGAACAGGTTTTGTAAATCCTGAAATCATCTACATTGCGGGGACCAGACGACCACCAGTGTTGGAGGACTTCTGATTACAAGTATCTTCTGTAATCTAATTGCTTTTAGTCAAAAATTACGTAACAATTCTTGTAAGGCGAATTCAGTTCCTGACTTTAAATTAATGTCATTACTAAGCACGTAAGTATAGGTTACACAATTTCTAAAATATTTTAATGTAAAATACATTAATTGTGTTCCTATTTGTGATTATTTTGTGACATTTGAAGGGAGTGCGACCCCCAAAAGTCATCTTAAGGGAGAAATGTGCTGTGCTGAGTGTATAACTTGTGTGCAACAATGAACAATGAGGAAATATAGACATTATTTTGAATTTGTTGAGCTGAAAAATGTAACTTGAAAGTCATTAATAATGTGATTACTTTTCAATGCAGTTAAAAGTAATTTGATTACCATTTGTAGAGAATGTGGATTACTTTGTGGATTACTTTTTTGAGTAACTTACACAGCACTACAGCCATATGGAAAACAGCTAAATACAGAAAAATAATTAAATAAAATGTTACAGAATGGTTTGCGTGAGGCTTAGGTATACAGTCGGATTATAGGGTTAGCTCAATATAAAACCAAAATAAGTTACTGGAAAGTTCCCACTATATATAAAATAAAATGTGTGTGTGTGTGTGTGTGTGTGTGTGTGTGTGTGTGTGTGTGTGTGTGCGTGTGCGTGTGCGTGTGTGTGTATGCAAGATGGAAAAAGCATGGTGATGTGACATAACAGCCACTATGTGAGAAAAAAAAAAATGTAATTGTCTTTTGCCTATATTTCTATACACTATATTGTGTGCATTTCTGTGTGTATATAAATGTGCATTTATATACAACAACTGAAGAACTATTCAGAAACATTTTATATTAATTCAAAAAACATTTTTATCCATTTCTTACTCTTTTTCACTTTCCCCCTCTTCTCCAGGGCTATCTGGAAACCTGTCATAGCTTCAGCCATGCGTGGGGCAGCAGCTTCATCCCCATGCTAACCAGCACTCAGGGTTGAGGCCAGAGACATTTGACTGTAGCTGTCAGGGACTGGGACACTCTGAGACACAGGGACAGCTTTCAGTTATACTGTTCTACCCCATATTCTTTTTACACATTAGAAAACTCAGACCAGATGAGACTACTAAATGAGCTTCCATACATGACTGCTGATTTACTGTATCTACCCTGCATCTGCTTCAAAACACAAACATGTAATGCAAAGGAATCCTTATATCTGAAGAAGGTGGACCCAGTTTGGTGTACCAAATGTCCCTGCATTTTGTTGCAAAAATTTGATCTGTAGAATTAAATCTGGATGATCAGATGACCCAAATACATTTTGCAAGACATTCTACAATGATATGGATGAGTAATAATACAGTAATAAACAGGTTTGCAAACTATTTTCCTCTGAAATGTGACCTTGCCAGACGTGTTGTCCACAGAAAACTGGTTTGCAAAATATTTTCCTCTGAGATGTGACCTTGCCAGACGTGCCCTAAAACGGAAGACTGTGTGGTGTTATATAAGGAAAATGTATTCTGTCGAATTCCTGCAGGTGTTGTGGGATTTTTTTTTTTACATGAGAGATAGACCTTTAATACACAAACCTGCGGTTCTATGTGAACTCAGTAAAACATCAATTGTGCCACCCAATTCTGGTTAGGCTGTACAGTTCTTAAAAGGAGCTTAGAATATGTTTGCATCATTACAATTAGTTACTTTATAACTTAAGTTGATTTTGTTTCTGGGAACTAAGAGAAAAAACATTCTAAACTAGTTCCCCACATGACAAGCTCCCCAACAGCATTGACATTGAAATGATAAGTATCTTTGGCCACAAAAGGCTGTGATTATGCTGTGTAAATTACAAAGCACTGAGATTTGTAGATGACAGATGTAAAGTTAAGGAAAACAGATTACATGCTGCATCATTGATGCCTAAAAAAAGGCTCAGGTCTGGACTTGCCTGAGAGACACTTCAAATAACCTACATCCAAGCATCAAAGATGACACAGTGTGAGAACTTTGCAAGCTGTATGAGACATGCAAAAACTGTGTAAACTTTATTCTGATGTGTTATTTTGTGAAAAGAGCTTGATAGAGTAATATTTAATGATGATAAAAATAATAACTTTGGTCTCATTACACTACTTGGATTGTTTAGTTTAGTAAACTATGACTCATCTTGTGATAAACAGTATTAGACCTAAAGATGAATTGAGGGCAGAAAAATTCTTCTAATACTGTAAAGTGCATTTTACTGCTTTCAGATGTCATTTAAGATCTTTACTTTGAACAGTTATAATGAAAGTTAGTGTTGTAAACAAATATTGTTTTCAGTTTGTTGAAAAGAAAATAGCTTTGTCAAGAAAGAACAGACATACAAATCGTTCTCAACCATGGTTTAGGTGACGCAGTGTGATTTTACCGGAGGGTAGGACTGCATTGCTGCCAGCAAAACATTGTAGATTGCCAGAAAGCTTTGTCACGTAGAGCACATTTTCCCATGACATACCAAAAGATAGTTTTGCATAATACCAGACATATATGTATGTTTTCCAGTCAGTTACAGACTGTTCTAATTGATCACAAATGTTACATATTTAATTGATTTGTGATTACAATTTAAAGCAAAGATGTGCATATACTTATGTGTCATTACATCCAAATGATTTTGCTTTTTACATTTTACATTAAAATGATTTATAACATATTGTGCTTGTCAGGTTGTTTATGATCGCTGTGAAATTTGAAAGCTTCCTTTTCGTTTGTGTGTGTTGTGGGAATTAGTTCTCTGATCACAATACTCCAAGCAAATTGGAGTTCAGTTCAAGCCGTGTTTTTGTGCACCTTTTGTTTACAATAAAGTATGCCTTTACAACTACTGTACTCTACATTTTCAGAACAATTTTCTTTTTTTAATGATGTGTTAATATGTTAAGACTAATTAGTCACAGAGTGGCCTGAAACTACATTTCACACAATACAGTTTTCGAGGAATTAACAGCTGTTAAGATTTGCCGCTGTGGGGTTTGAGTGGAGAATTCTGCTGGAGTGCTGGAGGATAAACTCCATCAGATCGAACAGTTAACACAGATGTATCCTTTATTCTACAAAAATGTATTAATAAAACTGGTAATAATATTAGTCAATACGTTTTGATGCAAGGACACATGACATTGTCTTGACGTGTAGCCACATTGACCCACAAAATCAATTAATGTTTTAGAGGCATATGTGCATGGTATCAGTTTTTCAACGTGACATGATTAATTTAATCCATCAATGAAAGTGTCTAACAACAATGCAGTTACTTTGATTAAGAGAGTCCTAACATGATCCTAACATGGCCCCGCCATGAGGGGAGCCTCTCCATGTAGAATTAAACAGCATTTATAAGGTTACTGATATGACTGGAGTCCCAATCTCATGTGAGTGCTCATGATTTTGTAAATATGTTTCAAAATTACTTTTTAAAATGTACTTTAAAAAAGAACGTTATTAACTGTTCTTTTATTTCGTTCAAACCGGAAACTAATGAAAGGAGGCTGCGGAACGCCGGAACCGGAACAAAAAAATACTGATTCTGCTTAGAATCAACCGAAATGAAAAACATTCAGTTTTAAGTCCCTGGTTTTTATGTCTATTTGTTATCGATGTATTTTCAGAGAATCATTTGAGACTTAATTTAAGCTTAAATTAAACATGACTAAGATCTCTCAAGTCTTTGAAAGAGCTATGAAATAGCAAACTCTGTGAGCATTAAAATATGCCTTTTCTGTCTCTCTCTCTCTCTTTCCTAGTTCTATTAATACTTTGCATCCACATGCGATCCTCTTACTCGAACAAACCCACACACTGGACAAATGAGTAGCCATAAACAAAAAGAAAAGTGTGAAAGTTTTGCTTCTATTCATTAAAAGCTTTGGTGTAGACATTAGTGGTCAGGTAATGTATACATTAAGGGTTATGGTAATAAAACAGAGGCGCAAATCCATGTGGAGTCTGCAGATCTGGCCTGTTTTTGCCTGTGCATTCAGAATGGTATAATGTCTGACCTCTACGTGACCCAAGCTTTGTGCTTCAGCAGTGATTATTATCTGATTTATCTGTGCTGGGCTGTTTGAACTGCTGTGAGTATGTGACCTTTATTGCTTAAATGGAAGATGGTCATGAGGCTTTCTCAGTAGCTGATATGAGCACAATGCATTTATTTATTAAAAAACCTGATAACATGTTTCTCAGCAGCTCCTTGCACTTTTGGTCAGTGTTTTTAGTTGTTTTGGATGCTATTTAGCGGTCAGTCGATATTGGATTTTGCCATTGCGTTAACTGAGGTTGTGGAAAAGCCGATAACTGTAACACATCATAAGAAAGTGTTCAGAAATCACAAATGCCCCTAAGACAATGGTCAGATGTGCATTTTGAGTTTAGGAAATCCACCTCTGCCAAGCATATAAACGTTTGCATTTATATGCATATCAAACCTTTAACATTCAGGTTTTCTTAAGTGCAAATTTAAAATGAGCATAAAAATTGTTGGATGGAAAGCCAGAAATGTTGGCATAGTTAACAGAACCCTATTTTACCAGTTGAGCTACAGGGACACTTTGACAAGCTTTTCTGACAAGGAAAGCTGAAATTTAACTGAATCAACTAAAATGTTCCCCAAAAAGTGTGAACAACAGTGAAATAGTCATTGTTTTTGCAATTCCGTTTGATGTTACTATTGGTACAGAAATTACACACAGCAGCTTTAACATGTTTAAAGTGGCTATAAGAAAATAGCCAAAGCATTGAAAATGCCAATTTCCACCATCAGGGTTCCAACCATCAAGTTGAACTGGAGATCTTAATAATTGGCCTAGACATGGATGTGTGTCTATATTGTCTCTATATGCAATGAGGAGGATGGGTAAAGTGGCCAAAGATCCAAGGATCACAGCTGGAGAATTGCAGAAATTAGTTGGGTCTTGCGGTCAGAAAGTCTCATAAAAAAATATCAAACATCTCCTACATCACCACAAGTTGTTTGGGAGGGTTTCAATAAAAAAAAGCCTCTTCTATCATCCAAAAACAAACTCAAGCATATTCAGTTTGCCAGACACTACGGGAACTTCAGATGCGACCGGGTTCTATGGTCAGATGAAACAAAAAAAAAGAGCTTTTTGGCAGCAAACACCAGAGATGGGTTTGGCGCGCACAGAGATGAAGTACCCAATGCCCACTGTTAAATGTGGTGCTGGATCTTTAATTTTGTGGAGCTGTTTTTCTGCCAGAGGTCCTGGACATCTTGTCTGGATACATGGCATCAAGGACTCTATACCAACAGATAAAAAATCTAAATATGGCTGCTTCTGCTAGACATCTTACAAGGGGATCTTCCAGCAGAACAATGATCCAAAACAAACATCAAAATCAACAAAAAAAATGGTTCACAGACCACAAATTAAGGTTCTGCCATGACCATCCCAGTCACCTAACCTGAACCCCATAGAAAACCTGTGGAGAGTCCATCAACATGGACCTCTGAATTTGAAGGATCTGGAGAGTCCTATAGTGACTATAACTTTGACCATCTGGGAGCTTTTGACTTCGAGCTGCTTGTGACCACATTGTGGAAACTAAAACATGGAAAAAGTGTAAAGATCCCCATGTATGACTTCACTACACGTGGATGGCAGAAAGACTGGGCGAGTATGTGAGGCAGATGTTTAACATATTTTCCAGAAGTACATTACACAAATATATACCACAGATACACCGGTCATATTATATAATGATGGCAAGCAAAAAACAAAGTTTGTTTGGTGGTCTTTTATTTTCCAGAAAACCGTCCATGGTGCCAGTATCATTATCTTTAAAGGAATCTTATAATTTGCATATAAAAAGGTCTTGCAGGTATGATGGTGAACTGTTTCAGTTTGTAAGGTTCTGAATGTTTAGGGAATGCTGATAGACAATAGAAATAGAAATTAAAATTAAAGAAGGAGACAGTAAAGAAATAATGGAAAGGGACCATTTATTTAAATACATCTTAAGACATAATCTGGAATTTCCAAAACAGCATCACAATGCATAATAGTCAGATATTTTAGATTCAAATTAGCTAAAGTCCACTGTTTTTTGTTTTTCAAAGATGCGCTCAGTAGTTTTTGGAATATGTTGCCATGTTATAGCAGTCGTCTTGCACTTGTGCTGACATCTAGTGGCGTGGAGGCAACATCATGTAAAATAATTCATTTTCCATTACCAATGCCAGTGTAAAAATGGGCTATTCACAGTTAGCCATCAGTAATTTGTCTCTCAAGTGACAATGTCCAATAAGAGAAGGGTTACCAAGATGAGAAGTATTCTGCTGGTCATTTGTTCCCAACATGGCAGCCCCTGTGAGGTGACCTGCTCCATGTAAAATAAATCAGCTTTTATTAGGCTAGTGATTTGACTGGAGTCTTTAAATCATGTGTGTCTTTATCTCTTGTGCAGAGACGTGCACAGGGGGGTGGCTACAGTGGCCAAAGCCACTGCCCCTTTTCCCTCTTGGGCTCAGGTGACCGCACTGTACAATTGTGTTGAGAATAATAGCATCTCCGAATATTGCTATTCTGAGATGCGGGTTGGCACTCTTTTGGAGGCACGAGGGGGACCTATGCAATATTAGGCATGTGGTTTTAATCTACGGCCCTGCTCTTGTACAGTATACTTAATTTTAAACATAGTTTTCAAAGGTTAATATTCAGAGGGAAAACTTCAGGAAATAAATGACTGTGTGGATCTTACATTTCGCATTAAGTATATCACTATAAGTTACAATTAACAACATGCCACTCCTTCTCTTCTTAACTCAATTTCCTGTTGAACAGTTCAAGTCATCTTATGTTTTCCCTGCAGCTAATGGACATGAAGATTTTTGTAGATACAAATTCAGATTTTGGGCTGGTATGTAGGCTGAGGAGGGACATCCCAGGGAGGAGACAGGACATTGAGGGTGTCATTAAACAGTACAATAAGTTTGTGAAGCTGGCCTTTAAGCAGTACATTGCACCTACCATGAGATTGGCAGACATTGTAGTGTCACGTGGTGAGATTTACATTCATGTTATGTAGAGATTACTATGAACATAGCAGTAATTATGTAAAGGGGACTGACACTGTTGTTGTTGTCATTTTCTCTTTCTCTCCTTCACACAAACACACACAGGTGGAGGTAACATGGTGGCCATTGACCTGATCGTTCAACATGTTCACAGCCAGTTGGAAGAGGTGAGTTAAAAAGGTCCACCTCATCTTCCTCAAAACCCACAAAATGGTCTTTTGACACCACCTGCTGGCTAAAATATTTAGTATCACAGGGTTAAATGAAAAGAGATGCACCTAGAGCACTTTTACACATCTATGCTGCTCTTACACTTAGTTTAAAATGCAGATACAAACAGTAAAGTGTCTTAGTACTGCTGTTCTTAGACATCAGCACTCATGGAACGTGGCATGGTGTAAAATCACTAAATAACTAACTAACTAACTCATGAAATGTCTCTCATTTAATCAGATTCGAGGACTGGAACTAACTGTTGTATATAAGATAATACAGTAGATCACACATTCAAAATGTTTACAGTTTTTCCCAATTGTTTACAGACTTCGTTTAGGACTTTGGAACATAAGTTTCAGGTTTCGGTGATTATGTCCCAATTGTTTACACACTAAAATTGGAGCTTGATACGCAATCACCGAAACCTGAAACCTATGTACCAAAGTCCTAAACAAAGTCTGCAAAATTGCAAGCACAATTCCTGCTTTACACTCAGTTTTCAATTCTATATCACACTTTTTGCAAAACACTGCACACAGTTCTCTACATGCACAAAATTCAATATTAAAATCAAATCACAATGCCAAGCTCTATACACCAATTGGCAACACCCACTCCTCACAGGTGTAAACATTAGTTGCTGAATTGTTCACATAGAATCAGAGCTTTAGCACTATAAAAGGCCACAGATGAGCTCTCTTGTTTTGAAGGAAAATGGATGTCAATGGTGAAGCAAGATTTAGAGGTGCAGGAGTGAGAGGAAGAGGAGGAAGATGAAGACGAGGACAAGGAAGGACAGTTGTCTCAGATGAGAGCAGGACCACATTGGATGACCATGTGCTCAACCATGGCTTGAGTAAGAGGGAGGCTGGGCAGAGAGTTCAGCCCAACCTGAGCCAGTAAACGGTTGCATCTATCATCCACATTCAAAAATGTATATGCTATTGTGAACATGGTGATGGCAAGCAATACCAGAAATACTACAAGAAATCCAGAACCACATAATTGCAGACAACTCAGTGTTTCATAACATTCACCAGGTGAGCTTGTGTACATTGGACCGTGTATTAAAGCGCAAACGAATCCGGATGAAACAGGTCTACAGGGTGACGTTTGAGCGAAACTCAGAGAGGGTTAAAGAACAGCACTATGGATAATGTACAAGTAAGTACTATACTGTGAATTTACTATCATATCAGCACTGTATAGACACATTACAGTACTGTAATCCAGTGTATTGTGCCTCACCTAAATGACTGCTCTAGGTCTATTTCACATATCGTTGTCTGTTTCAGAGAGTCTTGGATCTGGATGCCGCTGCAATTCAGCATGTTTATATTTACATTGATGAGGCTGGCTTCAACCAAGCCAAAAGAAAGGGATTAGGGTGGAAACATTATTGGTCTCCGTGCCATAGTGTATGTTCCTGGACAGTGTGGAGGGAATATCACCATGTGTGCAGCCGTTAGCCAGCAAGGTGTCCTCCATCACCATGCCAACCTTAGTCCCTACCACACCACCCTTCTCATCACATTCCTGGACAAACTACATGGCCTCCTCATTCCAGCCGAGCAGAGGGGTGGACCAGAGCAGTCCAGGTATGTTGTCATGTGGGCCAACGTGAGTTTCCACCGGGCTGTTCTGGTCGGATCTATTCATATGGCACGTTTGTGTGTAATTTTGGTGCAAAAAAAAAAGAAAAGGAAAGAGATAAAACCATTTTGAATGCAGTGTTTGCTTTTGCTAGAGATTTGCTGAGTTCTACATTTTGTGTTTGTGGTTTTGTGTTTTGTGTAAAGAGTTTTGGGACAATGGGCCAAAGATTCAGTGAACAAGTATAAACAACTGTAAATATACCATATTCTCATTTTCCTGCAACAATAAAATATGAAGCTTTGAAAATGTTTTCTTTATATTGAACTTAGTTAAGATGTGTATGAAGGGAAGTGAATGGAATGCAAGGTGTAGTGTAACTGGATTTTGGAAAGAGGGGATGTGTCTAATTGATGGCTGCTAGAAGTTCCAGAATGGCTAACATCTCTTCCAGCACTTTTAACGCTTGTTAAATAGTGCCAGCTGTTTTGCCATTGTGTCTGTAAGAATTCTGCACGTAGAAGAATGTCTTGGTGTCATAAAATCAGGCTAATGACTCACTGGCCTGCTTTACCCTTTTCTCTGCATCTCCTCCGCACTCATCCTCAATTTTCTGTTTGTTTGTAGGAACAAAGACACCAGCCGTGACGGGTTTATCTTTTACTCAAAGAGACTGATGAGGCTGCTTATTGAACACCCTCTGTCTTTCTTGCCCTCCAAGGTTTGTGTGGGTGTATTTGTGTGTGCAATATGGATGTGTCTTTTTATCAAAGCTTTATATTATTTGGGAGATAAAAGCTAATTCTGTGGTGCTTTAAATTATAGATTCATATTGTGCTGGGTTTTTTATCTGCATTCATTCATTGCACTTCATAACGTTCCTCTTTAGCTTTACTCTGTCATCACACAAATTTCTCTTTTACAGGCTTGCACTGTCCAGACACCACAAGGCCAAGAGAGTGAGGGACACAGATTTAGCAGAAAAGGGGTACATTTGTGTGAAGCTGTGTCTCTAAATGGTTCATTTTCAGTATTTTGAAATCATGATAGTTATGAAGCAGCCCCGTCTTTCTCTCCCTCAGATCACATGTGTCCATTCTTCGAGAAGGTGAAAATAAGAAACCCGCTCTGAAAGCCATGTGCAAGGATGTGCGTATTGGCAAGATTCTGATCCAGACCAAACTTGACTCAGGAGAACCAGAGGTAACGTAGGCCTTAAATCACTGCACACACTATCAATAACAGAATCAAAATGTCTTTCTATAGGTGGAGCTATTCTCTCTTGTGTAAACTAAATGTAATTCTAGACTACAGGATGTCTTTCTGAAAGTTTTTTTTTCTGGTCACTGATTGAGCCTAGCTCTTAACATATATATACATTTGTAATAGTAATTGTTGATGCTATTATTGTCCTGACTATACATTGTGATCAGTTGATTGCCATTTGGTGAATAAAAGTAAAAATGTCTTTCCATAAGAGCAAAATCTGTACATTATTCAAAACTTTTTGCTGCCAGCATGTATATGTATATATAATAAAAAATATCCAGATAATTAAAATGCTTTACATTCTTGTAGCAGAAGAGTTAATCATTGATAAGACAATACAAAAAGCGGCTTAGAATACAATATATTGTTTACTACCATATTATTGATCATAAGTCAGTCATTGGCATACAGTTCACAGCAATCAATTTCACAAGTGAATTCATCAGTCAGTTTGCGATTTATTATGAGGACTTGTTTATGGACCCGTCAATTTCAACAAGCATCAGACATGCTTGTGTGGTGTCTCGGATGCATTGCGTCATAAACATAAAATGTTTTGGTCACTGTATCAAGTTAAATATAGTTTAATACTCAATCGTTAAACACATCTTGAGATCCCTTAGTTTGCATTTGCGCTCCTTCAAGTGTTTTGAACGCAAGAACGTAACGCATGTTTGTGTTGTTCCACCTACTGAAGTGTTTTAAACAAAATCTAAAAAAAAAAAATTTTTTTTACCTTTTGTCAGTTTTCTGAAGATTTCATCGAGATGTGGAGAGATGACACGAAAGATGGAGAACAGTATGTGTGAAGGGCTATAATGCGAACTATTTTGAGGTCAAATTTGATTAATAGATTTACTAAAACAATTGTGTTGTCGAAAAACATGCTGAAGACTTTTACAGGTTCTTCTACTATTGGTCAAATTTGAACTTAGAAAAAAAAGTAGTTTTAATTTTTTTTTTTTGGGGGGTGAATGGTTTACGAGGACTTTTTTTTTGGTTACAAACTGGTAATTACAAGGGTATTGACAATTTATTTGACAACTGTGGCTCAGGTGGTAGAGTTTGTCGGCCACTAAACGCAGGGTTGGCTGTTCGAATCCCGGCCCACACGACTCCACATGCCGAAGTGTCTTTGGGCAAGACACTGAACTCCCAAGTTGCTCCCAATGGTAGGCTAGCACCTTGCATGTGTGTGACTGTGTTAGTGAATGGGTGAATGAGTAACAGTGTAAAGCACTTTGAATACCGTAAAGGTTAAAAAGGCACTATATAAGTACAGAACATTTACAATGTAAGAATATAGAGAGTTTTTTTGTGAGGCTTAGGTTTAGGGGTAGGGTTTAGGGATATTATCTATAGTTCGTACAGTATAAACATCCTTATGTCTGTGGAGAGTCCTCATAAGGATAGCTGCACCAACATGTGTGTGTGTGTGTGTGTGTGTGTGTGTGTGTGTGTGCGTGCGTGCGTGCGTGCGTGTGCGTGTGTGTGTGTTAAATGATACTGATGTCAGGTATTTTTTTTTCTTCTGACAGCTCTCCTCACACTAGTAAATTTTGCCTGTTGGTCTCTGTCTCCGTGGTAACAGAGATCTCCTGACTCAGTTTGATTCTTTTTGGTGGCTGTGGTTTCCTCTCCTTCACCTTGTTTCCGTGGTAACTAAGGCTTTTCCTTCCCCCTTTCATTTAGCTGCACTACCTGTGACTGCCCAGAGACATAAGTGAGGATCATTTGATTTTGATGGACAGCACCGTTTCCACGGGAGTGGCAGCCATGATGACGGTGCTGTTGGTATGTGGCTGACAACCAAATGTTTTCCAATACATTTAAAAAAATAAGCACATCTCTCTCCCGTGTATATTTATGCTGAACATTACACACTTACAGAAAGTATACTGTATTTGTCATATCTCAGTAATTAGGCTCAAAAATTAGATTTTTGATTAGCATATTTATCTACAGGACCATGATGATCAGGAAGACAAGATTGTGTTGTGTCACTGCTGATGGCAGAGTTGGGGGTTAACTCAGTGGCTTACGCCTTTCTTCGTGTCAAATTCATCTCCACTGCTGTTGACAAGAGACTGGATGTTTTCCTCCATGTCATTCCAGGGATAGGTAAATTTTTTCATGTTAAGTCACTTGCTGCCTGTTGCTGCTTTGTACAAGATTACCATGATGATCTTAACTCCAGGGTTCCCACACTTTTTAGACCAATTCATTTCCACAATTTTTACAGTTTATAGAGATTGCACTCAAAAAGAGCTAAATCTAGCTGCTGAAACATATTAAGCATAAATAGAATCATTTGTTGTCTAAGTATTTCCATGACTTTTCCATAACACTTTAAGACTTTATCCATTCCAATTTCTTTCTCATGCCTGCAAATCACAATTTAAAAATCCAAGGATATGTTCAGGCTTTCCATCACCTTGGGAAATGTGTAACTCATCCTGAAATATGAGATGATATTATGTAACAGAATCGTACATTGGTGTAGAAGTAGATATCTGTTAAGTGTCAATAACTGCGAATAGATGATTTTTAAATCTAACTAAATGGAAGAAACAGAACAGTAGTTTAGGAATATCTTGGTCTGTCCTAATTGCTTGTGTGTTTATGTGTGTCTGTTTGCTATCTTTGAAAGTGACAATGGTGACCGTTACTTTGGGAAAGATGGGTCTTCATCATGGAGCGATAAGAAGAAACACGTAGCTGCTGATCAGAGGTTTGGAGCTTTGTTTAATGTGGTATATTGTAGTGTGCTCTTAAGTCATCAACATTTGCGCTACAGGTACTGCAGCGAGCGTGCACATTATTATGATCCGTGAGGACAACATTGTATTTCATAGTCAACCTGGAACAAGAAAGCTTTTGTCAGGCACAAATGTAAAACAATTAAATGTCTATTATAACTGTACTCTGTGCATAAACAGAACAGTTGGATGTCTTTTGATGTTATAAACAAAACAACCTGCTTACTATCACAATAGTGTTCACTTTTATACATTTATAAATACTAGTCTATATATTTGTGTAAATGGTTAGAATGGCTGGCCCATTTGGCTGTTTATTGGTTTTGCACATTCAATGTGAAATACACTTTTTGCAAACCCTTGATAATGCCTCTTTTAAATTTTAAATTAATTTGTTCCCTCTTCCTCACATCTCCCTCTTGTTTACCTACAAAATCTGTTTGTCTCATATATAGACAATCATATTCAGACTTGTCTCCCCCACTTTAGAAATGTCTAATTGGCATAACAGAGGGAGTGTTCTGAGAGCAGTTTACAGCCATTTTTCCAGACAGCCCCTGTGCTTCTGCATCCTCAACACCAGGAGTCAGTATATCACCCCTCCTGTCTTTTTTTGCAGGTTCCAAAAGGACACAACTGTGGAACCAAAATGTATGTGACATTAAAAAGAAATTATACAAGAATACAATACAAATAATATGGGATATAAAGGAAAGATCCATATCATCAAACCAAGCTGTTACTACAGTCTAAGTAGTAAAATATTAAAATGAATGAATTAACCTTTACATTCACTCGGCTTAAGGACCTTTTCAGGAGTCTATTGAGAGAATGCAATTGAAAAAATTCCATTTGCTTGCGAGCTCTATTTAGATGGAATAATGAACTACCAAGAACTGCTAAGATAGGAAGACATGTAAGGAAATTAAAAGATGACTTTGTAATGTTGTGAGGAAGAAAAAACATAGAAGATTCTAAAAAATGGATGGCATCCATTAAATGAAAATAGAAACACATCTGCATAATCAAGTAACTTAAAAGATCAGGTTTTTCTACATTAATGTACAACTGGAATAAAAAGGGCACTTGTCAAAGAAATAACCTAGAGCCAAGCTGTACAACCCTTGCAGATATCTTTGGCTCAAGGGAGCCATAATGTGAAGATCTGCATTTAGGGAAAATATCTATTTTCTAGCAGGATTGTGACTCGAAGCACCTGGCAAAAATTCTGAAGGAATGGTTTGAAGGTTGGTATTTTAAAATGGCCCAGCCAGAGCCCAGACTTTAATCAGAATATTTGGTTTGACTTGAAAATTGCTCCCCACATACTGTACTCTCCATCTAATTTGGCACAGCTGGAGCAAATTTGCATTGAGGTATTGGCAAAATTCTACAATTTCCAAGTGAAAAGCTCACACAGACAAGAGCAATTACTGCTATCTGGTGCTAAAGGACTGTGGACACAGTACTGACATGGAAGGGGTAAATATTCCAGTAAATGAGAAATATAAGGCTTTTAATCTCAGGAAAAAAATGTGGTATTTAATCATATAAAATACTTATGTTGTAAAAAAACATAACAAAATTCTAAATCTTCTCAAATGTTTTTTATTTACATTAGGAGATCAGGACGGACAACTTTTGTTGCATGGTCTGAAAGGGAATGTTATGTACCATTGCCCCAATAATATGTAACAACATATGCTGAAGGCACTGTGCATTGCTAAAACTGTATAGGAACCTGAATGATAGAGGCGATATTGTACCCTCACTGGTAACCAGCCAGATCCTTTTTTCAGTGTTACTGTGGCTCTAAAATGTGGGTTGCATCTTGACTTAGCAGAGCTCCTTGTACATGATAAATTCACCTAGACAACAAACTGGTCTGTGACTGCATCCTCAAGGTTAACCTGTTACTATGGAAACAAGTCAGCCAATAAAAAAACAGCAGACAGTTGCTATGTTGACTGCACCCTTTTTGTTTTAAGGATGGCCTATTTGTTTCCCCAGAGCAAGCTGGATACAAGCTTGTGACACACACAAATACACACACACACACACACACACACACACACACACACACACACACACACACACACACACACACACAGTAAGAGGTTGGAAAACAGGCTACACTTAACACAAGTTCATATGTTCTAGTGGATGATTTGAATGAAAAAAAAAATCCCTGTGACCTCCATCTGTTTGTAATGTAATCTTTTTCAATAATACAAGGAGACTTTGTCTAAATTGAGAGGAATTTTTAAATAACATTCCATGACAGTGAGGCAGTTGTCATAGGAACGGCAAGTACCACAGTGAAAGGCTGATGTGACTACAACTTCAATGGCTAATTAGGGTAAACAAAGAACTCTGCAATCCCTCATCTACCTGAGCATATAAACTAATCAAATCTGGTTTAATCAGAGCTTAATTATATCCAGATTTAGAATGAGTAAAATGTCCTCTAGAAGATTTGCTCAACCTTTTGCATTGATGCCTACAGACATCACAGAATGCAAATCAAGCACAGATGCACATCTGGTTCTTTTGTAAGTCAGAGAAGCAAAACTATGCTTTTGTTGGATCACATGTCTTATGTATACAGTGGCAAGAAAAAGTATGTGAACCCTTTGGAATTAGCTGGTTTTCTGCATTAATTGTCACAAAATGCTATCTCATCTTCATAAGTCACAAGAATAGACAAACACAGTGGCAGATTTAGGCATGGGGAACATGGGCAGCCACCTGGAGCGGCATTTTGCCAGGGGAGGCACGGGGTGTCCGCAGAAAAAAGCGGGTGCCTTGAAGTCCACCAGCCATCTCCTCTCCATCCACCCACAACCAGCAGCCCCAGGGCGCCATACACTGTAAAACCCGATATGATGAAAAAACTCAAAACATATGTTGTAACCGATTACCCAAGAATATTTAAGTACCCGAAATAAATTTTTTAATTAAAAATGTACAAAAATAAATCTTCTGCCATTTTTATTTTTGTCCTTTTGTAGGCTTTTAATGACATATTTAGTGGAGAGGAGACATGACATTACAGGGGAGAAGAATGGGAATGGAATCGTGAAAAAACCTCACGAGCCGGGATTCAAACTTGGGTCACCTGTGATGCATCAACACCACATGCCATGAGCACAGCCCGCTAATTTATGAGCATGATATATGACATATCATATAATATGATGCAGTTGGCAATGTTTACTCAAAAACATAGACTCAAATCAAATTAAAACATCATTACTCATTAAGAAAACGTAGAAGTTTATTGTTGGGTCAACTAAATAACAGTTTTTTATTGCTACACCGATAATGTTTATAGGTTAGTAGTACTGTTCGGGTTTACAGTGTACAAGCTAGAACCGCTACTGGACAAACACAATGCGCTTAAGCTAACAACATGTCTTTATTGAACACATCCCATTAAAAATTCACAGTGCTGTGGAAAAAGTAAGTGCACCCTTGGATTTAATTACTGGTTGATCCTCCTTTGGCAGCATTAACCTCAACCACGCATTCCGGGAGCTGCGGGTCAGACTTGCACAACGTTCAAAAGTTATTTTGGTGCATTACAGAACTGCTTCGGCTCAGCCATATTCTTAGGATGTCTGGTGTGAATGCCTCTCTTGAGGTCATTCCACAGCATATCTATTGGATTAAGATCTGGGCTCTGACTGGGCCACTCCAGAAGGTGGATTTTCTTTTTTTTAAGCCATTCTGTAGTGGATTTACTGTGATGTTTTGAGTAATTGTCCTGCTGCATCACCCTGACATTATCCTGATATCTTGGGTAGGGTATCATGATAAACTTTGGAATACATTTTTCCTGCAAGTGCAAGTAAATAGCAAGTGGTCCAGGCCCTGAAGCATCCCCAAATCACGATGCTCCCACCACCGTACTTCACCATTGGGATGATGTTTTCATGTTGGTATGCGGTGCCCTTTTTTCACATATATAGTGCTGCATGTTCTTCCCAAACAATGTAACCTTAGTTTCATAACTCCACAAAACATTTTCCCAAAAACAGTGATGTTAACCATTCCAGTGATTCCTTCAAGCCTTTGTCTGTCACTTCATCTGTTCTTTTTTTTTTTTTTTTTACCTCATTGAGCATTCTGCAGTGTGCCCTTTGAGTCTTCTTGGCTGGATGGCCACGTCTAGGGAGAGCAGCCACAGTACTAAATTGTCTCCATTTAAAGACAATTTGTTGAACTATGGACAGATGAATGTCTAAGAATGTCTTTGTAACCCTTTCCAACAATTCTTGATTGTAGGTCTTCTGAGATCTTTTTTTGTGAGGCATGGTCCATATCAGCAGATGCTTCATGTAAATAGCAAACTCAGAAAGTTTATCAACTCTAATTAGCTTTTGTTGATGTCATTAACCTACGGGTTCACATACTTTTTCCAACTTACACTGTGAATGTTTGAATGATGTATTCAGTATGTACAAGAACAATACAATAATTTGTGTGTTATTAGTTAAAACAGATTGTGTTTGTTATTATTGTAACTTCAATATTGTAAAATCAAACCAGATTTTAAGACAAATATATACATAAATGCAGGTAATTCCAAAGGGTTCGAAAACTTTTTCTTGCCACTGCATATGTATATTATGTAGTTATTTTTATATAGTTCTGTTATACCCAAGAGACATAAAAGGTTTCTACTGTAAAAAAAAAAAAAAAAATCAGGCCCTTGATATGTTACAAAGATTCAATCTGTAATGGGTTTACCTCTAAAAATGCAACAAGTTAACAGTTTTAAACATTAACAATTCCATACACAGTACCTCTCCGTTATGCTTACACAAAAAATATACAGATTTAAATAGTTATTTCTCTAGGGGTCTCAGTCAGCTCATTATCTCGTATCTTTAAGAATGGATAATAAATGCTGTTGTATTTTTTTGAAGTACTACTTTATTAAAAAAGTATAAACTTGACCCGACATTTTTATGAATAGTCATTTTGATATAAAAAAACATTACAATCTTTTGCACATTAGTACTTACTTACACAGCTTTAATACACACCACCCTGTTGTTTGATAAGCAAACGCACAACATTAGCTGCCACACTAAACTCAACTGGTCTTTGAGATACACAGTATAGCTAAAATGATGAGGAAAATAAAAAAAAGAATCCCAAAGCACATAACCAAAACTCACAGAGATACTGCCGAGATCATTTTTCACCAGAGAACAAATCATTCCAAAAGGACAACCAGAATGAAACAAATACTTTCAGGAACACCAATATCAAATTCCCTCTCCCTCTTTTCTGCATTTTCTTGTTCACTTGTTTGTAGCATATTTACATTTACAACATTGCACCGACATTTGATAGCAACTCAGGGCTTGATTCAGAGAAGCAGTTTGATTATATCTGGTTGACTTGAGCCCCTTTATATGTGCTCCAGCCATTTGGGCTAATTTAATCCAGATTGCATTAGTAGCAGATTCTAAAACACCAAGAGAGAGCAGCTGTAGTCCATAGAGACGTGCTATAGATCACATATGGTTTAACGTTGTCCATTGGTGAAACTTGTCACTGTCTTATCAAAAACCTCAAAACACTTTGATCCAACATGCCAGTAAACTCATAACAGGGCATCATACACTAATTCAAATTGCTTAGTCATTGTGCCATTTTTTTAAATCCCCACCTATATCAGAATTTTGTCACAATCAAATGTATTTTCATTCTACCTTATTTTGATCCACCAGCACCCTCTTTATTTAAAGAATAGGTGTGACACCTGGATCTCCTAACTGCTTCTGTAATGACAGAGGGGAAAGGGAATGTCTGTGATACATTTCTTCTCACCAATTATGTTATATTTTCTAAGAATAGAGTCCTCGAGTCCTCATTGGTCTCCCCTGTTTTGTAGCGAATCACATTGTGCTCTTTCTTAGGTGAAGAAAAAGGCGTAGAAATCAAACAAACCACCGACAACAGCAAGAAATTAACCATTCTCTGATACCACACAACAGTGCTAGTTTTTCTCTTTTTTTCTTTTCTTTTTTGACCTTTTGCAAGGGTATCTTTTTCTTGAAAGCATGCATCTTTTTTTGTCAGGCAAAGTGCATAAACAGTATTGACAAAGAAAAAACACTTACTTTTACTTCATCAAAGTGCTGTGGTCATGAAAGTTTGAATTGATGTTATGACCAAAACATAAAATAACATGAAAAGACATTGGGGTCTACGGTCAAAAGTCATACAATTTTTGTGCACAATTATTTATGCCTTTCACAGTTCCTGAGCTTTTGCTAATACTTTCTGTAATCTCTCTTTATTGATATTTAACCATCTATAAATTTGAACTGATTTTAAATATGCTATTTTAATTTCATAATGGGACTGTCTTTGACAAACAACATGCTAAGCATGATACACTTGTGCTTCATAAGAATATACTTCCCTTATTTACTAGAACTGCTTGACCCATCGAATTAGAATGTTTGATTGATTAATTTTAACAGAAATAGAGGCTTTGACATTACAAAAATAGGGCCATGTATTTTCTAAATCTTTTAGATAATAGATAAATAGGATCCACTTATCTATGAACACATTAAATATAAGTTTTTTGTCAATATATCATATTTTGCTTGGCAATAGCTTTTTAATGGGCTTCATAATAAGATCCACTTCTTGAAAGCTAATTTTTTAAATAGGGGACGGTGCTTTGCTAACACTATCAAATCAAAATGCAATTTTCTCCTCACAGAGAACCGCAGGAATGGAATTAAAATCTGTGCTTCAAAAGTTTATTTTTTTGACTTGTGCTCATATTTTTTTCTCCTTTGGGATTTTCTAGGCATCAAATATACGCATGATATATCCGATGGTCACTTAGTCAAAAACTAAAGCATGCAATGACAAAATAAACAAGGATTCCATAAAATTTCTATACAGAACTCCCCAGTGATGCTACTGTCTGTTGTGATATGTTGTCTGTGGTGATATGTTATGGCTGGTTAAAGATTCTGGATAATACTTTTCATCTTCTTGATGTAGGCATGTGACTAACTGATATAATTTAGTCAGATTTTCATGTAAGCATTCTATCATTTTTGTGCTGCAAGAATACTGACCTTTAACTAGACTTACAAAACTCAAGTAATGCTTAACTAATACTTGGAACCCATGTAAAATATATAGCAGTGGTGCATTGCGTGTATCCCATTGGTTATGACACTATCCCCATTTAAGATTCAAGCTCTGTTTCTTTTCAATGAGAAAAGTTCCCAAGAGCTCCCCCTACAGGCCAGTGACATACATCTCCATGCCGTCATTGAAGGTAAAGATGGTGGTTGTGCTGGAGCTGGCCGAGCCCTGCTTCAGGTCGGGGATGCTCTCGTACAAGCTCTCCCCAGGAACCAGCAGGGCTTTGGCCGGGAGATGCTGCAGCTTGGGGGTCTGCTGTGGGGGTGGAGGGGGCGGAGGCGGTTGTTGCAGAGGCTGCTGGGGCCTCTTCCTTTTGGGTCGCAAGGTGGCACTGGCATTGGGTGGAGGTCTGTCACGCCTCCAGCATCCCCCACCCTCCATGGTCTCGTAAGCCAGGTCTGTCTCCTCTGTGCTAACAGCTTCGTAGCAGTGGTCCTCCATGCAGCCAGGAGGCACTCTCGAGCCTTTGCCCTCCTGCGGGGCCCAGATCTGGGGTTTGACTACCACACTGAAACCCCCGTCACGCTCACCTCGATCACCCCGAGCCAAGGTCCTAAAGCCGCTGATATCCCTTGTGGCCGTGGGTGAACCACGCTTCTTTTTGCCTGGTTTGCAGACTTTGGAATACATCTCTGTGATCTACATGGCAACAAAAAGACCAATCATCTAAGGGGCCATTCACACAGGAGGCATTTGTTTAAAAAAAAAAAGAAGAAGAAAAAAAAAGGTATGGTGCAGCAGGTGGAGATAGGATGCAGGTGTCTCGAAACACACTTTAAAAGGCTGTTTTAAAAAATATTTCAGAATCGGTGTTCTCACGTACACAAGGAATTTCTTTTTGTGGAGATAGGAGAAACAAGTGCACACAGAACATTACAGTGAGACATAGAATATAAAACAAGGTCCAGAGTGATTATACCTGCACGTTTCATCACTCTGGAGACGTACAGATCTTGGAGGGTGGGCAGGGGGGCACCAATAATACTCTCAACAGTCCTGACTGTCCGTTGTAGTTTCCTTCTGTCTAAACTATTTCCTTTAACTTAACACAGCGACTTAAAGGAATATGTCATCCAAAAATGAGAATTCTGTCATAATTTAATCACCCAAAAACCCATATAATTTTCTTGCGTTAAACACAAAAGGTAAATTTTTATTTTAAGTGAATAACATATCCGGTCTGCCAGGCTTTAAAAGGGCACAAAAAAACCCACCATAAAACCACAGAAAAAGTAATCGATTAGACTCATGACTATTTTCCAAGTCTTCTGAAATGATACAATCACTTTGTGTGATGTACAGAATGAAATTAAAGTCATTATTTAATAATAATTGTAATTTTTTTTTAATTCTTCACGTTAGATTGGTTTTCATCACATTTCGTGACCAAATGTGCACCAAACATCATGGCGTTTGGTCACAAGACACGATGAGACCAATGAGGTTAGATGTTATCAACACAGCTGCTACATTTGATTGAATTTCACATTCCATAATTCCACAGAACAGATTGGAGCGAAGTAAATAATGACAGAATTTTCTTTTTTGGGTGAACTATTCCTTTAAAATGAAGCATTCGTAGTTAAATACGCTAAAATTCAGCAAGACGTATCGCAATGGTCAAAGACGTCTGTCTTGCACGTGTTTACATTGAAAAACTGAAATTGAAGAAAAAACTAAAACTGCACAGACTGACGAACGAACAGGTCCTGAGTGAATGGCCCCTAAATCTGCAGCAGAAAGTTCACCTCCATGCAAAAGAAAAATTCACATGCAAACATACTTTTCAAAATGTTAAACTTTCAAACCATTGAGCCCTTTTTATGGGTGTAAAATGTGTGTATATATCTATTACTCTGAATGTTTGCTTTTACAGTTCCTGCTGTCTGGTTTTCTGCAAAAACAATCTTACCCTTTAAGTATACACATGTGGGTTTCCAGCTGTTTCTGGTTAACTTAGAAGCAGTTTTCAAATTTAGGAAGTGTCTGTAATGTTTTGAAGGTTACAAGGATTTAAGGCACTGGGACCCCTCACAGTTGACAAGGTGTCTAGATTCTATCATATTTAAAAGCATTTTTTTATAGAGATTACACTCATAATGAGCCATTTCTAGTCAAATAAATATTTTTAAAGTACTTTAAGTATAAAAAGAAAAATGTCTATTTACATACATGCATCTGGCAGAGATCTTTAAGCAACATTTTAGCTGCAAAATGTATATTCAAATAGAAATTTCCATTGCTTTTTAAGATTTTATTATTTTCCATTTCTTTTCCAGGCCTGGAAACCACAAATTTAAAAATCCCTGGTATTTCTAAGTTTTCCATGACCATGGGAACCCTTTTAACTGTATTTAAAGAGAGGTGGAGGATGTGTCTCAGACCTGTGTGGAAAACTAAAAGCATGCTTACCCCTGCTGCCGATGCTGCCGTGTTCTCTCCGGTGTGAGAGCCCAGAACACCCATCTGTTTGTGCTGGAATATGATTTCATCATCTTCCGGAGGTTTCCATATGTATTGCTCTCCATTTCCCATAAACACTGCCTCCTGAACATACAAAAAAAAAAAAAAAGATTGACTAGTTAATAAATAGATGTCATATATAGTTTAACAAGGCACCATCTAAAAAAATACACACTGGAGAATAGTGCAGAGTAGAACATCATGTATTAATATGCAGGCTGATTACATCAACAATGCGCTAGAAGCACAGTTCATAGCTTTAAACTGTGATTGCCTCTTTTTATGGTGCGTGCAAGCAGACATGTATTGATATTACTCAAACATTCTGGTTAGGGTTTCTTCTAATTCCCTAACCTCAACCTCTGCCATCAATTCAGCCAGAACTGCTTAAAGGGATAGTTCACTAAAAAAGGAAAAGGTTATCATATTAAGTTCAGTCTTAGTCACCATTAATTTACAGTACATTGCATGGAAAAAGATGCAATCTAAGTGAATGGTGACTGTGGCTGTAATTCCCTAACATTGTGCCTGACACTTTTTATGTTCCATGGAAGATAGAAACCCAAACAGGTTTGGAACAAAGTGAGAATGAGATAAATTATGACATAATATGTATTTTTGGGTGAACTATCCCATCAACAGACAGTCATTCAAACTTTGTTTTGAAAATAATTTCAGCCTTAGGTGTGCTATCTATTTTGGTTTTTGTAAACTTTATACTTCTAAAGAATTTTAATATTAAAATTTGCAAAACTCCCATTGACTTGCATTGATAGAATGTTCAGCATTCAAAATCGAATCAACAGTTATCAGCGTAATATTTGCATTCAGAATTCCAATTGGTCTTTTTTCTTATAGCTATTTGTTTTTGAATTGTGATTGGTCTTGTATAACCATTTTTAGTCAGCAATGCCAAAGCAGCAGGACTAATGCCTAAAACCTAACACTATTCTTTGTCTGCTTTGCAAGCACTGACATCATCTTCAGGAAATACAAATCTAAGTTTAATTTTGAGGGACAGTTCAAATTAATCAGAACAAAGAAACAACAGATCATTAAACACTTTAAAAACTTCACACAACCACACAAGCTAGATAAGAAAAAATCCACAAAGACTTGACAAAGGTCAGCTGATATATATTTTATAATTATTTTACCAGTACAATAAGCACCTGTAGCATAATCAGGCTACAATCCCCCGCTAAATACTAACTTCATGTCTGACTACTCAGTGTATCTAATGATATTGGCTTTAATGGGATTCCTGTACTGTGGCTGTAAGAGAACAGGCTGTTGCTTGCTGTGCACTTTCTCCTCATTGTTATGCAGGAACAACAGAAGGTGGGCAATGGGGTGTATCACAGTGCCATTTTTAAGGCAGAGATTAGCATGTTGTTGTAGCTTCTCTCGTTCACAATAGCAATTCTCTTTGTCTACATTAGGACTGGCCCATTTTATGGTCTGGCTGTTTGCCCGGGTTTGAGTGATTGAGAGGTTTTACTCCAAATTTCTGCTCATTGCATCATCCTCATAGTAAAGGGCCTTTGGGCGAGCAATACCCCGAATGCTGTGGATGGACTTCCAAACACTTGCTAGTATCATTGATTTGGACAGATTTCTTATTGATGCAATAATGAAGTACACTTGCAGTATACTTAATTGGAGACCCATTTTCTTAAGTCCACTGTTGTGCTGAGGCACACAGAAAAAGAGGAAGCCATTACCTGCATGCTTCTTTTTTAAGATTTTCCATTTTAAGTCTTAAAACACAATCAAAGGCAGTTGAAGTCCATTAGTTGACATATAACAACAAATAGCTTCAATCAGCAGCAACACTATTATGTATTGCTGTACTACTTTTGTATTTGTAGCCCAGCTAAATCTCTGCGGTTGCAGATCTTTATGAATTGTGGAATTATGTGAATGCTGACAGTGTATATGTGTTGAATATATATATATATATATATATATATAGATATAGATATATGTGATATGATAACATTTTAGAATATTGGTTTGTCATGATACCAAAATTTCATGAGTCGATACCAAGACAAGTAAATTTGATAATTCTCGATACCAATTTTAATGCCACAGAAAAACTACTATGCTATTGAACACATTATTTTAGTATTAAATCTTAAAAAAGTTAAATATAAATACAAATATTTGAGTAATTTTTCGATTGAAGACTGCTTAGTTATAAGCGCAGTGCTATGCAATATGTCATATGCAATAAGACATTGGGCATGGCCATAAAGTTTTGGTATTTCCTTGCAAGCATGCGCTAGGTCTTAGGAGTTGACGAAATAGGGCGCACAAAGCATGAATGGGTTTGCACAAGTGCAATTTAATTCAGATATTCTTCTCAGGTTTTTAGGCTGTTTGTGTCCTATTATACAGTATATTCCATTCTCTGTCAAGCAACATCGATGTAAAAGGTTTACATTTTACGCAGTGTAAATGAGCTGTTTCCAATGCATTAGAAAAATGGAAATAAGGGCCATTTTTGTCTTACATTCTTTTGAGCATTAACTGCATCTTTGTTGAATGTCAGGGATGTGCACAAGTAATCGACTAATCGAGTAATCATTCTGCATCAGCTAGTTTACTTTTAAAAACACTACTCGAATATCGCAAATAGATTTTCCTTTGTGCATTTGTCTGCGGTGAGCAACACCAAGGGGGCGCTGTGTATGTGATTCAGCAAGGAATTCAATGAGAGAAGGATTATAATGGCTTTCGACAAGTGTGTGGTCAAGTGAGGAAATGCTTGTAATATTTAAATTCTATTAAAATTTACTCTATTGGTATTCAGTTCTTGTTGGAGTCATGCCTACGAACAGACAAGGATCTTCTTTTATGTTGGAAGCGGTACGAGACCAGTTTGTGTGTATATCTCTGCACAGACAAAGCACATTTCATTAAATGCCAACTATCACCAGTTGTTTTTCTGAATAGTAACATGTGAAATGATAAAAATGTGAAAGCCTTTATGAAGACTCAAGAGTTTATATATGTGCATTACCTTAATTTCGTCAGTATTTGATTCTATGTAAGCCCCAGGTGAGTGCAAAATGTTGCTGTTATTTTAAAATATTAAATTTTTTTTATTTATGCATATTGGTTGTTTAAATTTTTTCAGTTCATTTGAAAAGAAAAGCATAGTTTGTTGAAGTTAACTTATTTTGTAAACAGTTCTAGGTAACATTTGTGAATAAAACAAAGTAGAAATTTAATGTACGTGTCACAACTGTTTTTTTTTTTAACTTGCATTTAGATTTACCAGTAAGCGATTACTCGTTTTTTTGTGGGTTAGAGTACTCGATCAAAAAATTACACAATAATGCCCATCCCTAATTTCTATGACATTGAATCTCTCCTTATGTGGTTCTCAGACGTCTTGACCTATTTCTCAGGAAAACAGCTAATTGTGATTTGTACCACTTCATTAACATACAATACACCCACAGTTTGCACGCATACGCCCACAGACTCCAACCCAGGGCCACTTGCGCTTTGCATTGGCATAACATCTTTGCTTTGAATTAGTCCTCTCACAAACATTTTATAAGACGCAATGCATGGTCGTTGCGTTTAGTGCACCCATGAAAATAACGTATTTTCTTGTTCATTGCCCAAGGACAGAGTATTAATATTCGTATAAAGCCAATATGATGCATCTCCCATTCTTTTCTGTCTACCTTAGGAAAAGAGGGAAGGTTGAAGGCCTCCACATTTTTTCGAGGGATCTTCTGACTGTGTGGGTGCGATGGAGGCAGGGCTGGGTGTGTGGGAGGGGCATTCCGAATATCCCCACTGCTGTGTCGTTGCTCTTGTCCGAGCCCCTCCTCTGTCTCCGTCCCATTGTCCCTCTTCTGGGCTGCTTTGTCGACTCTCCGGACCTTTCTGATGCAGGCATATTCCACTGTCTCCTGGGGTTGAGGGGGCGTGTTTACCACCTGGGGGATTGTCTCTGCCTCTTGGATCCCGCCTTCCATGCAGTTCTCATCAGGATCAGGAGGAGCTGGGGTATTAGCAGGGACTGCCGGTGGGGCGGGAGTGTCCGTCTCTCCTGCTCTACCTCCGACTCCGTAGCGGGCCTCCTCAGAACCACGTGTGGGTGAGGAGCGGCGGCCCACCTCAGCATATGTGTGTTCCCCGTCCTCACCAGAGGGGATCTGAGGCAGCTGGCGGCCCTGAGAACGCAGGTCAGAATTTGAGCGACGGCTTGGGAGAAGGAGCAGATCCATGCTGGCCGGACGGTTCTTCTTAGAAGATTCTACAGGAAGTAGTAGATCAGTTAACCAAGATGAAGAGTTTCAAATCTGAGAACCAATATAATTAAAGAAATAGTTCACCCAAAAATTTAAATTCTGCCATAACTTACTCACCCTCATGTTGTTACAAACCTGAATGACAGTCTCAGTCACCATTCACTTTCATTATATGGAATGAAAGTGAATGGTGTCTGAAAATAACATACTGCCATAACATCTCCTTTCGTGTTCCACAGAAGAAATAGAGTCATACTGGTTTGGAACAAACACAAGTGTGGGTAAATTATTGCAGAATTTGTATTTTTTAGTTAATTATCCTTTAAGATATTTAAAGAGATAATACAAATATTTTCTCGAAACTGCATAGGCAAAGGGCAGCAGACACATGCCAATCACTACAGAGTAAACCCCCTCATTTACATATCCTAAGGTGGCAATAAAAACTCACAAAATGCAAGCTGTTTCCATGCCTACACTTTGCCCCCCAAACTACAGGTATATGTAAAGAACTAGGGACTGTAAAGCTTTAATAAATGTGATTGTACAGTACATACTCTTGCCATTGCAGTTGAGTCTGTTCATCTCATGAAGCTTGGTGTCTGACTTACTGATGGAGCGCAGCTTGGACTGCCGCAGTATACTCTGAAAACAGATGCATAGAGAAGTGCTTAATTGTCTGTAAATATTCAAATAAAAATGCAATGCAAACCTGCTAAAAAAGACCAGCATACTTTGTGTTTTGGATGCTGGTGTTACAATCACTTTGAGTGAGAAACAAAGCAAAATTGCAGTCCTTATTCACCAAAAAGCTTCACTTCTGCCCAGCTCTCCGCGTTCATGAGAGAAACTTGTTGACGCGTTGTTTCTTACCCAATCTTTCATCATATCGCTTCAGAAGACATGGATTAAACCACTACAGTTGTATGGATTACTTTTATGTGTTTTTATGTCCTTTTAGGAGCTTGAAAGTTTTGGAACCCATTGACTTAATTGTATGGACAAAAACGTATCGGTTACCTAACGTAACCTCGGTTCTCTCTAGATGAGGGAACGAGTATTGCGTAAGCTAGCTTACGCTACGGGAAAGATTCATCTTTTCTAAGATATTGAAGCCAAAAAATTATCCTTAATTTTTGTATCCATTGTCAACGCAGTGCGGCAGCTGCAGACCTTGAGCGGGCTAGCTAGCGAGCTCATAGGTTGCTCTGCGGCAACTGCTGCAGCCTATAGACGAGCTTGGGCGAACTCGCATCCAATGAGAGGCGTCCGCGCTCACTGCAACAAAGCCCGCCAAAATGGGCGTGACTAGAGTGCATATAAGTGTAGTTCGTAGGCTGGAACCCTGGTTTTCATTGACTGAAGCGAAAAGTCGCTCGTGGCGCGAGCACGGCCGGCTACGCAATACTCGTTCCCTCATCTAGAGAGAACCGAGGTTACGTTAGGTAACCGATACGTTCTCTTACGAGAGGTTCTCTCGTATTGCGTAAGCTAGCTTACGCTCACGGGAACCCATTGTCAACGCCATGCGCGCCAAGCATCCACTGTATGAGCCCCAGGGAATTAAGGGGGACCGGGGAGCCCTTATGAGTGGGGAAATAATATTTGGCCGGCAAGAATGCGGGTCATTGATTGTGTAATACATAAGCACATAGTGGGAAGGAACGACAGAGCGGCGGTGCCGGTCTGTGTGGAATGTGTCCCATCAGTGCAGCTCACCAGGGGAGCTGTAGCGTATTAAACCGCTAGTAGTTTTGCCTGCAGAGCGGGCACTTCCATATTGTAAAATCTGACAAAGGTGGAGGGAAGTCCATCCCGCTGCCACACATATGTCGTGAATGGAAATCCCGCTGGACCATGCCCACGAGGATGCCATGCCTCTAGTGGAGTGAGCCCTAATGCCCAACGGGCATGGCAGGTCTTTTGACGCGTATGCAGCAGCAATAGCGTCCACTATCCATCTAGATAGTGTCTGTTTCGAGCGCGAGACCTTTGGTGTGCCCTCCGAGCGAAGCGAAAAGCTGCTCAGAGCGTCTGAAAGCGGCGGAGCGCGCAGTATACAATCTCAGTGCTCTGACCGGGCAAAGGAGATTGGCGTCGCGATTCGCTATCGGTGCTGGCAGCGCCGATAGGGAAATGACCTGTGCTCTGAAAGGAGTACCGATCACCTTGGGAACATAGCCGTGTCTAGGCTTTAAAATGACCTTGGAGTCACTTGGTCCAAACTCAAGACACGCAGGCTGACAGACAGCGTGAAGGTCTCCCACACGTTTGACTGATGACAGGGCAGTCAGAAAACGGTTTTGAGTGAAAGGTATTTCAAATCCACGGATTGAAGTGGTTCGAAAGGGGGCTTTCATAGTTTCGAGAACTATAGAAAGATCCCAGATAGGAACCGATGGGAGCGCGGGGGTTCATCCTTCTAGCTCCCCTGAGGAAGCGGATGACCAGCTCGTTTTTACCCCATGACTGGCCTGTTCAGGGGTTCAGCGAACGCCGCAACGGCCGCCACATACACTTTGAGCGTGGATGGGGATCTGCCCTTATCCAGCAGCTCTTGTAGAAATACGAGCAGCGACGACACCCCACATGTCCGCGGGTCCAGGTCTCGGTCGGTGCACCATTTTGAGAACACAGACCATTTTGACGCATAGAGTCTTCTCGTGGAAGCGTGTATGATGGTGTTTATTACTCCTTCTGGCAGAGCGACAGGTAGTCGTTGATCACCCACGCATGCAGCGCCCAGCGCTCTGGGTGGGGATGCCAGATTGTGCCGCGAGCTTGAGAGAGGAAATCTGCTCTCACTGGGATGGGCCACGGCGCTGTCAGTGACAGCTGCGTAAGCTCCGGGAACCATTGATTCTCCCAACGCGGGGCTATGAGGAGCACCGAGTGACGCGTTTCCCTGATCCTCTGCATTACCTGTGGCAATAGCGAGACAGGAGGGAAGGCGTAAAGCGGGCGTCTGGGCCAGTCCTGGGCCAGCGTGTCCTCGCTTCGAGAAAAATATTGGGCAGTGAGAGTTCTCTTTGGGCGCAAAGAGGTCTATCTCCGCTCTGCCGAATAGGTGCCATAACGTCTGGACTGTTTGAGCGTGCAGGGACCATTCCCCTGGGGAATATTGTCTCTGGACAGTCTGTCCGGGCCGTCGTTCAGGTGGCCTGGCACGTGCGTCGCCCTCAGCGGCGCAGGTGGCACTGGGACCAACTCAGTATGTGTTTCGATCAGATGGAAGAGGTTCCTGGATCTGACACCGCCCTGAAGGTTTAGGTAGGATACCACAGATCTGTTGTCCGAGCGGACCAGGGCGTGGTGACCCTGAATGACCGGGAGAAAGCGCCGGCGGCGTACTCGACCGCTATCATTTCCAGACAATTTATGTGAAGGAGCTTTTCCTGAACTGACCATAGGCCGAAAACCGGAGAGCCCTCGCAGACCGCGCCCCAACCCGTGTTGGGCGCGTCTGTCGAGATGACTTTCGGCGAGATACAGCTCCCATTGTAACTCCCCGCTGATACCATTCGGCCACTGTCCAGGGCTGCAGAGCTGAAATACAGGTCTGAGTCACCTTGATGGGCTGGCGGCCTGTGGCCCAAGCCCGGCGAGGCAGCGGGTGTTTAGCCAATGCTGAAGCGAGCGATGTGCAGTAAACCCAGCTGAAGTACTGCTGCGGCTGAGGCCATGTAGCCTAGCACTCTCTGAAATTTCTTCAGAGGTGTGAGGCTGTTCATCTGAAATGACGCGGCTAGTCAGCTGCACACGGCGCAGCTGTGTAGATAAGCGAGCCGTCATAGCCACTGAGTCTAGTTCTATTCCAAGGAAGGAAATTGCCTGACTGGGCTGTAGTGAGCTCTTGGTCCAATTGACTGCAAGGCCCAAACTGTTCAGATGACTGAGGAGAACTGTCCTGTGAGACAGAAGCTCCGTATGTGATTGTGCCAAAATCAGCCAATCGTCCAAATAGTTCAGAATTCGCAAACCCTGACTCCGCAGGGAGTGCGGCGCCAGCGTCCATGCGCTTCGTGAAAGTACCGGTGCTAAGGACAGGCCGAGCGGAAGGACGGTGTATTGATAAACCTGGCCGTCGGCGAATCTCAAGAATGGCCTGTGACGGGGATTTATCTGAATCTGAAAGTATGCATTTTTCAGATCGAGAGAAATAAACCAGTCCCCTGGCGCACATGCTGCGAGGAGTTTGCTGGTTGTAAGCATTTTGAGCGGTCTTTTTGCAAGCGCTTTGTTCAAAACCCTGAGATCTAATATTGGTCTGAGGCCGCTGTCTTTCTTGGGGACAAGAAAATAACGGCTGTAAAACCCCGACTTCGCTCAGGGGAGGCGGCACTCTCTCTATGGCCCTTTTGCACAGAAGGTTTGCTATTTCTGAGCGAAGCATGCACGCTGCTTCCGTGTTCAAAGTAGTTTCGAGCAGCTCTGAAGCAAGGAGGACGGCGATCGAACTGTAGCAAATAGCCCTGTTTTATTGTGCTTAACACCCATTCGGATATCCCTGGAATATCTTCCCACGCTTTGAAGCGTAATGTTAGAGGGTGAATGGCCAAATCGCTCTGATTGCCGCACACAGCGCTGAACAGAATGTGTGAGCGGCTTACTGTGCTTATGCTGGACTGCTCGCAGACAGCATGGACAGGCTGTTCTGTGAGTGACTTCCGATTGAGGTGAATGGGGAAAGAGTCACGTCTGTTAAGTGATGCGCAAGCATAGCCACGAGCACGGGACTTACATACAGAGAAGTGTTTGCTGGCTGTGTGACAGAGCGGGCAGAGAATGGGTGCGCGCACGTATTCGTGAGCGCATTTATTGACTCTAACACTCGAGTGGTTCAGTAACCGCTTTTGAGTGTGCTCTGATGGGGACACGGAGCGTGTAATGCTTGTGTGTAGAGGTGAACACTAGATTGTGGGCACATTTTCTACACATAAGGCTGGTCGTGTGACAGAGCGGCCAGAGAATGGGCGCCGCACGGATTAGGTGGGTGCGTTTATTAACCCTAACACTCGAGCGGGTCGTAACCGCTTTATGTGAGTGTGCTCTGGTAGGGACACGGGACGTGTAATGCTTGTGTGTAGGGGTGAACACTGAATTGTGGGCACATTTTCTACACATAAGGCTTTATTTGTAGTTTGAGTGCAGGCAAGCGGGTAATATCACCGGCTTTTTGGCTGCTGAATCCACCACTGCAGTAGCCTGAGAGAAGGGGACTGACAGGGGGCGTAGGGGACTTACATACAGCTGGCCGTGTGACAGAGCGGGCAGAGGAGGGGCGCGCGCACGGGCTCGTGGGCGCGTTTATTAACTCTAACACTCGAGCGGGTCGTAACCGCTTATGTGAGTGTGCTCTGATAGGGACACGGGATGTGCAATGCTTGTGTGTAGGGGCGAACACAGGGCGTTTGAGTGCAGGCAAACGGGTAATATCACCGGCTTGTTGGCTGCTGAATCCACCACTGCAGTAGCCTGAGAGAAGGGGACTGACAGGGGGCGAAGCTTTGACGGTGGTCCGGCCGTGGTGGGACTGAGCCGTCGTTTTCTCAAAAAAGCTAGGAGGACTTCGGTTGCTCAGGTTTCAATACAATCATAGGCCGAGGCCGCAGGAGGCGGCGGTCTCGCGGCGGCTGTCTGAGCCGATCGAGGGCGGCCGTCCTGTCGACGCTGAGAAGTCTGGCTTGTTGAGCTGGGCGCTGTGAAGAGGCTCGTGCAGGAGGCTGGTCACCTGGGCGGCCTGCAGAGGAGCTAGCGCGACGAGGCAGAAAGAGATTCATGGCTTGGGCTTCGCAGATCTGAAACAGCCTCTGTCTGTCAGACGGCCATGGAATGCAGAGCAGATGCGGCTTGGCCGGCGGCGGTATAGGCGTGGCCAACACAGGCGGAAGTAGTTCTGCAGGCCTTAGGCGGGAGCACCAGCTTAGACCGCCATCTCGCGAGGGCGGGCAAAGGTGCGGCGTGGAGTCTGTTGGGAGCCTGCTCAGGGGCGGTGACCACTCAAGCCCGAGGCGGTCGGCGGCCTGTGTGAGGAGGCGTTAGTTCCCCTCCGACTCGGCGCGGGTCCTGCTGGATTCCTGGGCCGAGGAGGAGGCGTGTGAGCCTGGCCACTCCTCGCTGTCCGAAGCCATGATGGAACAGCCCTTATCCTCCGCTTCTTCGTCCGAGATGGCAGCAGAGCAGCCGCTCGGCGGCAACTGCGCGTCCCGGGTGGGCGGGCGATGAAGTCCCGGGTGAAGGCGATGCTCGAGGGAGGGGCTCCGGCGAGGCAATCGCTTCTACCACTGGTTCCGGCAGCCTTTGAGAGCGGCGCTTTTACTGCTGCGGCTGAATGGAAGGCGGCGGCGGCTTCGGTCCTGAGCGCTGAGTCGAGCCCGCAGGGTCGACATCGAAGCTCCTCGCAGAGATCGCATCCGCCTTCAGCGAGGGCGAGCTCTGCATCCCCAGTCCCAGGCAGAGAGCGCCAGATGGCGTGGCGGTCTCCGGTGCTGAGAGGGGCGCGCATGAGGCGCAAGTGGAGCGAGGCATCTTTAAAAAGACGCTCGTACTCTTTTGTGAAGTTCATAAGAACTAGCTTGCTTTAAAAAGGATACGTCGCCGGATGGCGTAGCTCGCAGGACGGCTGAAGGTGGCGAAGATGGCCGGCTTCTTCGGCGCTGTCCACGCTTGCTTGATGCCCCTCAAACGGCGAGCGGCTTCCAGTTCAGAGATGCGAAGAGCTTCGCTGAAGAGATGAAAATCAGGGTTCCAGCCTCACGAACTACGCTTATATGCACTCTAGTCACGCCCATTTTGGCGGGCTTTGTTGCAGTGAGCGCGCGGACGCCTCTCATTGGATGCGAGTTCGCCCAAGCTCGTCTATAGGCTGCAGCAGTTGCCGCAGAGCAACCTATGAGCTCGCTAGCTTGCCCGCTCAAGGTCTGCAGCTGCCACACTGCGTTGATAATGGATACAAAAATTAAGGATAATTTTTTGGCTTCAATATCTCAGAAAAGCTAGCTTACGCAATACGAGAGAACCTCTCGTAAGAGAACCTCACACATCCTTCAAAAAACAATTTTTTGTTTTTCGCTGAAGAAAGTCATACTAGTTTGAGATCGCATAAGGGTGAGTAAAAGATGAAAGAATTTTCATTTTGGGGTCAGGTTGGGAAAAAAATACCTCTTTAAGGTTAAAAATGCTCAGTTTGACTTTTTCAAGTGTAGTAAGATTAGACAGGATTTTTGGACCTATTTATTTAATTATTAGTTCCAAAGCTTCAAAGATCCATCCAAACTTGGGGACAGATCTATATCCATTGAGCCAATTAAGAAGATTAATTTAATTCAGGAGTATTCAATTCATTACTTGTAAACAAGTGCGAGGGAAGAATTTAAATCCTGACACAAAAACAAGAACTAGTTGAACTGACATGGAACTGAGCCCAAATCTGGGCCTCTCAAAAAACTGAGGAGAAACAGAGGGAACAGACTGAGAGGAAGAAGAATTAAAGGAGAGAGGATGCTGAGAAATGTTCACCATGTCCATGAGTCTGTGTTTTCTCTCTTCCCCAGGGCTATTGTGCGTTTTCCCCTTCCTGCAGGACACAGAGAGTAAGACGTAAATCACACACTTTCCCAAACTGTGCATTTCAGCATTTCAAATTAATTATCATATTCAGCCAACGTCAAGGTCTACAGTTGAAACTTTAAATCTTCCATTTATACAGTGATTTGTGGAGAAGAAAAAGGCTGACTCATTTGAGCTCTTTGATTTAATTTACTTTTGCACCCTTTACTTTTTTCATGTTTCTTGTATGGGAAGAAAACGGCCATTTCAATTACATTACACAACTCAAAGGATTCAAGGCAGTTGTTTTTCCAAAACATTTAAAGGGATGTTTCTCCCAAAAATGAACATTCTGTCATTGTTAACTCACCCTCATGTTGTTCTACACCAGTCTTACTTTCTTTAATCTGTGTAACACAAAATGAGATGTTAGGCAGAATGTCACTGACATCCTTAATCGACATTGAACAATGAAAGTGAATGGTCACTGTCATTCTGCCAAATATCTCCTACTGTGTTGCATGGAAGAAACAAAGTCACACAGGTTTTGAACAACATGAGGTTGACAAAATAATGAACTATCAAAAGGCGAACTATCCCTTTAAGTGAAATTGTCAGATCAGAATAATTGTGAAAGTGCAGATTATTCTAGATGCATGTCCTCAAAATCCAGATTGGCTTTCTTTGACAAAACAGGAACAAACAGATTTAAAAACAACATTGACATTAAAATATCAAACTGTTGTTCGGGAGTCCCCACCATCATGAAGGCTTTCAAAAATGGGAGGATTTTTGAACTGAGCCTCAAAAATGTTATTCCATCAAATAATCAACATACTTTCAAAGAGCATTAAAATAGAAACAAGTGTGCAATGATTATTGTCCTCATGAACGACAAGAAGTGACAAAGGTTCCACGGTGACTCACTTATTTAAACTTACATCAACATGCACATACAATACACACTAGTGATGGGTCAAGATGGTAGTCGACTGGTAAAATCAACTAGTGAGTTCTGGATTTTTTTTTAGCTTTAATATTGATTCAGCATCTGTGGTTATGATCTTAAAAACACAACTTCTCAGAAAGTGTTTAAGCATGCTAGCAGCCAAACAGTTATTTTAACTGTTTCTGTTAGCATGCTAAAGCTCAGCACACTGTCATAAAAATCTCATCACTAAATTCACAAACTTGTTCCTAATGTATAGCCACACACATACACATGGCCCCTGATTGATCCAAACCAATTGCCCAGAATATTCTGTCAAATACCTTACACAAACTTTGGCTAGACATCTGTTTATTTTTGGTTTCTGGGGGGAAGAGTATTGCTTTCTGGATGCCTGCCATAGCTTTGATAAGATCACAGGAACGGTGTTGAAATCTTCTAAGATGACTAGGAAGAAGATTGGATACAACATTTATTTGGCAGGGTACTAAAGCTTTTCCTAAGATTACTGTGATATTTGTTCAATCTTGACTGGAATATCTACCCCCAATAGTGAAAAGATCTCTTTCTATCTTCACTAGTTAGGGTTAGGATCTCTATGTGTTTTAATTTATATTTCCCCAAACTCTTCTCCTCTTTTTTTCCCTTCTTATCTCTCATTTCTCAAATACTTCTATTACTTTTGTTCTCACACTTGGAGACATATGATGTGCTTTGACAAAAAGAGACTATAGTATTCACAATGAGTGCTCTTTGCAGAGATAGAAAAGTAAAACAACACAGGAACTTCCTGTTTAAACATCACTGCCATGTCAAAATGATGTTCCCACCATCATCCTTTGTTACGCAGTGAGCATGAAAGAAGCGTGGGTAAATTTCAATAGCATTTTTGAATAAGCTCTATTCAAAGGCCTGAGTGACATTGATGGATGAAGACAGGTAATCTCTGTGTTTCATCCTGAAATCCACACATGGCAAGGGGATGATATGAGGCCTTTGCTTCATTTTACAGGAGCGTTTTCTGGGGTTTTGATGATGTCAGAATGTACAGGATAAAGCATGCTATTATAAATAAGAATGAAAAAGCTCTAGCTCTGTCGTGGTGGAATTCATAGTGATGTGTATGATCATGGTTGTTAAAATCTCTGTACCATTAGTTGTAATTTTGTTCATTAACAAATACTGAACAAATGTCAGACCTGCCTTAGAATGCAAGATCTACCAGTCATAGAATTCTTTGTATAATGCATTTTATTTAAAAAATAAATAAATAATAACTTGAAAGTTCCATTAAATGAAATTAAGATTTCCAGATTTGCTAGGGTTTTCTGGGTGGTTGTTCACATTTCTATATGGTTCCCTGGGTGTTCTGAGTGGTTGCGAGGGAATCGATAGAAAGTTAGTAGGTTGTTCTGGGTGGTTGTTAGCGGATTGCCATGCGGTTCATTGGGTGTTCTCGGTCGCTAGGGCATTGGTAAAATGTATACGGTAGTTTTTTGCCCATTTGTTCATATGGTCAGCAAAAACGTTGAGAAAAAATTGCTTAGAAAATTAATAGCACACTTAACCTGAAAAATCCATATGATTTGAGTGTTGTTCATGTCTGTAGCACAAACAGTGTGGGACAAATGTGTGGCTTTGCTCTTAATTTTGATACATTAATGCCTAAAAAAGCTTCCTGCCTTCACTTATAAGAGAAAAAGAGAGAAAGATGTATGACATTGTAAAACAGGTTTGTTCTTTGTGACTAAAATCACTTAAACTCAAATTAAATCATATTTATGATTTGCAAACTTGTAAGTACAAACTTACCAGGAACACTTGAATGCATTATAGTTAAGCACCAAAGTTTCATACTTTAAGTTAGAGGTCTGGACAAACAAGCACCAGTAATGAACAGAAAAAAATGAACTACCAAAGAAAGTCTGTACTAGATGGCAACACTGTGGAGAGTACGAGAAATAAGAGTAGCTTGTTACAGACAAGTGTGTTTGTGTCTCTGTGTGTGAAACTCACCTCTGGCAGCCAACACATAGCACAACGATGAGGATAGTGACAACAAAGGCTGATGCGGCGGCGATGGCCCCCAGCAGCAGTACTTTCCCATAGGGATGAGCAGAGAAGTTCACCCCGTCCTGCATGGAGGCCATGTGGAAGTGCAAACACACACACTTTCTCTCTCTCCCTCACACACACATACACACACTCTCAAGCAGTCCCACTGTCCACAAAGCCTGAAAGGAAAAGGTTGAAATGCTGTAAAAGCTAGCTCCTTAGCTTTGAAAAATTAATGATAAATTTTCACCCATCAGAGTGATAACAAAACTTTGAATCACACTCTTTCATTCCTCCTAGTCATTCTCTGTACTGTGAATGAATGACAGAGTGTGAGGCTCCCCCAGACTTTCTCTTGTTTCATCTCTTGCAATTTTATTTGGGCTTTTTCTCTCTGTGTGAGTCTGCCTGTGAGACTCTCTCTTCTCTCACTCAGTGTCATTTTCTGCCCACTGACTGTCACTCAGTGCTTGTGTAGAAATCATTTGCCTCCGACTGGGGGGCATTTTACATCCATTCATGTAAAGATTCCCAGGCATCAGGTACCTCACCTGTCTTGCTGCGAGGAAATAGACAACGGTAGACAGGCTTACTGAAATTCTGAAGCTTTTACTCTTCACTGTTATGTTTTTCTTTAAGCAGATAGAGAGTGTTATTATCTCTGTTTGAGTTGTAAAATCCACTAAGTCAATATTCTGCTTTCTCTTGAATAAGATACATAGTACAAATTAAGGTTTTTCAATGGATCTTTAAAATACCCCAGCTTTACCAAGAACACTCTACCTATGAAGTAATATGTCTCTCTGTATAGGGTTCAGTAGTTCGTGAGCATCTAAACGGTGGGGCTGGCCTATTGAACAGCATCCGCCTGACCCCGATTGTGAACGTTGTGATTCCTGATGTGGAAACAGTTGGTGCGGATGTAGCTGAGATATATGTCAGATGACCAGTAGCCCAATAATTATATTTGGTGCTTGGGCAGGCCTTTGTGGGCTGCTGTGGTTGTGACACCGATGCAAAAGTAATGGCTTGAGTATAGTTTATCTGAGATGCCGGAATTGAGAATGATGGATTTGAGGTGTTTTTGGAACCACATTGCTTGTTTTTTTGTCATCTAAAAGTGGATCAAGAGGGGCTCTGATTAGGGACACTCTGTAATGGATATAGTGTGCTAATGATTGAAAAGGCTGGATGGGAGCTGGCAGATTGAAAATGAAAATTGAATGCCCTTTTTTTGGTCTGATCTGTTTTGCTTTGTTTGATAAGGTATCTGATTGTCTGGTTGTCTATGATATGGAGGTCTGAAATGGTGGGATGGATCCTGGGTCGAATTTACCAGTGGTTGTGAGTTCTGAACACAGAAGGAAGCTGATGAAGGCAAGGATGAACATTGCATCTAGTGTTTTTGGAGAAATGTAGCCCTGGCAGAGTGTATTTAAGCATCGGATTAGCAGATCGATTGTGGGGGGAAGCTTGGTATCAATTGTGGATACCTTTATTGAGAAGTGAGATGTGGGGTGGCTTATTGAGGCGTTTTAGACGCAAATTAATTTATAGAAGAAATGGATGCTGCTTAGGTAACTGTGGTGATGGGGGCGTGGTCGTGTGTCTATCTGCGGGAGAGAGAGAGAGAGTGGTAAGTGCTCCTCACCTGGGTTGTAATAATCTCTAACACCTGTCTCTTGTTATAGTGAAGGCAGACTTATAAGCCACACCAGCTTACCAGTTTGACAGAGAGAGCCCTGAAAGCATGATCTCAATACTTGCTGTGTGTATTGGTTATCTTACTATGTGTTTAAAAAGTTTCTTTTGTTATCTCTTTGAGTGTTTGAATCTACATGAATAGGCTGCATTAAGTCACCCCAGAACCTGAGGCAGAAAAAATAAAAAGTCTTGTCTGCACTGCTTTGTTGCCTCCTGACTCTTGTAAACTTTGATGACTCCTGGATGGAGGTTTTTGAATTGATTAAGGTGTGAGGCGAAGGAGGATGTGGAGAGAGAAAAAAAGAATCTGAAAAATGGAAGAGCCTGTGTTTTTTGTGTGAAAAGTTTACGCAGTGTATGAGCAAGAACACGCCCTGCAATTCAAAAGGCACGGCATTTGATGTGAGGGCATATAAAAGGCTATATTCGAATGAAATTCATTGATACGGAGATGTGGCTTGTGTTCAACTGTTCAGGGAAGACCCGAAATGGCCTGATTGTTGCCGATCACCAGGTGGGTGATGGTTCGTTTGGAATGAATGGCTTAATATGGGTTGTGGAGCCATGTTAGCTTAGACGCATGGCTGAAAGACATGCCACTGTTGTGGCCACAGTTGCGGCGCTTGGACAGCGCATTTGCGGTGTAGTGGGAGGTTTAGTCGCACGGCCTAAAAGATGCCGCAGTTGCGGCACCTGGACAGCACATTTGGGCTGCTTAAGTATGTATTGAGCCAACAGAAAACATAGCAACGTGGTAAACGTTGCATCTGTGGTCGCCTAAACGTAATTGTTTACTAGTTTAAATGTCAGGAACATATGTGAAGCAATGTTGGTAAACATGCTTGCGTGTGCATATGAACAACATAATTTAATGTTGGTTTGTCATGAAATTATGAGGAACCTGAAACTGAGTGCCCTGATGAATACCGTAGACTGAAGTTTATTCATTTAAGTGTATGGTTTGGAGCTTTGTAGATTGTTTTCCAATGTAATGTGAGTTATTTCATGACTCTGTATTATTATTGCGCAGGGTGACTCGTCTCGTTTATGGTCTAGAGAGGAGTAGAAGTTTGTAGAAATGCTTGCTTCATGGTTATCGAGGCTGCGTGGTGAGCTTGAATGCTGAGAGGAGGCGAGACGTGTTTGCAGAATGATTATTAATTAGTTGGACGCGGCATGCAATCTGCATATTGCAGAGCCATATGTGGCTCGTGTCTATTCGTACAGAGGCTGTATATAAATAAAAAATAACACATTTTCTCAAAAATTTTCATACCCCAAAGTCAATTATTTTTGGAATTTCCTTTACCCTTAATAATATCAAATACATTTTTCAGGTAAGTTTTCTCAGGCTTCGGAAATCTCTCTATTGGAATCTTTACACATTTCTCAGGAGCAAAAGCTTACAGCTCATTGGCATTCTTTGGTTTCTGTGCTGCCACTGCTTCCTTGAAATCCAAACAAAGATTTTCAAGGGATTTTAATGATGGACTGAAAGGGCCATTCAAGGACATTCCATGACCTACCCTGAATCAGATTTTGGACAACTTGGATGTATCCTTGTGAGTAACACAAGAGGTGTTACTGTAATGCTGGAAAGTTCAGTTATTACCAAGCTTCAATTTACACACTAAAGGCATCACATTTTGCCAAAATGGTCTTATACCTGAAGAATCCATGGTGTCAGTCACATAGTAAGGATAGCCATTTCCTGCAGCAGCAAATCACTCCCATAACAGGACTGTGGTGTGAAGCCTCCACGTGCGCTATATCTCCGTGGTAACACTTTTTTTTTTATTATTGAATTTTAATATGAATTTTTACCTTGAAAACAATTGAAAAAATCTACCAGTGCTGAAGTAATCCAAAGTATTTAGAATACGTTACTGACCTTGAGTAATCTAACGAAATACGTTACAAATTACATTTTGCAGCATGCATTCTGTAATCTGTAGTGGAATACATTTCAATAAAGAAAGGCAATAGCCTTTCTATTAGCCACATACTTTAAACGGAATATTCCAGGTTCAATACAAATTAAGCACAATCAACAGCCTTTGTGGCATAATGTTGATTGCCTCAAAAAATAATTTTGACTGGTTCCTCCACACAGCATAATAGAGGTAACAGTGCTCAGCAAAAAGATTGGATGGTTTAAAAGAGAGAAATGTGAAGCTTATAATTTTATAACAGCACTTACATTAATTCTTCTGTTAAAAATTGTGTATTATTTGATATGAAAAGTAGTTTAATTGTCAATTTTAATAACAGTTTTAAGGTTTCAGTGTTTACAGCGTTACGTCCTCATGATATCAAAGTTGAAAAATTGGATATAACTTTAAACAGAAAACGTTAGTAAGCGATTTAATCACAGTAAAATCATGTTAACACGCATGTTGTTTATGTCTTGTCTTATACATTTGTATACAAAAGTCTTATACGTTTGAAAAAGTAAGAATTTTTTATCAATTTAAGAATTGGCCCCATTCAATTTCATTGTAAGTGTTGCACTCTAACCCAGATTTTTGCTTTATTTAAAAATAAAAAAAGGAGGGACAAGCCAAAAGAATTTTTGGTAATCAACATTATGCCACAAATGCTGTTGATTGAGCTTAACTTTTATTGAACCCAGAATATTCCTTTAAGGTATGTGGCTTCAAAAAAGCCATTCAACATTTTCACCAATAGCAGGGCATGTTGTTACACTATATGAGGTCAGTTGTCACAATGGAACCTACTATTAAACTAGTGATGCAGATGTAATGTGAACAATGAAGGGGGACACGATCCCTCGTCATCCCACAACCACCAAAATAGACTATCATAGGCTTTTCAGCAAACCTGAATGAGGCATGAAGTACAAAACAATTCAAGAAACAACAAAAATGGAAAAGGTAACATACAAAAATATCAAAACATTGATTTGGCCAAGAAATATTGTAACTGATACATTTACACAATTTTAAACACGTGACAACCTGCCCTGATTAAAAATGTGACAACATGCCCCATCCTGACTTACATGAAAAACACCTTTGTCCTAAAACACATTTAAACCTTTCAGAAAAAATCTGCCTTAATAATAAAGTTGACACTGCCTTAATGTATCCCAGTGCGGTTTGATTATGTTTGCTTGTTTACCCAAGAGCTATAACAAAAATATATGGGTTGTGAACATTTACCTTGTTTGGCAGAAATCATACAAATTATAAGAGGGCTTTGAACTAGGTGTTTGAAACCAAGATCCAAAAACTGCTAGAGAAAACACACAGTTGCACTGGACTTTTGACACCTAATCTTATTGGTACTAAGATATAGCCATTTTAACAACAATTACTATAAGTCATCTTCTTCTTCCCTCTATGCATTTATCAACTTCTCAGTGCACCTCCAGTTTCAATAAGAGAAATGTGTAGTACAGTCTATACAGACTTGATTGCGTTCTTGTGTATGCTTTTCCAATTGTCCAATGTTCTCTATTATATCAGTCTTTGTGACAGACACCTCCTGAATAAGCCAGTGCTTCTGAATGGAGAGTCAGCCCTGAAGGGTTCAGTCGCCTCTTGTTTATATGCACAATCACGTCTTTTATTCTTCATTACGAAGCCTTGCACAGCTAACATGGAATTCTGGGACTATTTCTGACTTTCACCTCACAGGCATCATGCATGAGCTAGAGTGTGTGGATTTTGTCAGATATAAAATTAGCCCAGAGTTAATTAATTTGGCTCTTGTCTGTTTGAGTACTATCAAAGTACCTGAGTCATGATAAGAGCAAAAAAAAAATACCTCACTAGCAAGCATTAGTGTGTCAAAACAACAAATGAGGGAGACAATACAAGAAAACAAATCTTCCTTCTATTTCACGTCTGGAAAATTTTGGATTACAACAATTTTCCCAGGTGTTGTGTTTCAGAATACAATGAACTCTATGAAGTAAAGTGTTGCCCCTGGTGCCGTGTTGCGCTTCCGTCAATCATTGTAACATTTGAAATGTTTCACCGTTTCACTAGTATGTAAGCTTTAAGACAGAGATGTCTTAGTGTTTTTAGAGTTGGTCAGTTTGATTCATTTCTGGGATTCAGTTCAAAATGTTGGTTTTAGCAAATGAGTTCAAATCTCTGATTCAGCGATTCATCTGCATCATATATTAAAATGTTTTTATGAAAAGATATGTACGTAAATATTGCTAGTTATGAAATGATTAAATATCATTCATCCTTTCATTCATTTCAGAGCAAATACATAAATATCAAGATAAATATGACATTTTGTCAAAAGTCTAAAAAATAGAAATATATAACGTTTTAACAATATTGCCCAGCCCTACTGAGCATCCATACCCTCATGATTAATTGAACCTGCATTTCTGCTGAACTTAACACAGGAGACTTGAATATGCATCAATGAAAGAACATACCAAAAGATCAGTAAGTGGATCCATCTTGCTCTGACTTCCAGTTAATACACAGACAATAAAGACTACTTATCAAAGGCTGACAGACAAAAGTGGGAAAACCACTGTGACGAAGACACACATCCAGACTCTCAGATTCCAGAGAAAATGATACATTTTAGGATAGGATCACCAGAGGAGTTTTGTCCAACCAACACCATCAACCAAATCACTAATTGGCTCTGTTCTAAAACCTACTGAGCTGCCTATGGAAGCAGTACTTTAAGGCATTATAGGCACACTCCCGATATGAAGGCTGTTCCAAAAGGTAGGCAACTTAATTATGCTAGCTCCTAAGCTGTTTTGGCATAAGTAATGAGAGCTGAAAATTCCAGCCATTTCCAGCCCTGATCGTGATTAACTATGAAAATCATTAATGACGATAAAATCTTTTAAATGACTGACAGCACTCATTTTTATGCTTCTTAGAGTTTCGCACGGTTAGCTTAGCAACATGCTAACCTCAAACTCTATTGAAATCAATCCAGAATCTGTGCTTAGTGCTATTTGTGTGGCATGCAGAATAACACTATATAGTTTCAAACAGTCAATTATGAGCATGGGCACATGCAGGATTTCATCTGAGGGTACGCACAGAAATCTTTTCTGTCAAATGTCAAAGACATTTTTTTTTTTTTTTTGCAAAAACAACACCAAAGTGTTCAATTCCTGTGACTTTGAGACTATTTTAAATGTTCTGTTTAGCATTAATGTAACTAAGACAGTAACCCTTCAGTACAAATATGTTCTCGAGCTAAAAAAAACTAAATGCTGCACAACAAATATAGCAGAATGCAAGTGTCTTGAGATGCATTTTTAACAGTTAAAGTTCTTTTTAATTTAATTTAAAAATGCAGCACTCCTGTGAGAGATGCTAAAATGGCTAAATGTGGCACAGTGGTCAAAGACATCAATTTAACAAATGTTTACATGAATAAAAATGGAAAAACCATGCGGGCGGATGCAAAAACATGTTAGGTGTGAACGGCCCCTTATTCACATGACACCTCAAACGAAGTTTTTCAAAGTTGCCACTCTAAAAGGTAACTTTTTGGTTCAGTTGATTGTAGGTAAGTATTCAATTCATCCAGCACTTATTGTTCTCTGTGTTCCAAAGAATCCCAATGCTATTTTACTGAGCGAGAAACCACTCCAAATGATTCAATGAGAGAATTCCAAACGAATCAGATTGAATCGCAAATCGATTCAGACGTTATGTAAGCCTGTTCGTTCAGTCAATGCATAGACTCAATAGATAGATTCATTTGCAAATAGGGCATCTCTAGTTTAATTTTTAGACAGGCAACCAAAATATGGGACTTGCGTCACTGTAATGAAGACTATGTAATATTCTGGTGGAAAATGAGCAGTCACAAGACGTCCGGTCAGAGACGTGTATCTCTTTAATGGGTGGTAATTTGCAGCCACAGTTAAACAGTAGTGGTTCTAAATGAAATAGAAATAACAATATTTAAATTATAACATATTCAAGATAACATTGCTCACATGGTTATATGCACAGAAGAACATAAGCAAGCATTGTAGTACTAAGTTATCCATACATTATAACATCTAGAGTCATCAAATTTGGCAGATAGTAAACCACTAAATACTACTATTAGTGATATTATGCATGCAATGACTCAATATTTCACAGGTATACAAATATAAATCACGTAACATAAAGACCGAGTCAAATAACACAGATAAAATGGTGTCACGTTCTCTGACACGTGATCTCAATCAAAGTGATTGTACAGAGATGATATAATCATCATATATCCTTATCTATCATAAATAATCCTATATACATGCTCAACTTTACTTAGAACTTGAGATTACATGCTCACAAATAGATATTTAACCCTCTTTACATGTATCTACCTCAGATAATCTCTGCGATGCAATAAACAAATGTATGAGTCGTAACATCAAAAGATATCAAATTACCGGTTTAACATCAAAATAGTAATACTTGAAATACAACTCGTAAGGTAATCAATAACTGAACAAAGATTACTCACTGGTATATGAACGCACTCTGTCAAACCGATCAAAACAAGCAGCATAACTCCATCAAACTTTCTCGTTGTATGCGCTATAGAACAAGCCCCAATGACTAAAACTGTGCCGTTAATGCACGTCTTCAATCTCTTCACTTAATATTCATTTAGCCACAAGGGGGCATTAGTGTCTCTTTTATACATCTAGTACAGATTGGAGAGCCTTTTTAACAGCCGCCCCCACATTTGTTCTGTATATGTGTACCTTAAAAAAGGCAATCGCAATTTGGGCACTGTAGTAAGGGTAATCAGTCTGGCAGATTAGGGAGGCTGATAAGACGGGAAATTGGGCGAAGGTAGATTTTGTTCTTTACGTCAACCTCGGCCACCCTGACTCTACCATCTTCTCCAGGGAAAACTTTAGTAACTTGTCCAACTGGCCACAGAGCCCGAGGGAGCTGCTGGTCAACAATCATGACAATAGTTCCCGGTGTTAAGTTTCCTGACTCTCTGTGCCATTTTTGGCGTGACTGAAGTCCTGGTAGGTAATTGCGGATGAAATGTTTCCAGAAATGGTCTGCCATAATCTGACTATGCCTCCACCGTCTTCTACTTAGCATCTCTGATTGTGGATACACCACTTGAGGTAGGGATGAGTCCAGCCGCCCCATAAGCAGCATATTAGGAGTGATTGGGTCTAAGTCAGCTACATCAGACGAGGTATAACCGAGGGGTTTAGAATTGAGAATGCCCTCAATCTCAACAAGTACAGTTCGTAGGACTTCCTCGGTTACAATCTGATCCCCTATAGTAGCACAGAGGGCAGTTTTAAGGGATCGAATTTCCCTTTCCCAACAGCCTCCAAAGTGTGGAGCACCAGGGGGATTGAACTTGAATCGAATCTGTTGGCTGGCTAACTGCTCTTTTAAGGTTGGGTGAAGTGCAGAGAAAACCTCTTGTAACTCTCGATCACCACCCCGAAAATTCGTCCCATGATCTGAGATGATCTCAAAATGGCTTCCACCTATGGGAGATGAATCGTCTGAAGGCCATTAAGAATGAGTCAGTGTCTATGTTGCTGAGGATGTCTAAATACACAGCTCGTGTTGTCAGACACTTAAATATAAGCCCCCATCGCTTCTCATTCCTCCGTCCAATTTTAACGAGGTAGGGTCCAAAGCAATCTACCCCCGTTGAGTAGAAGGCAGGTTGCAATAAGCGCAGTCTTGATGGGGGAAGGTCAGCCATCTTCTGAGTGCTCGGCTTACCTCTCAACGTTTTACAGCATAAACAAGATCTTTGATGTTGCCAAATAACTTCCCTGCCCTTTAAGATCCAGTATTTACGTCGCACTTCTGCGAATACACGTTCTGCTCCTGGATGGTGCAATTTTGTATCAAAATCTTGAATGATCAACTTACTCAGGGGATGTCTAGAGTCAAGAACGATGGGGTGAATTGCAAATTCCTCTAGTAGTTCTGTCCTTCTGAGGCGATCACCAACCCTAAGGAGCTGCATATCACTATCATATTCCGGAGCAAGGCACAGGAGACGGCTACTCGTAGTTAAAGGTTTACCTGACTTAAGACGGCTGACTTCAACAGGGAAACTTTGGCTCTGTGCCAGTCGGAGGAGAGCTAGTTCTGCTTCTTGGTATTCATCTGCTGTCAGAACATCATTATCCTCAGCCGCCCCATGCAATACCCGGGCCGTAGTTCTGAGCAAATCGTCATAGGACTGGAACTGACCACAATCAGGCAACGCTGGATTTATTGCTGGAACAGTAAGCCCATAAAGGTAGCTCGTTTCACCTCCTCATCCTCCCTCTGTAGATGGAGAAGTGGACTCTGAGGCCACTGATCCGGTTGCAGGAGGAGGAAAGGTGGACCCTGGTTCCACCGGCTTGGATTGGACAACTCAGCCAAAGTTTTGCCACGTGTGATGTCGTCGGCTGGATTTGTTTTGGAATCTACATAATGCCAAGCCCCTGGGTCGGTCAATTCCTGTATCTCTGCGACTCTCGTTCCAACAAAAACCTTAAATCTACATGAGTCAGCTTGGATCCAGGTTAGCACAGTAGTTGAATCAGACCAGAGTGTGACATGCTGGATTGGAATGCTAAGCTCTGACATCAGAAGCTTAGCCAGCTGAGCTCCAGTTAAGGCAGCACACAGCTCCAAACGAGGGATTGATTGCCGCTTTTTGGGGAAACTCTTGAGCGGGCAGTCAGGAAAGCTACTTCTATGTCTCCCTGGGGACTTTTTGTCCGTAGATAGGCTCACGGAGCCGTGAGGCTTGCTCTGAGGCATCGCAAAAGATATGTATCTCTCTTAGACATTGAGTGTTGTCTAATTCTGCAGTAACATAACACCTGGGGAGAGAGATGAGTTGGAGGTCTGGCAACTCCAATTCCCATACCTGCCAGGCGTGGAGTAACTCACTTGGTAGTTGGGGATCATCCCATTCCCTCTTCTTGTCCCACAGGCGCTGTACAAATATTTTAGCTCTCGTAGTGTAAGGGACAATGTAACCCAATGGGTCATATTGGCTAGCCAAGACCTTGTAAATGTTGCGCATTGTGGGGACTGAGTAGTCAATGGGACGGTACTTGTACGACAGTGTGTCCGATGTGCAGTGCCAGTGTAGTCCAAGTGTGGATTCTTGAGCATCTGGTTGACCTTGTGTCAGCCACAATTCAATTCTGGTGGACCTTGCCTGAGATGGGACATGGCTCAGGACATTAGGGAAGTAACTAGCCCATTGTCTTAAATCAAACCCACCTGTAACTAAGAGGTTTCGCAACTTTATCACCAGTGACTCTGCTTCTTCCTCGGAACTGAAACTTTGGAGAAAGTTGTCCACATAGAAGGATTTCTCAATGCTTTCACGGACATCTTCTCCTGGTTGACTATAATCCATGATGGGTTTCTGTAATGCAAATATTGCACAACATGGACTGCATGTCATCCCAAATGGAAGGACTTGCCACTCACAGACTTGGGGAAGCTCTTCTCTCTTGAGATCTCTCCACAGGAAGCGTAACAGAGGGCGATCCTCTGGCAGTAGACGCACCTGATGAAACATTCCCCTGATGTCACTGCTTAAAGCCATGGTGTGCTCACGGAACCTAAGCAGAACAGACATCAGGGTAGGGCCTAATGTAGGACCTGGAAGTAGGAGTTGGTTCAGGTTCTTCCCTCTGTGCTGAAAGGAACAGTTGAAAACAACTCTGTTCTTTCTATTGTGCTGAGTCATATGGTGGGGGATATACCATGATTCAGTTGTCTGTTCTATATGTTCTGGAGATATCACTGAAGCATATCCTTCCTCCTCCAACCTCTTCATCTCTGCCCTGTAAGATTCTGCTTGAGTTGGATCTTTGGCTAACCTCCTTTCTATTCCTCTGAGACAAGGCAAGGTACTATCCTTTGGTGCTTGCAGTATGGGCATGTTCTTCACTCGAAGCAACGGAGTGGCATATCGAGCAACTCCATCTACCATAACTCTAGTCGTCTTTGACTCAAGTAAAGCAATGGCCTCTTGATCTCACTTGGATCGAGTAATGAGTTTCTCACTGCGATACGGAAGCACATCTAATTGCCATAATCTCTCCACTTGATTATACAGGTCGGTAGGGGAAAAGGAAGTAGAAGTGAAGAGACACTGTTGTTCTGAGAGACAATGCTTAATTTCTTGAGTGGGACCATGCAGTGTCCAACCCAGGCGGGTCCTGATGGCAGCAGGTCCATTTGGAGGGCCTAGACAAACTGGTTCAACTGGTTTAATGAGGTGTGGATAGTCAGAACCTATGAGGAGGAGTGGCTGTACGGAATCAACCTGTTGCAGCGGTAATCCCTGTAGATGCCGGTACTTGCTCTGTAACTCCCTGACTGGATGTGTATGTTCGGCCAGCCCGAGTGGTTCAGCGGTAAAGGCCTTGTGAATCTTGTAGGAAATCTCAGGTTGGAAGGCAGGTGACACAGTAAAAGCCACAGCAGCCCCTTGTAGATTGTGGCGGTCTTGACGTACCGTACGTAAAACTAGTTCTTCAGGCTGACCCATCAACTTAAGCTGTTGAACTGCAGAGTGAAGGAGTATTGTACGTTCAGACCCATCATCTAGTATGGCGTAAGTTTCCAAGCAATGATCGCCATTTCTCAAGAGCACCTTACAAAGCTTTAACAAAACTTGGCGGCTGCCAGTGGGTCGATCTAGGTACAAGGTCTCTGTGGTGGTGTTCACTAGGCAGCTCTCAGAAGATCCAGGATCAGGAGAGTCATTTGTCTTTGTGGTGGGTCGAATATTAACCTCATGGAGGACCAACAAGTGTCTGCTGTTACAGATCTTGCAAAGAGTTCTGAGATTACATTTTGCCGCTTGGTGCCCTCGCCCACAACGCCAACAGCGATTGTTTGTTTGAATCCATTTCACTTTCTTATCTCTGTTCAACTGACTGAAACCAGTACAGCCATTCAAGTAGTGATCGTGTCCATCACAATAAGGACAGAAGATATTTCTCTCTCTGGACTTAGACTCAGTATCCTTCACCGGCATGGCTCTTAAGACAGTGCATTTCTCAGTACCAAGGAATATACTTGTTGGTTGTTTGGACGTTTCGAATCCTTAATTTGTCCCTTTCTGCTCATGGCTACTGGCTTACTCGTGGAAAGAGAGAACCTAGAATGATCTTCTTGAACCTGCAGCTCGAACTCTAGCCAGGCTGAGAAATCCAGTAATGTAGGGATAGATACTCGGTGGGGATAGATAAACCTTCTGAAGCTTGTCTGCAGATCATGTGGTAGCTTACACAATAACCTTGACACGTGGGATCCGCACTCCGATTCAACATAACCCTTCTTGCCCAGCTGCTGAAGCATACTAACTAATGAGCGAACTCTTAATGCAAACATCCTGAAAGCTTTCACATCTCCAATGATGATGTTAGGGGCATCCATAAGTTCTGCTATTCTCTGAAGGGCCAGCTGGTGGGGTTGTTCATACTGCTGATTGAGTGCTTCCATAGTATCTGAAAAGGGATACAAGGAGTTGCTGTAAGAATCTGCTATAAGCAGAGCTTCTTCCAATTTTAGGTGGTCAACAAGTATCTGAAACTTGAATCTCTCGGTGGCATCAGCTGGTAAAATATTCTCCAACGCAATTCGTAACCGAGAAAACTCTCTTGGGTCTGGCTTTACAAAGTTTGGAATGGTGGGAGCTGGTCCACGGTAAGTGCTCTCTTGGCTGGAAGGGATACGTTGCTCTGTGAGACGACTGACACCTCTGCTATCATCTGTTCTGCTATGGTGTGAGGGTCTCTGAGGGGACGACCGTAGAGGTGAGATAGTCCTGGAATAGGTCTGCTGTGAAGTCATCTCAAGCCTTTTAAGCCTCTGATCTAAGTCGGAAAGGAAGTCATGTCTGACCTGATCATCTGCACCATCATTCACTTTTTTAGGCAGCTTTGATCGGGGTAAGGGTACAGGCTTAGCTTCTTTGGCACTTTGTGGAGGATGAAGACGAGGCTGTGGGATTGGTGAGGACATACCTGTTAAATGATGACTGGGCTGGTTGCTTCCCACTAGCCGTTTCATCTGTGATTCTAGAGCCTCATTCCTTTTTTCTAACCGTCTCATCTGTGCATTTGTATAATGCCGCAGTTCCTCATTCTCTTTTTTAAGCTGCTGAAACTCTGCTAAAACTACTGATGACAACTCAGGATGTGGAGAGGAGATGTTATGCTGCTGTTCATCTTCCCTGATAGAGCTCCATTCTATTGGCTGCCAAGGCTGAGGACTCGGTCTGTGTTCATGGCAGGTGGCAGCTATGTTGAGTGAGGCTGCTCCTGGTGGCTCATAATCTTCACTCAGTTCAGGAGAAGAAATGTCTGCTCTGTCCCATGACTGTAGCCTTGGGTGATATCTGGTGACCTCAAAGTCTGATAGATAACTAGGTAAACGCACTGATCTCCGGGGTCTGACAGTGGGCTCAGGAGATCCAGGTCTGGTATCAGGATCACTCCGATGCATCTTACTTGTGACAGTTCCTAAATCCGGCTCGAAGGACCACTTGTAATGAAGACTATGTAATATTCTGGTGGAAAATGAGCAGTCACAAGACGTCCGGTCAGAGACGTATATCTCTTTAATGGGTGGTAATTTGCAGCCACAGTTAAACAGTAGTGGTTCTAAATGAAATAGAAATAACAATATTTAAATTATAACATATTCAAGATAACATTGCTCACATGGTTATATGCACAGAAGAACATAAGCAAGCATTGTAGTACTAAGTTATCCATACATTATAACATCTAGAGTCATCAAATTTGGCAGATAGTAAACCACTAAATACTACTATTAGTGATATTATGCATGCAATGACTCAATATTTCACAGGTATACAAATATAAATCACGTAACATAAAGACCGAGTCAAATAACACAGATAAAATGGTGTCACGTTCTCTGACACGTGATCTCAATCAAAGCGATTGTACAGAGATGATATAATCATCATATATCCTTATCTATCATAAATAATCCTATATACATGCTCAACTTTACTTAGAACTTGAGATTACATGCTCACAAATAGATATTTAACCCTCTTTACATGTATCTACCTCAGATAATCTCTGCGATGCAATAAACAAATGTATGCGTCGTAACATCAAAAGATATCAAATTACCGGTTTAACATCAAAATAGTAATACTTGAAATACAACTCGTAAGATAATCAATAACTGAACAAAGATTACTCACTGGTATATGAACGCACTCTGTCAAACCGATCAAAACAAGCAGCATAACTCCATCAAACTTTCTCGTTGTATGCGCTATAGAACAAGCCCCAATGACTAAAACTGTGCCGTTAATGCACGTCTTCAATCTCTTCGCTTAATATTCATTTAGCCACAAGGGGGCATTAGTGTCTCTTTTATACATCTAGTACAGATTGGAGAGCCTTTTTAACAGTCACTATAGGTGAAATATTCTCAGAGAAAATGTTTCTCAGGTCAGTCGGAGCACTCATGGTATGCACAGTGCGTACAGCCCGTACAGCTGCAGACACCACTGCTTATTAGGCTCCTGCCTTAGCAGGCAGCTGCATATGTAGACAGTGAGCAGTGAGGCAGCTCACTTGGTTTTGGAAGAGAGCTACTATGTACAGAACAAACCAATCATGCACTGAGCTTATTGAGGTTTGGACAAATGGAACCAGGTGATTACTCGTGTCTTTCTCTCAGGATGGGTTTTTTTTTAATCGAGTACACATCTTGTGCTTTTGCACAAAGTGGGCATGCTTACACGATTAAGCTTAATAAGCCAACAATGTCTGTGGTCCTGCTAATTTCTTAAAGAGTTTCCTTTATAGGTGTTAGGTTATAAGTGGCTTAAGAATAAACCAATCAACCCATGTAGATTTTTGCCCATTTCCCAGATTTCACATTGCATGTAAACACCTTTACTGGCATTCTAACTGGCTTATCCAATGTGCACAAGTGTTGTGCGCATGCCTCTTTACGGTTTGATGTCAAAAGCAAAGACTAACTACATTTTTTTCAGATCTCATGTAAATGCTGATTTCTTTCTTTTCTGATTTTTTTTAATTAGGCCTAGCTGATTTTTGGTTATCAGCATATTGGTGTGCATGCTCATTGAAACCAAAAATTTGTTCAAAAGATACATTTGTAGGGCCCTATCAAGGCATAACCTTTCAAGGCTAAATAATCTCTGGTCATTATCATCATGCACACACTGTTTGAAGCAGATTACAGAGAGCACAGCATTCATTAACCTTGTGCGCAGCACATGCAGATTTTATGTATTTACTTAGATGCTTATTTATATAATTACATTGCAGCTTTTCGTGGTTTAATAAGCACATTAAACCATATAGCGAACTGCTTATATAGAAGTCAGAAGTTATCGTCAAACAGAAGCTGAAAGTAAAAATATCGTCAAAATAAAAGCTTCTGACAAAATAAAAGCTCAATTTAACTAGACACGTCATGTCATTATGTTTTCCCAAAGGACTCTTATTTTGAAGAGACTCTTAGTTTGAAGTTTTTACTCTGTTATGTCTGTCTTCCTGCTCCATTGCCCTAAATGTATCTCAGGTATTCCTCCTTGTCTTGTTAGCCCTTGTGTGTGTGTATATATATATATATCTATATGCCCTCCTGTTTCTTGTTCTTTTGTAGGTTCTTGTTTGTAAGTAGAGCATGGTAAGCCAGCATACTGCTGCTGAGTTTATGTTTACCTTCTTCTTTGAGTTATTGCTTCTTCTGTTTGCTTATTATTAAAGTTCTGCATTTGGATCCACACTCTCTCGACTCATCAATACAAAAACCCTGACAGACGAGTAATATTGAAGAAATTGTGACAGGACTATATCACTACTATAAAGTAAAATGTAATATTCAATGTAGTAGTAGTAGTAGTAGTAATAATAATTAATAATAACAATGATAAAAATATATATATAATGAAATTATTATTGATATAAGCGATATATCACAAGCAAGAATACTTTTGTACTGAATAAAAACTTTTATCAATGATTTCAATCATATTCATCCTCTGCTGTGCAGCACTGTATTTGGAAAAAAAATTAAATAACCCCAATGTTTTTTCATTGTACTGTGAGGATCTGTATAGAAGCACTTAATTTGATAAAAATGCAATGGTATGTTGAAAAGTAATTGTTCTGTTTTCATTTAAAGTTCTAAAAATTAACCTTTTTGGATGATAAAATTCAATGAAATTAAACACAGAATTTAGAAATAATAAATCAGGAAACACTGAATTTGGGGGGGGGGGGGGTGGATTTCATAGGGTCCTACTTTTCATTATAGTGATCAAGAAAAAGTGCAGAATCTTACATATTTCTTATTAATTTTCTGTCATGAAAATCCTACAACTTAGTTTATTTCTAGGTTTCAAATATATTCTGAATCCCAGAATGTAGTCTCAGATTTTTGTACCCCACTAAAATACTGTGAATTTTAACTTAAAAATCTATTTAATGTAGACTTTTTTGCTGCCAATGTTTCCCACATTAGTAAGAGTACAGTACTGCTATGATTAGAGCCCTGATAGCACAATGCTAACACCACTTGCAATCACGCGCTAATAAATTACTGGCACTTCACCCCACTCATATCAGTTTCATAAGATGAGAGCCAAATTGACCTATTATTCCCTCTCGTATTACAATAATGTTGCGAGACTAAATGTTAGAGGACATTTTTACACTTTTGCGTCTTTTGCTTTTGCTCTTTGTTTAGATTTGTCAGGCAGTAAAGTAAACTCTAGATTTTTCAAGCCATCAGTCCACTTCTTGATTCTCTCAGTGTGAATATACCACTCCCTCTCTCTTAATTTTCTGTCCCCTCACTCATTGGGTCTGTTCCAAAACGTATTGAGCGTATCAAACGTATCACCGTCTCCTGCCTACACAGGCAGCTATCTTCTATGGCAGGATCCTAACTGAAATGGAGCCTCATAAGAGACCAATTTGGAACACTGTTAATGCGAGAGGTACAACGCAATACTCTAATGAGCATAAATATGCATAGCACACACACAGGTTTGTGGTAAACAGCATGTTTTCATACATATTAAACTCTTTTATTTATAGTATATAAGTATATTTATAATAAAAAAATGTCTCTCTTATTTTTCCACCGTGCTCATCACGTTGCATTCTGGGATAATAATAATATATTATAACATTTATATAGCACTTTTGGAGGCACTCTCCATGGGGGAATTTCCTCAACCACTGGTGGTTCCAGTGCGCAGGATCCACCTGGATGATAATACGCTCCCACGAACCAGCTGTTGATGGAGAGAAGAGTAGAGTGATGTTGCCAATTTAGGGATGGGGATTATTAGGAGGCCATGATAGATAAGGGCCAATGGGGGGGATTTGGCTAGGACACCAGGATACACCCCTACACTTTTCAAGAAGTGCCCTGGGATTTTTAATGACCTCTGAGAGTCAGGACCTCAGTTTAACATTTAATCCAGTGTCATTTAATCTAGTGTCCCCATCACAATACTGGGGCATTAGGACCCACACAGACCAAAGGGTGAGAACCCCCTGCAGGCTTCCCTAATACCTCTTCCAGCAGCAACCTTAGTTTTCCCCAGGAGGTCTCCCATCCAGGTACTGGCCAGGCTCAACCCAGCTTAGCATTAGTGGGCAACCAGGCAAGAGTTGCAGGGTGATATGGTCTTATATCTTAAGAGGCACCATAATTAAGATACCCACCTTTCGGAACAGCCTTTATGTCGGGAGCATAAAAATCTTAAAAAAGAGTCTATCATGTCTTAAAGTACTGCCTCCAGAGGCAGCTCACTAGGTGTTGGAAAAAACCCATTCAGTTCAAGTACACCTCAACCATTAGAACAACCCAAGAGGAGAGAGGCAATGATTTGCCATCTCTCGAAAGCAGTGGCGAATTTACAGGGTCAGCAAAGCCTTCTCTGCTGGCCTAATGTTATGTATTACCTTGTCTTGTTTCACCGTTGCCCTTTGTTTATCATTTTTGTCACTTTTGTAACTCCTTAGATTTCACTTTTGTCCCTTGTTTAGTTCCATAGTCTACTTGTTAGCTTTCGTGTTCACCGTTCATTGTTTGCACCTGCCCCCGTTAATTTGCCATTTGCTTCTGTTTATCATCTTGTTATCTTGTTTGAGTTCTGTTTGTTCATTGGCCCCTTTGTCCCTTGTTCATGTATTTATACCCTGGTTCTTTGTTCAGTCCTGGTCTATCGTTGTTTGTTGTTAGCCTGGTATGTGTTCCCTGCCTGAGTTTCCTGTTTTGTTGCCTGAGTTCTCTGTTTTGTTTCATTGTGTTTAGTTTTCAGTTTTATGTTTTGTTTCCCCATTGAGGGTTGTTCCTTTGTGTTTACTTGCTCGTTTAGTTAATAAAGTCAAACTGCATTTGGATCCGCATCTCCTCGTCTGCCTCGCTGCTCAATCATTACAGAACGATAGAACCAAACCATGGATCCAGCGGTTTTACGCGCCAGATACCACCTGCTCTGCCTGAGGCAAGAGGACCGTCCGATTGAGGCCCACGTCCGCGACTTCCTAGAACTTGCAGCTGTTGCGGACTTCCCGAACACCTCCCTTGTGGTCTTCTTCAGGGACAACCTGAGTGGCTGGCTGAAGGAGCGGCTGCCGCCGGCATCACGCGGCTGGACTCTCCGCAACTTCCTGAAGGTGACCTTACTGTTGTGCGGCTCCCCGTTCACTCAAGTCTCTCGAGCCTTCCAGGGCTCCGCCACTCAAGCCCCTCGAGCCTCCCAGGGCTCCACCCCACAAGTCTCTCGAGCCTTCCAGGGCTCCGCCCCTCGGGCCTCCCGAGCCTCCTATGGCTCCGCCTCCCAAGCCTCTTATGGCTCCGCCTCCCGAGCCTCCTACGGCTCCGCCTCCCACGGCTCAGCCTCCCGCGGCTCCGCCTCCAGAGACTCCTAGGGCCTCGCCACTAGAGGCTCCTACGGTGCCACCTTCCTCGGCTCCACCTCCGAAGCCTTCCAGCTCACCGCCTGAAGAACCTCCTACGGCGCCACCTCCCTCGGCCCCGCCGCAAGAGCCACCCTCGGCTCCGCCTCCAGAGCCTCCCTCAGCCTCGCCTCCGGCACCCCTCCCGGCTCCGCCTCCGAAGCCTCCCTCAGCCTCGTCTCCGACGCCTCCTAGTTCCTTCCTGCCTCCTGGGCCTCCCTCGGCTCCGCCTCCTGGGCCTCCCTCGGCTCCGCCTCCTAAGCCCCCCACGGCCCAGCCTACGCCTCCTTCGGCGCCGCCTCCCAAGTCTTCTACGGCTCCGCCTCCGAAGTCCTCCTTGGCTCCGCCTCACGCGGCTCCGCCGGCCCCTATCCTGCGGCCACCACCCAGGTCCCCCAAGCCTACCCACATCCCGTGGTCAACTCCCAGGCCTCCTAAACCTGTCCCTGCCCGGTTGATACCTCCCTGGCCCCCTAAACCTGTCCCTTTGTGCCCCCAGGGACTGCCTAATTGGCCCTGTGGACTGTCTCATTTCCCTTTGTGCCCTCGTGGACCGTCTCATTTCCCCTCGTTGCCCCTCTTGGACTTCCTGCCTGCCCTTTGTGCCCCCTTGGACTTCCTGCCTGCCCTCTGTGCCCCTTGGTCTGCCTTCTTGCTCTTGTGCCCCCCCTGGTCTGTCTGTCTGCCCCCGGTGCAATCATTTTGTTTTCTGTGGGTTTTTTGTCTTTGGTTTTTTTCTGGATCTTCTGGAATCCGATCCTTTGAGAGGGGGGGCTCTGTTATGTATTACCTTGTCTTGTTTCACTGTTGCCCTTTGTTTATCATTTTTGTCACTTTTGTAACTCCTTAGTTTTCAACTCCTTTTGTCCCTTGTTTAGTTCCATAGTCTCCTTGTTAGCTTTCGTGTTCACCGTTCATTGTTTGCACCTGCCCCCGTTAATTTGCCATTTGCTTCTGTTTATCATCTTGTTATCTTGTTTGAGTTCTGTTTGTTCATTGGCCCCTTTGTCCCTTGTTCATGTATTTATACCCCGGTTCTTTGTTCAGTCCCGGTCTATCGTTGTTTGTTGTTAGCCTGGTATGTGTTCCCTGCCTGAGTTCCCTGTTTTGTTGCCTGAGTTCCCTGTTTTGTTGCCTGAGTTCTCTGTTTTGTTTCATCGTGTTTAGTTTTCAGTTTTATGTTTTGTTTCCCCATTGAGGGTTGTTCCTTTGTGTTTACTTGCTCGTTTATTTAATAAAGTCAAACTGCATTTGGATCCGCATCTCCTCGTCTGCCTCGCTGCTCAATCGTTACACCTAACATGCCAAATAAATAAATATTTTTCATCCTTTCATTAACAATCACCTTTTTAAGGTGTATTTTTAATCACTTTCCACTCTTAATTAATCTACAAACAAATAGAGAAAAATTTACGTTTATCCAGTCAGAATTTATATTGCATTTTAACACCCAAGATGTTCTGCATGACCATGTGATTGCTTCATTTATTAAACGAGAAAGGAGGACTGATTTTCTCTTCAAGCAAATTGGTAAGTGATTTTTGCATTGTTATAGCAACATCAGGAGTTCCCTATCGAGAGGTCTCTCCTATTGCGTAAGTAGCTTACGCTATGGGAAAACTCAGTTTCTTGAGAAATATTGAAGTCTTTATGTAAAACGCATTGCAGCTGCACAGCAGACAGTAATGAGCGAGGCAGCTCGGTCATTGGCTGTGCTGCGGCAACTGCTCGAACCAATGACGGGGCGACTCTGAACGCGCGACCAATGGGCGCACGCCTCGCGTTCGCGCGCTCAGAGCCCGCCGAAATTAGCATAGCCAGGCTATATAATGGGCACCCCGTCATACGAGTTCCTTTAGATTTAACCTCCTTCAGCGAAGACCTCCTCTTCGCTGGATCCTCCGGATTGTTGGAGTCTTTCGCCCGCCGTTGACAAGCCTACAGCAGGACTGCTAAGAGGACGCCGGCGCCTTCAGCCGCCTCGAAGCCTTCTGCTACGCCATCCGACGCGTATCACTATATCCTTTTTACTAAGCTACTTTGCAAGTGTTTCGCCTTTGCGACACTTTTTGTATTTAGTAAAAGAGCAAATTCGAGGCGTTGTTCCAAATGCCTTCGACCTGCGCCTCGTGCAGAGGCCTTCTTCCTGACAGGGACCGTCACATTATCTGCATGAGCACGGGCACCAGCACGGTAAGAGAGTTCGCTGACCGCTTCACTGCAGCGAGCAAAACGTGTAAAACATTACCCAGTCCCCTTACAGGCAGCTGGAAATGTCTGTACAGCAGTCAATGGGCCAGTCACAGAACTCGCTCACCTGCAATCAAACGCCGTTTTCACGGCAACACACAGAAATCAAGGGGTCACGTGTCCACACTAAAGTGCGCACTCCCACATATCAATACTGTCCAAATAGTGCCGAATACTTTCCCAGCTCGAGCTGGATGCCCTATAAATGTTGATCGTGTGCCTATTGTCATGTATGCACCACTACACACAAGCACTGTTCCCACAGTTATAAACACTTCCCCAGTAAAAGCAGGAAATACTATAAATGTAGCGCACGTGCCTGCTGTCCTGCACGCACCCCTACACACAAACACTGCATGGCCAAAAACCCCGCCGCTAGCGGGAGGCTGTATGAAAGTGGCGCGCGTGCCTACCACAGTAGATGCACCCCCACCCATAAGCGCTGCCCATACAGTTCCAAACAGATCTCTGGCTCACGCCGCGAGCATCACAGATGCGACGCGCAAGCCAAGAAACTCCCCGCTAAGAGCGGGAAGCTTTATGGAAGTGGCATGCGTGCCTATTACAATGTATGCACCCCCACCCGTAAACACTGTCGTTTCAAACATTTCTCCGGCTCTTGCTGCGAGCATTACGGAGATAGCGCACGTGCCTGTAATCTCACACGCACCCCTGCACTCAACAAAGCTGCTCAGCGCGCGCCCGCGCCTCTGAGAGCTGTAAGCTCAGTGTTAGCACATTTTCTGCCTGTGTCATTAAGGGGTCACGTGTCCACACTAAAGTGCACACTCCCACAGTTACAAACACTGTATGCATGACCAAAAACACCCCGCCGCGAGCGGGAGGCTTTATGTAAGTGGCGCGCGTGCCTACTACAGTATATGCACCCCCACCCATAAGCGCTGCCCATACAGTTTCAAACAATTCTCTGGCTCATGTCGCGAGCATCACAGATGTGAAGAAATGTATGTTATTTCAACCCTCTCCTCTGCCCGAGGAGTGAATATTTTATCTCTCTGTTTTGGTTTAAATGGCCTGATAATGTGTGCTCTGGCTCTCTTGTGCCCAGAGAAGGACTGTCGTTCGTCAGTGTTTTGTGTGTGCGTTTGACCTTCTACCTAGGTTTTGAACCAGGGATGCACACCAGGCCGACTCGAAGACGCCCCGCGACCATCTGCGAGGTCACTTCAGACGTAAATCTCGGGCGCGGACGACAAGTGCGCTGATTAATGTTGATAGTGTTTGTTGTTTGTTGATGGTGATGAGTTCCTTGCTGATGAACTTTAAGAACATTTACATTTATGCATTTGGCAGACGCTTTTATCCAAAGCGACTTACAGTGCACTTATTACAGGGACAATCCCCCCGGAACAACTTGGTGTTTAGTGCCTTGCTCAAGGGCACAATGATAGGCCATTTAACTATCTATATGTTGTGACTTTATGTTCTTTTAGCCAATCAGGAGTAAAATAATGGAATGTACATCCTTGCAAATGGTATAATTGATGTAAGATTTTGTGTAAGGTACGAGTTAGCTTTCGATCTCCTCGTGAGACTTTACCCTGGCTCTACCAATTTCACTGCAAACTATTCTTCAGTAAATTTTGATTCTTTAATTGAATTTCTCGACTCCTGGTTTTCTTTCTCCATATCTGGTCCGGGTCATAACTGTTATACCCCTAACAATACAGTTTCAAACATTTCTCCAGCTCACGATGCGAGCATTACGGAGATAGCGTGCGTGCCTGTAATCTCACACGCACCCCTGCACTCGGCACTCAACACGGCTGCTCAGCGCGCACCTGCGCCTCTGGGAGCTGTAAACTCAGTGTTAGCACAAGGCAATTTGCCGGTGGGGCCCATACGTCACTGCGACACGCCCCCAGCCAACATTCAGCCCATATCTGTGCGAGCAAAAGCCTGGGAAAAAATCCCTGACATGCCAAAATGGGTTTTGAACATAATAAAACACGGTTACTCACTTCAATTCGCTCGCAGACCACCCGCTTTTCAGCGGTGGTCGAGACGAAAGTGAGGAAAGATGTGTCACATGTTCTACGCACCGAGGTGCTCAAACTGATAGAGAAGGCGCTATAGAATCTGTTCCTCCCTCTATGAGCGAGGCGGGTTTTTACAGCCGCTATTTTCTCGTCGAAAAAGGGCGGTGGCCTCCGCCCCATCCTAGATCTCAGACATCTGAACAAAGCTTTAATGATTCAGCTCGTTCAGAATGTTAACAACCAAACATATCCTCGCGCAAGTTCAGCCCGGGGATTGGTTTCTATCAGTGGATTTGAAAGACGCTTACTTTCACATTCTGATAGCGCCTCATCACAGGCCTTTTCTGAGATTTGCTTTCGAGGGACAGTCATACCAGTACACAGTACTACCATTCGACCTATCATTGGCCCCCGTACATTCACGAAATGTATGGATGCGGCACTTTCCCCTGAGACAGCGGGAGTCGCGAATACTGAATTACCTCGACGATTGGCTAATCATAGCACAATCAGAGGGTCAGTTAACGACGCACAGATCTTGGATTATCAGACATCTAGAATGCCTGGGTCTGAGAATCAATTTTGCAAAGAGCGTGCTATCCCCCAGCCAGAATATCTCTTTTCTGGGAATAGTGCTAGACTCAGTGCAGATGACAGCGTGCCTCTCATCAGAGCGTGCGCTCTCTATTCGACGCCTTGCAGCGTCATTCAGAGCGAGCGCTGCGCCCCATCAAACGATTTCAAAGAATGCTCGGTCTCATGGCCTCGGCATCAGCGGTACTCCAGCTAGGATTGTTGCACATGCGTCCTCTCCAGCGCTGGCTCAAGAGCCTTGTCCCCACTCACGCGTGGCGCTCGGGCCACTTTTTGATCAGAGCGAATCACGGCTGTATAAAAGCCCTGACGCCCTGGAAAGCCGTCAACTGGTATCAAACCGGCTTGAGTCTGGGCGTAAATACGCGGAGAAAAATGATCACGACAGATGCCTCCAAAATAGGATGGGGGGCCCTTTACGAGGGCAGGCCTGTATCCAGCTTTTGGTCAAACCCGGAAAAGCGCCTACATATAAACTGTCTGGAAATGAAAGCGGTCGCCTTGGCTCTCAGAGCCCTGCTTCCGTACCTGAAAAACGAACATGTCCTGGTCCGAACGGACAACATGACGGTAGTTTCGTATATAAATCGCCAGGGTGGACTCGAGCTCCCTGCACTCTATGGCCAGGGAGCTCATCTTATGGTCACAACACCACCTGCGCTCACTGAGAGCAGCGCATGTGCCAGGCGCCCTGAACCAGGGAGCAGACATGCTGTCCAGAGACAAGGTTCTCCCAGGAGAATGGTCTCTCCACCCCCTGATGGTTCAGTGGTTATGGCAAAACTTTGGCGAGGCAGAGGTCGACCTCTTCGCCTCCAGGAAAACGCGCAATGCCCCTTTTCTTCTCAAAGAGCACGGACGCGCTCGCCCAAGTCTGGCCGAGCCGCCCCTTGTATGCTTTTCCCCGATCGCGATGCTACCTCAGGTCATCAGTCGGATCAGGGAAGTGAGATGTGCAGTGCTCCTGGTAGCCCCACTCTGGAACAACCAAGCGTGGTTTCCAGAACTGATGCAGATGATGCAATCTGCCCCATGGCCGATTCGTTGAGGCTAGACCTCCTCAGGCAGGCCAGCGGGATGATTCTTCATCCCGCCCGATCTGTGGGCCCTCCATGCATGGCCCCTCAGCGGGTTCCGAGAACCTCCCCAGTGGAGTTTTGAGAACCATCACTGGCGTGAGCACCCTCTACAGGCTTATATGCCCAAAAGTGGAAAGTGTTCAGTGACTGGTGTGATACCAAGAGCTTGAACCCCAAATCATCGCGAGATACCAAGTGTACTCGCCTTTTTGCAAGAGCTGCTGGAGGCGGGCGCACACCCTCCATGCTCAAAGTCTATGTGGCTGCCATAGCGGCGTCACACAATCCTGATAAAGGGCGTTCATTAGGGAAAAGCGACCTAATCATTACGTTTCCTAAGAGGCTAGGAGGATGAACCCTCCTCGCCCCCTCGGTGCAGATCTGGGACCTGGCCCACGGTCCTGGGCGCACTCAAGAGTGCCCGTTCGAACCTCTCCGAACCGTGCACCTTAAACAGCTCTCGCTCAAAACTGCGCTCTTGCTGGCACTCGCCTCAGTCAAGAGAGTGGGCGACCTGCTCGTGCTGTCATCAAGCGCTGCTTGCCTGGAATTTGGACCTAACGACTGCAGAGTTGTCCTTAGGCCAAAGCACGGGTATATTCCTAAAGTGCTCTCCACACCCTTCAGAGCACAGGTGATATCTCTGGCAGCCTATCGTCCCCAGCAGGCGAAGCGGCGCTAATTTACTCTGCCGGTCAGGGCGCTCAGAGTATATTTGGAGCGTTCTGCCCTGTTCAGACAGACGGAACAATTATTCGTAGGCTTTGGCGGTCGCACTAAAGGTCTCGCAGTCTCAAACAAAGAATATCGCGCTGGATAGTGGATGCTATAGCGCTAGCTTATGAAGCCAAGGGCCTTCAATGCCCCTTAGGCATCAGAGCTCACTCTACGAGGAGCATGGCCTCCTCGTGGGCTTGGTCGAGTGGGATACCCATTGAAGATATTTGTGCGGCGGCGGGCTGGGCCTCGCCTTCGACATTTATCAGGTTTTATAACCTACAGGTCCCCTCATTGCATTCCAACATTCTATCAGCCTGACTGTAGAGTATGTATATGCTGAGCATTATCTCCTCCCTTATAAGGTCCGTCTCTGACCGACTTAGAGGATTTTTTATGCATATCAGGACATAGAAAAAATGCATTCCAACATTCTATCAGCCTGACTGTAGAATGGACTGGAGTATGTATATGCTGAGCATTATCTCCTCCCTTATAAGATCCGTCTCTGACCGACTTAGAGGATTTTTTATGCATATCAGTACATAGAAAGATGCAATCCAACATTCTATCAGCCTGACTGTAGAATGGACTGGAGAATGTATATGCTGAGCATTATATCCTCCCTTATAAGGTCCGTCTCTGACTGACTTAGAGGATTTTTTATGCATATCAGTACATAGAAAAAAATGCATTCCAACATTCTATCAGCCTGACTGTAGAATGGACTGGAGTATGTATACGCTGAGCATTATCTCCTCCCTTATAAGGTCCGTCTCTGACCGACTCAGAGGATTTTTTATGCATGCCAGTACATAGAAAAATGCATTCCAACATTCTATCAGCCTGACTGTAGAATGGACTGGAGTATGTATATGCTGAGCATTATCTCCTCCCTTACAAGGTCCGTCTCTGACTGACTTAAAGGATTTTTATGCATATCAGTACATAGAAAACTCAGTACATAAGATATGTGCTTGTGTTTGTACTATGAGCGCCCACCATGGACCACCTTGGAAGGGCTCTATACTATCCCATTATGTAGCTCGCCGTTGGCGGCTCATGGAATAATCACTTTGCTTTAAGGCTCAGGCATCTGCCTCTGGCTTTATAGAGCCAAGTCAGCACGCACGGCATTTTACATGGTGTTCCCATAGCGTAAGCTACTTACGCAATAGGAGAGACCTCTCGATAGGGAGCGACTCGGTTACTAACGTAACCTCGATTCCCTGAGAGGAGGAGCGAGTATTGCGTAAGCTGCCATGCTTGTGCTTGGTCAGTTCGTTTCAGTCGATTGAACCTAAAGGAACTTCGTATGACGGGGTGCCCATTATATAGCCTGGCTATGCTAATTTCGGCGGGCTCTGAGCGCTGACGCGGTAGCGCCCATTGGTCGCGTGTTCAGAGTCGCCCCGTCATTGGTTCGAGCAGTTGCCGCAGCACAGCCAATGACCGAGCTGCCTCGCTCATTACTGTCTGCTGTGCAGCTGCAATGCGTTTTACATAAAGACTTCAATATTTCTCGAGAAACTGAGTTTTCCCGTAGCGTAAGCTACTTACGCAATACTCGTTCCCTCCTCTCAGGGAACCGAGGTTACGTTACTAACCGAGTCGTTTTCTGTGTGTAAATTAGGCTGCTGGAGCATTCAGTTTCGGATCAAGTTTTGAAAAGTAGTGCTGCATTCCATTCAACATGGAAAGTCGTATTTTACAACTTCCTACTACGAAAAGTGCGATGGATGCATCTTTAAGTCAGAATTACAACTTATAGGCTCGTGCATGAATTCTCAACTCGATGCAAGTGCATGATGTCACACAAACACGTCGACACTCAGGTAGATAAACAAAGTAAGTGTTTAACATTACTTTTAAGTAATATTGGTAAATGAGTTTGTTTCCAAATTACATGATATTAAAGTTTGTTTAACAAACGCCTGCAGAAACAGGAGTATAAAACATTATAATCTCTTTTGATAATCGTACACCTGCAGCATTGTTTATCAGTTGGGTTGCTAGGAGACATCTCTAATGATAGTCAAACCCCTGCTAAGCTAACGGTAGCATTGCAGTTCCGAATATCGGCGAATGGAAAGCATTTATGGTTGGAGATATCAAGTAGGAATATCCCATATCCAACTTGAATGGAACGCAGCATAATGTGTACCCTGACGAAACGAAATTTGTTGCAAGCAACATTTAAATCGCAAATATTATTCGATTTGTCCAGGTATTTTAGACCTATTTTAGACTGTTCGGGAGACGTCCATTTCACAAAACAGTCAAGCAGTTAAAATTAGGCTTGTTTGAGCATTACATTTCGTTTCATATTCTGGCTTTCGTGCGTGGACGTATTTTTTAAAAGTATATTGGTATTATTAGTTAGCGCCGACATAATGTATGATGCCCAAAGGCATAGGGTGGCTTATTCATTGTGAAACTGTATTTTCTTAATGGCATGAATCACACTAAAGGCCTAGTCTGCATAGCCCGCCACTGCTCGAAAGTGACAGTGACAGACTGAGACGAACAAGGAAAAAAATGTACACTTTCTGGACTAAATTGGGTATGTGTGAGGAGCTTGTGGCTAAATCTACATTTTGTCTTTGCTGAGCTAATTAAATAGTGAAGAGCTTGTTTCCTGAGTAATAACACATTTAGATGCTGCTTGGGAAGGAACAGAGCCCTGTCTCTGTTACACAGTCCCTGTCTTTACTCTCAGGCGTATTAATTTGCCTTTCTGAAAAACCAACTCATTCAAGCAAGACAGAATCCTGTTTAATTGGGAAAATCAGCTAATGCTGAGCAATTATTTAGGATACCCTCTTAAAATTATTACCACTTCATATTTGATTAATGTGAACAAGCAAAAGGAAAACATCCTGTTCACACTTAATTGGAGAATTCTGTTGCATTTAGGGACACATCTTACTGTCCAGCACACAATTTTAATTAAAAAACAAATGAATTATAAAAACCCCTCCAGTCTTGAGAGCTCCAAACAGAAGTCATAATCTATTACTACAATATACAACTACATACAACTCTGTGACTACAATATAAATTTAGCTGGCAAAGAATGTGTAACAGTAATGTTGTTAAAATGTGCAAAAAATGTCAATAGGTATGAGGCCACTATATAGTTATGATCTATCTGGAATACTTTATTCTGATTAATTGCAACATTCTGCAGTCAAATATTTCTAGAATTAACTGTTGTCCCAGACAACCAATTTCCTACATAGCTGTGTTGGTTCATGTCTCTCATATCACTTTCTTCTTCATGTTCATGTATTTATTTATTTGATCAGCTGTGTAATAACCAACATTAATGTACAGTCCAAATAGTTTAAATGTAAATAAAGAGAGCTATCTGATAACTTTACCATTAATCTCAAAGTCAGTTGAAGTTTTTTTCACACTGTTAAAAGAAAAGAAAGTCAGTCACTTGTGAAACATCTACTATAACAATTTGGGATTTATGTAAAAAATATATACCTGTGATGATTTCCTTAAATTCTTTGTTGATAAAATACAAGATATTAGATCACATATTGTGCCCTTTATTACATATACTTCGGAACCTTCTCCGCCCCCTAACTCATTTGATCATTTTCACCCTGTGTCCTGGTCTCAATTATTAGAAATAGTTTCTTTAATGAAACCTGCTAACTATCCTTTGGATGTCTTGCATTCACAGCTTTTTAAAAATGTTCTCACTTCCATTGCTCCTATTTTGCTGGCTATAATAAATAGCTTTCTACATTTACATTTTACATTTATGCATTTGGCAGATGCTTTTATCCAAAGCGACTTACAGTGCACTTATTACAGGGACAACCCCGCGGAGCAACCTCTAGTTAAGTGCCTTGCTCAAGGACACAATGGTGGTGGCTGTGGGGATCGAACCGACATCATTCTGCTTAACAGTTTAGTGCTTTAGCCCACTATGGCACCACCACTCCTACTCCTTTCTGAGTAATGGAGTTGTTCCTGCCAGTTTTAAACATGCTTTAGTCCAGTCCCTGTTGAAAAAACCCCACCTTGACCCCACTATCTTTAACAATGGGGCATTATTCCTTCTAACTTATTTGACAAATTTCAATCTGTTTTCAGGGCACTGCATGGTACAAAATCTGCACTGCTTAAGGTAACAAATGACATTTTATTTTCCCACAACTCTGGGAATGGTGCCATTTTAATTTTATTAGATATAAGTGCAGCATTTGACACCATAGATCACCATATCCTCTTAAATCGCCTTGTGTTTGTTGTCGGTATCAAAGGGCTGGTGTTAAAATGGTTTGACTCCTATCACAAAGAGAGGACTATGTCTGTCAGCATTGGTGGTTTTTCTTCATCCTCTGCACCCCTTACATATGGTGTTCCACAGGGTTCCATATTGGGTCCCCTACTCTTTTCTCTGTATATGCTTCCTCTTGGTTCTATCATTCAAAAATACAATATTTCATATTGTATGTTATGCTGTTATGCTGACAATTCACAACTCTATTTCCCTGTTAAGTCTACCAATAGCAGTTCATTACCTAACCTATTTTCCTGTCTTGAGGATATAAAGTGTTGGATGTCACATAATTTCCTTCAATGTAATGAAAATAAAACTGAATTGATTGCATTTGGCTCTCTGTTATGCATCTCGAGCATTGGTAACCAGTTAGGTCCTTTATCTTCTAACTTGCATAACAATGTTAAGAACCTTGGTGTAATTTTCGATTCTGAAATGCTTTTTGATAAGCAAGTTAGTGCCGTTGTTAAAAGAAGCTTATTCCACCTTAGGCCCATTTCTAAATAACCTGATTCTTTCACGGAAAGATCTGGTAACTGTTTTTCATGCCCTTGTTACTTCTAGGCTAGATTACTGTAATTCCTTGTATGTGGGCCTGCCTCAGTCCTCCCTTGCATGTCTGCAGATGGTTCAAAATGCAGTGGCAATATTTTTAACTGGTTCAGGAAAAAGATATCAGATTTCACTTTTTGATTTAAGGCCTTGCATGTTTTTACCCTGCAATATATTTGTGATCTTCATGCACATTCTGCTCTGAGATCTTTCAGGTCCTGTAAATGAGAATATGGAATGGAGCTAAATAATTGGTTAAAGTCTAAGGGTGATCAGGCATTTTCAGTGGCGGCCCCAAATTGAGGAACAGCTTTCCAATGATTTAGAAGAGATTAAGCTACCATTATGGTGAGGAGTGGAGCTTGAGCTAACAATAAAGACAGGAAGATGTCTCACATAAAATTGATTACTCACTTCATTGAGAAAATGCTGTGCTAACCATAGCATAGTAACTAAACTACTCTCTGTAGTGCTTCCAACCAGCATGTTTTAACATGCTTACATTGACTAGTTAGTACTTAAAGAAATAAAAGAGATTTAAAAGAGAGTTACACTGACACACCTAGTTTTGTTGGGTTTACCCAATTCAACTAGGCTCTTCTACACAAATGTTTGTGTTGAGATTACATAGTAGTTTTAAGTTAAGAAAGCTCATTTCAAACATGTGGAACCACTGTCCAGAGTTATTTTAACTTTTTCAGCATAATGTGCTATTTATGGCATGTAGCCTACCAGCAGAAGCAAACCAGCCAAACCTTGATCCCCTGCATCCACCCAGCATGCACTGCTTCTAGCTCTATAATTCAATGCTTAAACTCTGCTCCCTTGTGGTTAATGTTTGCAACTACAAATGCTTCAAGCATCAAAAGCTTACAGGTCCCCCTTAAATTACCCCCGTAGCATCAGTATGTCTAAACTCCAGAAAATATGGTCACAAGCTCATGAAAAATACTCCTTTTTGGGAGGGGGTTCTCTATTTTGCTCTTCATTATTACATATGTGTTTGGAGTGGAACTTTGAAGGAATCAGATCACATAACAATTGCAGATTTCCATCTCTATTTTAAACACCAGCTTCTTTTTTCAAGTAAATTACTTCCCAAGAGAAAGAAAAAGAAAGACAGAGAGCATTTCTGTGTGTAAGGAAGTAAGGAATCGAGAAAGAGTAGATTGAGGAATGGCACGTTTTAATTACTGTGAAGCCCTAGATTTCAGTCAGAGAGAAACTGGCACGTCCCCCCAAACCCCCGAGACATGACTCTCTCTCGTCTCCTCCCCCTCTCTTTTCTTCCTTCTTGCCTCTCTTTCTGTCCGTTCAACATCAGCAAAATGAATGGGGGAAAGACTACAAGACGATATGAGAGCCAATTAACAACATAAATGATGAAAACAATTATATTTGAACAAAATCACAGAGAAACTGAGGTTTAAAGGGATAGTTCACCCAAAAATGAAAATTCCGTCATCTTCCATGAAATAACTTACTTCCATGGAATAAAAAAGGAGATGTTATGCAGAATGTTAGCCTGAGTCACCATTCACTTTCATTCATCTTTTTTTCGATACAATGAAAGTAACAGGTGACTTAAGGCTGTAATTCTGCCTAGCATCTAATTTTGTTCTCACTGGAAGAACATGAGGGGGATTAAACAATGACCTTATTTTCATTTTTTGGTAAAATATCCCTTTAAGTGGTCTCTTAGCAGTGTGGCTGTTTATGTCTTCGTGAAACATGTTTAATGATTTATTAGAGAGAAACTGGTAGTAAAACAGAGTGTTCTCTGTCATCTTGTCTTGGGTTTAAGATAAACACATCTTTGCAAACCACCCAGCACATCACACAACTGCTAAATTGTAACTATTACAATACTTACTGATAAAATTTTACTATTTCTATGCTATTACAACACTAACAGCAAACAGTACCACAACTCACTTCAGACAACAAATGTAATGATCTTAAATTATAGGTGAGGCTTGCTAAGGCTATTGCTTTTCTTATTGTTCATGTTTAAAATTAGCAATTTGAACAAACCTCTAACCCACATATGAAACTTGTGTAAGTTCCACACCGCTTGTGCTACATACATGGGAGAGGTGAGGGAGAGAGGAGATGTGCTTTTATTTTTTTGCTTTAAGTGCTTGTCTCCTGATAATCTTGTAATTTTTGCCTGACAAAAAATAAAACAGGCCAAGAAAACCCCCCCTTGACTTACATTGAAGCATGGCCCCAAGTCATATCTATAGGGACCAGAATGTCACAGAGACTTGGGCATGGGCTCTTTTGGTTTGGGCTTAGCAATCACCTAGCAACACCATAGTACCCATCAAACAACCACCCATAAGGCCCTAGCAACCTCATATCAATGTGATACAAACCACTCAGAATCTTAACAACTGCAAAGCAATCCACTTTTGATCATCAAAAGACAAAAAATCAGCCTACACATGATGACAACGTATCTCTCTTCTTTACATCTAAAGTTCTAGACTAATCCAGAAAAATCATTTTAAAATGATATTCAAAATCTCTCCAGTTCTCATGCAAATTCAACTCTGTAAAAAAAAGGACACAAAACACCTATTTACTGTTTCTTAGAGCAACATAACTCTACTTACGAAAACTACATTTGTAGAGTTTGTCTAAATGGGTTACAGGAAATAACAGCCCCGGTGCAATTGAGTTGCTGGAGTGAATTCAGTTGTGTATCTCATACTGTGCATCTTGTGCTATGAATAGAAGGCGCCCAAATAATATATCAGGAATAATTTCCTACTATCAGTCTGAGTTTACACAGCCTGACTGTACATCTCTCCTAAATAACACTACTATTCATCTTAGGAAAAACAATTGTTGAAAGTTGTAGAAACTGCTTAAAAAGCAAAAGAGAACTCCATTTGTCGTTTAAAAAAAACATTAAAATATATTAAAATACAGTATTAGTATACAGGAACTATAGGGACACATTTCTAAAGTGATAAATAGCCTCCAGTGCTGAACTGTAGACCAAAATGTAATGACTGAAAAAACAGACTGTAGGGTCAGCAGGGATTCCTGTCCTTATGATCTTTGTCAAGAGCAGACAAGAACCCTCTGACCTCTCTGTAAGAGCCTGTGGGGATATGTTATGAAAAATCGTAATCTTCCTCTTTCACTTATACAAAGACACCTAGTCAAAAGCAGACTGGAGTGGTGCGTCCATCACGTCAAAAGTGAATAGATCCCTTTATAATCAATGAAGCTGTCTTGAAACATCCGTTGTACTGCGTCACACAGCGCTAACAGTAAACAGATGCTCTCTTCTATTGCTGATGTGCTGCTGAGCTACTTTATTATCCAGTCCATCTGAAATACAATTATTTTACTTTCAAATATAATACGTTCGATATGACGTCTAAAATATTTTTTACATGAATTTATTTTGTTACATATTTAAATAACTTCTGACTGCTACATTAAAGCAGCAAATATATACCAATATATACAGTAGATTAGTGGTCGATCATTATGGGGTTTTAATGTTGAATTTTTAAACAAATGTAAAAGTTTATGAATTGGCCATTGAAAATCCCATTGATCAACCACTAATCTGAATATTGGGTGTGGGATGTGTCTCCCTCAATGTCGATGGTGGTTACGGCCTTAACCATGCCAGATAATGTGTTCAATAACAGGGTTTACCAAGATAAAGTGAGAAGTATTTGGTCAAGTGATCTCAGCATGTCAGCCCCTATGAGGCTACCCGCTCCATGTAAAGTAAAACAGCTTTAATTTGGTTATATAATACAAGTTTCTTCTCAAGTGAGTGTACATGATTTAAATACTGCAGTTCTAAAACATTCAAATCAGACAAATTTTGTAGTCATTTTCTAGTCAAGTGCTCTAACCCACAAAAAAGGAGCAATCGATGACTCATAATTTAAAATGTAAGTTAATAATAACAAATATAGCACATACGTGAAATGTATATTTAATTTTATTTACAAATGTTACCAAGAATGGTTTCAGAATAACTTAAACTATGCTGCTTCTTTTTTAGAAAAAATGTAATGAACAAAAAGCAGTGCTGACAGTATATATTTATAGAGATAATATCAAATATATATATATATATATATATATATATATATATATATATATATATATATATATATATATATATATATATATATATATATATATATATATATATGTATCAGGAAGTGTAAAATAATATGAAGGATAAAAATAGACCATGATGGAAATTTGACAACAGTCCATCAGATATTTGTTGTGTGACCTCTGTATGTGACCTGTAAAGCTGGCATATGAGTGTCAATTGTAAAACAGTCAGAAAATACAATAAACAAGTACAAAGGTCAGGCCATGTGAGTGGAGAAACAAGCCCAGCATCTCTATTCAGATACTATACATACTAAATAATATTATGTAACAAGCACAAAACTTGTGTAAAGTGTAGTAGTATAAAAACATTTTTATGGCATTTGATCTTTACTAAATATGTTAATGTTACTATTCATTAAAAGTATTAAATGTACTATTCATTAAATGTATTAGCTCAATTATTAATTCAGCGTTTCTCACGGCAGGCAAATGCAAAAAGAAAAATCAATTTGTGACATTCGAGTTGTGTTTTTATTAGTCGACTAGCTGGTACAGTACGATTACTTGCTTAATCAATTACTCATGCACATCCCTAACAGATATAGGCTGTAAGTTGCCTCCTGTGCTTTAAGAGAGTCTGGAGCTATGACCACTCATCTGCACGATAAGCCTGAGAGAAGGAACTCCTCTGCATTTCACAGTATCATCACTAGAGCCTCGAGTTTAATGGATGTCTGCTTGCAGGGACTTATCACACCGTCACAGACCAACAGAAAATCTAGGATGCAAACCTCTCAAAATCTGCAGTCTTTGTTCACTCTGTAGGCAACCACAGGATAAGCAAGAGGCTGAGGAACTTTAGTACAGGGGAAACACATTTCAGATGTGACAAAATGAGGCGTGCGATTCACGTAAAATGTTTCCAGTGCAGAGGATGACTTTCATGCACTGCATTTTTAAAGGGATCATTCACCCAGACATGTCGTTCCAATCCTGTGAGACTTTCCTTCTTCAGTGGAACACATGAGGAGAGATTATGAAAAATGTATGTAGCTCTTTCCCATACAATGAAAGTGAATGGTGACTGAGGTTTCTTTCGTGTTTCATGTATCTACTTTCATGTTTGACGGAACAAGGAACGTCATACATGTTTTGAAACAAAATGAGAGTAAATAATGACAGAATTTTCATTTTTTAAGAAACTATCCCTTTAAGGGTTAGAATTTGTTTGACTGATGTCATTCTGAAGATAGAAATGTTATTGATATCCTGATTTGTTTGGTCTGTTTCATTGTTTTCCGCTTCCTTCGTCCATGAAAAAGATCAGCAAGGCTTTTTTGTGTCTTTTTGACCAACCCCGTCTGCTTTCTCTTAAAACCAGGCAATGGAAAATGGCGTAAATCAAACTATTTACTTTTTGAAGAAAAACGTGGTTATACTTGAAAAAAAAAAACATTGAAACAAAAAAAGCTAATCAAACTAAAACATAATCAAAAACAGGCTTTGGACAAAGAGACCCACAGTACACACAGCTTCCAAAAAATGGGAAGGGTTTGAAACTACTTGTGAGAACATTTATGTTAAATTAAACATTTTATTGAAATTTGTATATTTCTCTATTTATATTTACTGACTGTATTTAAATTAACTTTAGGATAGAGTGCAGCCCTATAATTTAATTTTTTTTAAAGGAACCATCTGGAAGAAACAGTTATTTCAAAGAATGTGATCCAATGTAGGCTTTTCTCGTTCATTGATTGGACTGTACAGACTTTTCTTCTTGATTCTCTGCTGCTCATGGTTGGGGACACCATATCTGTTCCAGTCTCAACCAGTCAACAGGAAGCTTATGTGATTGAGCAGCTTGGCCCCAATGGTCTGATTCACTGCAGCCACTCAATGAATCAGATGCATGTATGGTACCCTCAAAACCTAAATCTGTCTGCTTTTAAGTGTATGCACTGACAGGTGATGAGTGGGGAATCATCACACACTGTGAGCCAGAACTGACAAGCATTCTCTCGACACTTATTAGCGAGATATACTGGGGCTTGTTCGGTCATCTGTGCTATATTTAGTGTATGTACTTTAATTGTGTGTTTTATCTAGGCTCGAATGCTGTGCAAAGATGACAATAAAACAACCTGTCCTGTGTGTTTAAAGGAGTGTTCTGGGTTCATTACAGGTTAGGCTCAAATGACAGCAGTTTAAACGAATGATTACCACACACAAAGAAATAGAATCATCTGTTGTTGTTGTTGCTGTTTTTTTTAAATCAAATTAAGGCACTTGCAATGGAAGTGAATGGGGCCAGTCCATAAATGTTAAAATACCCACTGTGTCAAAAGTATAGCAACAAGATGTAAACATTTTATGTGTTAACATGATATTAGTGTGATTAAATCGCTTACCGGGATTACAGGGTTTACTGATGTTACGTCCTCATGACAACTAAGTTGTAATATTGAAGTTAACAAAGATAAGGTGAGTAAGTAATTTTATCACACTAAAATCATGTCAAAATATATAATATTTACATCTTCTGGCTATACTTTTGAAACACTATATTTTTATTAAACCCTAAACATTAACTTGTCCCGTGCATAAATTACACATCAACATTTTCAAAAAGCCTACTGCTTCTATAATGCACACATACACTCACTGAACACTTTAATAGGAACACCTGTACACCTACTTATTCATGCAATTAATCAGCCAATCATTTAACAGCAGTGCAATGCATAAAATCATTCAGATACAGGTCAGGAGCTTCAGTTAATGTTCACATCAACCATCAGAATGGGTAAAAAGAAAATGTATCTCAGTGATTTTGACTGTGGCATGATTGTTGGTGCCAGACAGACTGGTTTGAGTATTTCTGTAACTGCTGATGTCCTGAGATTTTCATGCACAACAGTCCCTAGAAAACATCTAGTGAGTGGCAGTTCTGCAGACCAAAATGCCTTGTGGGAATGGGCAGACTGGTTCAAGTTGACAGTAAGGCTACAGTAACTCAGATAACCACTCTGTAGAATTGTAGTGAGCAGAATAGCATCTCAGAATGCACAACAATTTCGAACCTTGAGACGGATGAACTACAACAGCAGAAGACCACATTGGGCACTTTATTAGGACCATACTGTTCCTAATAAAGTGCTCAGTGAGTGTCTGTCGCAAGAACCTCTAAGAAACCAGTTCGTTTGGACTGCGGCGGTTTCAGCAGACACGCGTCAACAGGTTAACCGGGGGGTGGGGGTGGGGGGGTATCCGAATGCATTGATTTGTTATGTCCCGCAGCGGTCGACCTCTTATTCAGCTAGAGTAATTCGTTGCTCCCGTGGGTATTGTCCCGCCAATCACCAGTGCACTCAGGAAATAATCTGGCAAGATCAAAGTGGAAATGCACGCGCAGTGCAGGCGCGTCCTCGGGGCCAGCTCCCACAACAGACAGCAAGAGGTTTCCATCGAAATCCTTTTTAATTGAAGGGCAAAAACAAATAAATGACCGGCTGTCATGTCGCTGCTCTGTTAATTCATTCTATAATTCACGGTATTAATTCTTCTACCAAACAGTGCTCGTTTCCGCTGAGTGGGAGCGTGCCAGATCCTAAAGCTCTGCTTATAAATCGTTTAATTAAGCGTCGAATCACAAAGGGTAATGCGGCTACATTGAGGCTGTTGCACACGTGTCGTCTGACTTGTATGAAACGCGCTATTAATCTCTTATAAACAGGACGAATATTCTCCCCACCTCCACTAGCAAATGATTATGCTATGTTATACATTCTGATATGCGTTTAATACAGCATTTCTGAAAATGATCTTGTTCCATAATTCCAATGATACACGTATACAGAGATGCTGCTGAAGGGCTCATACTCACTCAGTTTAGGGATTCAGGGGGCGCGTCTCCGTGCAGCATCCACCTCGCTGGACTCTCGGCTGCTGCTGAAATGTCTGGCACCCGGTCGGACCCCGGAACACCGCAAGCATAATCAATAACCTGCGTTGAGCCTGGATTCGTATGTTAGGTAGGACATGTGTGCGACATGGCATTTGGCGTCCTCATCGCAACCTCTGACCATTCCCATTGTTCCTGTGCATTCAGCGTCGCTCACAAGGCAAAAGGTGCAAACGCACAGCTGAGTTACTCCAAGTCGAGGTTCGGTTGTGATAGCAAAAGCACGTCACATTTGCCTCCGTTGAGTCTCAAAGCCTCCTCAAGCCTCAGCCCTGTCTCGAGCATCGGCGACGGTACCATATGACAGCGCGGTTCCCACTCCATTGGCATCTGGAGCTCGCGTTTTGCGCCACTTCACGGCGAGTACGGGAATGACAGTACGGGCCAGACAGCAGTACTGGTGTAGTGAACATAACAGGAACATTTTAACCCAAAACGGTCTTTGGCAAAAAAAAAAAAATTTAAAAAATAAAAAATAAAATTAAAAAAAAAAATATATATATATATATATATATATATATATATATATATATATATATATATATATACTTTACCTCAGTTGTCATAACTGAAAATGTGCAGTTTTTACCCCCAAGAGCTATTTAAAAGTATCATTGTACCCCGTGGTTTTTGGTCCTTTTTTGTGAGTTGAAAACATGTTTGTTCCAGTCACTTGCTGTAGTCAATGCTATGTGATCTGTCCATTAAATGAACAGTTCACTGAAAAATGTATTCTGAATTTACTCACCTTCATATTCTTTTAAACCTGTGTGACTTTCTTTATTCCATGGAACACAAAAGGCAGACAGAATTTTAGCATCAGTCATTATTCATCATCGCATCTTTTCTTCCATACAAGGAAAATAAATGGCAAATATTATATAATTTTGTGTTTCACGATAGAGAGAAAGTCATGTAAGTACTGAATGACATCTGGGTGAGTAAATCGTGACAGAATTTAAATTTTTGGGTGAACTATTCCTTTAAAAATGTATTTTGTAAGTATAACTGATTCAGTTTAATTCTTACATAATATCTGTCACTTTAATAAAACAGGTAATTTACATGTTACCACATTTTAGGCTACCTGCTTTCTTTTCAATGTGTTTCCTTGAAAACATGAAAAGCTTCCTTTGTTCCAGTTACTTGCTAAAAGTAAAAAAGGGGTTACTATGAAAATACATGAGGACTATTTTGTCTTACTAAACTGAGTGTGAGAATAGGACATGTGTCTCTAGAAAAGTAGTTAAACTAGCTAACACTGTAAATGTATATTTTATAGGACACATACATTTAAATACCAATATTTCTCTGAAATAGTCTTGTCAAACACTCACACACCTCAATCACAACAAAAGGATTCACAAATATGTATGTTGTAGATGCCTAGCAACCCACCAATCAAGCACATCTCTCTTTGTAAGCACACTCACTGTAGAAAGCAGCTGTGTTCAGGTGGGTGATGTGTGCTGAACATGGCTGGGCACAGCAGGGACCAGTCATGTAGGGGGGCATTCAAATGATGAAAAATGCAACCTCAGGGCTGACATCTTAATTACTTCACAGATATAGAGGAAATACACACCCAGGAGCCCACACAAACACACACATATGCTAAGGAAACACAGTGGGCTGCATTACTGCTTAAGATGCAGACTTGCTAAAAAGATGTTCAAAAGATTGTGTGTTGGCCATGTCAATTATTTGCCTAATAAAATAATTGCTCCATACATCTATTAGAATGTGCTATCAGTCAGGGCCGTAATCACTATAGACATTAAGGGGGACATGTCCCCTATAATATTAATAATAGGGGTTTACTGAAATGGGGTTTTTCCATGGTTGATTATTAAATCATTAAATTTGGTCCCCCTTAATCATGAATATGTGGCAATATCCTTGCTACTAATGTTACAAAGGGTTGTAATTCATGAATCAGAGACAGTTGGAGCGGGTACTAATCTGGAACTTGTTAATGACTCCATGGCACCGTTAGAGTTCTTATTCATGGTAAACAGTTGGGTGGAGAGAGATATTGAAGTGCTGGTGGGACAAGATTGGGGTCAGTTACATCTGCAGGCATGTACCTAGGGGTTTGGAGTTAAAAATCCCATTGACTTCAATAAGGACTGTACTCAACCTATCAAGATGGCATACAGGGCAGCCTTAATGGGTCTAGTATCTCATTTCCAAGATACTCCTATATGAGTAGGCTACTATTGAGAGGTTTGAATTTGAATTGAACATGCTGCCTGGCCAGTCCTGTGTTGCTAGCCCTAATCTTTCTGTGTTTTTCTCTATTTTAATTAGTAAATAACCCAGGGTTATCCATCACCTAGCAGAAAATGTATCATATTTCAGCAAAAAAAAATGCTATTCATGCATACAAAATGTATTTGTAAACGATGCGAAATGTATTGTAGAACTGAAAAAATAATACAAAAATTCCAGTCACGTTTAGTTATGTCAGAAAAATAGCTAAAGCTGTGATGAAGGTGTAGCCTACTCACTTTCCACCTCTGCCAATAAGGTAGACTGTACAGTTGCAACACTTTGCTATGTACTGCACAAATACAGAGCAGAATAAACATGCCATTATTTCACATGAGATACCTTTATCTGTCTTCTTAAAAAAAAAGGCAAAAACCAGCATACATTGTCCTAATTTGTTCAATTGGTGTATGATGACAAGTGAAGCTTTTGGTGCAACTATCCCAATACAGGCACAATTGTAACACTACCCCGGGACAGTTGTTATGTGCTAAATAAGGCATTATGTCTAATTTAAGTTAAATATGCTTACACATTTTATACTCTGAGATTGTTTTCAAATATTTCTAATGATTGCATATGTATCATTTCCAACACATCGGCAGGAAATACTCTCTTAGTTTTCCTAACTTTGATACAAGGCATCCTGTGAGAAGAACACGAATGCAAACAAGCCATAATACTCATTTACAATAATATTTTTTGACTAAGTCTATTTTACAAAATGATTTACACTGAAACATCTATCTATCTGTCTGTCTGTCTGTCTTTCAGTCATCTGTCTGTCTATCTGTCTGTTTGTCTATCTCTCACAGTGCACTTTATAAGGAATACTATGGTCCTAATAAAGTGCCCAATGTGTTCTTCAGCTGTTATAGTCCATCCACCTCAAGCTTCGATGTGTTGTGCATTCTGAGATGCTGTTCTACTCACTACAATTTAACAGAGTGGTTATCTTAGTTATTGTAGCTTTTCTGTCAGCTCAAACCAGTCTGGCCATTCTCCATTGACCTCCCTCATCATCTTAATTCCTTCATTTGTTTTTCTTAGTTATCTAAGCTTTCTGACTGAATAACCTGAATAAAAGCTAACAAAACTCTAGAATGAGCATTGCAACCATGTTTCTTATGTAGCGAGGACAGTTGTATCACAGTGTTACATCTGTCCCCCGCTTCTCACCTTGTATGTTTGCCTGATTTTCTATGTGACCTTACATCCTAGGATGTACCAAAGTACATTAATTAAAGGTAGACAAATCAATAATTGCAACAAGTAACGTTTTCTTTCATGGTCATTCAGAAATAATGATTTATTCCCAATGAAATAGGATTAAGAAAATGAAAAATTACAAACTAAAACAGATGTTCTCTAATTATTTCTCATCAATGTGGACTATGTTCTTCACATTTCCCACACAGAGTGAGGATGCTGATGTGAATATTCATACAGAAAATGAAAGTTCAAACTTGTTTTAGAAGGGAAATATTCGGAGTTTCAACTGTAATATACCCTACAGTGCTCCACCTGCCGATATCTCTCGACAACGCATGGGTATTCTGGAGGCTGCCCCTCCCTTATATTTAAAGACCCAGCCCATTTATTTACCCCTGATCTCGCCCTTTTTACACTGTTTTAACCCATGGACAGCTCGTTGCGATATAATCACAGCTCATAGCGGGGGCACAACACTGAGAGTAAATACTGAGGATATTCAAAAATGAATCTGCTTTATTTACCATTTTGAGTCTCACGACTACAAAAGACTGAATTGTGAAGATGGGGTGCTGCACTGGGAGGTGTATGTTGATATTCTTCTGCACTGTTCAGCTGGTAAGACTCTGCATTTTAGAATGATGTTCAATAGCATGCATATGTACCAGGGTTTTTCTAGTTTGTATTCTAATATGTCTGATAAATGAAAACCCTGTTGATTAAATTAGTTGTTTTGGTGTTAACTTTGAGAAGAGTTTCTGAACATCTCAGGTCTTGAAAGTCAGTTGTATTTTTTTGCGGGCATTTCATGCTGCAGTCTCTCAGTAGTGCATTGTTTGAAAGGACTAGAATTGTGTGCCTGAGATCTAAACAGAACATAAATAACTGTTTTGTATACGCTGCCTTTCCATAAAATAAAATTTAAATATGCGACAGAATATTGGACACTTTTACGGATATTTTGGCCGTCTTTGTTATCGTCGTCAGAATTTAGTCCTCACACACTCACTTTATGTAGAGTTATAGTACTAATATAGAAACCAATTATTGTCAAATGGCACACACAAAATAAATATGTTCACCTTAATCGATAAAAAAAAAAATACATTTGTATTTATAGAATGTAAAAGTTTGCAGTTCCCTCTTGCGCACAGAATACTAACAATCACGTCACAGAGCTGACTGAAGTATTATATTCTATGCATTTAAACTAATTAAAAAAGGCTTTATTAAAAAAAAAAATTTTTTTATTAGAGATTGAAGGTATAAAACATGGCAAGATGATCAACTGTGCATTGTACTGACGGAATGGTGTGCATTTATGTGTTTTCTGCATTGTTTCTTAATTTTATGACTTGTCATTATTGACCTGGTCTTCCTGAAGTGTGAGGTGATTTTCTCCTCACACATAAAGTGTCAGTAATTGGATTCTACATGTTGTGTTATCTCAGTTCAGTACTAGCACTGGTGGCCTCAACAGAAGGAAACCCTTTTGTTTTTGCGCTTAACACCAACAGAGACAGTAACCTACATCCCTGCTGTTATTCTGCTTAACTTTTATATTATATGACTTTCAAATTTGTCTTAACCTTTGCTTTTCTGCCTTTCCTAACCTTAGCTTTTTTTTTCTCCCTCTGCTTGTGTAAGAGAGTGAGAGAAAGTTATTATTCAATTCAATAATTTTGGTTATTCTATATTGTCAATCTATTTTGACCCTTGACCCCTATTTTGACCCTTGTTTGACTGTACACTGGATTTTGTCTTATTGATCTGTTATGACACCATATTTTGAGTTTATGATCTCAGTGGATTTCACAAACTTAGCCATTACCTTTTTTAAATTACTGTCGGCTAATACATAAATGATGAAGATTCTGTCAGACAGGGCAGAACAGAGGCATGCAGTTATTAGACTCTCCAGTTGTGTATGTTTAATATCAGGTTGGATTAAAGAAGAAAATATAGCTATACGCTTTAATTGGTTTATCCAATTCAGCTCAGTTTCATGCCAGTGATAAGAAAAAGAGAAGAGAGATCAAGTCCACAGCTATAACACCATGTGCGATTCTGCATAACATTTGATTATATGCCTTGGCTGAACATTATTCTTTCATGTAGCCATATTAACAGGTTCTGCCACTGTTGCTGTGTAAATATGGTTTCATACTTATTTTAAATATTTCAAAAGAACTGAACACAATTCTCATTTATGGATTTACCAGCACTGAAATTGTAACCAAAGCTGTTAAGGTGGATTTCAATGCATATGTCTATAACTCAGATTGCATATTGCAGTATTTAACCTAATCTATATCATTAAAACATGTCCCTGTTTTATGTTTATTATTTGGCTCATTATAGTAGACACACCTCATGCAGAAAGAAAGAGCATGGGGACTGTGGTGCAGACATGCTATGAATGGCTGATTGGAGGTGGAACCTCTGGGCACACACACAGAGAAGGGGGTAGATTGTTGGGGGATGGGTGATGGAGAGGGTTTATGACTGCTGCGGTGAAGCTTTATGAGAAGAGCAGCATCCCCCACTTCCAGCAGCTCCCATCTGAATCATACATCTCCCTTCACTGAGCCTCTAACCTCCAAGGAGAGCCCTCATCTCCTCTCACTCACCCATTTCTACATCTCTCACTCTCTATTTCTCTGTCACAAGCTTTGTACCCCATTGGGTCTGTTACCCTGGCAACCCTGTTGAAAAAGCCAGCATGTGGAAAAACAGAGGGGGGTGGGGGTTGAGTGTGTCTCTGGGAAAGAGATGGGGTCTTCATCATCATTGTGATTGGGGCAGCATGTTTTTTCTCTAGAAGGCTGGGAAAATGAGGGGAGTGTTCTTTCTTGTTAGTCATGTAGATGCAAAGTAGCTGGTACTTTTGTAACAACAATGTGCAGAGATCTTGCTCATATATTCCAATCTCTCACTCTCATTCTCTCTCTAGATCACTGCTATGGAGAGACAGGTGTTTGATTTTCTAGGTTACCAGTGGGCGCCCATCCTTGTCAACTTCCTGCACATCATTGTGGTGATATTGGTCTTGTTTGGGACTGTCCAGTACAAGCCCTGTTATATAGTTTTGGTGTGTATATATCTCCATTTGTTTTACCTTTTGAGCCCAATATGTATGTGATCGGTGCTTAGCGGATAACTTCTGAATTGTAATCTAGTACTGATTAAAAATTACATGTCTAAAATGGTTGTCAGTAACATAATATCTTGGATTAAATTTTAAAGTAATCTAATCTGATTACTTTTTGATTACTTCTGGAGTTACTTTTTATTTATTTGATGTCACAGGCATTTGAGTATGTTACCATTTTGACATAATGGCATAAAAGGGATAGTTCACCAAAAAATAAAAAATCTCTCATCATTTACTCACTCTCATGCCATCCCAGATGTATTTGACTTTCATTCTTCTCCTGAACACAAATACAGATTTTTAGAAGAATATCTCAGCTCTGTAGGTCCTTACTATGCAATCTCAACTCTGTAGGTCCTTACTATGCAATCTCAGCTCTGTAGGTCTTTACTATGCAAGTGACACCTGTGGTCTGTTATATTTATTGCACTGGATCTATAGCTTTTTTTAGAGCAAGTGTGTGTTTGGTCTGAACAGCCACTAATTGAACTTTGAAGTAGTGTCACTAGATGTGATTCAACATAATTTTTAACACTCTGATGATAATTGTATATTCTTTTCATTTTAGTATATAGCCTGGACTGTGTTTTGGGTGACATGGAACATCTTTATCTGTTGCCTTTATCTGGACCTTGGAGGGCTCTCAAAGGTAAATGGGGCTGCTCATGACAGTCTGGTGCTAGACCAGGTTCAGATACATTCATGCCATAGGAATGAATAAATATTATCTCTGTGGTGTAGATTTAGAAACCACAGATTAGGCATTGCTACCTTGGAATTACATAATTAACCTTTCATGGTGTTTCCTTGATACTAATGCATTGAAAAGTAAGTACTGAAATAAAGTACTGAGTTTTAAGGTATTTTTGTTTTGTTTTGTTTTAGGACAGTGATTATCTGTCATTGGGTCTTTCCTCTGACCGATCATGGTGGAAGGACAATGGTCCAGGTTGTGCAAACAGAAACCTCCCAACCACTAGGTGGCAGCATCTGGAAAGTCCTGCTCTGGTCTCTGAGATGGGCTGCATGCTTGAGTATCAATACATCGAGGTTGTGCACAGTGCCCTGCAGCTGTTCCTTTCCGTAAGACCCTAAAACAGATGAAAATCGGCAAGTTCTACATTATATGGCCAAAATATTTGGACACCTCTTTCTAATTAATGGGTTTGGTTACTCCATTAACACCTTACAATGGCATTCTAGGGCATTGTATGCTTCCAACTTTGTGGCGAAAGTTTGAGGGAAAACCTTTTTCTATTCCTGCATGTCAATGCCAGGGAATATTTATCCCAAAACAGAGCACTTGTATAAAAATGAATGGGAATTCATGAAATGAATGGGAATTCATGAGATTTCGTTTTTCCCATTCAAGTAGATTGTAGCTGTACTTTCATGCTGCTTTTATCCATAGAAATTAGCTGCCCAGGAGCGTTCCCAAGATGGCCGCCGAGTGGACTGACTTGACTTTGACAATGCCTCTGTGCACAAAGTGAGGTCCATCTCCATCTGGTGTGGAAGAACTTGACTGACCTGCACAAAGCTCAGACCTAACCCCCACTGAATATATTTGGGTTAAATTGGAACACCAACTGTGAGCCAGGGCTCAACACCCAACATCAGTGCCTGATCTCACTGATGCTATTGTATCTGAAAGGGGGCAAATCTTTGCAGCCATGTTACTATATACAAAAATATATAGTACAAAAATAAAAAATACTCCTAGAAGAGTTGAAGCTGTAATTGCAGCAAAGGGGGAATTGATGATTGAAATGAATTATTCATCAAGCCCATATGGTGTCCACAAACTTTTGGCCACATAGTGTATCTGTTAATTTGGTTTCTGTGATACATCCATGCAGACCATTGCATAAATTCAGACACAACCATAAAGAAAGTGACTAGTATGTGATATTACTGAATATGTTGCTTTGTTTGTTTGTGTGCAGGCCATTGGATTTGTATTTGCCTGCTACGTGATCAGCATCTTCACTGAAGAGGATGACACATGTTTGTAAAAAAAACCTTTTCACTCCCTTTGTGACTTTCTTGTCTTTCATTATATTTTACAACAGGAAAACCATTTTCTCACTTAATTTAAAGGTGCATTAAGTAATTTTATGTTTATGTTTCACTAGTCTTGTTTAGCCATACCTATGACTACAGCATAGGTCTGGGATCTACAGCAGCTTCAATTGGCCAAGAACCGGCCATTCAATGAGGGAAAACTTGACTTAACTGACTTGTTAAGTGACCAGTCAAAGTCGGTTTTGTCATTATGGGGTGTTTTGGGACAGGGTTATCGGTAGGGTTGGGAACAGATCTTGATCAGAACCGATTCCATTCTTTACAAAATTATCTGCATGACTTTCACTTCCTTTAACAGTTCACCTGTGTAAATTTTCTACCGATGGAACACTGTACTAAAATCATCTTGATAGTATTTCCAGCAGCGCATTTCAGCAACAGCGCTGCCCTGTACTAACTCTACATCGTAAAACAAATAAATGATTGACATTTATGAGCCGGCTTTGTTCTACAAAGCGCAAAACACACAGCACTTCCGGTATAGTTGGATTCCCGAAAGAATGACTCTTATGAGCCGAAACTTTTGAATCTACAGCGTGAAACATACAGCACTTCTGGTCTATTTTTGTATAGTACACTGATGTGCACATTATGAATGTCCAACTCCAAATTAAATAAGAATTGTAGAAGTCTTACAAACTTGAAGTAAAACATTAGACAGCAGAACACAGTCTAAACTGCCTCTGGAACTGTTATTGTTATGTCATGTTACAATAGACCTGTCTTTAATCAAGCAGTGCAGTTTCTGACTGGTTGTTCATATGACAATGTTTAATTAATGATTCAGAAGTTTTGTATAACAAGGAATTTTATATTTAAAAAAAACTAATGAATGAAATACGCCATCGCGTTTCTTGTTTGTTTCGATTTTTCGAATTATTATTATTATAAATATAGCCTAGTTATGATAAATTATTGGATTGGATTAATGTCTCTAAAAAGTCAGCAAACACACCTTGTACAAGAATTATATTAAATGGATTTCAGATTCATTCTATCTGCTCTGTAGAAATCTTAAAAGATGTCATCATTTGGCAACAGACAGTAAATCCAAAAAGAATTGCATTTCTAATTTTCAAATAATTATTCCTCAAAAGTACTAAAAGAAATATTGGAATCATTACTGGAACCGTTAAGGAACCGGAATAGTTAAGAGGAATCGGAATCGGAATCATTAAATTCCTTACGATTAACATCGCTTGTTACCAGAGATGTACCTTTAAAAGAACCCTAAAGGGTTCTTTGAGCCAGGTGAAAAGGTTCTATATAAAACCTTTTAGGGGTTCCCAACATGGAATGATAAAATTGTTTAATTTTTACATTTATTTTTTGTTTTATTACCAGAAAAATGTTTAATGGATATGTTAATTAAATTGTTCACATATCATCAAAGTGAAATAGCCATTTAAAACACATTTAAATATTATTTAGTAACCATGTTTAATAGTTTGCATTAACAGTAACACAAGTAATATTAACACAATTCATAATTCAATAGTTATAATAATTTACTTAATAAATTACTTAATAAATCCACAGGATTGTAATAATAAGCTAAAAGTCTTATTAGAAACAATATTGTATATACCTCTATCTATATACAGTATATATATATATATATATATATATATATATATATATATATATATATATATATATATATATATATATATACAAAACTAAGAAATAAATACATAAATAAATAAAAATTAGCTATGAAAATCCATCCATCCATCTTCTACAGCCACTTGTCCAATGTAGGGTCACGTGTAGTGCTGGAGTCTATCCCAGCTGTCTCGGGCTGGAGGCAGGGAAACACCCTGGACAGGTGGCCAGTCTGTCACAGGGCTAACATACACATTCACATTTTCACTTTCACCTATGGGTAATTTAGAATTTCCTATTAACTTAACCTGCATTTTTTTGTGACTTATGAAAATCTGTAACAGAAAACAGAATAAATTAGGTGAAGGTCTTTGCTATAAAAATCTTCAGTAAAGATACATAATTATTATATTTTTGTAAATTACAATAAAACTACAAATGCCAAAACACAAAAGTTGAGAAATGTAAACATTTTCATCACCTTTTTGTCATTTGACACACTCGACAACCCGATCTTTCATACCAAATTAATACGTATTTTATTTTGGATGATTTTGTAAGATTTTGTTCATATAAGTACATACAATTTCATTACGTACAAATGCCCAGATGTCTAAATGTAAGCACGAGTTCTGCGCATAAGGCATAAAGGAGATGCTTATTAATATTATGCCCTTACCCAAACCCCTTATATAAACCTAACTGATCAGTAGAGTGTGTAAACGATAGTAGTAATATAATAGTAATTGTCGCGTATTAGATAGTAATGATGTCCAGCGATGTCATCGGCTGTAGTGAAAATCATACAAATTCATACTCTACAAGTGCAGTTGTACAATATCATCCAAATTAACCAAATTTAGAAAAGTCATACGAATTCTTATGATTTTGCTGTGAGAATGTGTTGCAACAGAGCTCAATTAACCTCTTTATATCAGTGCAGTCTGCTTATTTCAATGTTTGGCTGTGATGTGCTCTGGAAATTTGTTTGGTTATCCACATGTTTTCTAGGTGCATAGAAATGTAAATTATAACATAAACTGTCATCAGGATTTCTAGTCAATTCACAAAAGAGATTTCAGTTATTCAAGTTTGAAAATACTTACCTCCTGGTGGAGAATAATGCAGGCCTGGACGAAACAGTTTTGTTGACGTTTCTTCTTTGTGCTTGCTGAAATAAACGTGTAAGTTATAAATGACAAGGTGTTATGTCAAAATAATAAAAATGACATATTATCAGTAGACAAATTTATTTATTTTATAAATGTATTTTTCTCACTTACCAGGGTAATATTGCCCTGTTAGGCTTTCAGCTCTTTGAGGGTGCGACTTAAAGGCACCTCTGCACTATGTACATAAGACAAATATAACCAGCATTACACACTCAAGTTGTTTGCTGTTTATGATAAACACAATTTTATGCATCTGTTGTTGAATTATTAGTCAAGAAAGTACTGAACCGTATACTGTATATTGATACTGATTATCAATTGTTGTCTTAAAGAGAAAGGACATTGGATCTGACCATCTGTCATTTATACTTTTTTAATCAAACCCAAAGCTGAAGAAGTCAAATGTAAATTATACATACACATACATACATCCTTACATTAAGCAATTGTTATATTTGTAAATATAACCTTTTTGGGGGTTCATTGGAGCTGAGTAAAGAACCCTAGGGTTCTATATAGGACTCTAAAGAACCTTTTTTCTAAGAGTGTGATGTCAATGACCTGGCAAACTTGAGCAAATTCTGTGATTATTTCATCCTCAAAAGCACTCATTCTATCAATGCGTAAACTTGTGAACACAACTCTGCTTCCAGGTGGACTGATAAGCATCCTGTGTCCACCTACTTGTGAAAGTTCCATCAAACTAGTCAATCAGATTTGCGCTGAGTTGATTGAGAAAGTGTTTTCCAGGCGGTTAGATAACGGACTGTGGGCGGTATATGGCTGTGCCGTCTGAGGCTCAGACTAATGTTTCACTGACTCTTATTCGTCTTCCTAAACAAGTGAGATGACAGTTACAGGATGTGGATGCAGAAAATTATTTTCATTTACTAATGCCATTGTAGTTATGCCCTATTGTGCAAGTGTATTTGTCACCCATGATTAATATATTTTGCAGCTGAAGTGTTTGATAATAGGGGGTTAAGATAAAGTCAAGAGAGCACCCATGTGTGGAATAATTATTTTTTTAATATCTATACATAATTTTTTGCTAATAATATACATATTAGTCAAAAATACTATCCATTTGCATGGTTATAAAATGATTTAAGTAGAAAAAAGTTACTTATTCCACTTTTAATAGTCATGTTAAATTTAAACCGGTCGCCTCAAGTTTTTCCTTTAATGGTCATTGTTGTTTAGATGTTGCTTCATAGTGATACTGTAGTTTTGTGTTTCCACATCCTCTGCATGATCTGTTGCTTTCCAGTGGATTTTAATGTCAGCTTTATTCATCTTCCTTCCAGGAACTGGTAAAAAGCCTTCTTACTAGTTCCTCATGCACACACACCTGCGATAATTTCATGCAACCCAACAAAAGAGTCAAATAGGAGTACACAAACGGACCTACATGCTTATGTATTGCTGTGTTTCTAATTTTGTACCTATATTGTGTTATTTTTCAGATTTGTATAAGTAACCAGTGTCCAGAGCTCATCAGCATTTCAAGAAAGAGAAGGAACATTGAGAGGGAAAAAGATCATCACCAGTTCTCAGTATGAGTGCAAGAAAAGGAAACCAGATCTGATACTGTATCTTCCAAATGATACTTCATTGTGATTATGATATATAAAGTAACATTTCAATACACCCAATAACAGTTAAGAAAATAATAATAGCCAAAAAATAATGAGAACATTTCCTTTAAGCATGAATACAGCTCCCACTGTTGCTGATTTTCTGATATATTTCAAAGACTTTGCGGAGACTAGCAGATCCCACCCCTCAAACGTTCCTTTCTGTTCTGTAGTGATTTCCCCTGTCTCTGGCTTTTAAGTTTCCAATTCAAAGGAGTATATATTGTACATATTCAAATGAGGTTAGTTAGAATGTATTGTAGAGATCACTTTTGTGTGCTTAATGTTTTAATAGTGATTAAATAGTGGCAAATGACTTGTTACATGTACTTACCTGTGTAGAGTACAGGACAAAATGCTGCTTGATGTTTAATGATCAACATCATTATCTCAGAGTGCTGAGAGTGTCTGTCTTAACGGCCCAAAGATAAAAAATAATGCTGTATGTACAGCGCATCAAACCTCATCTTCTATGTGTAAATAATTCAGCATTTACTGATAAGCGAGAGTGTGTCATATTGGTTTCTTTTCTTATTAAAGTCTAATTTTAGTTAAAGATATCCCAAATAAATAAGTCCATAAGAATAGACACTTTATTTATTCTGTGTGTTATTTTATGGATTTCTGAAACATAATCGAGGAATTTCCCCAATTCTCACATTGCAGTGTCACCTAGTGGTTAAAATGAGATATGTATAATATTAGGCTACTATGCACTAAAAGCATGAATGCGCTTGATAAATAGGCATGCTCGGAACACTGGCACCGATAATGATTGTGTGATAAATGTGGTCCTGTATCTTGTATTATATTTTAAGGACTGCACATTGGCACTAGATTCACCATCCAAATTCAACACGTTCCCAGTCCCTTTTGTGTCACTTTTACCCCGGAAACTCATAATTAAACCAAAAGGAATTCAGCAAAAGGAACCCATTAAGTATAACTGTCTTCATTCATTTTCTTGCATTTTCTTTTATTGTCTATGTTAAGTGGCTGCTCACTGCATGCTTTCAGTCCCCATAGTTCCCCACTGCAAAATTATGAAACAGGGAGACACCATCTCTGACTAAGCTCAATCTAAATATCAATTAGCTACACTGTATAACCTTTAAAAGGATGATGATTAAGTCACTGAGTGCTTAGTTATTAGTACATTCTTTTAACACTGAAAATGTAAATGTTAAATGTGAGTGATGGTGGCATGGCTTATAATAAAACAGTAGCCTATGTTTCCAGCTGCCCATGCAGGTAAAATGTAATATGGCTCACAAATGGACAGTTCTTGGACAAAAAGAAGGTCATAAGTTGGTCACCAAACCTGTCAATAACATTTGATACAAAATGCATGTCTAAAGATATGAGGGAAGTCAGTACAGACTGGATGCCTCAATAGAAACCAGACTGTTAAAGGGATAGTTCACCCACAAATGAAAATGCTCTCATCATTTACTCATGTCCATGCCATCCTAGATGTGTTTGACTTTATTTCTTTTGCCAAACATAACGATTTTTAGAAGAATATCTCAGCTCTGTAGGTCCACACAATGCATGTGAATGGTGACCATACATCTCAAGCTCCATGAATCCCATAAAAGGCAGCATAAAATAAATCCTTATGACAACAGTGATTAATATGTCTTCTAAAGCAATGCAATCACTTTGGGTGAGAAACAGATCAATATTTAATTTCTTTTTTCCCCTAGTGAAAGTGGAGATTCATAGTACAAAGGACTTAAATCTTGATCTGTTTCTCACCCACACCTAGTATTTAGATTCTGACGATATGAATTTAACCATTTGAGTCATATGGATTATTTTTATACTGCCTTTATGTGATGTGAAAATATTTGTTTATGTCCTACTGAAGAAAGAAAGTCATACACATCTGGGATGGCATGAGGGTGAGTAAATCTTTCGATCATTTTCCGTTTTGGGTGATCCATCCTTTTAAGTTTATACAGTAGGATACAATGGTTAGCAGGGGAAAAAAGACATTTGAACACCCAGCAACAAAATGCGCAATTAAATTGCGATATTCTCCATTCTGGTCCTCAGCATCTAGGGGATGATTTATGACAGTTTAAAAAAAATCTCTCAAATAAAAGAAACTTAATTTATGGCAACACGTTTCTATGACTGCTACACTGACAATGACATTAATCGCAAACCAGAAAGTGTGGTGAATGTTAAAAGTAGGGTTAGGGGTAAACAGCAAGTTGAAGATCATAATTTTAGGTACTCTCAGGTTCATCACCTCCGCATGGCCACCCGGTCTATGTGGCGTCAGTACCTCTGAGCAGATCCCGGATGGAGCAGCCATTGGGCGGAAGTGAACAGAGGTGCAAAATAACTGTGGGCTTGGAAGAGGGGGAAAAAATACATATATGCACTTAAAAATTACACACACACCTTGTGACGGCATTGGATTAAAAAAAAAAAAACGCAGAGCCTCTGATACGGGCAGAAACATCTTCAGGCTGGACTTTTAGTGCGCCCGAGAGGACCAGATCACCGGAATCAAGTCGTGGAACTTGCTGAAAAAAAGCGCAGTTCAGCTTGTACGGAGTCGAGAGGAACCCACTGGCTTCGGGTTAAACCCAGCACCACCACCGCCGCTGCTGCTTTTTCTTTGCAAGACTCCTGCTGAATTTAAAGGGACTATCTTGATGAATTATGTCTACCACCAGTATTGACCCACAGGTAGGTTGGAGTGGCACGGCTTCGGCGAGGCCTTTTTGAGGAGCAGGGGATGCGCGTCCAGCCTCCGCCGCTTCTGCCGAGACATTAAGGGCATCTGCCTCTCAGCCGCTTCTCATAGGCGCGATGGCTAAAGAATTAGCATTTTCACTCGTTTAATAAGCTTGTGTTTGAAATGATATCAAACCGTTACCGTTCGTAGCACGACAGTTAGCTAAATGCGTTTCGCTCCAGTTTGCCATCAAAATAAAACTTAATTTAGCGCAGAATCACTAACATCAGCTTCCGAGAGTTAGAACCAGTTTCACTGGACTCAGGCTGATGTACGTGGCCGACGAAAAATATCGCTCATTGTATGGATAAATATCTATTTAAACACCAATTTTTCTTTAATTGGGAATGGCGAGCGACCCCGATAGTGTATTGATTTGTGATGCTCTGAGTCGAAGTGCATCAAGATCATGAAATATTGCAAGTGTTTTTACATCTTAAGCTTGTAGCATTAAATCAAACGTGTTAATGTTTTTATTTTGTGTTTGTGTTTCTATTCAACACTGCCGACTGAATGGGAAGACATCGAAAGGGCAAGACGCTAAAGGTGAGTTTGCCTGAAACGGTAGACGCTTATTTATGCGTCTTAGATGTAATATATCCCCCTATATAAAAAAAAAAATGTTTGTAGAGAATTAAAAAATGAAAGGCACTCAATCACATAATGGATGATAGACGGAGTGTCTCCGGATGCAAACATCCAATTTAAAGAACATTCCTGGTTCTGTAAAAGTTTAGCTCTGTCAACATCATTTGTGGCATAATGTAGATTACACTTGTCCCTCGTTTATTTTGAAAAAAAGGACAAATCACGGTTACAGTTAACACACTTACAATGGAAGTGAATGGGCCAGTCAATAAACATAAAAAATCACAATGTTTTAAAACTGTAGCATTAAAATTATATATGTTAATATGATATTAGTGTGACAAACTCACTTACTAACCTTTTCTGTGTAAAGTTATATGCAATATTACAACTTTGTGTTCATGGCAACGTAACGCAGGTAAACCCTGTAATCTTGTAAATGGAGTAACACAGACAAATCTGTCATTTTATCACACTTAAATCATGTTAACACATAGAACGTTTACATCATTTGGCTATACCTTAGAAACTGTGTATTTTAATGTTTATAGACTGGCCCCATTCACTTCCATTGTAATGCCTCACTGTACCAGTGATTTGTTTTGAGTTGTAATTTTTGTGTTAATCAAAATTGTCACAAAGGCAGTTGATTGAGCTAAACTTGTATTTAACTTTTTACCAATTTAAAGGTCTAACTTATCCATAAATATTGGGAAACTCGTCACTGGTGGCCTACAGGTAAAATTTGGGCATTCATTCTCTATTACTTCAAGTCGAGACCTGCTTGCTGTGCTGGTGGTCATAGATTATCCAAATGTTGTTGGAGAGCTAAATGGGTATTTACATCCATTGCCTGATGGAGCCATACCTCCTCATGGAGCCCTAAAAGCAATCAGCAAACTGTTGGATTAACACTGACTACGCTGGCATATCAATTAGCTTTGAAGATTGGCATTGTGAACACATTAAATAGATTATGCTTCAGAATTTGGTAGCATTGACCGTTGCATTTGTGGATTTGCTCCCTTTGGGCTTATGTGTGAAATTGATTAGTTATGAGTCTCAGTCAGTAGATTTTGGACTGTCCTTTTCATAGTGGTTGTCAGACAGAACATGTGATGCATGACTCACTGAGATCAGTACTGTAACATTCATATTACTGTAAGCGTGCATCATTCAGTGAAGCTCTTCTGATATAAAAGTTGAATGGGACTCTATGCCATTGGCTAATATCTTATGAGGCACATTGAAAGCTGTAGGCTATAAGATGTTTTATGGGTTTGTTGTCAGATGTACTGATAAATAATTATTCTTTTTTTTTCAGTGCAAAATGGCTCTCTTCATCAAAAGGAAACAGTCCACGACAATGACTTTGAACCATACCTCACCGGCCAGTCTAATCCGGTGAGACAAGTGTGTGTGCGTGCATCTCTTTCTTTTGAAAATAGCTGGTTGTAGTCGTCCATTAAATCGCTCATTTTAAATTGTCGAGGGTTTAAAAGACATTGCTAAGAACAGTTCAGAAGAAGGGAAGTTTAAATCTGTTTTTACATTCTATTTTACATTTGTCATTATTAAATCAATTCTAACAGTCATATTTTTGGTTATCCCTCAGAATAACAGTTACCAATCTATGACTGACCCATACCTGTCCAGCTACTATGCCCCCTCCATTGGGTTCCCATACCCTCTCAGTGAGGCCCCCTGGTCCACGGGCGGAGACCCGCCAATCCCATACCTCACACCGTATGCCCCCCTCAGCAATGGAGACCACCACTTCATGCATGACACTGTGTTTGGACAGCCGGGAGGTCTGGGCAGTAGCATCTATCCCCACCGTTTTAACTTTTTTCCAGAGAACCCTGCATTTTCTGCCTGGGGTACTAGCGGTTCCCAGGGCCAGCAGACTCAGAGCTCTGCATATGGGGGCAGTTACAGTTACCCACCCAGTTCTCTTGGAGGCACCCTGGTGCCAGACGGGCAAACAGGCTTCCCCAATGACACCCTGAACAAAGCACCAGGTATGAACAGCTTAGAGCAGGGCATGGTGGGGCTAAAGATTGGTGGTGATGTGACAGGAGGTGGATCAGGAGTGAAAACGGTGGGCTCAGTTATTGGTGGAGGGCCAGTGGCCGCAGCAGTGGCCACTGGTAATGGTGGAACTCCTATAGGCATGCCACCCCCCAAACCCACATCCTGGGCAGCCATCGCTAGCAAGCCAGCCAAGCCTCAGCAACTCAAGGTGAAGAGTAAGCCAGGGATGCCCATGGCCGGAGGCACCCTGCCCCCACCACCCATCAAACATAACATGGACATTGGCACTTGGGACAATAAGGGGCCTGTGACTAAAGTGGCCTCCCCACTGCCCCACCACCACCAGCAGCAGCCTCCCCTCCACTCCCAGGGCCACCTACCACCTCACCCTCACGGGCTCCCACCTCAGCCTCACATGCCAACTGCCCAATCACTTGCCCAGCAGATGGCTATGCAGGCCCCGCCTCCGCCACATTCTTATCATAACCACACCCCAGCTCCTCCCCCTCAAACCCGATGGGTTGCCCCACGCAACCGTAACCCTGGTTATGGCGGTGGTGGCAGCATGGATAGCAGTGGCTCCTCAAGTGGTGGAGGGGTTGGTAACGGCGGAGGAGGTGGTCCTCCAGGCTCCGGTATCATTGAGGCACACCCAGTCCTGGAAAAGCTCCGTGCAGCACACAGCTACAACCCCAAGGAATTTGATTGGAACCTGAAAAATGGTCGGGTTTTCATTATTAAGAGTTACTCGGAGGACGATATCCACCGCTCCATCAAGTACTCCATCTGGTGCAGCACGGAACATGGTAACAAACGGCTGGATTCTGCTTTTCGTGCAATCAACGGCAAAGGTCCCGTCTATCTGCTGTTCAGCGTTAACGGCAGCGGACACTTCTGTGGCGTGGCGGAGATGCGCTCGCCTGTAGACTACGGCACCAGTGCCGGCGTTTGGGCACAGGACAAGTGGAAGGGCAAATTTGATGTGGACTGGCTGTTTGTTAAAGACGTGCCCAACAGCCAGCTCAGGCATATCCGACTGGAGAACAATGACAACAAGCCTGTGACAAACTCCCGTGACACACAAGAGGTGCCTCTGGAGAAGGCCAAGCAGGTCCTGAAGATCATCGCCACCTACAAACATACCACCTCCATCTTCGATGACTTCTCACACTATGAGAAACGTCAGGAGGAGGAAGAGGTGGTAAGAAAGGTAATGTGCACACACACCAGTCTTTCTACTTAAAATTAATATATATGATTTCTAGTTAGACCTGGAAGTATATAAAGTTGAAAACCAATTGACAATTTTCAGCAATGACATTTGGTCGTACCACATGACATTTTTCTAATTCAGTCATATTTAAAACCAAAAGAATTGGCAAAACATTGTAATCTAATAACTATAAAAGCAAATTATAGATTTTATTATAAAATACAATTTTCAGTGTCTTTATGAGGTCATACCACATGATGGTCAATTTTGGCAACAACACACCAGCAGTTTAAAAGGTGATTATTTTCCAAAAATGAAAGCAAGGTAATGACTTTCATCATGTATCCAGGGGTCCTTTGCATGCCGCTGTATGATGTCACTTCTGGTCCTTTCGAAAATAAAGTCTCAAAATGGCGTTCTTGTGTCTGTCGTACCACATGATATTTAAATAAAACAATCCTCCTCAGTCAACAGTTATGTATGTATTATAATGGAAATAATGATAAAATGCATCCGGGTTTTGCACATACAGAACAGTTATGGAATTATGCCAAATATAAATACTTTTTAGTGCTTTTAAATAGATTTTCTAGATTTTTCTAGATTTTCTTTCCCCCCAATCTATTTAGATAGATTGGGGGGAAAGCTACACAAAACCGCTTGAGGGAGTGACGCGATGTTCTGGGTACACGTGCAAATACTCTGTTGTTCACGTTAGAGGGCCGCCATATTCGGGTCAGTTTTTCAAGTAGGAGTTTGTGTTTGTAATTTATAAAAAAAATACACAACAGTTGATCCTTGAATTTGATTGGACAGAGACGGTACATGATGCTGATGTCATCACTCGGACGTTTAACTGTGTGTATTATTCCACATGTGCTCGTGCCATTCTAAACTAAAGTGTAAGAGCAGTGCAGATGTGTACTTTATATCTGTCTTTTTACATTAAATTTTTTGGCTTTACATATTTTATTATAATGTAATAATGTAAAATCAGCCAGTTGGTGATCTGAAATGAGTCAGCATCACTCAGTGTTTATATTCAACAGCACTCTGTGATCACTCTTCTTACTACTCCACTACTTACACTCGTACAGGACTTTCCACATTGTAGAGGACAAAATGGTGGAGGACATTGCAGTTTCTATAGTGAAAGACTCGCACCGGCCGATACCACTTTGTGGTAGCGCACCGGCTACCACAAAGTAGGGGGAATACCCCTGCTTGGACGACTATTTTTCCACTGAGAAAATATGGTGCATTTTACTAAAATTACATTATCTTCAGAAAGCTGACTAACAGATTACAGCATCACCAAAAGGTGATCACACACACACTCCATCTCTCTCTCTCTCTCTCTCTCTCTCTCTCTCTCACACACACATATACATACATACATACACACACACACACACACACACACACACACACACAGATACCTTTTTCTCCAATGACATGTTAGAAACAGCCCAAGCTGTGATACTCTGAAGTTATGTTTTGAGAGGCTTGGTCTCATCATTTGGTTTGAACCAGCAACGGCAGATTCTGATCCAAGAAAGTAGTTCCATGCACAAATGACTGTTTTTAAAAAAAAAATAAAATGTGCTTGTTTATTGAACTGTTGTATATAAGCAATATCTCAATCTATATTGGTCGGTCAACTGAAATCTTTCAGCTTGAGGGCCCCCACCCCTGGTGATAAATATTTAGTTTGCATGTGCGACGCACTTCAAATGTGAGCGCTTGTTAATGTGTGGAAACCGTGTTGCGCCTATGCCTGCTGCACGTGCCTTTTAAAGCTCCACCTTGACTCATTCAGGGAAAAAAATTATGAGCGTTGAGCACTCCATTTGTAGCAGATGACAGCGAACAGAGCTCTAAATTCACTTTGGAGCTCGAGGTACACATATACTACATAATTATTTGATTAAACGGACAGTTCACCCAAAAATAACAATTCTTTCATGATTTACTTAAATTTAAGCCATCTCAGATGTGTATGACTTCCCTTCTTCAGCAGAACCGAAGTGAAGATTTTTAAAAGCAGTTTCAGCTCTTTTTGTCCATACAATGCAAGTAAACGGGCAATCAGGCTGCTGTCTATTTGATGGTCCAAAAGTCATATTTAGGCCTTATAAATTGATCCATTCGAACAATTCATGTCTTTTGAAGCAAACCTAATAGGTTGGTGTAAGAAACAAAATTATAATTAAAAGGTTTTTAACTCTCAGGTGATGTTTGTTCCTCTGTTGTATACAAAGTGCACTCTTCCGACCTCTCACGTGAATGCCATTCCACTTACGGCACTCAACAGCAACAATTTTTTTTTAAAAGTATGACAAAATGTATCATTATTGTAAAGTTATGTAATATTCACTGTATTACTACAACTATTACTTATAATAATAATTATAATAAACCAATAGTAATTGTATTAAATTTAAGCAATATCTCAAATCTGTGATGCTCTGTAGTGCTTCACTTTATTTGACAAAAATAACTTCAGTACTTGTACACATTCTCAAAAACATGGTGTCGGGACATCCCAAATTACGACAAAAAAACATGGGAAACTTAAAAGTGGTTACATATATTTTAGAGGTACTGCTTATACATGCTACTTTTAAAACATTGTAATATTTAGTTTTTTAATGCAGAAGGCCAGAGTGAGAAGGTGTCATGTCATCAACCCATGTTTAAATTTTTCAATAGCTGAATTGATTTGTATGGGAATGTGACATTTGTTTTTAACAGTTTTGCTGACTGTGTTTTTATATAAGGGTTTTGTTTAAGGTTTTGTGATGCATATACTGGGAAAAAAAGTCTTAGTAGCTGTATAGACCCCGTTGAGCAGTAGAATCATGTTAGACCCTGTTGAGGTGAATGATCATAAGTGGGGATTAACCAAAGATCTTTGTACGGCATGTGATGGGATGAAGTATTTGACAGGACTTATGTCAATGAAATGTAAATCTTTTAAGTTTTCTTTTTTCTTTTCACGTTTTTATATTAAATCAGTGCTGATGTACCTGCTTCTTTCATAATAATGAATTGGACATTATTCAGTCTATGATGTTTGATCTATGGCCGGGAGGTTTCAATACAGCGCTGCTACTTTTGTCAAGTATCAAACTTGAAATTATATTTGCCAATAAGGCCTTTAGTTACATTGTAGGACAACTCAAACTGCATTTTCTTTTACTTCTTTACATTCAATTGAAGTATGATTTATTTATAAATTACATTTATAAAAATGTTATTCACTGTAAATTATTTGTGTACTTGTCAGATGAAACAGACAGTCTGTTAAATAAGAAAATGTGATTGTTGGGAATTAAGTTACTGTCATTTTTATTTGATTTAAGACAAATGGCTTGTGGCTTTTGATGTGTGGTGAATGATTATTGATTTTTATATTTTTCTTTCATCTCCACTGGCAGACCATAGAGCCTGCTCCTCTCCAGAATCGATCCCGTCTGGAACAAGTAATCTTTTCTTTCTTTTAAAAATGAAATGCAGAGCTTGTATCTGCACAGAATAAAGCTTTTCTGATTTGCTTGTTTTACTTTATACTAATCTCTATCTCTCTCTCTTGCTCTCTAGGAACGCCAGAACCGAAGTAAAGAATAGAAGGCTGCCCCCTATAGCTGATGAACAGTTGTTTTAGGACTGACCATTTGAAAATTAAATTTAAAAAGGACACAGTATGAAATTTAAACAAATAAACAATCATTGCTTTTCTATTTAATTCTGGTGACTTCAGCCAGCATCAGACTCGAGCCTCTGCGCTTTTGGCTTCACCTGTGAGGGCTGAAGTCGGTTAGAGCCTCTTAGTCGCGTCACTTTGATTTTCTTTCTCTTCTTTTCTGTCATTTGGTATTGTTTTCATACACCTCCCTCCCCCCTTTGACCAACCAATATCTGCACAAGTCTTTCTTTTTCCCCCTTTTTTTTCAGCCCCAGTGCTCATTTTTGCCCTTAGAGGTGGTTAACTGAATTTTGTGATATGTGTGTGTATCAGGCATGGTGATGGAGTGCATGTCAGATGGACAGTTGAGGGGACATGTTCAGACTCCGCTCAGGTCGAGGGGGAGGGGGTATCTCCAGCATCAGTAACTGTAATGGGCCAGTTTTATGTTCTGTAGCTCCAGAGGGTGTTGAACCCATTCATGGAGTATTGTGTAACTGCGTAGAAGGGACAATGAAATGTGTCTTGACATGAAGAGATGATGCTATAAAAAAAAAAAACTATATTTTTAATTATGTAACACTTGACTTTTTTTGTTTAGTGACGAGCCACGTATGTCACAATTCTTGGAACTTGTATTTTTTCTTTCTGTTTTTCCTGCTTGGAGCCTTAACATTTTAAAACTACGGTGTCATCAAAACCGTTTAATAATGGCTGTTCTATACCTCAATTGAAACAGCATTATCAGGGAGAAGACATCCCATGCGTCCTTACCCGAGGGAAGTCGACATTGTCAGTGACTGGACTAACAAAAATGTAAAACTAATGTTTTAGTTACGGTTCAGAGCCCAGTGCTCAGACTCTGTTCACATACCTACTTGTTAAAAAAGCAGAAATGTTACTACTTACTGTTCCAAACCCCGCCCAGCAGAGGTCGCTGTTTCTATAAACCAATCTGAGATGTAGCAATTCACTGCTTTCATTTGAAAACACTTTAGATGCATCACCTTTTTTTGTTCCTTGTCCTTTCTTAACAGATTTAATTTTATCACCTTTTTCCTCCCTCATTTTCTCAGTATATTGCTAAGCTTTAACGTAGGATCATATAATTATAACAATAATGAAGAACGCCTCAAAACGTGTAACCTGAAAATTAATGTTACTGATTTACTGTTAAAAGTAAGAGAAAAAAACAAACAAAAAAAAAAGAGTATATGGTTTCCGTGCGTGATTTTCTAGGATCTGCTTGCTGTTTTGTGTGTTTGTGTGTGGGAGAGCGGAATTGAACCATGTGAGGGTTTCAGATTTCTATAGTCATATAACAAAAGATTCATGAAAATATATGAAATACTAAAAATATTAAAAAAGACAAACATTTAAGTCACCCCTGAAATGAATATGCATTGTATTGGAAGGTCATTATCTATCACGTTCTTAGATTTGATCATTAAAATAATACTATCTGGTGTAGTTGGTGTTTGAAGCTGTTCTTTTTACTGCCTTGTGAGAATGTCTATGTTGGTACTTTACTGTCACTGTGGTAGACTGGGAAGGTAATATTATTATAATTGTTATTTTTTTTGCACAGGGATGCTCAATATAAAGGAAAAAAAATTGTAGGACCCATTTAAACCACTCTACCCTACACTACCCCCATTTTGGGGTAGAGAACCAAAATAGTATCAACAACATGCTTGTTTTCAAGATTTGTTGGAAGTATATTTTTACATTTTTTATCATAATAATCCGGTTTTGATATTATACACATTTGATATCTATTAATAGCCACCCCCAATTAAAATTCATAATTTACTCCAATCCCACAATCTCGGATGTGCATGACTTTCTTTTTCTGATGAACACAAATTACGATTTTTAGAAGAATATTTCAGCTCTGTAGGTCCATACAATGCAAGTGAATGGGTGCCAAAATTCCAAAAATCACAGGTCTGCATAAAAGTAATACATATGACTCCAGTGGTTAAATCTAAGCTCAGCTACAAAAAAACAGGACACTGTAGTTTAAAGATAATTTTGTAAAAATTCAAATAACTTAACAGATCTTTATTGCAAAAGGGTTTAAACAATGTTTTCCATGCTTGATCAATGAACCATAAACAATTAATGAACATGCACCTGTAGACACTAACAGATGGTAGGCAATTAAGTTCACAGTTATAAAAACTTAGGACACTAAAGATACCTTTCTATTGACTCTGAAAAACACCAAAAGTAAGATGCCCAGGGTCTCTGCTCATCTGTGTGAACGTACCTTAGGCATGCTGCATGGAGGTATGTGGACTGCAGATGTGGCCAGGGCAATAAATTGCAATATCCGTACTGTGAGACGCAGGCACGTGCACACATAGACATCAAAAGGGGCTTGAGCACCTGCCCTTTTTCCTCCTCAAGAGAAAGTGCCCTTTTTTTAATAAATGAATATATATCTGGGTGGGAGATGAGACTTTGTCGAGTTCCGATGCCCTCATTTGATATGCAACTAAGGCGTTACTAATTAAAATGCGCTAATTTGCATACATTTGACAAGGCACTGCAGGTGAATAGGATAAACTAAATAACTATATTATTTATAAGTACAAGACCTTTTTTTGTATAATTTCAGTAAAGTTGCTGATATTTTGTCAGTAATTATTTTGCAGTATTTTTTCATTAATTTTAGAGTGTTTTTTTTCCTGTAAAATTAACAAAATAGCAGCAACAGCCTCTTTCAGATTAGTGTGAAGATTTTTGTTGATTTTTAAGTTATGTGTTCCAATAACACCATAAGAATTCAAACGATGTATTGCCTTGTGCAAAATAAGCAAATTATTTGTGACACTATGTCCCTCTCCTTGGTGCAGTAATTTATTCTAAATATATACTTGAAACTAGTAGCATTGAAAACATGCACATTGTGGCATAGTTTCCTTTGCTGTTGCCTGCTCTTGTGATAAACCTAGTGAATACTACTTCATACTGTTGAGTATGAAACAATGGCGTGAGTGTGAGGGAATTAAAATGAATAGTATATTTATTTATTTTTAAAAAAAATATATATATATATATTTAACGTGTTGTTTAAATTTGTTTTTAAATAAATAATTATGAGAAGTGAATTTTTATTCCACTTGAGCCCCTGCCCCCCAAAATGTCTGTGCACGGCCTTGGTGAGACGCCTAAGACAACGCTACAGGGAGACAGGAAGTACAGCTGATGCTCCTCACAGTGGCAGACCACGTGTAATGACACCTGCACAGGATCTGTACATCCAAATATCACACCTGCAGGACGGGTACAGGAAGGCAACAACAATTGCCCGAGATACACCAGAAACACACAATCCCTCCATCAGTGCTCAGACTGTCCGCAATTGTCTAAGGCTGGACTGAGAGCTTGTAGGCCTGTAACGCTTGTCTTTCCAGACAATACCAGCAACAACGTCGCCTATGGGCACAATCCCACCTTCGCTGGACCAGGCAGGACTGGCAAAAAGTGCTCTTCACTGATGAGTCGCGGTTTTGTCTCACCAGGGGTGATGGTCGGACTTGCATGTATCATCGAAGGAATGAGTGTTACACGGAGGCCTGTACTCTGGAGCGGGATCAATTTGGTAGTGGAGGGTCCGTCATGGTCTGGGGCGGTGTGTCACAGCATCATCGGTCTGAGCTTGTCATTGCAGGCAATCTCATCGCTGTGCATTACAGGGAAGACATCCTCCTCCCTCATGTGGTACCCTTCCCATAGGCTCATCCTGACATGACCCTCCAGCATGGCAATGGCACCAGCCATACTGCTCGTTCTGTGCGTGATTTCCTGCAAGACAGTAATCAGTGTTCTGCCATAGCCAGCGAAGAGCCCGGATCTCAATCCCATAGAGCACGTCTGGGACCTGTTGGATCAGAGGGCTAGGGCAAATCCTCCCAGAAATGTCTGGGAACTTGCAAGTACCTTGGTGGAAGAGTGGGGTAACTTCTCACAGCAAGAACTGGCAAATCTGGTGCAGTCCATGAGGAGGCGCTGCACTGCAGTACAAATGCAGCTGGTGGCCACACCATACTTTTAATGTTACCATACACATTATTCCATTTCTGATAGTCACATGTCTGTGAAATTTATTCAGTTTATGTCTTAGTAGTTTAATCTTTTTATGTTCATACAAATATTTATACATGTTAAGTTTGCTGAAAATAAAATCAGTTGAAAGTAAGAGGATGTTTATTTTTTTGCTGAGTTCATGTCTTCAGAAGCGATATCGTGTGGTTGAGAACAGATCAATATTTAAGTACATTTTTGCTAGACAGTCTCTCTGCACAGTAGGGGATGTATGCATGAAGAATGTGAATCACCAAAAACATAAAGTTAAAGTGGAGATTGACTGAGCAGTGAGGAGACTTTATAGTAAAATATTGATCTGTTTCTCACCCACACCTATCAAATCACTTCTGAAGATATTGATTTAACCACTGCAGTCTTATGGATTACTTTTATGCTGACCTAAGTGATTTTTGGAGCCTCAACATTTTGGCATCCAGTCACGTACTAGTGACCAAACAAGCTGAGAAATTCTTCTAAAAATCTTCATTTGTTTTCTGCTGAAGAAAGTCATGCACATCAGGGATGGCATGAGGGTGAGTAAATGGTGTGAAGTTGGGTGAAGTATCCCTTTGATGCCCATAGTTGTGTGGAAATACTGATGATTTTCGCTATAAAACAACAACATAGAAATATGACTAATAATGAAAATTGTTGACCTCATGCTTTTGGTATGGACAATGGTGTTTCTCTTTTGACCTGGACAAAGTTTAGGTGAAAGTTTGTTTAATAGTTTATCTTTGAAATGTTACCATGTAAGTAGATTTATAAGGCTATGTTATTAGTTTGTCATGTTCAGTTGGAACAGCTATTATATTGTGCAAAGATTTATTTATTTACTGCACATTAAGAACACTATTCAACTACAAGCATTGTGTCATAACAGTTGCACTGACATATATTGATGTTCAATCTCAACTGTCTCAAAAACAGGAAAAGACAATATGGGCTATGATGGGCCACATATATAGCAATATGATTTCCTGAAGGTCAGATAAAGAATGTTGGAAAAGGTGTTGAATTTGATCATTGAAATGGCTGGGAATAAAATCTCTCTCCCTCAGAAGTGTGTATTCAGAATAGATTGTGTGAAATGATCTTGCTTTTATCCATCCAGTCCATATAAATAGTTAAAAGTGGGGGAGAGGGTGGTTAGGAGTTAGCAAAGATCAAGGCCAAAAATATAACCAAAAACCAAAAGGCCTAGACGGTTGACAGATTTGTATAAAAGAAGGCTTTATTGACAGGTAAACAGAAAGTCATTGTAGATGTGACAGGTCAAAACTTCTTGTGCATACTGAAAGTCAAACCGTTTTGGTTCAATAATTAAAAACAGTAAATTCAAATACTATCAAATGCTATGCTGTACTGATATTCAATGTAATGTAATCATGGTTTCCCTCTCTTACAATTAGGCTATGTAGTATGTATACCCATTAATTAACTGGTTATTTAAAGAAAATTATCTCACTTATAATGAAAAAATAAAACAATACTTGAATTTCACATTTCTGAAGCTATCAAAATTAATATTCCTATCATGTGCGCGCAAACCAAGCGGCCTCACTCAGTTAAATGCGAGAATAAACGCGCGCTCTCCACTTCACATTCTGCGCATCCATCGTCTTGCCGCACATATTCCGAAACAGGTTCGCAGTTTTTAATGCCCCTCTCTTGGCATTCACCGCGTGCCTTAATTGTATGGATATTAAATCAAGGTCCGCCGTGAACACGCAGAGTGGCGGGCCTATGTCACCGCCCTCCATGACGCGCGCAAACGCACAACCACAGGCACACGCACGCACACAACAGAGCAAGCTGCTCTTCAGAAAGTACCGCAAAGAGGGATGTCGTAATGCGTTTTGACAGAACGCCAACAATAGAAAGTTAAAAATACTAATCATGATAATGTTTCTACAAGTCATATCGTTTTCTATTTCTGGTTGAACACAATCAAAAAAAAATTAACCGTATAGTGCAAAGCATCAGTCTGTACTAAGAAATACGCAGAGCAGGCCAATCAGTGGCCTATATTCACTCCCGAGCAGCTCTGGGAGCCTAAGATTCTGCAGCCTCAATTCTATTGTGCCCCTTCTTTTGAGTCTGTGAAATGTGTGTGCCTCAATAGCAAGACGTTTAGGAATTTGAATTCCAAAGAATGTCCTAATGTCCAAATAAAGCACATCAGGATATTATCAGTGTAAACCAAGGAATTGCATTGCGGACGACAGAATGAAAGGAGGTAGCATCCACCGGCGGGTCGAAAACTCTCCGCACGTCCATCCGAAGGGCGCACATTGTTATGAATCTCATTCATTTTGCTGACCACTGCAGTAGTACATCCGTTAGACTACATAAACTGTAAACAGAATCCTTTTAAAATCTCCAAATACACAAATGTAACTGTTTTACAAACAAGCTTATTCTTAAAAAAATTATCACCGCCAAACCAAGCAAAATTGATTCAGTCCCCGTAAAGACGATGCTCCATTTTCTCCGTCGAGCATCTTTGAGCTGCCGCGGTACCCCTCCTGCATCCCGCAACGAGCAAAGAGTTCATGTCTCGCTTTTAACGCTGAAAGCCGCTGATTGTATCCCGTTTTTAATCGTAATCGTTTTTTGCTGCATTGTCAAAGGGTCTCGTTTGCGTCTTGGCTCTGGAGAGATTTGCGCTTCCTCGCGTCCCCGCGCGCTCACCCTCCTCTGCTGATAGGACTCAAACGCCAGAGGATTACACGGACATGGTGACGTCATGACCCGCACCGAGGGCCCCCTCCCCTCCCGTTCACCAAATCCCATCAGTACGATGCCCTTGAAAACCAGTGAGGCTGACATTCGGAGGACTGAGAGCCATTAGTGCCCTTTGCATTCAGTTGAGTTACTGTATAGGCTACCCAAAATTGCCCATATATAGCTGTAATAGCAATATACACTCACTGTGCAGATTATTAGGAACATTATGGTCCTATGCCCGACATGGTCTTCTGCTGTTGTAGCCCATCCACGTGTTGTGCATTCTCAGATGCTATTCTGCTAACTACAGAGCAGATGTCTGTGTTACCACAAATACTCAAACCAGTCCCTCTGGCACCAACAATCATGCCACGGTCGAAATTACCAAAATTAAATTTTTCCCCTTTCTAATGGTTGATGTGAACGTTACCTGAAGCTCCTGACCCGTAGCTGCATGATTTTATGCATTGCACTGCTGCCACACAATTGGCTGATTAGATAATTGCATTGAATACGTATGTACAGGTGTTCCTAATAAAGTTCTCAGTGAGTGTAAATCTGTCAAAAGTCCAGTTCACGGATTATCAAAATGTATAACTACTTCTTAGATTTATTCCCTCTCTTACAATTACATAGTACATATACCCATAAATTAACTGATTCTTTTTTAGATACTTTCTCCTGAGACAAGTACTTTTTGTCGTTTTCGCACCTAAGGAACTGTAGTTCCTCTGAGCCATTTTGGGGGGATTTTTATCTCCTACTCTGGAGACGGTACTTTGGGGGCATATAAGGACTGTTGGAGACTGTGTGAGGTGCTGCAGCCTGTGATTGGTCAAAAACCTATGATGCACAAAACATTAAGAAAGGAGAGGAGTCCACAGCCACCATTGCAAACAATTAGCTGTTGCATGCTACTCAGTGGATTGTGCTAATTTTACACTACCCTTAATAGAAATAAAATAAAACCAACAAAGTATATAAAGAGGATCACCGTGTGTGTGTGTGTGTGTGTGTGTGTGTTTATCATAAGACACGCTTTGAGTTTTCATCGCATCTGTTCTTTGAACTGTGTGAATATACAGAAAATAAACTGATTTCTGAATTACTATATCAAATGTTTCCTGGGATGATGATTTCAATAATCATATGTTTATCAAGAGTGGGTAATTTAACTTTATTGCATGCCTGCTACTGTGTGGTAACTTGCATCAAGACATATGTTTTAAGTCAATGAGTGGGTATTTCAGTACAGTCATTTATGTTGAGTCATTAAAACCTTTATTGTATAAGATTGTGTTGATAAATAGGTTTATAGTGCTTTCAACATGCTGTCCACTACATTCAACATGTGCTGCATTGAAGTAGTCTGAAAACTCACCTCATATCTCACTTCTTCTGCAGCACGCACAGCTCTCACGCCCAGATTAAACTGTAATATGAAGACAAAGACTGCATCTGAAAATGGGAAAATTCTGCCTTCGGGGGCTGAGGTAGGCTGAAATAAGGTGCCTTTTAAACTGTACAGAGACCAGTTTCCTTTAGAGTTCCATTCATCCAAAAACACTGTTGTTTAAACCATTAACTGTTTAGGCAGCTGGGATGCCTCCAATGTTCATGTTAAACAGCCCTAACAAAAGTGTAACTCTGATCGTGGCATTCTCTGTCGTGTTGTTGATTTCAATGTTGTGGATGTTGTTGTTTATATCGAATAGCACTTTCCAAAGAAAAATTGTCAAAACTAGATTACACCACTATGGTGGTAATTTGTCAATGCGAATGCAATGGGAAAAGTCTCCTTGGGTGTTCCATTCCACATAGTAGAGTTCTCTTCTAGCAAGTTACTAAAGGAAAGGTACAGGGGTCGGTTACACCAGCTATACATAAGTTACAACTTAGCCAAGTTGTTACGCACTACTAAGTATGTGAGCATTACACCATTAAACTTAGGTAGGACGTAACCCTATGTATAAACTAAATATTTACGTCAGCCTCTGACCAGGAGTAACGGTTGGAATAAAAAAACAGACTTATTTAATGACGTCAATGAGCTCATGTTTTGCATGACAGGCATCAATCCTTGTGACATACATTATGATGTGTACATTTACACTCATTTACATTTATGAGAGAGAGAAAAAAGTACTTTTAAGTGGCTCTTTAGCATTAAACCGATCTAAAGGTGCAGTTTTCAGGGTGTGTCGCCCAGTGACAAGTTTCAACATATTAAAAATATATAAAGGATATTAAAATGAATAAATGTCTATTTTTCCAGCCTGTTGTATTAGTATTTATTTTAGATACAGTTCCTATATATTGTTATTTACACATATAGGCTACTATTTATCGAATCCACTTTTATTGTGTCATATGGGGATATATTTTATTACAGCTGACAGTTACATGAGCAAACAAGGTTTGAACATCAACCTTAATAAGATCAAACTGAAATTCACAACATTTTAACTGTTCTTTGTGCAAATTTGAAGGCTGTTTATTGGATCAATTCAGGTAAACGTCATACGACTATGCATTACTTTACGGAGTTTACAACCTAAGCTAAGTCTTGTGTTAAGAACAGGTGGTGCAACCAAATTAAGCACTGATTAAGTCTCAAACGAACTAGTAGTTACTAAGCCCTTAGTGTGAACTTTATGTCTCAGCTTAAATGAGACCTTATGCACAGCTGGTACAACCCTGCCCTGGACTGTAGGTGGGACAGGGCCTGTAGACATTCTATGGTCAGTACACTATGGAGATGCTTCAGTGTGCTGAATAAACTGCTTTTGTGAGGAAACATCACAAAAACTCGTCACTTCAATATTCTTCATCATGTTTACACTAAACTGTCCAAAGAACTATGGGTCGAGTTGACTACGATAAAGCTGCTGTTTTATAAGAGAAGTCACGCACAATTTTGCGACAGGTAGGTGTCAGTTTACGGCCCTGCCCATTCGTTTGTATGGTATCCGCAAACGGTGATTTACTGTAGTAACACGCTAGTTGACCGTTACGGTCTCTGTTAAAAAACGCGGGGGTTGCTATATCCGTATAGAATAGATGATATCTGGCACTGCACAAGTTTCTTTGGTCGCGCGACATTTGATAAGAGCCGGGGAAGGCTACTAGGAAATAAAGTGAAATGGTTATTTAGGAAGCATTCGCTACCCACAGTAGATTAATCCATCCACCGTTTTCAATTCACCTAACTTTCAATCCCCCTCAGTTCCACTGTAAATGTGTAAAATCCAAGAATAGTAATTCAACCGGGGTGACAGTTATTTATGCTTCCCGTGAACCGATATTTTTTGCCTGCTTCCTTCTCCACTGAGCGAGGGAGGAGTTGAGTCTTTGCATTACAATAACGCACTGACCATTCATCCCTTGTGTCCCTGCTCTACGCTCCTTCAGCGGCCTGTCCACCCCACAGCGCGACCGGGGCCTCTCGATCACAAGACGTCGCCACAAACACAAGTCACTGCAGGAGGGAGGCTTTGGCGATGCAGGGGTGCGATTTAGCGGCTTTGTCATTGACGAGGAGTCAAGATAATGTAGACGAATAAGAGCTGAGAGAGCCCATTGAGTTGGTGTAACTGCCTGCACCTGCTTCTACTGTCATGTATTATATAACCCTGCGGGCGAGGTCAAAGAATCCTCGTATTCTTTAAGGGATTATTTAAAATCCTTTAGACCAACCAGTTTACTGGGCCTAATAAATTATGGTTACTGGATATGACCTTTTTTATATGGTGAATGCTACCACTTTTTGTCATTTTACATTAGTATGAAAACATATTAAATGGCTATCACAGTCATCCCTGGAGTACAGTATTTGGGAGGAACAACATTTTACAAAATGTAGATGTAATCTAAGATAAGTCTAAATCACACAGAAACAAATTACAACTAAATAAATGAAGCAAACATTAAAGGAATAGTCCGGGTACAATTCAAGTTAAGCTCAATTGACAGCAATTGTGGCATAATGTTGATTACCACCAGTGAGGCACTTACAATGGAAGTGAATGGGACCAATCCGTAAACTTTAAAATACTCACTATTTCAAAAGTATAGCCACATGACATTAAAAATAATCATGTTACCATGATTTTAGTGTGTTAAAATCGCTTGCTAACCTTTTCTTTACAAAGTTATAGCCAATTTTAAAACTTTGTTGCCATGACGATGTAATGTCAACAAACCCTTAAATGACTGAAAAAAATATGATTTAAACAATTTTTAGAGCTCATATAATACACAATTGTAACAGTAGAATTAATGCAAGGGCTTTTATACAATTAAAAGCTTCACATTTCTGACTTTAAACTTTCAAAATATGTGTCCCATTCACTTCCATTGGAAGTGCCTCACTGCAATTTAGATTTTTGCTTTTTTTTTTTTTTTAAAGAAAAGGAGGAACGAGTCAAAATAATTTTTTGTGGTTATCAAAATTATGCCACAACTGCTGTCGACTGAGCTAAACTTGTATTGAACCCGAAATATTCCTTTAATGTAAGTTTATAGCCACTGACAAAACAAAGTTGACTTAAGCTATATATATATATATATATATTATTTTTTTAAAGGTGCTTTGTGTGGTAACATCGAAATCAGTTGGTATGTTTCAAGTCAAGAAAATGCATTATATTTAGATCCAGCAGAAATGGCTCTTTGAAAGGAAAACATTTTAACATTTAAAGCTGTCAAGTTATTTTAACTTTCAAAAAGGTCCTTTGAGTTTCCTGTTTTCCACACTCACTTGCTCTTGCTCTTCATATCACACCTAGTATTTTTTTGTTATCTATTCTTTCTTCCCCTCTTATTTTCGTCCTGTCTTCTCCTCTTTTAAATCTTTTTCTACAACTTTCCTCTCTTCCTCCCACCCTCCGTCTCTCTTCCTCCCACATGTTTCTACATCACTCTCTTGAATATGAGATCCACTCTGCCCTACATGTCTCATCTGATTGGACCAGCTGCTCAACTCAAGTTCACCATAGCAACTATGATTCAGTCGCTCAGCAACAGGCTTTACTTTCACCCTACTTCCTACTCAGGGACCCCCATCTCCCCACAGCCAACAGTCCAGTGGGTGAATCTGGCGAGTTTCACAGGGCTGATCACAGCAGTTGGAAGCTGAGAACCATGTCAAGGAGGGATGTGTATCATAAGGATCAGGATGGAAAAAAATATGAATGTGAATATCTATTGATATTGTGAATATAGTTTCTGGTGTCCCGGGTTCGAGTCCCAGCTCAACTGGGCCTTTCTGTGAAGTTTGCATTTTCTCCCCTTGTTCGTGTGGGTTTCCTCTGGGTGCTCCGGTTTCCCCCACAAGTCCAAAAACATACAGCTTAAGTGAATTGGAGACTATAAATTGCCCCGTAGGTGTGAGTAAGAGTCCCCCAGACACTGGAGATTGCGTCATGAAGGGCATCCTGTGTAAAACCTGTGCCAAGTCAAATATGCGGATCACGGATGGTCCGCTGTTGCGACCCCTAACGGGAGCAGCTGAAAAGAAGAAGAAGAAGAAGATTGTGAATATAGTTTCTGGTGCGCCTCAATAAGCTTAGTTTATAGCCTACAGAATAGACTGTCCATGTGAATTTCTAGAACATGGTTATGTCTGAAAATGTTCTGGTTTTATATGTAAAACTCTGTCCTGTCAAACTTATACAACATACAGTGTAGGTATAAAGTAAATAGGCTACATACACTGTCAAAAAAAAAAGAAAATGCTGTAAATTTACAGCTAAAGTCCTACAGCAATCTACTGATTCTTAAATACAATAGTTTGCTGTTAAAAATGTTGCATTCTGGGTGATCAAGAGCAGTCTCACTGTGAAGTGGCAGTTTTACAGTAAATAGCTGTTGCATTAGGGGGAAACGAACATTCAAAATCATGAAATCATCTTGCTGAAAGCTAGTGACATTTTGAAAAGTATATTTTAAAACCCCCCATGAAAATTCAAGTTTGTGGCACATGGCTAGTGTCCATGATGTTTCTGACCAACTCCTCTGTTTTTTATCATCTCACATCAGCATTCACTTGTCTGTCTAATGAGAAGCCAAATAATAATACAAAGTATAAATCAACCTTTGAAGCAATGTACATAATAAATGTAGAATAACAGTATAGCACTGCATTGTGGGTTATAATGGTGAAATACCTATAAGCCATTGTGTTTTAATAAGTATGTATGCTTTGGCAATGCTTTGGAGCTACAAAAATTGTAAAAAAAAAAAAAAAAAAAAATTTTATTCAGACTTAATCTTAGTTTAATTAGTGTTGTTGTTTTTTTATCAGTAGTTCTGTTTTGTTTGAAGTCACCATTATGGTGATTAGTGTTCTCTTGAGCTGGCAAATTGGACCTTCTTTAGTACTATATGTTCTTCCAGCCAGTCAATTTGTATTTACACAAGATGTTGCGCTGTGTTCAGACTGAATTTCTGATCCTATCTGGCAAATATCACTAAATGTGGCAATAGTGATGCATTACACATAAAAGCAAAAACAGTAAAGAATATTTCAGCAAAATTATATCAGTAAGTTGAGTGTTTGATGTTTTTGATGAACTTACAGTATAACAAGAGTTATTATCAAGACACACACAGAGATCAACTCTCGGCATAGAAGACGCAACAATGGTGACAAACATATTTTTATGTAAAAAGTTAAATCTGACCATTAAAATATAAGTATTTTAGACTGCAACAAATACAATGTCAAAATAAACCAGTAAATAGTTTTATCTTCTTTTCTTCATGCCACAGTGCATGCTGGAAACTTATTTTCTGTTCATTTCAACCACAGTAGATTGTATGTCATTTGACATCTATATGCTGCTAAATTGTATCTCTAAAAATAGTATCTGTTAATTTCAACAACACTAAAACACCGTATATTTACAGTATGATGCTGGAAACTACAGCTTTATGCTGTATTTGAAAAACAGTAGCAAACTGTAAATTTCAGCAACAGTAAGACACCATTAATTTTGCAGTAACTTGCTGACAACAAGTGGGTGGCTTCATGACATAATTTAAATTCTTTGGTTAAACGTTCTCACAACATTTGACAAATTCATCCATGTTAATTTTGTTTAGAGGCTGTTACTGTAATCTGGAAGAATATCAGCAGCTATTCATGTGCTGCATGTGTGTATTTTTATTATCATTATCATTACTATTATTATCTTATTTCCCAGTCAACATATGTATTTAATTCAGTAAAGAAAGGAGAGGAAATTAGAATAATGCAAAATATTAGTGGGCGCATTAAGTTGAAAGGTCGTCAGCTCAGGAAATACTGATAGTACAGTGTGTCTGCATGGACAGTTACAAGTATGTATTTGCCTGATCTGTGCTCATCTCCTTTGTGAAGTCTGTCCTCTCCACTGTTTGTAATATGTTAGATTGGAGTCCTTGACTTAAAGGAAAAGTCTGGGTTCAATAAACGTTTAGCTCAATCAACAGCATTTGTGACATAATGTTGATTACCACAAAAAAAAATATTTTTTTGGCTTGCCCTTCCTTTTCTTAAAAAAAAAAAAAAAAAAAAAACAGAAGCAAAAATGTGGGTTACAGTGAGGCACTTACAATAGAAATGAATGGGGCCAATCCGTAAACATTAAAATACCCACTATTTCAAAAATACAGTCACAAGACATAAACAATATGTAAATGTGATTTTAGTGTAATAAAATTGCTTACTAACCTTTTCTGTGTACAGAAAAAAAATAAATAAATAAAAGATTTAACTGTAAAACGTTTAAACCAAAGTTTAAACATCTTTCCAGCTCAAATTGTACACAAGTTTTAACAGATGAATTAATGTAAATGCTTTTATAAAATTATAAGCATCACATTTCTGCCTAAAAATGGTCCCCATTTCACTTCCATTGTACATGCCTCACTGTAACCTCGATTTTTGTTTTTTAAAGAAAAGGAGGGATGAGTCAAATGTATTTTTGTTGTAATCAAAATGATGCCACAGAAATGCTGTTGATTGAGCTAATCGTCTAGGTTACGTATGTAACCTCCGTTCCCTGATGGAGGGAACGAGACGTTGTGTCAGAGAAGCGACACTAGGGGTCTCTCTTGAGCGCCGATATTCACCTCTGGACTATGAAAAAAGGCCAATGAGAGTTGGCAACCAGTATTTGCATGTCCCGCCCCCGGACATACGGGTATTTAAGTGGCGCAAATACGGGAGTTCATTCAGGATTTTTCTGAGGAGCCGGAAATGGTCCGGCCACAGGTTCACAATAGTGGCTCGGCTCAGTGACGTGGCAGGGGAGACACAACGTCTCATTCCCTACATCAGGGAACGGAGGTTACATACGTAACCTAGACGTTCCCCTTCTGTCGCTCTCTCCACGTTGTGTCAGAGAAGCGACACTAGGGGTCCACTTATAAAAGTGCCATGTGCTGAGCCGTGTACGTAAACTGCTGATACAGGAGCGAGCAGGTATTCTTACGTGCAGGACGACCAACTGTATCAGGCTGAACGTACCCTTCCCCAATGCCCCATTTAAGCCATCAGGATTCCTTATCGTTACCCTGGAGGGGAACAAGGTGCTGGCCGCCAACCTGGGAACGGGCCAAGCCTGGCCGGGCCTCTTTCTCTCTATGTTTCTCGCGATAGAGCAACTAAGGCCGGGGCCCTTACACGCATTGAGGGAAGGGGGTCTTAGCCCTTATTCAGGGCGGAGAAGACCCTGCAGAGGCCACGCCTACCCGAGAGGGGAGGCAAGTTTAAGTGGAAAAACCATCAGAGGCCTGCTTAGGGCCTATGTGGAAAAGTCGGTGCGGTGGTGGATCCAGCCTCATAGAGGGGGGAACATACAGCACGGCAGCCGAGGCAGCCATGACTGCCTAAGGGAAACACGGGAGTCAGCTCGCCAGAGGGGACAGAACCGTGGTGTTACACACAGGGGGAGTCCAAAGGAGGCCTTACCTGTGGAGCACCTATACCAGTACAGGGTAGCTTGCGGTACCCGCAGTGGCTTGGGTCAGCGAGTTCCTCCGCTAAACTGCGACCCACGAGGGCTAGGGAGGAATCGACCAGTGTCCCAAACCTGAGATCTCCTGGGAATGAAGGCACACTGTTTCCCCTGGTTAGGGGGAAGGGCGCTAGGTGCAAGCGATTCACCCGGTCAGATTGTGGGCGTGCCACCGAGTTCTACGGGCTCGGTACCTGAGAAAACACGGGACGATACTGACTCAACTCGGAGATTGTAGAATCTCGCAAAAGTGTTAGGTGTTGCCCAGCCCGCTGCTCTACAAATCTCTGCTAGGGCAGTGCCCCTAGCCAGTGCCCATGAGGACGCAACCCTCCTGGTGGAGTGAGCTCAGACCCGCGGGGGGGGGCACGGCCTGGGTGTGATAAGCCAGGGAAATGGCGTCGACAACCCAGTGGGCGAGTCTCTGCTTGGAGACAGCATTCCCTTTCTGCTGTCCCCCAAAGCAGACGAAGAGCTGCTCAGAGCGTCTGGTGCTCTGTGTGCGGTCCAGATAAATACGTAAAGCACGTACTGGACACAGCAGTGAAAGGGCTGGGTCTGCCTCCTCCCGGGATAGCGCTTGCAGGTTCACTACCTGATCCCTGAAGGGCTTGGTAGGAACCTTGGGCACATAGCCCGGTCGCGGTCTTACGATCACGAAAGTATCTGCCGGACCGAACTCCAGGCAAGCGCCGCTAACAGAGAACGCATGCAGGTCCCCGACCCTCTTGATGGAAGCGAGCGCGATCAGCAGGGCAGTCTTGAGAGAGAGGGCCCTGAGTCCAGCTGAGTCAAGCGGCTCGAAGGGGGGTCTCTGGAGGCCCATAAGGACGACCGAGAGATCCCAGGAGGGGAACAGGTTAAGCCGGGAGGGAGTTATCCTCCGGGCACCTTTTAGGAACCTGACGATTAAGTCGTGCTTACCAAGAGACTTGCCATCTACCGTGTCGTGGTGGGCCGCGATAGCGGCGACATACACCTTGAGGGTGGAGGGGGACAGCCTCCTCTCCAGCCTCTCCTGAAGAAACACGAGCAATGACCTAACTGCGCACTTCTGCGGGTCTTCGGCTCGGGAAGAACACCAGTCCGTGAACAGACGCCACTTTAGAGCGTAGAGATGCCTGGTAGAGGGGGCTCTGGCTTGACTGATTGTATCTATGACGGTCGGTGGTAGGCCGGCTAGATCTTCTGCATCCCGTCCAAGGGCCAGACGTGGAGGTTCCAGAGGTCTGGGTGCGGGTGCCAGAGCATGCCCCGTCCCTGAGAAAGAAGGTCCTTCCTCAGGGGAATTCGCCAGGGAGGGGCTGTCGTGAGGAGCGTGAGGTCCGAAAACCAAGTCCGGGTAGGCCAGTAAGGGGCTACCAGAATGACTTGCTCTTCGTCCTCCCTGACCTTGCATAGCACCTGTGCAAGAAGGCTCACTGGGGGGAATGCGTACTTGCGCAGCCCCGCAGGCCAGCTGTGTGCCAACGCGTCTGCCCCGAGGGCAGCCTCTGTCCGGGCATACCAGACCGGGCAGTGGGAGGTTACTTGGGAGGCAAACAGGTCTACCTGAGCTTTGCCGAACCAGTCCCAAATCAGCTGGACCGACTGGGGGTGGAGCCTCCACTCTCCACCAGGCAAGCTTTGTCTTGACAGCGCGTCCGCTATCACATTGAGGTTGCCGGGGATGTGAGTGGCACGCAGTGACTTGAGTCGCTGCTGACTCCAAAGGAGGAGACGACGGGCGAGCTGTGACATGTGCAGGGAGCGTACTCCGCCTTGGCGGTTTATGTAGGCTACGACCATGGTGCTGTCTGTCCTGACTAGGACGTGTTTGTTCCGAATTAACGGGAGAAACTTCTGCAGGGCCAGAAAAACAGCCAGCAGCTCTAGGCAGTTGATGTGCCAGCGCAGCGGGCCTCGGTTCCACCGGCCTGCGGCTGCGCGCCCGTTGCATACGGCGCCCCAACCCAATTTGGAGGTGTCGGTTGTGACCAAAACGCGTCGGGACACCTGCTGCAAGGGTACTCCTGCCCTTAGGAAGCTGAGCTCTGTCCAGGGTTTGAAGGTTTGGCGGCAGGCAGAGGTAACTTTTATGTTGTGCGTGCCGCGGCGCCATGCTCGTCTCGGGACTCGAGTCCGGAGCCAGTGCTGAAGTGGTCTCATATGCATCAACCCCAGCAGCGCGGCCGCCGCGGAGGATGCCATATGTCCCAGGAGCTGTTGGAAACGTTTTAGCAGGACCATGGCGCCTGGCTTGAAGGAAGCGAGGCATTTCAGCACTGACTGAGCACGCTCGTTGGAGAGACGTGCTGTCATTGGGACTGAGTCTAACTCCAGACTGAGAAAAGAGAAGCTCTGGACCGGGGAGAGCTTGCTCTTTTCCCAGTTGACCTGAAACCCCAAACGGCTGAGGTGGCTGAGCACCTGGTCTCTGTGTGCGCATAGTAACTCTCGGGAGTGGGCCAGTATGAGCCAGTCGTCGAGTTAATTGAGTATGCGTATGCCGGCTTCTCGGAGCGGGGCAAGAGCTGCCTCTGTGACTTTCGTGAAGACGCGAGGAGACAGAGACAGGCCGAAGGGGAGGACTTTGTACTGATACGCCTGGCCGTCAAACGCGAACCTTAGGAAGGGGCGGTGTCGAGGGCGAATTGAGACGTGGAAGTACGCATCCTTCAGGTCTACCGCTGCAAACCAATCTAGATGCCGGATGCCAGATAGAATTTGTTTCTGGGTGAGCATTTTGAACGGGAGTTTGGACAAGGTCCGACTGAAAACTCGCAGGTCCAAGATCGGTCGTAAGCCGCCGCCTTTCTTGGGTACAACGAAGTAAGGGCTGTAGAAACCCTTCTTCGTTTCGGTTGGAGGGACAGGCTCTATCGCGTCCTTTAATAGAAGGGAGGCGATTTCTTCGTGCAGGGAGAGGGCATGTTGGCCGTGTACTGCGGAAAAATGTACGCCCACGAAGGGGGGCGGAGACCTGGCAAACTGAATTGCGTAACCGAGTCGAATGGTCCGGTGCAGCCAGCGTGACAGGTTGGGCAGTGAAAGCCAAGCCTCTAAACTCAGTGCTTAGAGGGGACGGGTTTTTTGGACGTACCCGGCGGGGCTTCGCAGCGGTGCGGAACAGGTAACGCGGCATCGGGAGGTAACGTGGCGTCCCGAGGCTCTGGTGCTGAGAATAAACTCAAAGCATTTACCTTGCTCCGCGCACCTGGCAGGGGGCGGTTTCCTGACTGAGGAGGAGGTCTGATGTTGGCGTCCTCTGGACTCATCTGAACCGGCCGGCCAGGGAACAGTCGTGGCGCTGAAGGCGGGGACACCGCGTCCATGGAGCCGGGACTGTTGAGGCCTGAAAGCAGAGTGCCGTGAGAACGGCATTTGCGGGCCATGTGCCCCAGAGACAAAGGAAATAGCTCTTTTATTGAGATTTTGGATGTCCCCCCATGTCAGTCATCTGTGCGTCAGCCTCAGCCTGGGCGTGCAGGCCCGAAAGCGGCAGCCCAGGGGAGTCCTCAGCATCAGATAACCCGCCCTCCGATGCCGCGGCGAGCTCATCTGCTTCCATCGCAAGAGGGTCGGCAGACTGGCTGTGAGGCGATTCACCACTGCCTCGAGCACGGACGGGAATCAACGAGCGTGTCGGGGTGCTGGTGGTCCGAGGGGGCGTACCCGGCGGAGCTGCACCCGCTGCCATCCCCAAATTGCCTCCATCGCCAGCCGCATCGTCCTCAATCCCGTGGGAAGAAGGAGCGACACGGGGGGCGGCTGGAGTGGCTTGCTCACGGTTGTAAGCAAGCCGCGACCGCAACGTTGTCATCGCAGTGAGAACATGAACCATCCACAAACGCAGCCTCGGTGTGATCGCTACCCAGACACACGAGACAGCGCCTGTGGCCGTCGGAAGCGGAGAGCACTCTACCGCATCCAGAAACAACACAGGGGCAGAAGGGCAACTTTATAAAGACGCGTCCTTAAAAGGACGTTCAACGCCGCTGTGTTTTGCTCTTTTAGAGGAAATTACTCTTTTAAATAAAATCACTCTTTTAGGGAAAAAACTCGTGAGAGTTTTTAAATCTGCACTGTCGATGCGCCCAAGGGCAGGAATGCACAGCCGTGCAAACAGGAGAAAGCCGCTGTTGTGCGCCGTAGAATCCAACAGCATGCAGCAGAGGGATAACAGGAACTTGGTGTGTACATGCAGCAGTTGCAGACACGACCATCGGCTCCGAAGAAATTTTCTGAATGAACTCCCGTATTTGCGCCGCTTAAATACCCGTATGTCCGGGGGCGGGACATGCAAATACCGGTTGCCAACTCTCATTGGCCTTTTTTCAAAGTCCAGAGGTGAATATCGGCGCTCAAGAGAGACCCCTAGTGTCGCTTCTCTGACACAACGTGGAGAGAGCGACAGAAGGGGAACTTGTGTTGAACCTGGAAATTTTCCTTTAAGTGAGGTCATTTGGTGTTTTTTTGGACTTGGTGAATTTTGTACGTGTGTCATTTTTTATAGTGTCGCCAACACTACATAAATGATATGGTTTTGAGAAAATTAAATGTTCTGATGTAGCAAAATCTGTTAATTTTGCAATTCTGGCTGCATTACAGCTTTCTAAGTGATAAATTCACTTAGAAAAGTAAACATTCTAATTTGAATAGCATGAACAAAACTGTTTTTGGAATGAATCTGCAAAGTGTCATTTGTTTATCCAGCATCACCAGTATGATCCAAAAAAGAAAACAAAAGGTAATTAGCATGATTCCACTCAGTCTGTTATTATTGTACATGTTTATGGCTAATGGAATCATGTTTTCATTTAAATGATTGGAATAAACAAATTAGGCCATTGGCTCTCACTTGCTAAACAGATGTGTTGCTCCTCATCACAATATACTTCATTGCATTCATCAACCCCCTCCACATGCTCCAGAACTGGAAGTCTAATTTCCAGTCATTTCATTTGCATACGTAGATGATTACTAATTAATCAGATTTGTTAGGGGTATTTGTCGGGTGTAGTAGGAATATTATCATGTTTTATATCATTTGCTAGACTGACGTGAACCCTGTTCATAACAATAAAAATTTTTTAATTTCATGTTCTTTCTCGGGAGTGTTAAGAAGAATAAACAAAAGAAAAGATATCGAAAAGAGAAATCAAGAGTCATAGAAATTACAGGGGCAGTCAAGTGAAACAAGTACTGTAATTAAGTTATATAATAATGCAAACAAACATTTTTGTGAAAACAAAGATTATGGAGAGTGCTTGAATAATGAAGCCATCATTTATACTTGCACAATATCAAATAATAAAGCTTTTTATTATCACCCAATAAAGAATGAGCTAACTTGGCTGATACATTATTCCAAAAGTAATGAGCCTAATTTGACATGGCTGAACTTGATTTTAAATATGTTTGCATAATCTTTGTTTACCTTATTGTCATAAGTGTGTGTTTATGTTTGTGCATTGTCCAGTCTTCATCTGACTCTTTAAGGGATATATTAAGCAAATGTGTGCACTCTCTGCATTTTCCACTGGATACATGCAGTCTTCCAGTAGTAATTTGGCGTGATGACCCAGTTTCCTACAGCAAAGCCAGCTAAAATGCACTAATATGGATACATTTGACAAGGCATTGCAGGTTAATAGGATAAACAAAATAACTAAAGCATATCACCCATAAAGCATATGGTGTATTCCAATAACACCAAAAGAATTCAAAGCATTTATTGCCTTGTGCAAAATAAACAAATTATTAGTGAAACTTTGTCCCTCTCATGGTGCAGTCATTTATTCTAAATTGAAACTAGTAGCATAGAAAACATGCACAATGTGGCATTGTTTCCTTTGCTGTTGCCTGCTCTTGTGATAAACCATAGTGAATACTAAGACCATGGTCTCTGTGCAAACTGATTATTTTGTAGAAATCTGTTGAATATGAAACAATTGCGTGAGTCTTTGTTTAACATTTTTTTTTAAATAAATAATTGTGAGAAGTGCCCTTTTTTCCATTTGAGCCCCTGCCTCCAAAATGTCTGTGCACGTCTCTGACTATTACCCCTATATCTACACTATATCACTATATAACCCCACCCCTCAAGTGTGGGGTAAAAGACCCCCTCATCACATCAAAATAATTTTAATAACATAACCAATAAAAACATCAGACATAAAAGGATTTTTTTCTTGCATCACCTGTTTTGTTTGAGAAATACATTATGGTGTGGTTCAACCTGAAAGCACAAAAAACAAACACATTTTCATTGGCTCATACCTTATGGTCATCAATTTTTTTGACATTACATCATCATGGCAACAAAGTAGTAAAATTGGCTTTAACTTTACACAGAAAATTTAAGCGATGTTATCAGACTAAAATCATGTTATTATTTATGTGAGTAGGCTATATAAGTTTGAAACAGTGAGCATTTTAACATTTACTTTGGTGTTCTAGAACCCAGTTTTTGCTTCTTTTCTTTTTTTTTAAAGGAGGACATGTCAAAATTAATTTGTGTGGTAATCAACATTATGCCACAAACACTTTCGATTGAGCTTAACTTGTATTGAACCTGGAATATGTCTTTAAATAGTTATATTTTTAATCGATCAATAAATAAATAATTTCGAATACATTTATGTGTGATAAATAAACAGCCAGATATTCCAGATATTAATGTTTGGGAAATAAAATAAATGTGTTTGATTAATCCATGATGCCTGTGCACATGTTTACCTGATCTGGCAACCTTTTTTTTTATTAACGCTTAACACAATACACAAATAATAACAGATAACAGAATACAAAAACAACACCAAAAAAAATAAAAATAAATAAAAATAACAATGGGGGAATGATATAAATTAAACATATTGATACATTATAAGAATTACGTGACACTAAAAAAAGGAAAAGAATTACAAACAGATAATGTTTTTAAGGCTTTTTTGTTCTCAGACAACTTAATTGAAAATATATATTTTTCAAGTACTTTAACAAATATAAGAAAGAGAGGTTTGGCATTTAGATATTTAGATTTATGTATATGGAATTTTGCTAGTAATAAGATCATATTAATTACGTAAAAATTATCTTTTTTAGATTTATCATAATCAACAAAGCCTAGGACCACATACTTCCAATACAACACACATTCATTATAGATTTCAGACCTAATAAATCCTAAAATATCTTGCCAAAACATTTTCGTTAATGGACAATACCAAAAAAGACGAACTAACGTTTCGTCAGAGTTGTCACAGAAAGAGCAACTGGAGAAAATATCCTTTTTGAACTTTTTTAGATAGTAATTTGCAGGGTAGCTTTTATGAATTATTTTAAAAGAAATCTCTTTTACTTTATTGGTTAAAAAAAAGAGATGTGGAAGCATCCATGCTTTTTTCCAACAGATATTACCAACTAAGTTACTCCAATAAGCGGTCACAGGCGGTAAAGTAACAATGTCTTGCTGAAATAGTGAACGGACTGATCTATTATTGTTTTTATTGGGAGAAGCAAAGCACAATTTGCCAACAGGAGTACTGACCAAACTCAGAGAGACTGGAAGAAGAGAATGAGTTCCTCTCAATAAAGCGGAGCACCTGATGGGATTGAACCCATAACTATTGAAAATTCTTTGGGAGAAACAGGAAATTGAAAGTGATCTAGAAATTCCTTATATGAAAACAACAGCCCTTGAGAATTGATTAATTGACTGACTAACAAGATATCTTTATCAAACCAATTCTGAAAAAATATAGATTTATTCTTGTATAAAATATTACAGTTATTCCAAATAAAATATTTATGAGGTGAAAAGTTGTGCTTAAATATCAAAGACCAAGCCAAAAGTGACTGCTTATGAAAAGCAGATAATATTGCTGGTAATTTTTCAATTTTGTAGTTACATAACAGAAGAAAATCCAGACCGCCAAACTGAGAAAAAACATAATTAGGAATAAAGTTCCATAAAGACACTGGGTCCTTTTTAAACTGTTTTATCCAATTAATTTTAAAGGTATAATTTAAAGTACTAAAATCCAAAATATTTAGACCACCCTTTTCACTAATATTCATCACAACGGATTTTCTAATATAATGAATTGAGTTTTTCCACAAAAACTTAAAGAGTATCTGGTCAATAATTTTACCGGGCTTTGACTCCAAATGAACAGATTGAGCAGCATAGATAAGCCTTGAGAGGCCTTCAGCCTTCGTAAGAAGTACCCTGCCTCTCAGAGAGAGATCTCTTTGTAGCCACTGGTTAAATTTCTTCTGAATTTTATCCGTAAGGAGTTGAAAATTAAAAATGCATCTTTCTTTTTCTGATCTGGCAACCTTTCCAGCTTTGCCACAGCAACTGTGACGTCATTAATCTTGCCAATCACTGAAGTCTCGTTAAGAGCTCAGCTCTGTTATCGCGTGAGCTTCGCTAAGGCCCGCCGCTATTTTGTTTTAAACAGTAAGTATTTTATCAACATTTTATTTTTCAAAAATAATAGCTGTGAATAAACAATAGTTAAATTAATATAATTAAATTTTATTTTATTCTGAGATTTAGTATTTGGCAAATTGTGTAGTCAGAAAATGGCTGAACAAGGCTTCTCGCGAGTCTCACGCTCTATTGATGTAAATGCACACGATGGGCTCGTTTATTATTAAGCCCTGGCAAAAATATAAATGCTGCATTTGAACGCTTAATTTATAGCAAGTTTTAAATACAGCATGTAAGGTGCAAAAGTGTCGCAATTAAAAAGACTTTTACGTCGCGTACCGAGTTTTTCTGGCCAGTAAGCCACTGGCTGCTCTGTTGTGCTTTCTGGGAGCAAAAAAACACCGCGAAAATATGAACGTGAACTATGTCGTTCATTCATTCATTTGCCATCAAACATCAGCATCACAATTATAGACTGCTTAAAGGTAATATAGTTTACTATAGTTTTTGGATGACATGAACTGCTGGATCTGACGTGCACACACACTAAATCAAACTTCTGCTCTCTATTACATTCGAAGTCGAGTAACGTGCTATTTATTTGTTATTGTGCAAAATGTTTGTTGTTATATGTCATGTCTACCATATCTACCACAGCGCATTCACGATGAGTTATTCAGAAAAGATTGATGATATTTCGAAGGAGGAATGGATGGATAAACTGAATAATGTGCACATCCAGAGGGCTGATGTGAACAGGCTCATCATGAATTATCTGGTAACGGGTATGTCAGTTTTTTATATAGTATTAGTTCAGGTTGCAAGATGCTAGATTCAGGTCAAATACAAAGACATGCTCAAAAGTGTAATCGGACAGAATATAAACACTACTAATACGTGTGATTTTTCAGTATAGTTAGACAAGACACATTTGCTTGAACTAAGCTGAAGCTCTCACAATTATTACTTTACTTGGTGTCGGTCCAAATCACAACCAATATCTGAAGCAATATGATAATATTTATTTTCCACAGAGGGCTTTAAAGAAGCTGCAGAGAAATTCCGTATGGAATCTGGGATTGAACCCAATGTGGATCTGGACTCTCTGGATGAGAGGATAAAGATCAGAGAGATGGTTCTGAAAGGTCAGATCCAGGAAGCCATTGCACTCATTAACAGTCTCCACCCAGAGCTCCTTGACACCAATCGATGCCTCTACTTTCACCTTCAGGTAAACAGCTGACCTCATATGGACATGCTGGGAGGAAGAGAGAATCTAACAGAGCCTCTATTAATAGAGATGGGCATTTTGTAATATGTTGTAGTTGATTACTCTTACACATAACAAAATTATCATCAATTAATCGAAATTTTGAATTTAAGGTCAACCTTCAACTTTTGAAACTAATGAAAAAATTAACACTATGCATAAACAGATAAAAAAATTATGACGTGATCTCTTTAAATAATGACAACTTTTTGACAACAACTATTGAGTGTAACAGCAAGATTTAGGTGAAAGAAGCAGTTTCATTTTTGCCCATGGTAGGCAAAGGCACAAATGAAAATCAAATTGCAATAATCAAGTAGTTTTTTACTAGTCAAATATTTAAAGCTTGATTACTCATGCAAATCCCTAGTTATTAACTGGCAAAATCCTGAAACAATTACAATTATCTACATTACATAAGCAAAGGTATATTTTGGCCTTTTGTTCAGCCCAGAAGACAAAAAAAAAAAAGTGCAGAAAATAAAATTAACACACAACCTTAACTGTCAAAGTGTTGTTAATGAGGGATATTCAACAGTAGTTGAAAACCAGGAAATGTCAGAGAATTTTAAACTTGATAATTTCCTGGTAATTTCCAGGAAATCAATGAAATCTTAATAGGTCATGGAAATTTCTATAGTGACGATGCATTTTTTTAATATGCTTGGCTTTAAAATATTTCATTGGTTAGAAATTGCTCTTTTAATTGCCATCTCTATAAAAAACAATGTTTAAAACCCCAATCCAATAATCACAAACAACTGGAAAAGTTATGGAAAGTTCATGGAAATTTATCGAGGTGTGGAAACCTTGTTAATGTTTCCAGTAAACGCTTCAAATTGCTCAAAGTACAGTAGTGTTTACCAGTTGGCTGTCTTCCCTTTTGTAGCAGCAGCATCTGATTGAGCTGATCCGTGTGCGGGAGACTGAGGCAGCGCTGGAGTTTGCGCAGTCGCAGCTTGCTGAACAGGGGGAGGAGAGCAGAGAAAGTCTTACTGAGATGGAGCGGACCTTGGCGCTGCTTGCTTTTGACAAGCCTGAAGAATCGCCATTTGGAGACCTGCTTAACATGATGCAGAGGCAAAAGGTGTGTGTGTTTATTTGAATGGGATATAATCATCCCAAAGGGTTAATTATTTTTGTTTTGAAAAATATCTATGACTTTTTTGTATCAGAGTGTCCACTTTGAAACTTTGGTGTGGGCCAACATGTCTGGGAATTATAAAGTTGACCAGACAAATTGTTAAAAAGTCTGATAATCTAATTTTTATGTTTATTTTCTCTGTAATGCGATGCATAGTATGTGATATAATTATGACACAATCAAGTCAAATTAACAAAAAAAACATTCAAATCAAAAACAGAAAGCAAAGCAAAAGCTAATCTGCAGTGTGCCACATATATTTTAAGCACAAAGAAATATTAAAATAACAAAAAATCGTTGAGTTACGTCATAATATCTCACCTTGGCTAATTTCTTACTTTTTTTATTGTTACGACTATTTTTCCTCCTATTTTTAAATAGCACGCACAGGATTGTTTTGCTGTCAGATGTGTGCAGTGTTTCTCAACAGCTTGAAATACACAGTCGCTGATTAGGATTTCGGAAGTTGTTGATAAAGTTTAAACCGGTGTCAGTGAAGTGCTGTGATCATTGGGATGGTGTCACGCTGTACACTTGTGACATCAACTAAAGGGGTGGCTGACGCTTTGTGTTAATATTTTCACTGGACATTTTGAATTTGTCAGACATTGGGACACTTAAAAGGAATTTTACGGGTACTATACACATTAAGTTCAATCGACAGCATTTGTGGCATAATGTTGATTACCACAAAAAATTATTTCAACTCATCCCTCCTTTTTAAGAATTTTTTTTTGTAGAGTTTAAAGGCAGAAATGTGCAAACTTAATTTTATAAAAGCACTTAAATTAATTCTTCTCTTAAAGGGGTCATGACATGGTTTTTTTTATTGTATTATTATGTTCCCTTAGGTGCAATTATAGTATTAATATATTTTTTTTTAAGAAAAACTTTTAAAATCTAGTGATTTATGACCTTTTCCCACCCTGTTTCTCATCCTCTGATTCAAACAGTCTGTTTTGGGGGCGTTTTCCATTTAAGACTTCAGTGTTAACGCCCACTGTTATGATTGGCTAACGTCAGTGCCTATGTATCAATTATTGACGCCCCCAGCCAGAACAATATGCAAGTAAACTAAGTAAAAACACTGTGATTATTCACAGTAAACCACTAAAAGTAGTTTAAAGTTTAAAATAGATTACTTACAGTTTGCGTCGTCGTTGTTCCCAGAATAGTCGGCACGGACTTATCTTTGAGCAACAGTTTTCTGGCAAAGCCAGCATCATATTGAGATTTGTTCTCAAAACAGTCATCCTTAAAATGTACAGAACAAACGCTTAAGTTAACACTGCCGTGACTGGAACGTCCGCAAAAAATAAACTGCATCCATTTTTCCCTGACGTCTGGATCTTTCGGCTGCTTATTCAGAGGTTTTGTTTGACCACAGCCAGGAACAGCACATCTGTGTGGCATCGTAATTTTCCTGTGCACAAGTAGTCTCTGTCAGAGCTCGCTGTCCATCGACTGAACACTTGTGAAGCGCACGGCGATACGAAATGAGCGTAGTTGTCTTGCGCTGGAGGCGGTCATATGCAAACGCTGTTACGTCACTTCTAACCGACACGTCATTTCTAACCATGAATCCAGAACGAGCTGTATTTTGAGTTTGATTAAATAAATGATTCGTTTAGAATGGGGAGGACGTCTTAAAATATTAAACTTGCAGGACGTTTTAATGATACAAAGACCTCTTATATACCAAAAGATCAAGGCAAATTTGGTTTCTCATGTCATGACCCCTTTAACATTTTTATTATTCATGTTGTAAAGGTATTCTAGGGTTTGTTGACATTATATCGTCATGGTAGCAAAGTTGTAAATTTGGCTTTAACTTTACACAGAAAAGGTTAGTAAGCGTTTTTTTTTTTTTTCACACTAAAATCGTGTATAATATAAACACACATGTTGTCTTGTGGCTATACTTTTGAAACAGTGAGTATTTTTTTACGTTTACAGATTGTCCCCATTCACTTCCATTGTAAGTGTCAAGTGTCACTGTAACCCAGATTTTTGCTTTTTTGAAAGAAAAGCGGGGGCAAGTAAATAATTTTTTTCGTGGTAATCAATATTATGCCACAAATGCTGTCGATTTTATTTTGTGTTGAACCTGGAATATTAATTTAAAGGTCAAAAACCGGTATGTACCAGCTAACAGGAACTCTGCTTTGTATGTTTGATTTGTTACTGTAATTTCTCATTTTAAATGATTTCTCTGCTTGTGTTGGATGGATATAGTGTATAATGACTTCAGGTTGTGCTTGATTGTGGGTACTATGTACAATCTGGCACAAAACACTTTTTTTGAGACACCAGACAAAGTATTATTATGATTATAATTCCATGAGAATCGATTCTCCTTTTTTATATACAGTAGAGGGCATTACTGTATCTAGTGTAAATCCTTCCCTAATGCCGGTTTCTGTCTCCCTCTATAGGTGTGGAGTGAGGTGAACCAGGCTGTTCTAGATTTTGAGAACAGGGAATCGACTCCAAAATTAGCAAAGCTTCTGAAGCTCTTATTGTGGGCTCAGAATGAACTGGACCAGAAAAAAGTGAAATACTCCAGAATGACAGACCTCAGCAAGGGCATCATTGAGGACTCCAAGTAGAGACTATTCTACCAATATGGACACATTTGTAATTTTTTTTTTCCTATTTATAGACAGTTGTTGGATGGCAAATACCTATATATCTATATATAATGTCTTTTTCTTTATGCCTCTATTACAAATAACTAAAACAACTGTATATGATATTACAGAACTATACTGAAACTGTAAACCTACATTTTTATGTTGCTAGTCTATTTTCTGAAGAACAGAATATTTAAATGGTACTGCTTTTTTGCTGCTAATTTAAAGTGAGATCACCTGTGCTTAAAGTGTTGATTTTTGTCCTTTTGAATTTTTCTATCCGCTTTGTTTTTGCATTGGTTCACACAATATCCTCATGCCAAATTGATGCTGTTTTTTGGAGACAAAGAGCCAATACAAGCTCTTGGTTTGAATGTAAAATCTTCAAATATAATATTGGTTATACCCACTGAGATATATATATATATATATATATATAATCTCAGTGGTTATACCCTATAGACTGCGATATAATATGTGGCTGAAAATGCCACAAAATGTTTCATAAAACATTACAAAATTGATTTTGAGTTTTTAATAATTTTTTTTACTTGGTTTTCATTTAATATTTTTTTTAATTCTCTATTAGTGATGTGCCCTCTTAAAGCTCTGTAGGTTTTATTTATTAATTTGAGTAATTCCATCTTAATCAAGGGTCTAACAACATTTTGCATGTATTTATAAGCTGGCACAGATGCTGGTAATGTCACGTTGTTTTAATTTAAAATGGCTAATGCTATTGTTACTACAAACTTTTAAGAGTTATTCTTGCCCTTGGGATTTTGTCTCATTTAGGTTCACATTGTGTACAGCCTGTTTGGGATAAAGTTGATTTCACAATAGACTTGTTTGTTACTTATTCACCAACATCTAAATTTGATTAGGTCAAATCTCAAGATTTCATAGTGATACTTTTGATACACAATAATAACTTGAGTGTTATTTTAGTCTTGCCTTAGCAATTTTATAAAAATGACCATAATCATTAGGGTCCTTGTATGTTGCGTTCATTCTGGGTTTTTCTTTTTTTATATATACAATATATAAATAGTGCTTTGAATTTTTTTTTTTTTTTTTTTCATTTAAAAAGAAATAGGCAAAAATTAGTTATGCAATAATTTTTAATGTATTGCAAAAACTGATACGATCAATGTCCGGCTCTTATTCCACAGCAGCCCCAACAATAACTGGATTTAATTGCCGCTAAAAAAAAGAATTGGACAGCTTTCCTGTGGACTCTATGAAAACACCTTTTAGAAACGTATGCGCCACGCCCAGGGTAAACAACTTTACTGAAATTAACGACGAGACAGCAGTATGGCCTAGGTACAACTTATATATTTAAAGTGGGAAAACATTACTGAAAGACTTTACGTTTCCTTAATGGGCCGTTCACACAGAAGTCGTTCTTGCACTAAAAATAACTAGTCAAAGATGTCCTTCTAGTGCGTGTTTAAATAGCACAACGAATGTGAACGGCCACTGACAGGGCTTTTACTACATGAGCGTTGTTGGTCTCTGATGCTGGACTTATTTGGATGGGAGAGTGTGTTTTACGTAGCTGCTCTCCTTGCTGCTGGCTGGGTCTATTGTGTATGGAAATATCTTCTTCGAGGTAATTCCAAATGATTAGGTATCTTCACTCTGTATAAGGCTTTAACGGTATTATTTACAGAAATAATTCAACCTCATGTAATTACAAATCTATTTGACTGTCTTCCAACTATAGTAGTCCATACAACACTATTTTCCAAGTCTTTTCAAGCCATATTATAGTGATTGTGTAATATACCGAAATTTATACTGAAATATAAGTCTTTTGAGTAAATGGGGTAAGTAAATAATGGCAATAAAAATATATATTTACATTTTGGGTGAACTATTTCTTTGAGTGGGTTTTTGCAGAGGTTTTCTACACTAGATTAACTCTCCCAGAAAAGCTGCATCAAAAATAATCATTGTTTAAATGTGCTGTAAGCGATATTAGCGGTTTTACTTCCATGAGACTGAGACTAGTCTTGGCCACTTTAAGAATTAGCCATGGCCCATTTGAATGGCTCAGTCTCATGAAAGTAGAATGGCTGAAATCGCTTACAGCAGCAAAATAGTGCCCTCAGCTGGCAACTGAACAACATGGCAAAAAAAAAATGGCATTAATCCCCAATAATTCCAAGTAGGTATAGCTGCAGGCTGGAGACCTCCAAATGGGGGAAAATCTCCAAAAGAGGGTGGAGTTATTCCAAAATTGTGCCAACTCAAAAAGGGGCGTCACTTCCACTCATGGTTAATTAGGGTTAGGATAGGGGCTATTATGAATTACTTGTGAATTATGAACAGTTCCAAATACCAGACAATTTTGGCACAAAACCTTCAGGCGTCCGTTAGAAAGCTGAAGAGGAAGTTCACCTTTCAGCACGACAATGACCCAAAGCACACATCCAAATCCACAAAAGCATGGCTTCACCAGAAGAAGATTAATGTTTTGGAATGGCCCAGACCTGAATCCAATTGAACATCTGTGGGTTGATCTGAAGAGGGCTGTGCACAGGAGATGTTCTCGCAACCTGACAGATTTGGAGCGCTTTTGCAAAGAAGAGTGGGCAAATATTGCCATGTCAAGATGTGCCATGCTAATAGACTCCTACCCAAAAAGACTGAGTGCTGTAATAAACTAATACTTTGTTGAAGCACCTTTTGATTTTAAGGGTGTGCACACTTATGCGACCAGGTTATTGTAGTTTTCTTTATTTTTTATATTTCCCCCTCAAAGATTTCAGGTTGTTTTTCTATCTAATTGTTCACGTTATAGGTCACTTTAAAGGTGGAAAAAGTTCTGACATGATTTATCTTTGTCTCATTCTTTTACATCACAAAAACCTGGCATTTTAACAGGGGTGTGTAGTCTTTTTATATCCACTGTGTATATATATATATATATATATATATATATATATATATATATATATATATATATATATACAGGGTTGGGGGGGGTTACTTTTGAAATGTATTTCACTACAGATTACAGAATACATGCTGTAAAATGTAATTTGTAACTTATTTCGTTAGATTACTCAAGGTCAGTAACATATTCTAAATACTTTGGATTACTACAGCACTGGCAGATTATTTTCACTTGTTTTGACTATAAAAACGCTGCCAGTACAGTAAGACAAAATACACATGTAAAAAATACATTCTTTGAAAAACCTAAATATCTTATGCAGTGTTGTTCTAAAACAAGATTAATAAAATTTATCTTGTTTTAAAGATTTTTTAATATTTTTACAGGAAAACAATACAACAATTATAAACAGGAATGCGATTTTTGTCCTAATATCAAAGGTCTTAATAGAAAATAGAAATTATGATCCAACGTGAATTTTCTTGATAAAAAAAAATATGTTCATGTCTGGTAACACGTGCATGTGAAATGGAATTTTAACTTAGCATAAAGCTGACAATTTACACAAGGTTTATTTCTATTTCTTGTGCTCCAAACTTACTTCAAACTTACTTCTCTGTCTGCTCGTATGAATATAATGCATCATGAAGGTGTTTCACTGCTGTTCACTTTGGATCGCATCATTTATATTTATATGGATACATTTTTCCATCTGAAAGGACTAAATATTAAATTAAACAAATGACAATACAATGGAACGTAATCTCTTCAGTAATCAAATTCTTTTTGAATGTGACTTTTCTAATTATCAATTATTTAAATTGTAACTGTAGTGAATACAATTACTTATATTTTGTATTTTAAATATGTTACATTACATGTATTCGGTTACTCCCCAACCCTGTGTGTGTGTGTGTGTGTGTGTGTGTGTGTGTGTGTGTGTGTGTGTGTATATATATATATATATATGTTTATGTATAGTGCATTCAGAAAGTATTCAGACTCCATTTATTTCACATATTATGTTGCAGCTTTATGCTAAAATGCTTTAAATTATTACAATTTTTTTTTCTTCACATCAGTCTACATTCCATACCCCATAATGACAAAGCAAAAACCAGATTTTTGATAACTTTTCAAATTTCGTAAAAATAAAAAAACTTAAATATCATATTCACTAAGTATTCAGACCCTTAACTCAGTTCTTAGTTGAAGCACCTTTGGTAGTGATTACAGCCTCAAGTCTTTTTGGGTATGATGTGACAAGCTTTGCACACCTGGATTTGAGAATTTTCAGTCATTCTTCTTTGCAGATCCTCTCAAGCTCTTTCAGGTTCGATGGGGACCGTCTGTGGATAACAATTTTCAGGTCTCTCCAGATATTTTCGGTTGGGTTCAAGTCCAGGCACTGGCTGGGCCACTCAAGGATATTTAGAGAGTTGTCCCCAAGTCATTCTTTTGTTGAATTGGCTGTGTGCTTCGGGTCATTGTCCTGTTGGAAGGTTAACCTTTGGCCCAGTCTGAGGTCCTGAGCGCTCTGGACCAGGTTTTCATTAAGGATATCTCTGTATTTTTCAGCTTTCCTTCAACCCTGACCAGTCCCCCTGTGCCTGCCGCTGAAAAACATACCACCACCATGCTTCACCGGATGGTATTGCGCAGATGATGAGCAGTGCCTGGTTTCCTCCAGACATGACATTTGGAATTGAGGCCAAACAGTTCAATCTTAATTTTATCAGACCAGAGAATCTTGTTTCTCACAGTCTGAGAGTCCTTTTGGTGCTTTTTATGTGTTTTGCACTGAGGAAATGCTTCCGTCTGGACACTATAGCCATAAAGCTCAGATCGGTGGAATGTTGCATTGATGGTTGTCTTACTGCAAGTTTCTCCCATCTCCACACATGATCTCAAGAGCTCTGTCAGAGTGCCCATTGGGTTCTTGGTCACCTCTCTTACCAAGGCCCTTCTCCTCCGATTGCTCAGTTTGGCCATGCAGCCAGCTCTAGGAAGAGTCCTGTCTGTTCCAAACTTCTTCCATTTAAGAATTATGGAGGCCACTGTGCTCTTGGGAACCTTCAATGCAGCTAAAATGTTTGTGCCTTGATACAATCCTGTCTCTGAGATCTGCAGGTAGTTCCTTTGACCTCATGGTTTGTTTTTGCTCTGATATGCATTTTCAGCTGTGAGACCTTGTATAGACCGCTGTGTGCCTTTCCAAATCATGTCCAACCAATTGAATTTGCAACAGGTGGACTCCCAAAGTGTAGAAACATCTTGAAGATGATCAGGAGAAATGGGATTCACCTGAGCTAAATTCCAAGTGTCATAGCAAAGGGTCTGAATAATTATGTTAATGTATTATTTGAGATTTTTTTTATTTTTAATAAATTTGCAAAGTAATAAAAAATCATTTTTTTGCTTTGTCATTATGGAGTGTAGATTGATGTGATAAAAAAACAAATTTTTAAAGAATTTTTCAATAAGGCTGCAACGTAAGAAAATGTGAAAAAATTGAAGGGGTCTGAATACTTTCTGAATGCACGGTATATACTGTGTAGATATAGATACACATACATGCATATACAAACACATCTAACATTTTAAATCTTTAAGACTGGTTGGAAATAATACAGGAGCTGATCTGTAGGATCTGAAACAACGTTGTTTACAACAAATATTTATATGAAATGTACATTTAGTTTAATCTGAATATTTTGAAACATAGTGACATTTTATTTTTTTATCTAGATCTGGAGACAGGGTAGCATGTATGACCATTGCCAGTCGTCAGAATTTCTATTCAAATAATTATAATTTGTATGAAATATTGAATCATTAAATTGTTTTCTCAAATGCTTCTGGCCAGTGATCAAGGAGCACCTGTAAAAAACAGTTGGGTTGCATGTCTTCTGATTATTCGATGCAAGCACTACTTAACGGAAGGAGGCGACAGAGAGCATAATACGTGTTATCAGTTACTAGTTAATTAATAAGACATTTTTAAACACATTTGACATCATATAATACATGGCGTATATTTTTTATATAATTTGCCATTTTCTGGTGAATACAGTACCCCTTTTTACCTATTTATTCAGCGAAACGGGCTCGCCGTTATGCTGGCGTCACGTGTGGGCGGAGTCAAGCAAGATCTGCTGCATCTCTGGTACTTACGTAGTCACGCGCGCGGTTCCCGGGGATGCAACGACACATTTAACATCGTCTTCTTTACTGCACTGAAATTCAATCAAGACGCCGTGTGTCGGGGCCGACGAAACGGTAAGCGGGGCATCTGTTAAAGCAACCTTACACCTCTGGAGAAGCCACATTTTCCACAATTTGATTAATCAATGGGTTTTCCTGAACTGAGCTCATTCGCTGAAACGGTAGCGCGAGCTAACAGGCCAGAGGAATATGGATGCTGGAGCGCAGAGCAAACCAAAGCACCTGGGCCCTTCCTAGTGATGCGCAGGCGTAACAAACCATAGATTAACTTTAAATCATATCCGTTTATTGAAGGAATCTGTAGTATGTAACACAATAAAGCGCAAATGTCATTTTGAAGAGCAGAAAAAACGTCTCGTGCCACAGACGTTTGTCGCTCATATTCAGCAACTCGACCCCTCCTCAGTTGTTGATATTGTGAATTAATGAATAACATTTACATTTGCTCGGTTTGGCATTGCATTTAAATAGGGACTGAATAGCGATGATAGTCGCACGCAGTGCGGAATTTATCGTTTTAAAAACGAGCGCTCTTGCATGAAGACTGAATTGCTCGGATGCTCGTGCCTCTCTGAACGTAAGCCGAACGGAAGCATCTCACTACATCATGGGTGGATAGGCGCGCTCGAATTCCGTTTCCAATGCTCCGAAAACGATGTCTAGCTGCCCACTGGGATTTGAGGCACAGCCATCACTCCCTTACATGATGTTATGTTGGATGCGAACAGGCCCGTTCGTGACTGATTACCACCAACGCCAAAATCCTCATAATACTGGAAAATGTTCTGCCATACAGTCAAAACGCTTATTTGCAAATTGCAACAAATACATTTTTATCATAAGGCTAATGCCTTATTATAGGGATTGTCGTGATATCGTCACATCATTATGACGTGTCGCACATAAAATATCGTACCCTTACAATGATCAACCTCAATTTAGTGGTATTAACAACAAGAAGTCTAAAACATTGATAAAAAGTTAACACCTAATTTACATAGGGCTAAATTATTTTGACAGTGCGGTTAAATTGGGACTCTTTTCATCAGGTTTTTGTTGATTCTTGGAAATTTGATGGCAAACAAAATCAACTATATTCTTCTACAATCATAGAGCATTTGAAGAGAACAGATTTTTACATGGAAGTAAAACTAACTTTGTCCATAATTCACCTTGCCTTGATTATATTTTGCATTAGCGTTTATGAAAATTCACCATAGTTTTTTAAATAGTTAACAGTGGTTAACTAGACCATGATAACCCAAGGTAAAACAAAGCACATATTCACTACCATGGTTAGATGTAACATGATTTTTTAAAACAAACTATATCATTTTTGTAATGAAAACTCTAAACACTTTAAACAAATATTAATTAAAAATAACAACATTTATAAACTGCCATTGTTGTAACAAAAATCACCCCCTAATGTAGCCCATTATAAATGATAATATTTATTATGAATCTGTTTCTGTCAAAAATACTAGCTAATACAGTTAGTGTTACTATAGTACATATATAGTAATTCTCTAAGGGCGCTGATGTGTGAAAAGTCTTGTTCATATCAGTGTTCCTGTTCATCTCATCAGTAACCTACTTTTTTTTTTTATTTTGGCCCATTTAAAGTGGTTTTAAACAACTTTATTCACCGAGGGTTTCATAGTGGTTTGCACCTGAGAATTCTGTGCCAAATTCAAATGTTTTCCGCAACTCGTGCCAAGCTTCACTGGTTCTTGCAGGCAGCACTGTAATGATCAGTGGTGTGCGTCTAGAACTCGATACCGGTTTGGCGAGTAAATGCAACCTTTCCACGCTCGTGCTGTGCTTCTCACTAGTTCTTGTTTAACCTGCTGTGATCACACTGTTCTGTCCATTGAGCCTTGCTGATAATTGATCCTGGTAGCTAGCGGATAACGCTGTTTCGTTCTGCATTTGATTAGTTTTTTCCATTTGATATTGTTTAAGAGAAAACTGTCAGGAATAGCAGAGGCAGGACCCAAACGCAGAGTAAAAACCAAGGTAATTTATTAAAACCAAAAAATTAAAAAATGAACAAAAATGCAGTCAAGGCTGGTAACCCACTGAAGCTGAGCTGGGGGCAGACGAACTGTGTCCAGGAATGACCGGAACTGACAGACAAGAAACTGGACCGACTTAAGACCATCATGAAACAAGACAAACAAAGGAACAGGACAGGCTCATCGACAGACTCGATGAATACATGGAACTGGGAAGGCTCGTCGACAGTCGCAGTGGTCGGTAACGCCGGCCACACCGGGTGAACGGCCGCACTGACAGGGACTGGGGACAGCTTCCGTGGCCGTGAGCACTGGCAGCGGCATGGGAAAATCCTCTGAGGCTGTGTGTGCTGGCAGCGGCAGGGGAATGACTTCCTTGGCCGTGAGCGCTGACAGGGAAGGGGGAATGGCCTCTGTGGTCGTGAGCACTGGCAACATCAGAGGAGTAGGTGCCCTTCTCCTCTTCTGTGTAATAAGAAACATTGCTGTGGTAATGGCCACTGCCTCCTGGCGGTCAGCAGCAGGCTCCACTGCCTCCTGGCGGTCAGCAGAGGGCTCCTCCACCCTCCTGCCGGTCAGCAGCAGGCTCCTCTGCCTTCCTGGCAGTCAGCAGCAGGCTCCTCCGCCTCCTGGTGGACAGCAGTGAGAACCAACTCCTCCATGCAAGGAGGTGGGGTGTGACACAAGACAGAGAGACACAAGGCAAAACAGAAACAAAACAAAGCCACTGTGACAAGGAGCGGGGCCGGGCCATGAAGACAAACGCCTTGCCCAGAATCGGGATATTCAGCTGGGAGGGGGATAAAGATGAGCCGGAGGCACCAGTTCGAGAGAGAGAGAAAGCCACATGTGGCCATTGTTTGTGCATGTGTTTTCTATGTGTTTTATGTTGTTTTAAGTTTTTGTCATTAAAGTTTACGTTTACTGTTCAGCCGGTTCCTGCTTGCTGTCCAGCTTGCGACCCGGGTGCTAGGGTTGCGCAGTATACAAGTACTAACGAAATATCGCGATACCAAAAATGTTTAAACGGTACAATATCATCTTTTTGCTAATTTTGGTACCATATTAAAGTCATTAGCAAAATGTAATATAATGTAACGTGAGAGTTTTGAGATGACCATTTGAAAATAATAATAAAAAAGCCCCTATATGTCCAAGTGTGATCATTAAACGGCAGAATGCGCTGCGCACCACAGTATGAATAAGAGGCACCTCTCTGCCCTGTCATCTCCTTCACACACACATGCACACGAAAACACACACAAGTGCAACACACACTATGAATGCTTGATTTTCATTCAGTGTGTTCAATAGTATCCACCTGCAGAGCCACAGATCAATGTGTTGAGTGTATAAATGTCTTTGAATATAATTCTAATTTATTAATTAACTTCATACAAAGTGCAGTAAACATAAAATAAATCAATATTTGTTATGACCACCCAATGCCTTTTAAAGGGATAGTTCACCCATCCATCCATCCATCCATCGTCAACCGCTTATCCTGTGTACAGGGTCGCGGGGGGCTGGAGCCTATCCCAGCTAACATTGGGCGAAAGGCGGGGGACACCCTGGACAGGTCGCCAGTGGGATAGTTCACCCAAAAATTATAATTCTCTCATTATTTACTCTCATGTCATTCCAGATGTGTGTCTTTCTTTCTTCAGAAGAACACAAACAAAGATTTTTAGAAGAATATCTCATTCCTGTTGTAGCTCCAAAAATCAGATAAAGGAAATATAAAAAGTAATCCATAGACTCCAGTGGTTAAATCCACATCTTCAGAAGCAATATGATATATATAGGTGAGAAACAGATCAATATTTAAGTAATTTTTTTTACTCTAAATCTCCACTTTCACTTTCAAATATGAAAGTGAAACTAAACAGGCACCACATGTGGCTTTCAGATGTAAAAGTGAAAGTGGAAATGTAGAGTAAAAAAGGACTTACATTTTTATCTGTTTCTCATCCACATCTAACATATCACTTCTGAAGATACAGATTTAACCACTAAGTCATATTCATTTATTTTATGTTTCCTTTATGTGATTTTTGGAGCTACAAAGCTCTGGTCACCATTCACTTGCATAGTTGTTCAAGGTTGGTGGTAGTGATACACCGAAGTAAAAAATATTGGCAGAAACCAAAACATCTGGACACTGGGTGGAAACCAAAAACCGAAAATTATTATTTTATATTAGACTTTGTTTTCAATAATTTTATAAATTATATATTTTTAGGGATGCACCAAAATATATATATTTTTGTTAACAGTTTTAAAATGAACTGTAGTTCCAGTGAAAATCATCAGTGAACATGAAGCTAATTCTAATGGCCATTTTTTGTTTCACATTGTATGTTGGCCTGGAATGTGGAATGGATTCTTAAGAGGATCTCTATTGTGTTCATTCTAGTTGTGAAAGGATATCACATTCAGCCAATTTAGATTTTATTGTAATTTGTAGGGCACCAAATAGTATAAATAATATATATTTTAAAGGCTCATTATTACGGTGAAGTATTTCTCTGTAATGAAGAACAATGTTAGCAATTTTACTTATAACAATCTTTCTCAGCCCTGGAACTCAAACCATTTTCTGATGCCCCCCAAAATATATATATTTAAGTAATTAAATAAATATCATAAATGTGCGACAACTAGTTGACTAATGGCTTAAACTAATGACTACTAGTCGACTACGAAAATCTTTTGTCGGGACATGCAACCCATTTTAATTTTACATGAGAATTTGCTAATTTAAAGTACCATGGAGAAGTTCAGCCATATAATACATCTTGACAACCCCAACATTCTGAAAAGCACTAACGAGGGAAAGAGAAACACCTGCTCAGCTCCAGCATCAGCTATAAGACTTTACACATTACACATCAATAACTTTACTAATATTTATGCCACTTAACTGTAACAGAAATTTTCATTACAACTGTGGAAGCTGTAGCCAAGAAAACCACAGATCACACGGATAGTTGGAAACCAGTCATGGGTATGTAAGTATTTTGAATTGGACTAAATTGAAAAATTAGCTGTCATCAAATGAGTAATGATCACTTACTGTGAATTTATTTTATTTATATTGTTTATCTGTATATTTTTTTTCAAAATCTGAAGTACCTTATTTTGTTGTGGATGTCCCAATGTTAATACAGAGATCGGAATAAAATAATCATATTATATTTTGGTTAAATTTGAGGACACATTTTTTTTAATTGATTGCGTAAAATGGCACATAATATCGGAATATTGATCGCATACCCCTGAATCGAATCGTATCGCAGCAGACTTTGAAGTATCTGCAAATATCGGACTGCAGGCCAAGAGAATCGATACAAGAACGTTTCGTGATTAAAAGTCCGATTTACACCCCGTCGTCACACGGATGTGCGCAGAGTTATTGAAGCCTAAAGATGCACGTCAACAGGGCTGCAAGCTCCTGTTACTGGATAGTGCAGAGCTGATCACAGGCACGATTAATTGTGGCGCATGCCATATTATATTTGAATTCTAGATGAGAATTATCTATTTTGAAGCGCTATGGTGCAATTCAACCAATTCAAATGGCTAAACGGACGCGATATTCTGAACAGCGCTGACAAGGGAAAGAGAAAAAACCTGCCATGCACCAACATAGATTACAAGACTTTTCACATCTTCACATCAAAAAATCTGAAAATTTCAGAACAACTGAACAGTAGCACATATTCTGTTGTCATGGGTATGTAAGTATTTTGGATTAAAAGACTTGCTTGATTGTTGTAGAGATGACAAACTGTCATTGTAGTGTTTACCTAATTTCACAAGATAATCAGCTGACATCAAACGATTTCTGATCACATGTGTGTGACTTTATTTTATATAATTTTTTTCAGTAACTGAAGTACCTTATTTTGTTGTGGAAGTCCCGTTGTGGAAACTGGATTTGCAATTTTCAGAGAGCTAAATAAAATATTCAAATTATATTTTGGTTGCATTTATGTGATATAATTGATTGTGTAAAATAAGCACGTAATATTGATCCAAGGCCCCTAAATCTAATCGAATTGAAATCGTTTTGCGGCAGACTTTGAGGAATCGGCAAACATCGGATCGCTGGCTAAGAGAATCAATATAAGATTGTATCATGATGAAACTGGCGATTTACACCCTTAGTAAAGAGCATGATGCAAATAAACCAGAGCACTGGAAAACGCTCTTTAAAAATCCTCTAATAACCAAGAGAGTGATCACTTCACTTTTTGAGATATGGATAAAAAAAAATGCTTTTTCTCCATGTGAGTGCTTTCTGTTTCTGTAAAAATGTTCGACCAAGATTTTCTGACTTTTTTTCTTCAGCTGAAAATGTTTGGCAGTCGAAATTTCATTGCATCCCTAGGCCCTGGGCCCATATTCACAAAAAATCTTAAGGCTAAAAGTAGCTCCTAACGCAGAAATTTAGCAGCACCTCTAAAAAAAAATATTTGCCCGTCACTCCTAATTTTAGGACTCATAAAATTGTATTTTAAGAGCGATGCATAAAGCATTTTAACGCTAAAAGTAGCTCCTAAAAACACAACAGCTTATAAATCGTCCTGAGGACCTCTTAGTCCAATGCCAGTACCAATACAAGCAACATTAAATGTTTCCCAGTCTAAGCGGGAGTTTGACTTATTGAAAAGACTAGTCCCCACATAGGTTGCATATTCATTGCAATGGGCATTAAATCTCTCAAACTCTCATCCTTCACAATATTAATTTGCTGGCTACTTGCGTTCATGATTTGCATCAGAGCGTCAATGCTGCGCGCTGCTTTGAAATCACCATGAAATGTGCTTGTAAACACCTACAAAGGATGAAAAATACTTGATTTCTATTACAAGTCCCATTTGGGCATGTTTTGTACATCAAATAGTGCTCCTTTCTCCATCATTTTATCACTGACAGGGAGGCGCTGTCACAGATTATTTTATTTACTGAGATAACAACCTCCGTGGCTCTATCATATGAGAAAGTGTAACGGTCAAGAAGCGTGTTATGACTTTACTGCCCATAGAATGTCTATAAGACTGCCGTGTTATGCTGTTTTATGCTTCGCTTGATGGCTCTCCTTGGTAGAAAGGCTCTGGTGCTGTGGAACATGTGTCAGAGTAATGACTCTAGGTAGACACATTACAAAAGTTCCGCACTTCACACCAGTGGTTATGCTGTATTAACGGTCAATGTGTTAATCGCGATTAAGAAAAATGTACGTGTAAAAAGTTTTAAATTAATCCCATGCTTGCGTTAATTCTTACAGCTCTAATTAGAATATTGTTATGATATTGACTGTTTAAAAATGCATCGCCTGAATTACAATTTAGTCTATTATTTTAATAATATAATATTCAAATATTATAAATGTTATAATGTTGACATTGACCTTTAAATAATTTATCGCCTGAATCACAAGGGTGGTTTCATTATTGTAACCTTACTTAAAGATGCAATTACCTCTCCCAAAAACGGAAACAACCAAATTACACCGGTGATAAAGGTTTTGACATCTCTGCGCTCGCTGGCCAAATAAAACTGTGTAGCGTGGATGAATTGGGAATTTCTGTCATTTGTATGTACATACTATATATACAACTGTCAGACCGCACATCGTCCGACAGTTCATAGACTATTTTTCCTGTAGATGCGTGCTCGCTGCAGAGATAAAAGGGGGCATTCACAGGGAATCACGGCAATCACGGGCTACCCATTTGATGGGATTTACGCTCATTTCATTACATCAACACAGGATGAAGGTTCATCAACCGTCAATATCTGTCTGTCTGTCTAGTCTATCTTGGCTGACAAATAGCGGTTCCCTGTCTACCAATCACTGTGGTCGTTTTAAAAGAGTGTGCTTATAAAATATGACATCATCATAGCAACGAGGTCAACTCTGCCTTACACTTATCATAAGATTTCCTTACTAAAACTTGCTCTTAACAGTTTTGTGAATAGGTTTTAAGCAAAAACCCCTAGCTAAGAACTCTTTGGAGAACTCCTCGTGGTAAGATAAAAATCTTTGTGAATTCGGTCCCAGAATGCTTGTGTGAGTTATTGGTGTCTGGCAGTGCTGAGTAAACTAGCTGATGTACTACAGTCAGCTGAGGAAAGCTCAGTGTGCACAAAATTTATTTGACACAAACTCAGGGCTCCCTCAGACATAATGAGACAAGCTTTATTTTCACATGGAATACCCACTTGTATAAAATAGTGTCAGATGTCTTTGGAATAGCATCACACCACTCTTACTGTTTTTGCGGTATATAGGATCTGTCCTGTGCACTGTATTCACATTTTCTTAATGCATGTTAGAATACCTGAATTACCTACTACATTTTCTAAAATAAGGAGTATACAACAATGCTCAACATGACTTTGCATTTCTAGTGTGATGGGCGAACTGAAAGTAATATTGTGATTTTCAGTATCTCTTTTTTTAACTCATTGTTTGATAGGAATGCCAAAAGCAGACATTTTACACAACATTTTAATAAAATGCAAAACAACTGTTTGTATTTCAAAGATGAAAAATGGATGCTACTCTGTGGATTAACATACAATGTATATTACACAGTATCCACTCAGTAGTAAGCTAGTATTTCATTCTGAAAACGTAGCTCATGTCTTTGTATTAGATGCAGTTTGTTTGGTACACAATAAATAAGTCTTTAAACCACAACTTACAAATGACAAAATGGATCTGACTGATTCACAGTGCAACACTCGTAAAAGGCGTCATCATTCTGATAGATTGTAATTGTGAATATGACATCTGCTGAAAGCAAACCTGTGATTGGTATTGATTTCTGATTCTGGGGGCCAGCATGAAAGAATCAGCTGACAGGAAAAGAGTGAGTCATCTGGTGAACATGAGTAATGCTTCTGATCACTAAAGAGGCCTGCTTATAATGAAAGCAGGATTTGTTCAAAAGTCAATAAATTGGTGCGCAATTGAGCAAGTATTCAATTAGAAACATCTTTCTGATGTTATTGTTGTGTCTCTGAATAGCCTGAACATCCAGATGTGACTCCTGAACTGAAGAGGTATATAGCTGATATACCATCAGGATCCAGCTGCTCTGTTTTATCCCTAAGTTGCAGTATTCATTAGAAATCAATTTACTAATTATCCTAAGTGGAATAAGTGTTTAAACCTCAAACTGTAATCTGGAGAAAATTGGACGTTCTCTTTGCTGGCTATTCATCTGATAATGCATTTTGGTGTCCTCTGGGTTTTTAGAGGCAAATATATAATCGGTATGTATTTAGCAACTCAAAGGGGATTTAACAGTCAATAAACTTTGCTAAGATAAACATTTCAAAAGTAGACTGGCTTAGTAGTGAATATAATGCGTCATGAATTAGCTTTTTGGGGTGGTTTTTATAATTAAAATTAGGGTTGCAAATTTTAAGAACTTTTCTTAATTGACTGTCTTTTACATTGATGAATGGAAATCCAATTAATCATTAACTATATCAATAATAAGACCCTATGAAATCCATTGTATTGTTTTTCATTTTATTTTCTCTGAATTTGGGGTTTTAAATGAAATATTGAACATTTATTTCATTTGAAAAAACTGTCTAATTAAATTAATTCATAGCATTTGAATACAATTATAACAGAACAATTACTTTCAACATGCCATTGCATTATTTTTTAATCAAATGAAGAGCTTCAAAAGCAGGGCTACTCAACTTAGGAAAGCTCAGGGGCCTCAAAGCAGGACCCCTAAAGCCTTGAGGGCTGCCTTCTTAATTTTAGTAACTCTTATATAAATATAAAATGTAGTTATTAATTTTATATTAAGAATTTTATAGTGATAGTTATATCTTAAAGTATAAAATCTAAATTAGGGGTGTAACAGTTTTCTCATGGATTATTTTACATTTTTCAAAGAAACACTTTCTGCTACATTCATTGCAATATAGAAAGCAGACATAATCAGTTCTCACTAAAATTAACCATGGTTTTACTATATAAATATTGTATTGACCATGATTGTAATAACATTGGTCTTTTAGCAGAAGCCATTGATTTACTATAGTACTTTTTTAGTAACCATGAATTTAGTAACCAGATTCGCACTGTGATAAGTGACTCGAACAAGCACATCTTTGAATGCGCAGACTGACCACCGCTCTTATGTGCAGTAGCGGTTCTAGCTTGTTTGGCACCCTGGGCGAAACCCACTTCAACACGCCCCCAAAGTTAGACCTGCAAGACCTAATAGACCTGCAAGATGTCACCCATGCCTAAATCTGTCACTGCTTTGTGATATCAGCTATACATAAATATTCTTTGTTATAATCATATATTACATTCTTAGCAGTTTTTTTCACTCTTTACTATTCTGGGATTCAGGGATACAGAAAATTACCATAAATATTCTAGAAAATGAGCACTTCACAAAGCATACACATTTAATATTGGCAAATATATTTTTGTATAATTTGTATGTATTTTAACAACACAGGCTGCAAAAAATGTCCAGAGGGCCGCATTTTGAGTAGCGCTGTTCTAAAGTGATCCTCACAGCACAATCAAAAACCCAAAATGTTTTAATATTATTATTTATTTAGTTATTTAAGACTTCACTTCTCACCTCCAGAAAAGCAGTTTGCTATATTGGCTAATGTGCTTATTCCAATAATTAGAAAAATTATGAATATCGAATCTGATTATCAGCTAGGCTGATAATTGGTCGAAACCTAGTATGTGCATGTATCCTACTGTTTATGATGTATATAAATATACTAGAAAAAATTTGAGTATTGGTATTTTCCTTTTAATATATTTTCAGTTCAGTGTATTTAATGCATTTATGGTGTGTTTAGAATTAACATCGAAATACTTGGTAGTGGGGCAGGTTCTCCAGTTTGGAAGATTAATGCTGTTTTCTTAATATACTTATTAGCTCAATTGTAAATTGTTTTATGTTTACTTGAACTGTCATTGTGAAATAAAACCTCTCCTTATTGCCACTGTGATTTCTTTATACCACATTGATTTATCTAGAAAAGACTCTTTAAATTAATTGGAGATACAAGGATCGAGAGAGAGAGAAAGAGAAAAGAAAATGATATAGTCAGCAGATCTTAGTAAACTGCCATTACTCCAGCATGCCTGCTATCAGAAATGTCAAAGCTCTCTCCGTCCTCTTGCCATTTTTAGTCACCAGGCTAGTATAGTCTGCTGCGTTCACCCCAGGGTTATTTTTGTATACTAAGATGTAGACAAAAACTATTATACAGTATATAACTAAATGAAACAAACAGCAGTTGTAAAAACTAACTGAAATAGAATAACAATTATCAAAAATAAAGTAAAGTTTTTGTAATCATCATGCAACATTTTTCCTGTTCAAGCAGTAAATTCAGTGGCGAACAAATCAGCTGAATGTAAACAAGGTCACTGAAACTGAGGTAAGATACAAACAGACAACTTCAGAGATACAGTGGCACGCAAAAGTTTGGGCACCCCTGGCCAAATTTTCTGTTGCTGTTAATAGTTAAGTGAGTAGAAGATGAATTGATCTCCAAAAGGCATAAAGTTAAAGATGAAACATTCTTTTCAACATTTTAAGCAAGAAAATTTTATTATTGAAAATTTTCTTGCTCAAAAAAAGGGGAAAAAAGGAAAGGAGCACCATTCAAAATTTGGGCACCCCAAGAGATTTGCCAATGTTTCAAACCTTAATTAGCTTGTTAGGGCTATGGCTTGTTCACAATCATTGTTTGGAAAGGCCAGGTGATGCAAATTTCAAAGCTTTACAAATACTCTGACTCCTCAAACCTTGTCCCAACAATCAGCAGCCACGGGCTCCTCTAAGCAGCTGCCTAGCACTCTGAAAATTAAAATAATTGATGCCCACAAAGCAGGAGAAGGCTATAAGAAGATAGCAAAGCGTTTACAGGTAGCCGTTTCCTCAGTTCATAATGTAATTAAGAAATGGTAGTTAATAGGAATGGTAAGGTCAAGTTGAGGTCTGGAAGACCAAGAATATTTTTTATAGAGAACTCCTTGTAGGATTGCTAGAAAGGCAAATCAAAACCCCTGTTTGACTGCAAAAGACATTAATGAATATTTAGCAGACTCTGGAGTAATGGTGCACTGTTCTACTGTGCAGCGACACCTGCACAAATATGACCTTCATTGAAGAGTCATGAGACGAAAACCTTTCCTGCACCCTCACCACAAATTTCATTGTCAGAAGTTTGCAAATTAACTTCTAAACAAGCCTGATGCATTTTGGAAACAAGTCCTGTGGGCTGATGAAGTTAAAATCTATTTTTTTTGCCTCAATGAGCAAAGGTATGCTTGGAGAAAAAAGGGTGCAGAATTTCATGAAAAGAACACCTCTCCAACTGTTAAGCACAGGGATTGATCGATCATTCGTGTTCTCCAGCTGACTCACTCTTTTCCTGTCAGCTGATTCTTTCATGCTGGCCCCCAGAATGAGAAATCAATACCAATCACAGGTTTGCTTTCAGCAGATGTCATATTCACAATTACAATCTATCAGAATGATGACGCCTTTTACGAGTGTTGCACTGTGAATCAGTCAGATCCATTTTGTTCAAATTTTAGTTGTGGTTTAAAGACGTATTTATTGTGTACCAAACAAACTGCATCTAATACAAAGACATGAGCTACGTTTTCAGAATGAAATACTAGCTTACTACTGAGTGGATACTGTGTAATATACATTGTATGTTAATCCACAGAGTAGTGTTCAGTTTTCATCTTTGAAATGCTTTTGGCATTCCTATCAAACAATGAGTCAAAAAAAAGAGATACCAATAGTCACAATATTACTTTCAGGGCTTGTGTTGCAGCTAGCGGCATGGGAAACATTTCACTTGTAGAAGAAAGAATGGATTAAATTAAATACCAGCAAATTCTGGAAGCAAACATCACACCATCTGTAAAAAAGCTGAAGATGAAGCTCCAATTCTATTTATATATCACAAATTTTAGCTGATACCGATAAAGAAGTCAGGGACATGACTGAGGGCTGGTAGGAAACGACAGAGCCCTGTGTGGGACTATTTTAATTTAATTATGAAACTGAAAGAATCTAATGCATTGTCACATCCAATCATATGATTTGTGGTGTTGAAATTAAAGGAATAAATACAGTGCATTCCCTGAGCCAGTATCTCTCAATGTGTGAAACATCAGACTCTGATGTCGTGATTCCAAAGATCTTGGGTTTGGACAACAAGATCAGATGAATATAAGAAACGTGAAAATGCACTTGCAAATTTGTTTGTTGAGACTGGTATTTCCGCTAGACTGTGATTCAGATGTGTTCAAAACTTTTAATGCTCCTCTTGACTGCCAAGTTCATCACTCCAAGCACTGCTCAAATTAATCCCTTGATTGTGTTAAAAATGCAAACGTTAACTCAGCGTGTAAAGGAAATGCTGAGAGAGATGCGCAAAGTGACTTAAGCCTATATGTAGATGGATGGAGTAAAACAGGTTTGTGGTTTATTTTTTGGTAAAGTGTTATATTGATTATTAAAAAAATTATAAAAACTAAATAGAGATGGGACCACAAAATAAAAACTATACTGTAACTTGCAAAACCGTTAATGAGAGATGTAGTGTAGAGCATAGGCACATCCATGTCTGTACAAAAAATATTATGTGAAAGTATATGGTACCCTGATATCTGGCATGTTTTTTCAGTACATGAAAATCCTTGCTGTATAGTTGTATGATGGATCTGTAAAGATGTCCTTACAAATAAAACAAGATATAGATCAAGCTCATTACCTCTAAAATTTGCCATTTAAATCTGTAAACAAGCATAAAAGCAAGGCATTTTATATCCTGTTTTTTTTTTTCTTTCAGTCCTGTTTTATGATGTCATCATCCTACATGATGTGTTTGTGTGTTCAGATTTTTGAGAAGCTAAATTGTCATGGCTGAGCAGCAGAGGCAGCGTACTCTCTCCACCTCTGGAGAATCACTGTACCATGTGCTGGGTGTCGACAAAGTGGCCACTGCTGATGACATCAAGAAGTCATACAGGCGAGTTTGAAAAGCCCCACCCCTTCCTCCGCATCCTCTCACAGTGTTCTGCTCTGCACCATTTGGCAGATCACTTTTACTGCTTTTACTCTTTCTGGTTTTAATAAATTGCTTATTGGCTAATTGCAGCAGACAGCAATGTGGGACCCCACGGCTCAATACAGTTAAGTGCATTCAGGGACCATTTCCTATGCACTTTATCTTACTGAAATTGAAGCTGTCAGTCTTCCATTAAGAGATGTTAGGGTGCTATTTTCTTGGTATGAAAACCTGGTAACACTTTACAATAAGGTTCCATTTGTTAACATTCGTTAACAACATTAGTTAACACAGTGTTTCTCAACCTTTTTTTGAGCCCCATGTGACAGAATTTGAAATCGGAGACTTTGTGTTACCAAAAAAAAAGAAAAAAAACACAAAACTCAATATTTGTATAATTTGCTTAATTTGCTTAATGCAACTTCGATGCATTGCATAATTTTTAAATTTATTAATAAATTGAGCAGGCTTATGTCATGAATGTGAGACCAAACCTTGCATTTCATAATTTTAAGCAGACAGAGGGCTATATCTGGGAATATAAAATAAAAATGCAAAGATAGAAACTAATAATGAAAGTGATATTGATATTATATTTCAAAAATAAGTGAAAAGACCAATAATATTGCATATTTTGTCCCATTGAAATGCTCATTCTACATTACAGCATTGATTTTGAGTTGGATGTACAGGTATCAACATACTTTCATAGTACATCCATAATGTTATTACAGTAATGTTATCTATAACACAGATAAAAGTAAAACGTTAACACCTAATTTTGTGATGAAATTATTCTAACAGTGTGACTGAGCTGGAACTCTTTTCATCAGGTTCTTATTGATTTCAATTCTATCATTTCTTGGAATTTCTCAAGGCAAACAAAACCACTTATATTTTCTTACACTCAAACAAAAATATTTCAGCCTATTTTGGGTGGGGATTTACGCATTTCTATTTAATCAAAAAAATTAAATATTGTATATGTATGTATTTTGCATTTGCCCTGTACATTTATTTTTATAGTTTTAACAGTGGTATTTGTAAAAAAGACCATAGTAATCACATGAAAACATGAATCTTCTTCACTAGTGTGGTTAGATGTAACATGATTTCTAAAAAACTAATTTTGGCATTTTTATTATAAAAAACAGAAGGCCTACTCTAAACATGCAAAAACTATAAATACATAAAAAATATGTATTTTATCATTTTTAATGTATTTATATAAACATTTAAAAGTTGTCCCCAATGTAACCTATGACAAATTTAATAGAGCTGAAGTAGTGATAATATGTAATATTATGAATCTATTTCTGTCTAAAGTACACTTAGTGTTACTATAGTAAACATTCAAGGGTGGTCATGTAGAATAGACCTTTTTTCACACACTGTGATGAAGCATTTCCGCCTTATTTAGCAGTGTAAATCTAGCAAACTTTTTTTACATGATTTTTTTTAAACATTGACTGAAAATAATATTTGTGAAGTTTATAACATAATGCTTTGTGTTATATTACCCTGGAATTAGTTTAAAAAAACGAATGGCCACAGCTGCGAGGGGGTTTCTATTGCAGCTGCTGAGAGAGTGACAGTAAATTTGGCATCTTCTCCCATCTGAATGTCTTAATTCACCACTCTTCTGGAAAGTCATTCAAATGTAATAGTAGGTTTTTTCTGTGAAATAATATTTGCTGTTATCTCCCATTCACCACTGTCGAAGTTTAGCCTGCAAACCTTTACTTCTACGTTCCAAAACCCGGAGTGTGAAAAAGTTCTATTCAATGCTGAATTGAAATGGTTTCTGTGTCTCGTGCCGTGCTTCTCACTGCTTCTCGCAGTGCTGCAATAATCAGAGGTGCACGTTTATGAGCTTGAGACCGGTCTGTGAGTAAATTTGCACACGCTTCCCTTGATTCCACCTACAGAGCCATACAGGTGCATTAGCGTAGGTTATGACTTCACCTCTCTATTTGACGCTGCTAAATCAGATACTTCAGATGTGTCACTAGACTTAAGAATCAGATGAACCGTTGTACAGATGCATACCAACCCGAATAATGGAGTCTAGATAAACATTTTAATGCAAACAGGAACTTGACTCTAGATTTAATTAACAAGACTAATAAACGCCTCCCATTTGTAACCTAATGCCCCCTCTCTACTAATTTGCTCTCAGCGTCTTCTGGCATCATTTGAACGACCACTGGGTGGGCGATACTGACCCCGTTGAGAACCCCTGAGTTAAAATTAACTAACAAGAAGTAATACTTTTTAACGATAAACACATTTCTTTTCTCCCCAATTTGGAATGTCCAATTGCCAATGTGCTCTCGTGGTGGTGTAGTGACACGCCTCAATCCGGGTGGCAGAGGACGAATCTCAGTTGCCTCCGCATCTGAGACCGTCAATCCGCGCATCTTATCACGTGGTTTGTTGAGCACATTACCACGGAGACATAGTGCGTGTGGAGGCTTCACACTACTCTCCATGGCATCCACGCACAACTCACCACACGCCCCACCGAGAGCGAACGACATTATAGTTACCACAAGGAAGTTAACCCATGTGACTTTATCCTCTCTAGCAGGTTGCTTAGGAGACCTGGCTGGAGTCACTCTGCACTCCCTGTATTCGAACTCGTGGCTCCAGGGGTGGTAGTCAGTGTCTTTACTCGCTGAGCTACCCAGCCCCCCTAAATAAAACATTTATTAATCTTAGTTAATGTAAATTTCAACATATAGTAATGATTGTTAAAATCAAAAGTTGTATATGTCAACATTAGTTAATGCACTATGAACTAACATGAACTAGTAATACACAATTGTAGTTTTATTAACTAACATTAACAAAGATTGATAAATGCTGTAAAAAATTTATTGTTAATTGATAGTTCATGATACCTAATGCATTAGCCGATGTTAACGAATGGAACCTTATTCTAAAGTGTTAAGGAAAATCTTGATTAGAAAAATCACAGCATTATGCTTTTGTTTAAAAATTTCACAATTAGATAGTAAGTTAAGGAAATGTTTATGATAAACACACTAAGTGATAATAATGCTATTGAATACAACTTTATATTGAATATTAATATAATAATGTTTATTTTATAAATGTATAATAAAAGATAGTATAATTAGGTATGTACCGATACTGGTATTGAAATCGTGTCCAATACCACGCTCAGTTACTTCTACTTGTGCTCGTAAAAATGCTCCGATACCAAAAAATCCGATACCATCTGACATACGAATGTTATTGTGAAAAAATTCAGTGGACAAATTTAAATCATGTTATGTCCTAGTGTGATTATTAAACCGCAAAAGCTGTGATTTATTAAGATTAATATAATATTTGCATGTGCTGCATGCTTCAAATGTGAGAACTTGTGAATTTCTGGAGACAGTGTTGTGCTCGTACCTTTTAAGAGCTCCTTGTCTCATACACTGAAAACACCATAATGAGCATTGCATGCTCTGTTTTTGAGCAGATGACAAAGAGTAGAGCGGTAATTAACTTTTTTATTTGATTAAATAACAGCCTTTTGTGGTTTAATAATCACATTGGGCCACGTAGTGACCTGCTTTCCAGGAAGTGAAAAGCTACCGTCAAAAACACAAAAATTTAATTGGCTTCACTCCAAAATAAAAGCTCAATTTAAATGTAAAATAGTACAACAGAAATGTATCACTGCTGTATAATAAAGTAATATTCACTGTTATACTACTACTAACAATAATAATAAATCAATAGTAAGTTAATTATATTCAAGCAACATCTCACATCTGTGATGCTGTTATGTAGCACTTTATTTGACAAAAATAACTCCAATGTTGTATTTTGGATTGTGCTGTGAGGTTCTGTATAGAAGCTCTTCGTTTTATAAAAATAACACAATATTATGTTGAAAATGTATTGTTCCATTTTCATTTGATTAAAGTTTTAATTAGGGCTGCAACAACTAATCGATAAAATTGATAAATATATATAATGAAAATCATCAACAATTATTTTTATTATCGATTAGTTGGATAAACTAATATGTATGGAGCAACTAGTATGGAGAAGCACTGCCAGTGACGTCACTTTACAGCCCAGTGAAAATGTGTTGCATGATGAAGCCCATTTGAAAAATGATGGAGACAAATTGAAGCAGAAAAAACAAGACCTAAGATGTTCAGTGCACAAGAGCACTTTATAAACACTTCAAAGATCATAGTAAGCAAACAGTTTAATGTGGAGCGGTTGCTGAATCATTTGTGTTGAAAGAGGGCGTGTGCTGTTTGATGCGTTTAAGAGTTGTTTTTCTCCAGGGCATACCTTACATTTTACTGCTATTTCCTATGTTTTATAATGTATACATGTTATGGATTCAAAATCAGGCACGCATTTTAGGGTATTTCGCAAAACTGTTTGTTTTCACCACATGCAAGCCTCCGTTAAACTTCACTGAGCACAGCCAGGTCCCCTAAGCAAGCAAATTGGCCTGTTTGCTAGGGAGGGTAGAGTCGCATGGGGTAACCTCCTTGTGGTCACTATTAGTGGTTCTTGCTCTCAGTGGGGCATGTGGTAAGTTGTGCATAGATCACGGAGAGTAGCATGAGCCTCCACATGCTGTGAGTCTCTGCGGTGTCATGCACAACAAGCCACGTGATAAGATGTGCGGATTGACTGTCTCAGAAGCAGAGGCAACTAAGACTTGTCCTCCGCCACCCGGATTGAGGTGAGTAACCGTGCCACCACTAGGACCACTAAGTAATGGGAATTGGGCATTCCAAATTGGGAGAAAAGGGAATAGAAAAATCTAATAAAACAAACTTCACTGAGCAAATGAGCGCGTGCATCTGCAACAATCAAACCGATCGCAATGGAATAAGGGAGTGCCACCATTTTTATTAAACTCTAGCAACATTTTACCATGCTTTCAGTTTCAATGTAATCAATCATGCAGCTTTCATGTATTTCATGTGTGCCGGTTTTTGAAGTGTTTTAGATCGTTTCTTATCGTGTACTGTTCAGCACATGAGTAAATTTGCACTGCATTTGCAGATGATTGTATTATATTAAACTGTATATAATACTGAATATAATGTATAATAATGCTAAGGGTCCTGATATTTGATATTCCTGATAGTACCAAATGTAATGTCTGATTTCACCAGTAAATTTATACTATGGCAAAGATTAATTTACTAGATAACCATTACCTTTAAATTTTTTTTTTGAAAAGAATACTTTAGAAACATGTAATCAGTGACAATGAGGTTTTAAAAATTACAATAGTAATTTAAAATACTTCAAATGTATGAAATCAGTGACCATGTATCTAACATAATTATGTTATTTTCAGCTGGGCAGAATTATTAATATTTCTATTCTGGTGTCACTATTGCCCTCTGCTGGGTGGACTTTTTTTGTCCCACTCCATCCCTGATGGATCATTTTACTCTTTAATAAACAGTCCCTTTTAAATGTTAAGTAAAGGAAAGGAACTGTTTTGCATATGTCTTGAAAGTATAATAATAATTAAACATAATTATTCAGGCTTTGCTCATAGTTTTGTGTGAGTATAGAAGCATTTAGTACAGTAAACCAAAAGTTTTTTTTTAGACACCATTTTGTTGATAAAATTAAAATAAACTGCTGATATGGATCTTCAGACAAATAAACCAAAAAACAGGTATCATATTGTGATGTATCAAAACCTGGTACCGGGACATCCCTAAGTATAATATTTTTGGATTGTCATTTAGGCTGCATTCACTGCAGGCCCTGAGAAAATTTTATTCTGGCAGTAAATATGAATGCTTTATATAATTTGTTATGTATGAATACCAAATCTAAGTAGTGAAAAAAAGTTAATGTAGTTTATGTGCAATTTTATATTTTTTTCAGGAAACTGGCATTGAAATATCACCCTGACAAGAATCCTGACAACCCCGAGGCATCAGATAAGTTTAAAGAGATAAACAACGCTCATGCCATTTTAAATGACCCCACAAAGCGAAACATCTATGACAAGTATGGCTCTCTGGGGCTTTACGTGGCAGAGCAGTTTGGAGAGGAGAATGTCAACACCTACTTTGTCCTTTCCAGCTGGTGGGCCAAGGTAAGTGGTATATTTGTGGGTGGATGGGTGGATTTTGATCTCAGAAAATAACATGCTTTTATGATATCATCATTAGTGTAATATAGATCTCAGAAAACAGGCATACCTGACAACCTTATTTAACCTCTAATTTGTTTTGTTGCTCTTTATCTCCCCCTACAGGCTCTGTTTATATTCTGTGGTCTGGCAACAGGCTGTTACTTCTGCTGTTGCCTGTGCTGTTGTTGTAACTGCTGCTGTGGAAAGTGCAAACCACGGCCACCTGAAGGACAAGAGCAGGAGTTCTATGTCTCCCCTGAAGACCTAGAGGCCCAGCTGCAGTCCGATGAGAGAGGTTAGCTCATATATTGACTCCATGTCCTGCATGAATGAAGCTCTATAAATGAATGCTATATAAAGTCAACTTGAAATCAAAATTTAGTCTATTTACTGTACTTTCTTAATGCATTTTCCTGGTCTTATTGTGCACTAGGGCTGTGCCGATACTATCAAACATCTACATATCCCAAAACTTGTTCAACTATATGTGTATTCATATCAGGGTCAGAAATTAAGGTGGGCTCGGGGCAAAAATGCCACTGAAAGTGACAAAAATGCCTGAGAAAATCATATTTTAATATAAAACATTAAATGTACGCTCACTGAGGACATTATAAGGAACAGTACGGTCCTAATAAAGTGCCCAACCTAGTCATCTGCTGTTGTAGCCCATCCGCCTCAAGTTTCGATGTGTTGAGCATACTATTCTGCTAATTACAATTGCACAGAGTGGTCATCTGAGTTACCATAGCCTTTCTGTCAACTCGAACCAGTCTGGACATTCTCTGTTGACCTCTCTCATCAACAAGATGTTTCCGTCTGCAGATCTGCCACTTACTGGATGTTTTTTTTTGTTTTTGGCACCATTCTGAGTAAACTAGAGACTGTTATGTTTGAAAATTCCAGGAGATCAACTATTTTAATATTACGAATTTATGTTGATTACAATGAAGTATTTGACATAAAAGATGACACACTGTACATTTTTATATCAATAAAAAAATGCCACTGAAAATTACAACAATTTAGGTGGCAAATGTTGCCCCTCAATGGAAAAGTTAACCTCAGACACTGATGCATATAATCAGTTCAATAATAAAGAAGCAAGTCGGCTAAGTTAGCACAAATTTGTTTTGCAGTGCGGTCAGAATCACAAGAGATTGAAACTGAACCTGCAGATTCACCTTTCTCTCACATACACTTTCAGTCCCTTGCACAGTTTCATTAGTGATCCAATTATAATACTGATATATTACATACTGTATATTAAATTGTATCATGAGGTGGTTGACGATACCCAGCCCTATTATGCACAATTCATTAGTGCACATTATTCTAAATTTAAAACAATGTTTGTTTTTAAAATCTTTATAAAAATGTAAATAACTTGCTCCGCCTCTAAAATAACTTTCTTTTTTGGATGACATCACAAATTCCTCCTTTCAGCCCCTCCCCTCCTACCTCCTTTCTCCCATTCTGGTATGTAATGCCCACTTTAGGTTAAATATCATCTTCAATTCATAAATACATGATTATTAATGTAAACTTTGTTGTGAATGTCGTTTCATGTTAACATGTATTACTGAAACTTCTTATCTTAAAGGTGGGGTATGTGATTTGCAAAACGGCCGGCAGATTTTGAAAATACACAACTCTAAGGTCCTACCTTCTCTCCTCCAACGCTGGCCCTGACTCCACCCATTCGAAAAACATGGACGCGCAATCATGCACGAGCGAAAACTCAGATGCGCAGTGTTCTAGCAGTGTTCTAGACTCACTAGTCAAACAGTGCATTCACCTGTCAGACAATTTTTCAGAGCAAATTGTTGACACAGCAGGAGGAGGGGGTCGTATACCACTCTTGAAAGGTGTAGAGCTGATTTTCTCATAACTGTAAAAAAAAAGAACATCGCCAGCCCTGGCGTCTGTACAGCGGTCTTCTATTCAAAACAGGATTCATAGAAATGTGGAACAACCCCACTAGCACTATAAAAGCTCTATTCTCCATACATAAATACAATCGCTTCCTGTTACTGGGTCACGAGCTTTGAGTATGCGCACTGAACAGGACACGCCGCCAGGGTGGTGGGGGAGGGGGCATGGTACGACCGTTTGATTGACACATTTTCTGTCCAATGATTCTAGATGGTCTTGAAAATGATTGGCTGGAGTTTTTCGAGTCCTGCCCGTTCCACAGATGATTAAATTGCTTAATTTTCATTTCAGTGCTTCTAATTTACAGCCAGTAAGTGGGTTAGGAATAGGATTTCAAGTTATTTTGAAAAAATGGTCAAAAAAGAAAATCACATACCCCACCTTTAAGTTTTAAAGGGATAGTTCACCCAAAAATGAAAATTCTTTCATCATTTATTCACCATCCTAGATGTGTATGACTGTCTTTCTTCATCATAACACATTTGAAGAAAAATATCTTAGCTCAGTAGGTCCTTAAAATGCAAGTGGATGGGGATACAACATTTGAAGCTCCAAAAAGAACAGACAGTCAGCAAAAACGTCATCCGTAAAACTCTACTGGTTAAATTAATGTCTTCTAAAGCTAAATGATGGCTTTTGCTGTGATAAAGATAATATTTTATTTTATTTATTTTTTCCCACCTTTTTTGTCCCCAATTTGGAATGCCCAATGCACTCTAAGTCCTCGTGGTGGCATAGTGACTCACCTCAATCCGGATGTCAAGAGGACGAATCTCAGTTGCCTCAGCGTCTGTTGTTGAGCGCACCACCATGGAGACATAGCGCGTGTGTTGGCTTCACGCCATCCACCGCAGCATCCATGCACAACTCACCATGTGCCCCACCAAGAGCGAACCACATTATAGCGGTATAGAGGTTAACCCATGTGATTCTACCCACACTAGCAACAGGGCCAATTTGGTTGCTTAGGAGACCTGGCTAGAGTCACTCAGCATGCCCTGGTATTTGAACTCGCAAACTCCAGGGGTGGTAGTCAGCGTCTTTACTCACTGAGCTACCCAGGCCCCCAAAAAATATTTAAGTATTTTTTAACTATAAATCATAACTTTTTAACTATATATCAAAAAAATGTGATTACGTCCATAACATGCCAATGTGAATGTCACATGAAAAATAGTGTGAACTTCACCCTCTCCAGAATGTGCATACTGTTGCTGACTGGAAGCGATAATGTAGAGTTCTTTTTATAGTAGATTTATAAAGTATTTAAATATTGATATTTTTCTCACCAAAATCGCTCGCTTCACTTTAGACTGCATTCATTTAACCTCTGGAGTAATATGGATAACGTTTCTGATGACTGTCTGTGATTTGTAGAGCTTCAAATGTCTGATCACCATTCACTTGCATTTTAAGGACCTACTGATCTGAGATATTCTTCTGTTTTCCTTCAAATGTGTTCTTCTGAAGATAGAAAGTCATATGCATCTGGGATGGCATGAGGATGAGTAAATGATAAGATTTTTTGGGGGGGTGAACTAGTCCAGTTAAGTTAAAATCTTACTAGATAATGTTAGGATCGAAACAGACAAGGTAGGATTCTAGAGTTAGAATGTTTCTGTCAAACAGTTCCAGATGCTTTTTGTTTACACTATAAAATCCTGTTGAATCTAAATGTGCGCTATTGTCTGAAACATCTGTTTTTTCCTGATCTCCACACAGAGGCAGGTGGAGGTGAGCCAATCGTGATGCAGCCCTCATCGGCCACAGAAACCACCCAGTTAACGTCCGACGGTTACCACACCACCTACCACACTGACACCGGCTTCAACTAAAAGCTCCGCCCCCTCAACCTCCACCCTGTGGCATATTTCTTGCCACTCTGCACCACCTCTCTGAGGGGAAAAAAATTTATGGAAAGAATCCTTCAGCTACAACAAAAAAAGCCTGTTTTTGAGAGGAGGAAAGCCAGCGTTGGTGGAATGATAGCTGAATTATTTAGCATATCCTGTCCCTTATTCACATACCACTTCCTTCACCCACACAAGAGCGGCACACATTCGCCTCAATGTAGCTTAAAAATTAGTCTAAGAAAAAAGATAAAAATATCTGTCGTTTGCCCTCTTCTCTTGGTTGCCTTTGACCTCCAATCTTGCCTTCCACTTGTTCCCTCCTTCCCCAGCCAGATTTGCTTGTCGTCCTGTGGCATGCACTGTTCCTTGACTTCGTTAGATGAAATTTTCACAATTTCGGTTTTCTTGTAGGTATATTTATGGATATGCAATGTTTGTTCCCATTTATAAGTACTTCTGAGTGTGGTTTCAATTTGACTCTGTGAACTTGCCATTGGTGTTTAAAGACCAACGAAGGTCCTCTGAGAAACGTGTGATGGAATTCTCAATGTCCCTTTTTTTCTGTAAAATGATAAAAATTTTGAGGCAATTAACAAAAGCATACCAGTTCTACAGACTCGCTTGCTTTGTTCATCAATCAGTACTGTAATTTTCTGTTCCATTACTCTTTTTGTTTTCTGAAAGAGAGAGATACAAATGATGCAAATGATAACATGCCATTTAGTCAATAACTATTTTGTTGATTGTCAATGTTGGTGTTCCTGTGTTGTTTTAAGGACTGTTTGCAACAAGCTGAGCCAAAATTAGGACTCTTCTATATATTTGGAATGGATTTAAAAGTCATCTTTGTGTGTGGTGGTGTAATGTGAGGACTTTGCCATAGTGTGCTGCGGTTGTTCGGTGATGTGCGATAACATGTTTGGAAACTCTGCTTTGGTCTTAGTGTTCGGCTCCATTTGGCCCAGTTGTGTCTCTCGTTGAAAGGGAGTCATGAATGCAAACTAACTTAAACTTCCACAGTGTCATATCTGATGTCACATCTTGTGTACGTAAGGTTGAAGCTAATATAGATGAGACATTTTTATATAGATATACAATCTACACACATCATGTGTATGTTAAGTATATATATATATATATATATATATATATATATATATATATATATATATATATATATATATATATATAGTGCATTAGTTTTTGCTGCATATAATAAGATTGTGTCTGTGGTACCATCCCCTTGTTATCATTTGAGCACCTTTTTGCCAAGATATTCTTTCTATTTTGAGAGATATTATTATTATTTTTTAGTTTGAAGTCATTCGTTCCTGGGTGCTGTATATTCTACTTATTTATTTATTAAAGTGGCAAATGCTTAAATATTTAAATTCTTTCCTCTACTTGAGGACAGCTTAAAATAACGTAAGTGCAAGACTTATGTATATGAATTTTTCTAGGCATCATCCATCATTTTAGGGATACATTGGTTCTTTTTTTATTTCATTGAATTGATAGAACACACTTGCAGTCATGGATGTTTTACATTTTGCGTCCAGCTAAGGTTTGATGCTACATGTTATGAGAAGATAAAAGCTGTTAGCACAAATATTTTAGGATTTATTTTGATAGGTTCTACTCTAAACTGTCTCAGAGATGTGGCGTTATGCTTCAAAAATATAAAAAAAATGTTTTGTCATACTTTCTCTGTGTCATTTAGCCTTTAAAATATGTGATAGGATCCTGATCTCTCATTTACGTTTTGTGCTGTCTGTGAAATTGTGAGTTAGAAGGCCTATGGCGACATCATTGCAAGCCTTGGTGCGGGTTTGAGTCATTCTCAATATACATTTGAAAGTGTTTTAATGGCCTTCATAAACTGATTTTTTTTGAATCAGCAAAATTAACTAAACAAAGATGCCCATTAATTACATATTCTCTAATCGTTTTTGTTATTTTTTTTCTTCTAACATCTCATGCTAATCTACACACATAGGCAGTTCCAAATCACACTTGTTGTCTATGTGTTCTCATATTCCTTCTCAGCTCAAACTGAAGCATAATACAAATATCACCAGCCATGTTTCTTCACATTTATTTTACTCTTCAAATTGCCAGTGATGCTTCATTGAGTTTACATTTAGTTATCTATTTCACTATCTGCTCTCTTTCTACTTTCTCTCCCTGGTTTCCTCATTCCTCTGCTCTAGATGGCTTTTAATGGATGTTAGCTACTGTGATCCCTTTTTCCTGTGCATTTATATGTATCAGAACTACACTCATAAAGAGTATGGCTTCTTTGTTGAAATATTGGATTTATTTTTAAGTTGAATGGATGTTGCTTAGAGAAGAAAAAATATACTGGAGTGTGAAATGGTTAGGAAATGATGTCTTCAGAAAGAAGAGAAAATGTTTAGTGTAATTATAGTGAAATGGTAATTTTATGCATTTTTTTAATTTTATTTATGAGATTATTTTGTCATGTTTATAATGAATCGTCCTTGTTTTAAATGGTATGTTACATGAATTTGACTCAGAAACTATGCTACTCATAGTTCTATGGGAAGGTCTCTTGTACATACACTGAATGAACTATTAAAATTAATAATAATAGACCTTTATGTTGTAGCATGGTTATTGTTTGACTAAAAGAAGAAAAAAAAAAAAACTTTTATTTGCTGGTGTAAAATAAATGTTTCTGATTATTTGATGTGGCTAAGAGTAGTCTTCTTAAAATAGATTTTAGGAAAACTAACCAAGAATAAATAAATAAATAATTAAATAAAAAGGGGTCTAGAAAGAGAATCGATGGTAAGCTCATTAGAGGGCATTAAGCATGGCAGAACAGTACCACCCACAAACAGTTTTGTCTATCTTTAAATTATATATATATGAGGCGGGCCTGGACCGTGGAGCAGAGGCAGGCCTAGGACATGGAGCAGACTGTGGTTTGGCATGTGACGTGGCATGGAGAAGTCTGGGGCCTGACTGTGACGTGGCATGGAGCGGACTCTGGCTCGGCTGCGGCGTGGCCTGGAGCGGACTCTGGCTCGGCTGCGGCGTGGCCTGGAGCGGACTCTGACTCGGCTGCCATGACGTGGGGCAAGGTCATGGAAGGTGGAGCCGTGGATAACTGGGAAACGACCTCCGTGGGCCGAGACTCCGAGATGGTTACTGTGGTCATGAACATGGGTAGAGTCTCGGGAGCGACCTTTGTGGTCGCAGGCATGGACTGAGACTCAGAAACTAAAGTTGGCAGTGTAGGCTCTGGGACAGACGAGGCTGGCAGCGTTGGCCGTGGCAGGCATGGGCTCATTGGTAATGACGTGGGATGCTGGCTTCGCAGCCATGACGTGAAACTCTGGCTCGGTGGTGACATGACGAGAAGCTCTGGCTCGGCGGCGACCATGACGAGAAGCTCTGGCTCGGCGGCGACCATGACGAGAAGCTCTGGCTCGGCGGCGACCATGACATGGAACTCTGGCTCGCTGTCTGCCTCCCCCACAGTGAACGTGGAACCAGTGATCTGTAGGACGAGGTTGATATATTGAGCCAGGTTGAGGGGACTGCGACCACTAGGTATTAAGGAAGAGGTTGGCTCAATTAGTCCAAAACAAAAAATTTATTTGAGGGCAACTCCATTGAAGTTCACCTGGCATGCCAGAGCACAAAAATCCTCCACGTAATCCTCCAGGGGTTGATTCCCCTGAAGAAGACGCAAGAGCCAAACTGCTGGGTCCATAATGGGCGGTCTAGTATTCTGTAACGATTGTAGCTGGCAATGGCAATGATGATGACACGATGATGTGAACTGAAGAGCCCAAGTGCAGTTTATTTACAATCGTGAAAACCCTAACTCAACACATAATCTAAACTTAAACATGACTTGACCATACATCAGTACTAGACAAGAGACAATGGCAAACATGAGGGCTTAAATACATGGACATGGGGAAACATAAGACAATGAACAAACAAGACTCTAAACAAGATAACAAGACAATAAACTAAAATCAATGACAAACTAGAACTGATAACAAAGTAATCAAACAATGAACCAATGAAAACAAGACACATGAACATGGAGGGAAACAGGAAGATCACATGACAAGGAAACAGGAACAAAACAAAATAAGAGACATGAAAAACAGGAACCAACAGAATAAACATGACAATTAGGCTATATACATCATTTAATTAAAGTTTTCAAGATTTAAATGGAAAGCTTTCATAATGTATATTCTGCAATATGTTTTTGTGTTTATGAACATAACATTTGGCTAACTAAATACAAATATGTTATCATTTCAAGAATCTTGAATGAAAAATAAATATTTTGAACCAAATAAAATGTTTATCACAAAAGAAATTAAAATGTTTCTATGTTCCTTTTTATGTTCACAAAGAGCAGTGAGCACTGCATTAAAGAAATACAGGAAAAGAGCACCCAAAGCATCAGAAAATATTGATATAATTAATCATATATTATAAAGAAAACAAATTATATATATATAATTTTCCACGCGCCTACTGGACTTAATAATTAATTGTATAAAGTAGGCAAGCACCCAACTGGGAAATGCACATACTGTAGTCAACCGGAAACAGCTGAACATGTACTATGCCATTGTAGGAATTCACTGGGAAATGCACATACTGTAGTCAACCGGAAACAGCTGAACATGTACTATGCCATTGTAGGAATTCATATCCTGCAGGAAGATATCACCTTCAGTCACTAAGGAAGGCAAAACATCATTACTCTTCTTTAGCAGGTCTCTTAGGGAAAAAAGCTGACATATATGATGACATTTTTAAGTTTATAAAAGAAACTGAATTTGATAAAAGAATATACTTTTTTCATTCTGTATAGTCCTGTACCACACTCCAGTCCAGGAATAAACTGGTTTGCCAATCGCCAATAAACACCAAAGAAGAAAAAGATTTCCATGCAACCTTCATAGCAAGCTCAATTAAGAAATTAAGCTCAATATTAATCAGAGCAGCAAAGAATCAATCCCCACAGGGAAAACGAATGGAGAAAGTTGTTCCATGGTGGAATGACGATTGTTCCAATGCAATAAAAAAATAAATAAGGCATTTAGAATATTAAAAAGAACATTGACACCAGAAACAGTACAAGAACATCAGAGGGAAAGAGCACAGGCAAGGAGGAAAATTAAACAGGCAAAAAAGAGATACTGGCAAGGTAATTGTTCTTCTATAGGTAAAGAAACAGGATTGGGTGAGGTATGGGGAATGTTAAAGAAAATGATTAGTATATATAAAACCAGAAATATACTGGTATTAACAGAAGGAAGAATAGCTATTACAAAAAAAGACAAGGCAGAACTATTAGTTAAAACATTTCAGAAGGCACATAGTAAAGAAAATCTCGAAAATAATTATAGAAGGAAAAGACAAGAAATTTTGCAGCAACATCAATATGTAGGTATGTTGCATTTGAAATACTGGAACTTAAAAGAGTATTATATCAAATTAAACAAACAGCACCAGGAAAAGATCTGGAATGTTATATTATGCTGAAAGATGTAGACGACATTATACTTAAAGCAGTACTGGACTTACTTAATAAGAAATGGGTTGAAGGTAGGCTGCCAAGATCATGGAAACATGCCATAATAATTCTGATAGCTAAGCTGGGGAAAGATGTATCAATAGCTGGGGATTATAGACCAATAGCACTTATATATGACTGTAAAGCGGACCAAGGAAGGGACGGAAACAGACGTCAGCTTAAGGGGTAAGCTTTATTTTTCAGCTTAATTAATTTAATTTTCTTCACACACACACACACACGTATTCTCTGCCGTGTTGTCAGCCTCTGGATGCTCTGTGGCTGCTGGCTTTTATCCGCTCTCCTCACGCTACTGCAATTAGAGACAGGTGTTAGACATAATTTAGCTCAGGTGTGAGCGCCCTTACCGCTTTTCTCTCCCGGACGGGCGCTTGACCACGCCCCGCTGCCACATACCCCCACCGCCCGACTCAGGCCGGGCGTCATCCGACCTGCCTACCACTCCCCCATTTCTGGAGAGGAAGTCAGCGGCAGCCATCTGCACCCCCGGTCTGTGGACCACCTTGAACTTAAAAGGCTGGAGGGCCAGATACCAACGGGTGATCCGGGCGTTAGCATCTTTCATGCGGTGGAGCCACTGCAGTGGGGCATGATCCGAGCAGAGGGTGAAGGCCCGCCCCAGCAATTAGTATCGGAGGGTGAGGACCGCCCACTTGATGGCCAGACACTCCTTCTCTACGGTGCTGTACCTAGTCTCCCTCAAGGAGAGCTTCCGGCTAATGTACAGCACCGGGCGCTCCTCTCCCTCCACCACCTGCGAGAGTACGGCCCCCAGCCCTCTGTCTGAAGCGTCTGTCTGCAATACAAAAGGGAGAGAGAAGTCAGGTGCATGCAAAAACGGCCCCCCACAAAGTGCAGCTTTAATCTGTGTAAACGCCTGTTGGCACTGCTCTGACCATTGGACCGGATCTGGAGCCCCCTTTTTAGTGAGGTCAGTCAGCGGGCTGGTAATATCCGAATAGTTAGGCACAAATCTTCTGTAATAGCCAGCCAGCCCCAGGAACTGCCTCACCCCCTTTTTGGTCTTGGGTCTAGGGCAAGTCGCAATCGCCGCGGTCTTGTCAATTTGGGGACGCACCTGGCCATGACCCAAGTGGAACCCCAGATACCGTACCTCTACACGTCAACCAGCAAGACTTTTTCGGGTTTGCCGTGAGCCCGCTCGCACGCAGCGATCGCAGGACGGCCCTCAGATGTTGCATGTGCCGCTGCCAATCATTACTATAAATAATGATGTCGTCTAGATAGGCAGCGGCGTAAGCAGTATGCGCTCTGAGGATCCTATCCATGAGATGCTGAAACGTGGCCGGTGCCCCGAACAAACCGAAAGGAAGCGTCACGAATTGGTGTAATCCGAACGGCGTGGTGAAGGCCATTTTTTTCACGGGATATTGGTGTCAAGGGGATCTGCCAATAACCCTTCGTTAGATCCAAGGTCGAGTAAAATCGAGCCGTACCTAACCGATCGAGCAGTTCATCAACACGGGGCATTGGGTATGCATCAAATTTAGACACCACGTTGACTTTTCTATAATCCACACAGAATCGTACAGACCCGTCGCTCTTGGGAACAAGGACGACTGGGCTGGACCAATCGCTGTGGGATTCTTCTATTACTCCCATCTCAAGCATCGCGTCCAATTCTTCTCGAACTACTTTCTTTTTATGTTCGGGCAAGCGATAGGGGTGGCAACGTACCACCACGCCCGCTCGGTCTCGATATGGTGATGTATGATGTTTGTAGCGCCCGGTAGAGGAGAAAACACGTCCGCAAACTCCTCTTGTAATTCGGAAACCTCTGCGAAGTTGGCGCGTGAGAGGTGGTCTCCACAAGGAACCGGGATGTTGAGATTGCGGGCTTTGTTTACCTCCGGTCCGAGTTCCGCCCTCTCCGAACTACCGTGGCTAACGCCACAGAGGCCGCATCTTCTCTCCACAATTTCAGGAGGTTGAGGTGATATATTTGCCGCTGCCTCCTCTACGTTTAACCTCATAATCGAGATCCCCTACTGGTCGTGTGACCTCAAAAGGTCCTTGCCACTTGGCGAGTAATTTAGAGCTTCGATGTTGGGAGTAATACAAGCACTTTATCTCCCGTGCAAATTCCAGTAGCTGAGCACCCCTGTCATACAGCCGGCGTTGGCGTTCTTGAGCCTGGAGCAAATTCTCCTGTGTTAATTTCCCCAGTGTGTGGAGTTTTGCTCTAAGATCAAGAACGTATTGAATTTCATTTTTACTATTGGAAGGTCCCTCCTCCCAAGCTCGCGGATGACGCCGAGGACCCTGCGTGGCGACGCCTGCATAACAGCTCAAATGGGGAGAACCCCGTGGAGGCTTGCGGACCTCTCAGTACTCGCGAATAACAGAGGGTCCAGCCACTTATCCCAATTCCTAGCGTCTTCGTGCACGAATTTACGAATCATATTTTTGAGCATCTTATTAAATCGTTCCACCAGTCCATCTGTCTGAGGATGGTATACACTAGTGTGAATCGACTTAATGCCCAAAAGTTCGTAAAGTTCGCGAAGTGTTCGTGACATAAAAGTAGTGCCTTGGTCGGTGAGGATTTCTTTCGGAACCCCCACCCGGGAGATTATCTTGAAGAGTGCCCCTGCAACACTACGTGCTGAGATGTTGCTCAAAGGCACTGCTTCCGGATATCGCGTTACGTAATCCATCAGGACTAACACAAAGCGATGTCCGCGTGCCGTCCGTGCTAATGGCCCGACGAGGTCCATTCCAATTCTTTCGAAGGGAACCTTGATCAATGGAAGGGGGCTAATGGCGCTTTTGGGGTGGCCGGTGGGTTTACGAAGTTGACATTTGCGCACGCCGCACACCACCTGCGGACGTCGCCGCCAATGCCCGCCAATAGAAACGGGCTATTAGACGGAGAAGTGTCTTTCTTTCCCCTAGGTGACCGGCCATAGGATTATAGTGAGCGCCTGGAAAACCATTTCCGGCGGCTTCGTGGAATCAACAATTGTGTCACTTCCTCCTTTGTTTGAGCCGCCCTGCGCCACTCTGTACAACCGATCTTTAATAAGCTTAAAAATATGGGTATGCAATGGCGATGCCCGGCCGGAGCTGTTGACCATCAATTACTTTCACTTGGTCAAGAGCATGTTTAAGGGTTTCGATCCCACGACTGCTCTAGAGGGAAGTCCCCTCAGGGAATTCCCTGAGAGGAGGGGCGGCCACCTCGCCCTTCCCTCGTCATTCCGAGCAGCCGAGGACGGCCCTGGCTCCGCCTCCCTGCCAAAGCATCGCGACACCGCACACCTCTTTATGCAGGACCCATCCGCACAAATACCCTCTAAAATATCTTTGAAATTCGGCCAATCAGTACCCAAGATTAGCGGATGGGTGAGGCGGGAACTAACCGCTGCCTCCACACTATGGTTTTTTTCCCTGAATTTAATCGTCAAAGTCACCATGGGATACTTGTGAACATCCCCATGCACACACCTCACCCTCACCAGTTTAGCTAAACCCAAAGCCCCGGGTTGAACCAAGCGTTGGTGGATGGTGGTCTGGTTACAGCCGGTATCCAACAATGCTTGGTATGTACCCCCTTGGATCCTTACTGGAATACGGTATGCTCCAGCCCGATCGGGGGCAGCCTGCGGGAAGTCGGAGACCCGCACCACCGTCCCTATTTCCATCAGCGGACACTGATCCCGGAAGTGGTCCGGGTCTCCGCACCTCCAGCAGACCGGCCCAGGCGCCACGGCCGCACCCGTGCTGGCGGGCGCCCCCACCTGAGGAGGAGAGCGGCTGAGGGACAGGGAAGGGGTAGGCGGTTTCTCCCACGGCCGGGAAGTTGGTCTCACAAATCCTCCACGCCTGCGGGGGGCAGGCACGGACCCTGGTGAGAGAGCAGAGCGAGAGGGAAGAGGGGACGGGGAAAAAACGCGAGTTGGGCTTCCCCGGACAGGAGAGGGATTAGGCGGGCTGCCCACTGTTTGGGCGGCCAGCCCCAGATTTCTGCCGTCTGCTCGAACAAGTCGAGGAAGGCCTCAGGATCATCTGCTGCCCCCATCTTCTGTAACGTGGGCGGGGGTAGCGTAGCGTGGGTGTCCGGGGTCGCGGCTGGGGCCGACGCAGTCTCCTGGCTGAGGAGGCTCCGGATAGCGAGTCGGTCCTCTGCCTGAGCCGGCATGATCTCGAAGAAACGTCGATCTTGATCCTGCCGGAGCTCAAGCAGGGATTGTTGGTGGCCTTGATGGAGAGTAGCGAGGGACTGGAGGACTTCCGCCAGCTGGGAGGACTCTATGGGGCGACTCTGTTCCATAACTTGGAACACAAAAAAAAAAGGTGTTCCTTCAATTCCCGGGTTTTGGCACCAGTGTAAAGCGGACCAAGGAAGGGACAGAAACAGATGTCAGCTTAAGGGGTAAGCTTTATTTTTCAGCTTAATTAATTTAATTTTCTTCACACACACACACACGTATTCTCTGCCGTGTTGTCAGCCTCTGGATGCTCTGTGGCTGCTGGCTTTTATCCGCTCTCCTCACGCTACTGCAATTAGAGACAGGTGTTAGACATAATTTAGCTCAGGTGTGAGCGCCCTTACTGCTTTTCTCTCCCGGACGGGCGCTTGACCACGCCCCCGCTGCCACAATGACCTATACAAATAGATGGAGAAAATGATTATAAATAGGGTGTATTATGTGTTGGAGGGTAAGGGGTTGTCAGCGCCTTATCAAAATGGTTTTAGAAAAGGTAGATCAATATTGGATGCACTAATAAAATTGGAAACAGATGTTAAGAAAGCAATAGCAATGAAAGAGGGGTTAGTGGCAGTATATTTTGATATTGAGAAGGCATACACCATGATGTGAAAAGAAGGTGTATTATTAAAATGGAAGAAAATTGGAAAAGAGGGAAGAATCTATGATTGGGTTTTAAGTTTTTTATTCAAAAGAACAATCCAAGTTCAAGTAGGTTATTTAATATTATGATTAATGACATATTTAAAGGAGTGTCATCAGGAAATAACATGCCTTTCTGTGCAGATGATGGAATAATGTGGAAAAGAGGGAGGAATATATCCTTTAATGGGGAGAATTCAAGAAGCAATAGAGATTATCTCTAGAATGGGGGTTAGCATTTTCAATATCCAAAACATGTTATCAGATATTTAAAAAGAAGAACTAAACTTAATGAGAGGGGTTGCAGGACAAGACTGTGGTGCAGACAAATAATCATTAAAGGGTATATATGTTGGACTTATGCGATCAGCACTAGACTATAGCTGTATTGTGAATCTGCATCTGCAACTATGCTAAAGAAACTAGATATCATGCAAGCTAAAGCATTAAGACTTTGGAGCAGTTAAAACTACACCAACATCAGAAACGCCACTGTACAGTATATAAGAAGAGAGAAACTAGCTATGCCATACTGGATTAATTAATGGGGAGTACTTGCTGAAATTAGGGAAACAGTAAATACACCAGGTAAAGGCTTTGCATGGAAAATAATGAAATGGGCTAATGAAAATGGTCTAGATACAAAGTCATTTGCTCTAATCGTTGCAATACCTCCAATACCACCTTGGCTATTCACACAACCTGAAATTGATTTAAAGCTACATGAAAGAATTAAGGGGAAAAGGGATGGAGTTAATACAAAAACATATAAAAGAATATATAAAAAGTGTGCATTATTCATTTCTTCAAGTATACACAGATGGCTCAAAGAAGCAAGAGACTGGAAAGACAGGGGCATGTTCTAGTTTATGTTCCAGAGTTTGAAGTAAGGAAGTTTGGAAGAATAACAGATGGTACATCTGTATACACTGCAGAGATGATAGCAATCTTAAAGACACTAGGTTGGAAGTAAGAGCAGATCAAGTAATAATATGTTCTGACTCAATAGCAGTTCTTATGAGTTTACATTTACATTTATGCATTTTGGCAGATGCTTTTATCCAAAGCGACTTACAGTGCATTTTTTACAGGGACAACCCCGCGGAGCAACCTGGAGTTAAGTGCCTTGCTCAAGGAAAGGTGGCTGTGGGGATCGAACCAGCGATTACAATCAAATCAAACAAATAGAAGTGACATTAGAAATCATGATTACATTATACAGCCTAAAATAGATAGGAATAATAATTCATTTAATGTGGGTACCAACACATGTGGAAATTCAAGGCAATGAAGAAACAGACAAAATGGCTAAAGAATCATTAAGGATGGATGAACCAAGTAAAAATATTTCACTTAGCAGATCAGAAGGGAAACATTTGGTATTGGAAGCATGCAATAGGAAATGGCAGACTTATTGGGATTCATGTCAAACCAGGCAGACATTATCAAAATGTACAAAGGAGCATTAAAAAAAGTAGATTGGAACAAGTTATAGTCACACATCTAAGAACAGGACATACAAATCTTAACTATACATTACACATCATAGGGAAACATTATACAAGTTTATGTGAGGATGGTGCAATAGAGGAGACAGTAGTGCATGTGTTGATGCTATGTCCTGCATATGAAAGAGAAAGGAGGAGTCTTAAGGAAGAATTACAAACCTTAGGAACTCAATAATTCATAATAAGCAATATATTATATGATGGTCCAAATGCAGGGAAACAAATTAATGCAATAATAAGATTTATTAGGAGCAGTGGATTAAAATATAGGATATAGGGAATAGGGAGAAACATAGATTATCTTCAAACTCCATCACAGAAGGTGGCGGTATGCAACTATTAAGTTGGTTCGCAACCCGCCATAAAACCTAAAAAAGAAGAAGAAGAAGAGGAAGAAGAAGAAGAAGAAGAAGAAGAAGAAGAAGAAGAAGAAGAAGAAGAAGAAGAAGAAGAAGACGCAGAGAATCTACCGTTCCACACTCCAGTCCGGTAGGTTGCGGTAATGCACTTGCAAGCTGGTTTGCCAACTGCCATACATACTAAAAGAAGAAGAAGCAAGCGCAGAGCATAGTGACGTCATTCCAGCGCTCCGGAAGTTCGCGCTTGTCGCGAAATCATCTTGTGTACGTGGTCGAATTCAACGAGGGTCAACTCTCTTTTTCTATCTACCAGATAACAAACCCCTTGACATTTATTTACTCATTAGTAAACGTGATCTAGGATCATATTCCATCAAATAATGGACTCTTCTGAGCATGGTAAGGTGTCATCAGCTGGAGAGATTTGTGTATTTTTGAGCAGGTGCAGTAAATATGCGCGTCTGTTAGGTGGATGGCGCTAATAAAAAGTGCAAAACAAAGAGTCTGCAAAAGGGTTATAAAGGCGGTGTCATATAGTGAAGCTATTACAGCTATCCAAGCTGTTAAAATATATGTTGTGCTGGTTTGGTTAAATTGGCTTTAATTTGGTGTGTTTTAAACTCTTTAGTCGTTGTGTAATTCTTGTTATATTAAATTCCAGGTCTGTATTAGGCCTGTTTGGGACAGCTGATCATGTTATGTTTTTAATTTCGTTTCGTTCAGAGCAGAAATTGTATTTTTTCGCTCCGGTTTCGGCGTTCTGCAGACTCCTTTCATATTGGGAACCGGTTAGAACGAAATAAAAGAACGGTTATAAAATAACAGTTGCAGTGTTGCCATATATCACAAGAGAAACAAGCTACGAAAATCTGAAAATAAGGGATAAACTTGCCTCACCCAAAATAAATTAAAATATTATATTTGTTTTCTTGTTTATTTGGTGCTACTAGGTACAAATAAAAAAATGAAATGGAAAATGCACTCAGAAGTCATGCGACGGTCTCAGGAGGATACAGGAGCCTATAAGCCTATATAAAATAAAGTTTTTATTTTAATTGTTTTAATTACAAATCTGCTTCTCAGTCAAATCCAGGCAGCATCAAATCTTTATTAATGCAACATACCTAATAATAATTCAGTGAAGACTTGGAAACAACTGAGAAATGTACCTTTTTATCTTGATATTTTTCCTTGTATCTGGATTAGTCATGTATATAAATTTAGTAGGCCTGGCCAGTCGCGAGTTCGAATCCAGGGTGTGTGCTGAGTGACTCCAACCAGGTCTCCTAAGCAACCCAATTGGCCCGGTTGCTAGGGACGGTAGAGTCACATGGGATAAATGCGTGATGAGTTGTGCGTGGATGTCGTGGAGAATAGTGTGAACCTCCACATGCACTATGTCTCTGTGGTAACACGCTCAACAAGCCACATGATAAGATGTGTGCATTGACAGTACTAAAACCCTTTGGTGTTTGGTTTCATGAAAAAAAATTATCGGAACAAAAATAACAGGTTATTAACCGGTTACCAACAAAAAATAAAATGTTCTCTCCCGAACAATTGAAAGGGACTTTGTTCCTGTTTTGGTTGCATCCTGCAAAATATTTAGATAATTTGTGATTTGGTTTTTGTTCCTTGAACCATTTTTAGTCCCTACTTTAAAGATACATTGTGTCGGCATTAGTTTAAGCTCATATGTCCTGAATCCCCACATTTTCAATTGAGGTATAGATTCTACAATGACATCTACAGATGTAGCCAGTGGAGGAACTCTGCCACCAGGCTTGACATTGGAAGAGGCAGAAGAACTACAGCTGGAACTCACCAAGGTACCACATACTGCACCCTGAGTAGCAAGCAGTTAACCCTCATCTCTTGTGTTTGGTTGGTCTATCATAATAAATGTGGAAGATGTGTGAATATATTACGCAGACATCTTAGGGATACTTCATTCAAAAATGAAAATTCTGTCAGCATTTACTCACTCTCATGTCAAATCCCTATGACTTTCTTTCTTACATGGAACACAAAAGGATGTTAAGGGGGAAGATTATATTTTATTCTTTAATTATAAAATTTGTAAAGAATGTTTTGTTTTCTTTGGCATTTCTTTTATGTTAGGTGGACGATGAGATTCAGACACTCAGGCAGGTTCTCACTGCAAAAGAGAGGCACGCCGCAGAGCTGAAACGCAGGCTTGGCCTCAGTCCTCTCACCGAAATTAAACAGAACTTCACCAAGGGCTGGCACGAAGTCCAGTGCTCCAATGCGTGAGTTCCTCCTGTTTGATAAATTTCCCACTCTGTTTGACATTCACCTTAATATCGGCCTATCATCTCTGACCTCCTATGTGTTTTTAAGTGTCAGCTATACACACCGATTATGTATTTATAAAATGCATATGCTATGAATATCTAATTAATATCTTTGCAATCCTATCTTTCCTCAAGATAATCTTTTGTGTTCTTTCACAAGCATCTTAGCTAAACCCTTTTTAAAAACAAAATTTGTATGTTTTGTTAATTTTTATATTTCTGTGTGTGTGTATATATATATATATATATATATATATATATATATATATATATATATATATATATATATATATATATATATATATATATTAGGATTTTTATTATTATTGTTTTTATATATTTATTTATATATTGAGTTGTTTGCATACACTTAGGTTGAAGTCATTAAAACTCATTTTTTAACCACTCCACAGATTTCATATTAGCAAACTATTGTTTTGGCAAGTTGTTTAGGACATCTACTTTGTGTATGACACAAGTAATTTTTTCAACAATTGTTTACAGACAGATTGTTTAACTTTTAAATGACTATATCACAATTCCAGTGGGTCAGAAGTTTACATACACCAAGTTAACTGTGCATTTAAGCAGCTTGGAAAATTCAAGAGATTTATGTCAAGCCTTCAAACAATTAGCTACTGGTAGGAGGTGTACTGAATTGGAGGTGTACCTGTGGATGTATTTCAAGAATTAAAACTCTGTGCCTCTTTGCTTGACATCATAAGAAAATCAAAAGAAATCAACTACGACCTCAGAAAAAAATTGTGGACCTCCACAAGTCTGTTTCGTCCTTGTAAGCAATTTCCAAATGCTAATCTTACATGTTAATCTGTACACAAACAATAGTACACAAGTATAACCACCATGGGACCACACAGCCATCATACCGCTCAGGAAGGAGATGCATTCTGTCTCCTAGAGATGAATGTAATTTGGTACAAAAAGTGCAAGACAAACCCAGAACAACAGCAAAGGACCTTGTAAAGATGCTGGAGGAAACCAGTAGACAAGTATCTATATCCACAGTAAAGCAAGTCCCATGTTGACATAACCTGAAAGACTGCTCAGCAAGGAAGAAGCCTATGCTCCAAAATCGCCATAAAGCCAGACTACAGTTTACAAATGCACATGGGGACAAAGATCTTACTTTTTTGGAGAAATTTCCTCTGGTCTGATGAAACAAAAATGAAGCTTTTTGGCCATAATGACCATCGTTATTTTTGTAGTGAAAAGGGTGAGGCTTGCGAGCCGAAGAACACCATCCCAACCATGAAACATGTGGGTGGCAGCATCATGTTGTGGGGGTGCTTTTCTGCAGGAGGGACTGGTAACCTTCACAAAATAGATGGTATCATGATGAAGGAAAATTATGCAATATATTGTAGCAACATCTCAAGACATCAGCTATGAAGTTAAAGCTTGGTTGCAAATGGGCCTTCCAAATGGACAATGACCCCAAGCATACCTCCAAAGTTGTGGCAAAATGGCTTGAGGACAACAAAGTCAAGGTATTGAAGTGGCCATCACAAAGCCCTGACCTCAGGCCGATAGAATATTTGTGTAAAAGAAATGAAAAAGCGTGTGCGAGCAAAGAGGCCTACAAACCTGACTCCCTTACAACAGTTCTGTCTGGAGGAATGGGAACAAAATTACAGCAGCTTATTGTGAGAAGGTTGTGGCAGACTACCCAAAACATTTGACCCAAGTTAAACAATTTAAAGGCAGTGCTACCAAATACTATACATTTTTATTATAAATACTATTATTATTGAATTACTTATTTTTAAACACAATTCACAATCGTTTTTAATCAAACTACACAATGATGACGATTAAGACACTATATTACTGTTTTATCTTCTGTTAATGCCTGATCTTCTGTAAAGCTGCTTTGAAACGATGTGTGTTGTGAAAGGCGCTATACAAATAAAAATGACTTTACTTACTAACAAATTGTATGTAAATTCTGACCCTCTGGGAATGGGATGAAAGAAATAAAAGCTGAAAGAAATAATTATCTCTACTATTATTCTGACATTTCACATTCTTAAGACAGGGAATGTTTTCTACTATTTGGACTTGGGAAGAACTGAGATTAAATGTATTTGGCTAAGGTGTATGGGAACTTCTAATTTCAACTGTCTGAGAACTTCACAAACTCTTGGAGACTTGAACTGTAGAGTTTCCTCTTCGAATTTGTGAGTTCTCTCTCATTTGCCTGTAGTTGCTTGGTCTTGTGATTTTGCTTGCTATGTGTGGACTTGCAACTCTCTTTTTTTCTATTTCATTTCTATTCTTAGTGCCCGTTAAGTACATGACTGTTAATCAGAAGGTCGCTGGTTCGATCCCCACAGCCACCACCATTGTGTCCTTTAGCAAGGCACTTAACTCCAGGTTGCTCCAGGGGGATTGTCCCTGTAATAAATGCACTGTAAGTCGCTTTGGATAAAAATATCTGCCAAATGCATAAACGTAGAGTAACAAAAGTGCTCTGAGTTCGGTTCCGTTTTCTTACTTGCGCTAAACGCTTTATTTACAGTAAACTGGCGCATCCTGCGTGAAGTGTTTTTTATTATTATCTGCGGTAGCAGCATCTCCGTCTCCGCAAGGCATAGGTATCATAATAATAACGCAAGAATACAAGATGGGGTATAATTCAAACATCTTTATTAAATGATTACTGAGCAAACAGCATTAACCGTAATCCCTGTAGAGTCCAGTAACATCTCTAACATTTACCTCACGAGAGAGCGTGTCGCCCTTATTACACTCCCCACGGAAACACGTGAAAGCGGAACTAATATGACCAACATACAACAAAATGAAAAGGAAGGAATATACATATAATAAATCTATATAAAATATTTAGTTACTATAATATAGTGTATTGCTAAATTAAATATAATAAAATAATGTATACAAATAATTAAATTAAAATGTGACAAACTAACTTTAAATGTAATTTCACCAATGGGTTATCAGTTGAACTTCAGTTTGACATTAAGCCTCATTATTTAGGATTATCTTATATACAGTAAATAATAGTTTGTATAAGGCTACAAGTTTTTAAGGCCTAGAATAAAGAGTAACATTTATATTTTAAAATTATATTTTGTGTATACTGAATTATTGACTGGCAGCAAAACTAGGCAACGGCTATGGTTTTACTGACAGGGAAATGTAGTTAACAGTGACATTGAGCAGAAAGCTTACATATAACCAGTTTTGACAGAGCTGCTGATAAAACGTTAAATGATCAGCATTGATTGAGGAGATGAAAAGAACATTAGAGATAGGTATCAGATGTTAAAACCCTGATTAGAGCATCCCTAATATTGAAGTTGACTGTGTTTTAAAAACTAATGATGATGATTAGTGGGCTGGTACCCTATCATAAAATGGACAAAAACAGGTACACGATGGATGGTAACATTTGGATATGAAGAAGACTTTGTTTCAATGTATTTATTTGTTTGTGGTTAAACTGACCTTTTTTTTTTTTAAGTAATTTAAAATTACAATCATAATCACCGTTCAAATCGCAATATTTTTCAAAATAATCGCAATATGACTTTGTCCAAATCGTGCAGCCCTAACAAAAATACAGTTAAACATAAAATACAAAAAAGTATGTGAACCCTTTGGATTTTCTTGATTTGATCTGATCTTCAACTAAGTCACACCAATAGACAAATACAATAATGCACTGCAAAAACACAAAAGAACGCTTGTATTTTACTGGTTAACCAGTGGCTATTTCTCAGTGCCAGCAATTCTCTGCTGGCCTAACATGCCAAATAAATACATATTTTTCCTCCTTTCATTCTCAATCACCTTTTTGCCTATGCATTTTTAATCACTTTCCACTCTTAATTAATCAACAAACAAATAGAGAAAAATGAAAAGTTTATCCAGTCAGAATTTATTCCTTGATGCTTACAAGCAAAGTGTGACAACTGTTTCACAAATGACATGCCCAAAGCAGCACGTGAGTCTGAGCTCCACCCCATCAGGCCTTCAGAATTTCCACAGAATCCCTCAACAGTGCAAATGAATGAGCAACTAAATCTAGATTTGTCCAGGTATTATAGACCACCTTGTTACATTTACATTTATGCATTTGGCAGACGCTTTTATCCAGGACTTGTGACCTGCCACTGTGGTTGACCTTCCTTGGCTACAGTAATGTCCATTCAACATATTTATACTTCTTTCTGCAAATGTATTCCTGTACTACCTTTATCATGACACCATAATTCCTTAATATAAGTAGCATCAGTTCACATATCAAACCAAATTAGTAAGAAATGGTCTTCATATTGCTATAAAAATGTTAATTCTAAAGCTCTCTGAAGTGCTCATGGGAACCATGACGTAACTTCAGTGTTACACACTATCAGCTTTGTCATTTCTCTCTCATTTCCTGTTGATGCTAAGATCAGCTGGCCATTTGTCTGGATTTAGTCTTGGTGGTTCAGTGACACCTGTGCTTATTGAGCTAATTTAGAAGCAGAATAAACAGACGTTCCACACCCACAGAGTCATTAATACAGATGGACAACAGTCTGATGACAAAACCAACCTGAATGGCATTCATTACAATACATTAAATTGCCCAAATTGTGATATCAGACTTGTTTAGTTTATGTAAATAAAATGTGGGAAATGTGAGGGTTTTTGATTCTTTAGCAGATCATATGTCAAAACTGGTACACTGTAATAGTAACAGTAACTGGTAATATGTATACACACACACACCTTCATGATGTGTACGTGTAACATAAAAGCTTTCTATGGTAGGACTCGCCTATAGTGAGAAACAGGCTTTAATGATAGCTAAGGGTGTGCCAAAGTATTTGGGCTTGAAGGAGTAGTCAGACCTGTTTTAAGAGGCTATCAACATCATGGGCTGATTGTTTTTGAAGTGATATGCATCCAGTTCTGCGAGTCTAAACTGTAAATGCAGTTGGCTGCTTCTTTAAAAGGCCTTTTCACACTGGCCGATTAGTCCGAATCGGAGTACAGATTGCATTAATTGTTAATATGAGCGCTTTTTTCCGAAACTGAGACTACCTGTAGAAGGTGGTCTGAGCTTGGTTGAAATGCAACCTGTACTAGGGTCCACAGCTTAACTAAATAGCACATGCGTTTTTGCTGATTTCAGCATGACGACTTCATCAGTGGCACAATAACACACACTTGCATCATAAGTGTCAGGGGAATGTAAACAGGGCTGCAAAAGCGTAGCTCACAACCAGCTGTCTCCTAAAAAAAAGACAGTATGCGAGCAGCAGATATAGACCATTTCAGGGGCTATTTGTTGGTGTAAGGAAGTGATGTCTTTGTTCCTTGAGCATTTCCGGTTATTTTTCAACCTTATTCAAAACAACAGCAGGAGGCTCTTTATTCATTGTGACTTTAACACAATTACTACGTTAATACGATTGTTATAGAATGTCATTATTAAAATGTGGACCATGTTGTTCGGTGGCTGGATGCTCCTTGGATGCCTGGATTTAATGGAAAGTAAACGTTTCGATTTCCAATAAAAGCAACCATAAATGAACGCGTGAACTGCCGAAGCGAGACGGCTGGTTGGATACGTGCAGTATTAACAACTGGAGCACACATCTTGTTAGGTGAATTATATTTTTGCCAACTGATAGTAATAATTAACTTACTCATATTTCTTTACGGACTCTAAAAGTGACTATAGATCGCTCCCATTATAATGAATGAAGTTGTGCAAGTCATTTACATTTACAGTCATTTAGCTGATATTTATATCCAAAGCGACTTCCAAATGAGGAACATAGGTGTTTTGTCATACAAAATTCAACAATATCTACAATATCGCACTGCCAAGTTCTCAGTTGCTGGAGTAGTATAGAAGCTACTGCTGAGGAAAGAGAGACACAGGGAAAGTTTTTGTTATAATTAAAAAGAAAACCATTGCCGTGTCTGCAAGTCACATGCTCGCAGCGTTAACAGCTTCGTTATTTCTAACAGGAGTGATCTAATATTCCTGACCTTGCTAATCTATGATACCCTTTCATCGCCTCTCTCGACGTACATGCTCTCAGTATCAACAACACGTCGGGATAAGTTACTTCTGGTAAACATTTGATGTTCAACATTTGAAAATGTGTTGACTTGGAGTCTTATTTTAAGGATCCGATAATGACACCTCATTGTTTATTTTCAGTTTTTTGCAAATATCCCATTTGTTCTGTTTAACTAGACTCTAAAATTTGCGCTAGTCGTTTTATTTTGACTGTTCTGCGTTATAAAAATGCAGCTACCGGAAATGCTTCAGGGCCATACATGCGCAGTACCATTCTAATTTCTTTGTTATTGTTTACGTCCTTGTGTGCACACAAACACACAAGTATAGCGAAGTTGTGTTGTCCTCAATGTGTACTGTGCTCATTTGTGATTATGCCACAATTACAGAAATGCACCGGGGTTCGAAAGGATCATAAGTGACTCTGAAAAAAGACCAATATACTGGTTTTAGCTGTTGTTGTTTTTTCAGTCAGGCAGTCCTCCTTATTTTAAGTTGTTTTAATGTGCTCAGTTCACAGCATTTAAACAGACCCTTTGTATGTATTAAATGCTAATAATGGGGACATTTTTGTTTGCAGATATCTTACAGCTTCGGCCACACTGGAGGACATTAGTCGTTCTGATGCGTGAGTTTGATTCATATGTTCAATAGTTTTATAATTTTTTGTATCAATCTTTATAACATTGTTACAGTTCAGGTTTGCTCTAACAAGAGGTGAGTCTTGAAATAATATTTCTATTGTGAAGTAAATGCATTTGCACTAAGAATTTTGGCAGGTTTTCCATGCAAACTTTGGCCTGTTTGTCCATAAATAACCAAAATGAAAACGTCCAGCACAGCTTTATTACATAGATATAGTCCATAATGTAAAACTGAGATCTTAAGTCTCAAGACCTCCTACATCAACAGTAATATACAACTAACACAATACTGTCAGCATTAATTTCTCTTCACTTTAGATTGAGAGATTTAAAACTTGTAACAGCATTATTGTCACTACTGTTTAAGAAACTGCACTAGTGTCACTGAGAAGCTTGTTGTTGTTCTCAGGGACACTAACAGCGTTTCCATGGCAACTGCCAAAGCCATGATGTATCCCTCTATATCCCAGACATGTGTTTGAGATCTTAGACCCCATTTACACCTGGTATTAAGATGTGTCTCTTTTGATCCAATCACGTGTGGTCAGGAGAGACAAATTGGCATTTACACCTCAAATGTGATGTGGACACGTGTTTTTGACTACCTCCGTTTGTGGTTTACACCCCGTTTATACCTGTATTTAACACTGACCACTTGTGATCAGATCACCAGAAATGCATCTTAATACCAGGTTTAAACAGGGTCTCAGTGCTCTGCGATTAATGTCTGATCTCAGACCTACATAGGAAGGACAGGTAGTCTGGGATGGGTGCAGTGTTTGTGCTCAGGACATATGTCGAGAAAGCTGACGTGGAGAACACGTGATGGGGTTTTGGAGATGCAAAATGGCTTAACCATAGAGGTAATGCCATTAGTGGACCATGTGATGGAGTCTCTGTGACTGTGCACTTGTTTGTGTTAGAGCTTACATGCATGAAAGTGTGAGAGAGACAGAAACTGAGAGGGTGTTTGTATATATTTGGAAAAGTGTGTGTGTGAGTGAATAGTGCACATTTCTCTATGTATCTGGGGATGTATGTGAATTCAGGATGAGAATGTGTGTTTGATTCTGTCAATTAGACTTCAGCATCTGGTGCAGATAAATTCTAGACAGTGTCTAGATTGTTAGACCTGAGCTTTTACTTTTCTTGACCTTATGGGAACCTGTTGTTGCACAGGCTCATTAATTCAATTAGAAATGTTCCTAACGAGGAGTCCAAGTGGTCTGTGAGCTCAGTCAGCAGATATGTGATGTGGAATTCATTTTTACGGCTTCTCTTGTCAGTAGGCATATTGTTTTTTCCTTTAGTTTCTTATAGCATTCTTCTTTGAGGATGGAGAGAGCAGAATTACTGACCCTGTGACTTAAAAAATCTTAACCATATGTTCCATTACAGTGGTTCTCAAACTGGGGAATGAACACACATATAGTATTTAAAATTATTTATTTATTATACATTTTATGTTTTATAGTGAAAATGTGATCATAAATACTGTAAACAACATATCATAAAATGTGTTTTGGAATCATTATTTAATATTTACAAAATTTTTACAAGATCTAGATGTCCCTCATGGATTCCGTCAGCAGGGGGAGGTTACAGCAGGCTATTTAATCTCGGGCAGCAGGTTTCCTCCTCAGACACCAGCGATAGCAGTTTATCTACCACATTGATGCATTTGTCACCCGTGAAAACAAGATTGTTGTTAGCAATAGCCCATCTACATTTTAAAATGAAAAACAAAAAAACTGAAAATATGATGTTACCTTTCATTCGGATTTACAGTAGCTGAAACATCTGCTGAACCGCATCCGCAGTGTGTTATTTGTGGTGATGTGCTGGCTAATGATAGCATATAAACCTGTACATTTTAGCGGCATTTCGAAAACAAACATCCAGCCTTAAAAGATAGATCTCTTGACTTTTTCAATGAAAACTTGATGGCCTTAAACAGCAAAGGTCAACAATTAAAAGACACACAACTGTCCCAAGTAAATTCCTTGAAGCTTAATATGGGGTCGGAAAACCTCACCATTGGTGAGGCATTCATTTTGACTTATGCAAAATATGTGCAGAATCATGTTTGTTGAAAGTTCTGTAATGCAATTAATTTCAATTCCACTACCAAATGACACCATAAGTTGCAGAAAATCTGATCTCACCAATGATGTTAAAGAACAATTACTATACTTTGTTTGGCAGATCCTATACTATGCAATACAGTTAAATGAGAGCAGCTAGTAAAGCACACATATTTAGTTGTCCTTTTCCATCCCACACAACTAGAGAAGTGATTTTTAATGTATTGGATAGTTTCATTGAAGATGCAAAAGTGGGCTGGGGGAAATTTATCCAATTATGCACTGATGGGGCTTAATAACGGGGAGGTTGAGTGGTTTGGTGAAGCGTATACAGCACATGGCTCCTTTGGCAAAATGGACCATTACATGATTTACTTTGAATCACTGGTAGCCAAAAAGATTTAGAGCCTATCTGGGGGGCTGACTTACTTGTCAGGTTCCTAACATAATAGATATTAGCAGTAGTAATAGACATAAGTGCTGAAAGTAGTGTTTCTATTTTGAAAGTTTGTCATTTTAGGTGAACGTTTTCCTCTGAGATTATAATTTACCCCTATTTTAACTTGTCTAATACAATGACCTCTGAAGTGTCATTGTGTGTTGGTGTTATGGTTCTGGGTTGCCATCAGTTACTGTAGTTCAGTACCTGGTGTGATCAAAATACAAGATCAAATATAAAATCTCTCTCTGTAGGTATAAGAGGACTCAGGAAACTCTGTCTCAGGCTGGTCAGATGACATCAACCGTGTTCTCTACAATGGGCTCTGCTATCAGAAACAGGCTGGGGGAGATGAGGTGAACTCTACATTTCTTCTCGGCATGCTATCTCATCTCCATCTTTTAACTGTTATCTCAGTCATTTGTCTTTTTTGTCGTCTATCCCTCAAACCTCTCATCCTTTTTTACATCACAGTATCTGTTCTCTGATTCAGTGAGTTTGTTTTATAAGTGGGGACTAAACATTTTATGTTTTTCATTTCAGTTCATTTCGAGTAGAATCGAAATCGAGGTTTCGGTGAGGCACTTACAATAAAAGTTAATGGGGCCAATTTTTGGAGGTTTTAAAGGCAGAAACGTCAAGCTTATAATTTTATAAAAGCACTTACATTAATTATTCTGTTAAAACACATTATTTGAGCTGTACAGTTATTTAAATCACCATTTTTGTGGCAGATTACTAAATTACCTTGATTATGGAGTAAAATTGTATATTACTGTTCAAAGAAAAGGTTAGTATTTGGTTTTATCACACTAATATCATATTAACTCTCATATTGTTTACGTCTTGTGGTTATACTTTTGAAACTGAGTATTGTAATATTTACAGATTGGCTCTAATTAAATAAAAAAAAAAAAAAGCAAAAATTGCAAAGAAAAGTTCCAAGTCAAAATGATTTATTGTGGTAATCAACATTATGCCACAAATGCCGTCAATTGAACTTGCATCGAACTGGGAATGTTGCTCTAATACATGTTTTAGCCAACAGCCATTTGTCTTTATACCAGTTCTTCAGAACAGCAATTGAAACTCAGTAGCTGTAATAATGAGGTGTTTTTGTCATGGGAAATCACCAGATGGCTACAGTAGCATATATACTCTTCTGTGGTGTTGAGTATTGCTCAGAGCAGTTTGTTTTGAACATCATGTCAAGGAACAGAGCTTATCAAAGAGGTTGGATATGTGCATACATCTCAAATTGTGCAACTCTTCCCTGTGTACTTTTTTGCTGTTTAACTAACTAGCTCCTTTAGCTTCGAGCCAACTAACAAACAGGGCTGTGCTATATGTTGTTTTTTGTAACTAATCACATTTTCTACCTTTGTTTGACCCTTCTCACACCTTCCATCACACACTCTCTCCTGCGCTATTAAGTCTTATTTTTTTAATAGAGGTTTCAATTGGTTGTTGTGCTTATTGATGTGTTTTCTTCCACACTGCTGCATTTGGGCTGCTCAGGGCTCTGCCGTACTCTAACTCTGGGTAAGAGCTAATGAGAGCCGCACATCATCTTTGTATTGTTCCCTATACTTAAGAAGGGTTTAAAAACATTCTATAGTAGCTGTGAAGACCACATGAATAGGCCCCAAAAATATTTGGACACTTAAAGTTACACTTTAAAATGTATTAGTTCAATTGAATTAGAAAACAAAACATACAATTTTTCAGCATTTTTAAGAGAACTTTGAGTCATATTTGCAATTACTTTTATTTAACCAACCAGTCTTATGGTCATTTTTTAAGGGATGCAATAGGCAATTTTCTCTCAGGTGTCTAAGCAGTAAGACAAGTAATATAGATGTGGTCTACTATTTCCAATCACAGTTTGTCTCACAGTATATCTATTGTGTTATCATTTTAAATCTGTAACTACTATGTTGTTCTTTTTAACTTTAAAAGTATGCTTATGCTATCTTTTAAAATAAATCACATGTGGTTTGATATTTTGTTATCTAATGTAATGATATTCATACATTAAGTGTCCAAATACTTTTTGAGGCCACTGTATATCTGTATTCAGAGCTGTTGTCCCAGTTGTAGACTTTAATTTTTAATTGTACTGTCATGGTACTGTCAAATTTTGTTCTAATGCCATTGTGCTTTGCAATTTCTTTTTCTCTGCTTTGTGCTCGCCTAATGCTGCCTGCTCATTCTCTGCCTCCAACCTGCTCTCTGCAGTAGCAACCTTTCCATGCATCATTCTTTAAGTATGCCAGCAATGAGGTAAAGTTCCAGATACAACAGCACTTCTGTCCTCCAGTTCCCTCTGCATATGAACATCTTTCTTTTCCACCTGTTGGTGCACATATGTAAATTATTGATTTGTTTAGATGGACATTTTTTTCCATTACTTTGTCATGAGAATAATTTAAAAAAATGTAAGGGCTTGTTTACCCACAAAATGTAATTGTCATTGTTTACTTACCCTCATGTTATTTCAAATCTGATTATTTTTCTTCTGTGGAACACCAAATGAGAAGTTTAGCAGAATGTCTAGGGTGCTCTTTTCCATACGATTTAAGTGAACTGGGATGGGATTTCAAGCTGCAAACATGACAAAAAGCAGAATAATGTATCATCCAATTAGTCCATACGACCTGTGCACTGTATTCCAAGGCTTCTGAAGCCATGCAATAGCTTCATGTGGACTAATTTTATGACTACTTTTTGGAGCTAGACAGTGCCTGTCCCCATTCACTTTCATTGAATGGAAAAGAGCTCCTGGGACGTTCTGGTAAAGTTCTCCTTAAACAAAGTTAATTTGTAACAGGTCTTTAAATACTTTAACATCAGAAAATGTCTCATTTGCTTCATGTTAACTCAAATAAATATACAGTACAAGAGACGCAAACAAGTTAAAAGGTATCAGGAACAAAAATTATTGCCGGTTCACAGTCCACTGTTTATGATGAAAAACGTAACTACTTCTGCATGGAAATCATGAGCTTTTTCACACTGTGTATCTGTTTAAGACCTTTAAAAAAAAAACGTCTTGTCTTTAACGGGTAGAAAAAAGGAAGTGAATTCAGTTCAATTGACATTGTGTCACTAAGTTGCCGCTATGGCGAGTGTCTTTCTACACAATCTAGTTGAAACCCTTCTACTAGAACGGCAATTCTAAAATTGGCTATGGTGTTTAAGCCCCGCCCCTTTAGGTGCAAAGCTGTCTTGTCAGGGCAATGCCCGCGCAGAAGCTCATGGAGACAGACTGCCCTCGCTGTGAGGGAATGAGTCACAAGACATTCGCTCACAAATCACCCTTGTTCTAAGGGACAATTCAGCAATTCTTACCAAAGGTTCATAACAAACTGACAAAATCCTGACACGCGCCCTATTCAGCTCGCGCGCTCAACGATTCCACTCTCCTCACTAGAGTGGATCATGATGAAGTCAAAGGTTATGCCTTTGGGCTTGAGCAGCACATCTTTTCCCGGCAAGTAGCAGGGCTTGGAAGTCATGCCTTGTTCATCCTTCCAAGCCATGTCTATTAACGTCCGCACTGGCTGGAAAAGCATACTCTGAGGCAGGCCAAGCTGGTTCAGCACTCCACACGATGGTGGTGTTCCAAGTTTTCCAAGCTAAGTTTCTCAAGCAAATGGATGAGCAAGGGCACAATCTGACATCCGGAGCCCAAGCTGTGGGACCTGCATGTGTGGCTTCTGAACAGAGTGCACTAAACATGCCAGAACTGACTCGTCGGTTATGAACACCTTTTTACCGGCTAGAGCGCAGACTACGAGATGCAAATACCTCACTGAAATGGAATTTGTTCACTAATTAGTGCTTTTCACACAGCAAAGACCCGGTGAACTACCCTCAAATCCTTAGCAGAGCTAGGTTGCTAAATTCCCCTCGCCCAGATACAGTCCCGACTTGGGACATAACTTTGGTTCTGAAAGTGCTCGCTGGGCCCCCCTTGAATTGCATGTGCTTTCTCTTAAGACCGCATTACTGCTAGCTTTAACCTCGGTAAAATGGGTCAGTGATTTGCAAGCACTCTCAGTCAACAATTCATGTCTGGAGTTTGGTCCAGGTCTTTCAAAAGCCACTGTTAAACCCAAAAAAAGACTATGTGCCTAAGATTTTAATCCCTTCAGCACGCAGGTGGTTCACCTTCAAGCCTTTTAATTCTGATGAGGAACAGTTTTTACATTTGTTATGCCCTGTGCGAGTGCTACACACACATGTTGAGTGCACCTGCCAGTTCAGACTGTCTGACCAACTCTTTGTGTGCTATGGAGGACGCATGATAGGAGTGGCCTTCTACAAGCAAAAACGTTCTCACTGGATCGTTGATGTGATCGCCCTGGCTTACAATTTGTGTTAAAGCACACCCAACTAGAAGCATGGCCTCTTCATTGGCATGGAAGAACAGTGTGTCCTTACAAGACATATGTTTTGCAGCAGGATGGTCCTCTCAAAACACATTTACAAGGTTTTACAACCTAGACGTAACGTATCTCTCATCGCAAGTCCTCTCCGTTTAGAGCACTTGCTATTTTGTTCAACAAAAATATACTTCTGCCCCTCTTAAGTACATTTTACACAACCACTTGCATTCAAACCGTTGTATTTACCAACGTCACAAGCAATTTCATTAGAAATAAAACATTCTTCCCAACAGGGTTCGTGAAAGGGTTAATACATACTATATGACTATAGTTCATATATCCATTCTGAGTGTTCCCCTCCTGGGTCATGTGCGGGTTATTCACTTACGGCATCCTCTGGTCGGTCACCATCCCATGGGACTGCGGTGTCATGTTTCCACTCTGGGAGGATTATTTCATGTAGTGCGGCGTGATGGGACTCTGTTACCCATAGTGTCAGCTTAGTGACGCAATGTCAAGTGAACTCAATCGTAAGGAAACATCTCTGTAATATATGTAACCTCGGTTCCCTGAGATGAAGGGAACGAGACATTGCGTAGGCTGGCCGCACTACAGACTCACTAGAGTTCTTTGAGGTGAATGTGATGCGCTCTGTCTCTCAATCAGAAAAGCCTGAGGAATGGTGTTTGCACAAACGCTTTTATACCAGACAGCTTTGCGCCTAAAATGCTAAAAAGCTTTGCGCACTTAAACATTTTTAGAATTGCCGTTATTGTAGAAGGGTTTCTGCTTGGTCATGTAGAAGGACACTCCCCATAGTGTCAGCTTAGTGACGCAATGTCTTGTTCCCTTCGTCTCAGGGAACCGAGGTTACATACATAATCAAAACATTTATTTTTTCCTTTAGAAGCATAAATTGCCTTGAAATTTTCTTTGAGTAATACAAATGCCCATACACACCAAAATCTTGAAATTATTAGATTTGATTAGTTATACCATTTTTAAAATATTTTCTCAGGAGCTCGCCAAGCTTTAAATCCTTCGAGGACAAGGTGGAGAACATGAAGGTAAGAGCTAGGGCTGGGTGATATATTGAATATTCACTATATATTCGCGATCATTTTGCTAAGGATATAAAATGATACAAATATTATATAAATTATAATTATATTTTAAGCAATATCATAAATATTGCAGTGTGCAATATTTTTATTTGGCCGTTAAGTTTCATAAAGAGCATCAGTAGACTAATTTCACATTCCTTCATGGCTGCACAATTAATCATATGATATAGTAATATGTTATTAGTAAATTGCAGAAGGCGTTGATTAAAGACAGACAAATATGGTCTGTGCTCTTCAAAACATTTGGGTGACGTGCTGTTCTGCATATGTGCGGGGCTAATGGTTTCGGTTTTTTAGTGCTTTAGAGCAGTGCACATGCATTGTGAAAGAAAAGTGCTTCGCATTCAAGTTATACAAATGTACAGACATGGGAAGGTATAACAGAAAAGGAGGAGATGCAGCGTTTCACCAAATGTGGAACATTGTAAACTGTTAAAAACAGCACTTTCAGTGGCAAAAAGAAGCCCCAGTTGAAAGTGAAATAAAAAGGACAGACAAATAGTGCTTTTTGATAAATCAACTCCTCAAAATAATGATGATAAATTAAGTACTATATTGTAATATTAAAAAAACTTGACTGGGTCCTACGGTAATGTAGTATTATGCAATATTTGACTGAGTTCCAAAAAATAAGTTGATTTAAGTTTTTTTACACCATATTCAAATGTTTTAGTAAAAATATATAAAGGTAAATAATGCTTTTATTAAGATTCATTGTATATAAAATATAAAAGTGCATATTAATGAAAACTTTTAAATCTCATTCTCCCTTATGTTAATTTTGTGAATAACTTTTAGAAACATGCCTTTATTATTTTTTAAATATATTTTTATTCAATGCCTTTAAAATATTGAATCTGCTTCGCTACAATGGCTGTTTAGATGAAATGAGGGTTCCTCCTGAAATGTCTAAAAAGTAAAAATTTTAATCAGAGTAAATACATAATTATTGAGAAGATGTATATCGAATATCGTCAATGGGCTGAAAAATGTCTAGAACATTTTTTTTTTTTTTAGCCAAATCACCCAACCCTAGTAAAAGCTGGGCATTCTTCGTTGTTTAATTCCTTGCTAGTATATCCGTCTGTTTCTGTGTCTAAAAATGAGGGTAATATGTGCATGTTGATAATACTGTCATTACAGTCCACTGTCTTTTTCTTTTTTGCTTCAAAAAGTACAAAGTAATGGGACGATCAAATGGTGAGGGTGACCATTCGCCACAACATGGCAACAACACACCCTTCTGAGCAGGAAGTGCAACCTCATGGCAAAGAACTGACCTCTGTGGCCCCCGTCTAACCCCATACCCTTTACACACTCCAGACCACAGCTCTGTTAACCTCAACTGAATGTATAAACGGAAAACAATGCTTTAATAAGTTAAGATGCCAACATGCAAATATTCTACTTTTTACTTCTACAGCTGAAGAGTTTGACTTTCACCCTTGTAAGTTTATTGTAGCCAAACTTAAACAAAACCTTCTAAAAGAGCATATTTGAAAAACTGGAAAACACCTTTTTTGATTGTTATTAGAGGAGAGACTCTGTGCACCAAATTATCTTTAAATGTAATGCTTTCTTTGTTAAATAACAGGGCTTCTGTGGTTCTTAAGATCAGCACGAAGAGGTGAAATGTTTGAAATTTCACTTTGTATGCAAAAACTGTAAGGCCTAGTCTCTTTCCACTGTTTATTATTGTTACATGCTTCTTATATTAAATATTGCACTGGTTATAATCCTGCTAATTAAAGGCTTGTTACTCAGGGCAAAACGTACTAAAGCTTCTCTGAAGATGTATACTAAATGATTTCATGATTGATTTCTAAGTCAGAATGAAAAAAATAAACTACAGCCTATCTGGCATTTTCTAACAAAGTTAAAAAGAGATATCTCATGTATGTTAAGAGTGAATGAACTACACATGCTTTTTCCCACAAGGAGTGAGTTGAATTGTTATTTCCCACACACACACACACACACACACACACACATTCTGTTAGTTAATCTGAAAGGCTTCTTACTATTGGTGTTTTTCCTTTGGTTGCCTATATTTTTGAGTGCTGTATTTAATATAGATTGTGTGTTAGGTTTTTTTTTCTTTGTCAGTGACTTACAGTAATCGCAACAGTCAAGGCATTTGGTAGGATGATGGTTGAAATATTTAAATTACTAATCAGATGCCAGACTTATATTTCAGTGTAATCTAAAGACAGAAAATGAATTAATGATGTTGGTCTCATTTAGATTTGGAATACTTTAATCTTAAATATTGTTGTGGGCAAAAAGTCAACTTCATTGTGAGGTGATGAAAACACCCCCCTTTTATGAAAAGTTTGTTTTGCATTTGATTCTTGGTACTTCGCTGGACTGATGAAATACAAATGTCTGTGAAATAAGAATGCTACCATGGTGACCTATACACCGTATACATGTTGAATGATTTTACAGCTGTAATATACTAGATGGTTCAGGGTTTACTAATGACAAATAAATTAAAGGAAATAAAAAAGTGAACATCATTGTTTGGTCTGTGTGTATACGCTCACATTCAGAATAAACCTTATTTTTCATACAGTTCACATCACTGTAACTATTTCCAAATATCAGCAACTATAATAATAGACAGCAGATGGCATCAAAAATGTGTTAAGGCCTTGCACCTCATCCACAAGATAGATTATCTATAAATATATACTGATCAGCCACAACATTAAAACTACTATATAACATTTATCTCATTACAATGGCACCTGTCAAGGAGTGGGATATGTTAGGCAGCAAGTGAACAGTCAGTTTTTAAATTTCATGTGTTGGAAGCAGGAAAAATGGGCAAGCGTAAGGATCTGAGGGACTTTGACAAGGACCAAATTGTGATGGCTAGACAACTGGGTCAGAGCATCTCCAAAACGGAAGGTCTTGTAGGGTGTTCCCGGTACGCAGTGGTAAGTTCCTACCAAAAGTGATTCAAGGAAAGACAAGCGGTGACAGGGTCATGGGCGCCCAAGGCTCATTGATGCGCGTGGAAGCGAAGACTAGCCCATGTTGTCCAGCCCCACAGAGGAGCTAATGTTGCACAAATTCCTGAAAAACGTAATGCTGGCCATGATAGAAAGGTGTCAGAACACATAGTGCATCGCAGCTTGCTACATAGCTGCAGACTGTTCAAAGTGCCCATGGTGACCCCTGTCCACTGCCGAAAGCGCCTTCAATGGGGCATGTGAGTGTCAGAACTGGACCATGGAGCAATGGAAGAAGGTGGCCTGATCTAATGAATCACATTTTCTTTTAGATCATGTGGAGAGCTGGGTGTGTGTGCGTTAAATGGTATCAACTGGAATGTGAAAATATTCTTGTTAAAGGAATAGTTCACCCAAAAATGACAATTATCTCATCATTTACTCGCCTTCATGCCATCCCAGATATATATGACTTTCTTTCTTCTGCTGAACACAAACAAAGATTTTTAGAAGAATATTTCAGTTATGTAGGTCCACACAATGCAAGTGAATGGTGGCCAGAACTATAAAGGTCCAAAAAGCACATAAAGGCAGTGTAAAAGTAATCCATAAGACTCCAGTGGTGAAATCCATGTATTCAGAGGCAATATGACAGGTGTGGGTGAGAAACAGATCAATATTTCAGTCCTTTTTTAACTATGAATTTCACTTCCATATTCTTCTTTTGTTTTTTGGTGATTCACATTCTGCGTGCATATCGCCTAGTCGGAGCTGGTCAAATGTGAGAAGGGTATAGGGTTGTTCCAAAAGGGGTGTGAGCTTCAAACCGCTATTGAAGATATAGAGAGCCCCAAACCTAACCCCTTCCCTAACCTTAACCATGAGTAGAAGTGATTCCCCATTATGGAGTTGACACAACCCCCTTTTGGAGTGACCCCACCCCTTTTGGAGTTCTCCAGCCTGCAGCTATTCCTACTTGTCAAATGTGGAGTTTTATAGTAAAAAAGGACTTAAATATTGATCAGTTTCTCACTTACAACTATCATATCACTTCTGAAGATATGGATTTAACCACTGGAGTCTTATGGATTACTTTTATGCCACCATAATCTACTTTTTGGACCTTCAGATTTCTGGATGTGATTCACTTGCATTAAATTGTCCATCAGAGCTGAAATATTCTTATAAAAAGCTTAATTTGTGTTCTGCAGAAGAAAGAAAATCATACACATCTGGGATGCCATGAGGTTAAATTAATGATAAGATAATTTTCTATCCCTTTAATCTTGTTACATAGCTGACAATGTATGCTTCTAATGTTTTAGATGTTGATCAACACGCTTTCAAGGCATCTGACCTCAATGGAATTGTTAACATGTGGATTGAGGTTGTTTTGGGTGCGCTTATCTGACCTTGTCTATGACAGCTGCGAACTCCCCGTCCCGTGTTCTTTCTGTGAAAGGACGTTGTTGTGAACAAGCCACGCCCTCTAACTTGTGCCATCGACCAAACCACGCCCCTTGGGAGAGACAGGTTTTTATCGTCACTCTTGTAATAAATAGCACGCGTTCTTCACTAAGCAGAAGTCTGAGCGGAGAAGAACGAAATACCTCGGAGGTTTAACCCAAACACAACTACAAATGGGCACCGTCGCCTAGCGTTTACCCAACCAATACTTGCATTTGGTGCTTTACCATCATCAGCACTTTCCACACTTAAAAGGTAAGCAAATTAGATATAAATTGAATGCATTAGGGAGATAAATATACTCTTCTTAGAAGGTAATCCAATCACATGGGAAAGACAGGCAATGGAAATAGGTAGAAGATCTACATTTAAACGTTTTGTCAATGTATGTCATACATTGTTTTGCGATGGTACCAGTAGATAAATCAATTAAGAATCCTACTGTTAATCAAATAATCTGAAATCACGTTTTTGTGAGTCATAGGTAAGTAAACCCCATAGTCTGACTTTTAATTCTTCTTACTGTTTTCTGTTTCATCAGTGGGAATTTATGCAGTTAATCCAGGATGGACCTCAGAGACATTAATCATTAATCTTACAGTTCATATAAAATCTTTGTTTAAACACTGGCCCATAACACTTACTTAGTTTAACATTTTTAAACCATGACTTTCACTGCACATAAATCATATTGGCATTATATTTATACTGTTAGCCAGAGGGGAATTATATTTAATGATTTATTTTTATACAAAATTTACAATCATATTTAATTAAACTACACAATGATGACTCTTTAAGACTTTATAGATATTACTGTTTCATTTTCTGTTAATGCAAGATTTTCTGTAAAGCTGCTTTGAAATAAGTTTCATTTATTGCATGTCAGCTGCTTAAATCATTTGGCTGACTCCTGTAGGTCTCATCCGCTCTATCTAGCACAGAAGGGTATTAACCAAATCCCAGTTCCCACCTGGAACATGACATTGATGTCTACAGGCCACACAAACAAAATTAATTCCACTACTTAATTCCATTGTATATACTAGTTAAACGTGTGTGTGTGTGTGTGTGTGTGTGTGTGTGTGTGTGTGTGTGTGTGTGTGTGTGTGTGTGTGTGTGTGTGTGTGTGTGTTACATTGCAAACTTCAATATACTTATTGTAAAATCGGTTACTTTCATACAATCATCAAGTGAGAACGAGTGTCATGAAATGTGAGCTGATATGCCTGCATGTTCCAGTGCCAATCTGGGTCTACGCTGCTCTAAGCAAACTGCTCTAAGCTGGATGTAGAAACTTGATACTTTAGGTAACAGCTGTTTTCAAGTATCATCGCAATCTGGTGTATAATTTCTCCAGTTTCAATGGAACATTCTCTTGTTCCTCCATATTTCAAACATGACACTTCTATGAACCTGAACTGTGCTCTACATGACCGATCTCACAGTCACAGCTATCAGTGTCAAGAAAATACCAATGCTATGCTTTTTTTTTTTTATACGCACATCTGTGGAGTACTTAGTTGGTTGACCTGGGAGCATCTTGAGTGTGATCTTGGCATGGTTTAAACGGCATTAAATCTTTGCGGGGTGCAATGCAGCTGTCATCTTCAAAGGCTGCTCAGATAGTCCTCATCAATGCTGTGAACTTTTTGTTTTAAACAGATCTTCCATCTTACCACACTGTTGACTCTTAGAGGACTGGAAAAATGGCAGCAATTCCATCCACCGGTTCCCTCATCGCCACTCATGATTACTACCGAAGTGAGTTCACTTTGTGTTCAAGATCATATTCTGTTTGTTTTTCATAAATGTGTGTATGTGTGTGTGTGTGTGTGTGTGTGTGTGTGTGTGTGTGTGTGTGTGTGTGTGTGTGTGTGTGTGTGTGTGTGTGTGTGTGTGTGTGTGTGTGTGTGTGTGTGTGTGTGTATATGTATATATATATTATATCCTTTATTAGTGAGATCTAGATTGATATGAATTAACAATTCTTGTTGAGCAAAGAAAAGCAACGCATTCATAATGACTCTTCGTTGCAAATGGGACCCTTTTAATTGGATTTTATATTCATGTTTTAGGGCGCATTGGATCTACTTCCAGCAATAGTTCCTGTGGCAGTTCGGAGTACACTGGGGAGGTCATTCCACACCCACCAGGTATATCATCTGAAAATGTTATAGCACCTGAGATCACTGCAAATATATATATATATTACTATATATGCGCGCATTTTAATGGTAAAGGGAAAGAAAAGCTAAATTAGTTTTTATGGCAGGTCTGGCACGGCAGGACTCTGGCCACTGGTGGTCCAGTTTCTTCTTTGGGAAGCAGAACCCAGCAGGATTTGAATCCCAGCAGAAGTGAGTTTGAGATCATTGTTTGTGTTTGGCTAGTACCAGCAACCCTCTATGAACTTTGAGAAAGAATTGCCATTGGCTAGTACATTTTTGATTTTACTCGTCAGATTTTGAGGACATGTGAGTGGAATGCAAATTAAAAAAGATATTAAGCAAATGGAGAAGGGTCCTCTTCACATATTTATAGTATTCCTATGACTTCACACAATGTAATATGCGGCATTGGACATTTTTATGCTTTTCATAATTTTAACCACATTTTAGTTTAGTTTTTTTTATGTACAAATTTCACATATGATGTCATGAAATTGCATTTTGAATAATGATACAAGCTGTTGTTACTATTATAAATGTAATATACATTGTTTAACTAAAGGTTCACAAGGTTGTAACCTAACAATGAACATAGAATATCACATCTAACAATTATTTAATATATTAAAAAAAATAATAATTGAAGTTCTACTATGAAAAACAAATGCACTAAAATGGTACTGTCTCTTTGAGAACCGGCAGCTCTGTGAGCATGGCCTAACATTACCGAGAGAGTAGCTGCACTGTTGTTTTCCCCTCATCTGTGCAATGTATGATTCCAATTATTGTTTCTTTTTGATCACTAATTGATGGTAGAAAGTATATTAAAAGTGACGTAAAATTAAAATGGGGTGCTAGGATCTCGTCTTTGGACACAATACACTGATTGAGCCAGAAGGAAAATTTTACTTGCATAATGTGTCTCACTTTCTTGTACAAATATGTATTGTACAAGTTCTCAAATTTCAATCTTCAAGCTCGAGTTTTGCAGCATTTTTTTACTAGGCTATAGATACTGTAAAATGGAGCATGTTGTGAAAACAGCCTGTCAAGGCCAAATAAGACCAATTTCTTTAGAGTGCATGCTCACGAGACACAACACAAAGTAAAAGATGAGGCTGAATCCAGCTTTTTAATCGGCAGATATTTATTCAGTAAAGGATCTCAGGCTTCATCACTATACAACCTGATTGGCAAGCTAAATCTGATTATTTACTAGCTGGTGGCTAATAACTTTTAGTCGCATAGCACAAAATTAAATCTCATATGCAAGTGATTTACTCTCAGTGTAGAGGGCTGCTTAGCTTCTTTTTGAAACAATTTAATAAGGGTCATACTTTTTGTTTATGCGAGGTAAGCCAACCTTTTTTTATCTGTGATTTGCAGGGCTGGTACCTACACAGTGACAAATGGTCAGGTGACATGTGTTGCCAAGGAGATTGTGTTGAAGAGACAACTGAGTGAGAGAAATGACTCCACGAAGGAGCCTGGATCTCCCCTCCCCTCATAAGCCACCCCCAATCCGATGCCACCCCCTTCTCCCCATCCGGGAGTCACCGTGGGCAGATGCAGGCGACGGAGGCTCCATTTTTCTTTTTAGTAAAAATTGGCTGTGTTTTTGTCATTGTTTGTTTTTTTTTTTTTTTTGTTTGTTTTTTTTTTTACCAAATCAAAGCTGTGTGTGTGTGTGTGTGTGTGTGTGTGTGTGTGTGTGTGTGTGTGTGTGTGTGTGTGTGTGTGTGTGTGTGTGTGTGTGTGTGTGTGTGTGTGTGTGTGTGTGTGTGTGTGTGTGTGTGTGTGTGTGTGTGTGTGTGTGTGTGTGTGTGTGTGTACAACTGGGGGGAGCGGTAGTGTAGCGGTTAGCGCGCTGCGCTACGAACCTGTTGACCTGAGTTTGATTCCCGCTCATGGCCAACACCAATGACGATTATCTGAACCGGTCCCAGGCCTCCCCTAGGTCGACTCAGCCTAAAATGAGTACCTCTCATTTTAGGTGTGGTGTGTAAACATCGCCACTGGGGAGACAAAGGCGGTTGGGCGTGGTGCTGGCCACCCACACCCTTGTGTACTGTTCCGGCCTTCATAGGTGCTTGCTAACAGCACTTGCCCCTACAGTCTGTTAAGGCTAAATGGGGGATCTTTGTCTTTGTTGTTTTTGAACAACTGTAATATTTTGTGCACTTTGTGATTGCAATATTTGCTATTAATAAATGACTGACTGCAACCACTTTATGGTGTGATCTCAATATGTTTGCAATGGAAATATGTACTTTTATATATAATGGATTAGCACCACTAACAACAGGTAACTGCTACAAAGAGAGCTTGATGGACAGCCTGTGTGCAAGACATTTGGAATTAAGCAGGCTTTAGTGTAATTAAAACACCGTGCTGAGATTGGTCACTAATATGGTTTATATAACACTGAAACCTGCTCAGAGGATTGAGAATGGAGGCATCTATCGTACATGTGGTGATGAAACTCAAGCAGTATTCATCAAGTTCCATCCATCTATCATAGACCGCTAGCAGAATTAACCTTTAGAAACCAGCTAATGTAAATAAGAAAATCAGAACACCGTAGCCATTTGTAAGCACGAATGGCAAAAAGAATGCATGTCTTTTTGGCTTAGTTGGCTTATGAAGGGTAATCATAAGATGATTCATCTCAAGTTTGACCAACAAATAAATTCTGTCGTAAAGTCTTGTTTTTTCCATCTTAAACTTCTGTCCAAAGTTAAAACTTTTCTATCTTTTAACGATCTTAAAACTGTCACATGCTTTTGTTTTATCTCGTTTGGACTACTGTAATTCACTATATACTGGATTACCCCAATCCTCCCATGTCACGGCTTCAGGTGGTCCAAAATGCCGCAGCCAGGTTTTTAACTGGGGTTCGTAGACGAGAACACATTACTCCGATATTATTGTCTTTAAATTGGTTGCCAGTGTGTTATAGAGTTGAATTAAAAATTATGCTGCTAGTTTTTAAGGCTTTGACTGGTCTGGCACCATCCTATCTGTCAGATCTTGTAAATGTAAAAAAGTCAACAAGAGGCTTGCGATCCTCAGACAGCATTATACTGTCATATCCCAGATCGAGATTGAAGTTGCGAGGTGATCGTGCGTTTTCAGTGGCCGGTCCTAGGATATGGAACAGTCTTCCTTTATCTGTGAGGTCTGCAACGTCTGTGCATGATTTTAAATCTAAGCTACAGTCTTCTCTTTTAACGCTTGCATTTCATTCATAACTTTGGTTTCGCTAAACCCTAACCTAGTGTTTTATTGTCTGTTACTGTATTGTGTGTGGTTTGTTTTATACTTCTTCATTTGTACAGCACAGTGGTCAACTTCTGTTGTGTTTATTTGTGCTTTATAAATAAATAAATGAAATGAAATGAAATCACATGTTCTCCAAACCTGAAAAAGTAGAAAAGTGGCATTGATTTAAAAGCAGAATATTGGGCAAAAATAAACCAGCTGTGTGTACTTTGCCATAAACAACATAATACAGCAACAAATGATTTTAAACCACTCTCTTGTAACTTCTTCTGAAAAAAGAAGGACCGTTTGTTCTCCAAATAAACATTACTTTTTGAGCCAGCGTGCTTTAACAAATGTTTTATAAAAGCCTCTGTATCATAAACAAAGACTGAATTTGATATTCAATTAATTGATGTCAAGTTTGATTATGAGATTTGAGAGCTACCACAAAGGGGTAGATTTTCAGTAAATAAAGACTTCATTTTCAGTCTTCAACATCTGGCTTCAGAAAATGTGAAAATTAGTGTTGTGAATCAATTTATTTTTTAAAACAGTAATTGCACAGTTTTCTGTGATTAATTGCAATGTATCATAGTGCTTGATTAAACATTAAAAACAAACATTAAAATATATTCATAAATATATTAACTTTATACTTTGTCTCAAAGAAATTGGTTAGTCATCATTTATTTTCAATATTTAAATATGTAACAAAAATTACAAATGTGCCATAAAATTGGTGGACATGCTGTAATTAAAAGTTTTCTGCCATTTTCAGTGGACTTTTTTAATAATGGGATCAAATGGCAGGTTCAGTTTGCATCAAGCTTTATTGGCAAGATAAACTCTTGAAAAAAATAACTTTTTTCTTTTTGGTTCAGATGACAATGAGTGAGCATTTTTGGGAAATACAAAGAGATACAGCAGCTTGACCATATTTCTCCCACACCTGGCTCATCACTTGCGGGTGAACTCTCCATTCTCAGAACAGTAAATCCGCTCCCGTGTTTATTATGCCCGGGACATGCATTGCGCATAATGAATAACCGTGCACAGCTCCACACAATCAGTTTCTGTGCAAGGATGTGCAGTTGAGTTACGCGTGTACCTCTTGGAAATTTACAAAATTGCAGAAACTCGTAAAATTTCCCAGCACTACTATTTCTGTTACTTTTGGTTCTTTTTGGAACTTTTATTTGGAAGGAAAAGAGCAGCATAATATTCTTCAAAGCATGTCCTTTTGTGTTCCACAGAAGAAAGAAAGAAATACGGGTTTGGAACGACATGAATGACAGAATTTTTTTTTTTAAATGTGGGTGAACTATTTCTTTATATGGTGGTTAGAACAATGATATGACACAATGACTTAAAACACCTTCACTGACCTTGTCCACAATAGAATCAGGCATGACCTGATTCATGAACCCTGCTCCTCATGTCAGCACTCACCTTTGTAACATTTAATTTGGGACAGTGTTTAATGTTCCCAGTACTTTAGCTTTTGCCTAGTTGGATATTTTGGTGGCAGTAGGTGTCCATCTCTGATGTCACAGTCTTCAAACAGAGACGACCTAAAACTGGCACACAGCCTTAGTCATGACGGAGTGTGGAATCTCCCAGCAAGTGTTTTTGTGCGAACATGCTCATGCAAAGTGTTCCTCCAGTCTCATCTGTACTTCTAGGTTACTCTGTACAAAGTTGAACATGCACACAGATGAGTTTGTAAACAGACACGATGTGTTCCAATGGGTTCCAAAACTGCTTGTATTGCAGTAGCAGAGGATGAGACACAATTATTGGTAACAGTAAAATAGGAAAAGAGAAAGCATCTGGCTTTAATGTAGATTGTGTAAAAATTATTCATTCAAATGATGAACTCTTTCAGAAAATATTTTTTTAGCAGACTGGAATTAGCACATTAAACACCTGTAGCAAGTTTTTCCATGTAATCTGTTCTTTGTTACCAATGGTGTTTATAGTAGAAGGGTTTATTCTGATAATTGGCAATTAAGTTTGATCCTGCTTTGTTTATTGTTGATCAAGCAAATTATATATTTATTAAGGCTGCTCCTTGTTGTTACCTTCATGAATGAACGCACACCTCACAGGTACATGGATTATTAATCCACCAAAGTATTTAAATGCTCCAAAGTGTCTGTCATTTAAACAGCTTCTGAATATGTAATATTTCTAGTAAGACTGACCCAACACAGAGAACCCCTGATCATAAATTCAGAGTGCATGCTCTGTAAAACTTTGGGTTATTCCGAAAATATACATGGTCAAATGTAACAACCCAAACAAATCAGTAAAACATTATTTTAGCTCAATAAACTAATCAGTTAAATCCAGAGGTGTATAGTAACAAAGTACAAATATTTCGTTACTCTACTTAAGAACTGTTTATTAAAGTACTTTATTGAGTATAAATATTTCTTTGGACTTTTACTTTCACTTTACAACATCTTGAAGAGAAAATGTATACTTTTATTCCGATAAATTTCTCCAGACGCTTTCCTTACTTTTGTGACTGAACACCGCAAAAAAAAAAATAACAGCAGTACATGCAAAAATGCATTCATATCGGCAATAGCGACATTGTGATTTGCTAAAAGAATCATTTGAGTCGAAGCTTTTAAATTTGATTCCTTTGAACTGAACAAAAATATTCAAAAAATGGTTGAATTGTTCGTTTTGAGAATCATGAATCTGAATCAAAATCACAAGCGTAGCACGCGGCAGATTACGTGTTCCGTCGTCTGTCTCCACTGGGGAAGAAGCTGCTCATGTGAGTTAATTTGAATTAACTTTATGAAAGCTGTGAAATAATGAAGTTATGTGCGATCAGTCTCCTGCCTTTCCAGGAGACCTGTTAATATAAAAGTCAATCACATGTGTTTTAAACAAGGTATGATGGTTATGAATAATTACCAGCACTCAAGAAAATGTCCAACAGGAGGCCTATTTATTTTTTATATTTTATGAAGATGTGAATGGACTTTGCCACAGTTAAATTCGTTTTCTGATGGTTTCTAAAGTGTCATATTTGCTTTGTAGCACATTTATGCTACAGTATGTGGTAACTAGGGGTTTCTGGATGGTTGCTAGGGCATGCTATGCAGTTATCAAGGCGATCTCTTCTGTGTGTTTTGGTGCAGTGCTACAGTATGTGGTTGCCAGGTTGTTACTATGCTGTTGCTAAGTTGTTTTCTGTGTTTTTTTGCACATTGCCTTGCAGTTGCTAGGGTGTTCTGGGTGGTTGCTTATTGGCCCCATATCCCATAAATATGATCATTCTGATTTGACATGAATGCGCCAAAAACTAATAATTTTTTCTCACCGTCATTCGATCCAAGATGTGTATGACTTTATTTATTTGTATATAAAAGAATTTACAGTAGAATATTGCTGTTAAGTAGGTCGATTCAATGTAAGTAAATAGTGGCCAGACCGTTAAAGCTCCAAAAAGCACATAAATGCAGCATAAGAGTAATCCATAAGGCTCCAGTGGTTTCATCAATGTCTTCTGAATGGATCAAATTGTTTTTTTGGTGAGAATAGACCAAAATTTAACTCTTTTTTCAACTATACATTTTGACATTAGCAGTATTCTTGTCAATCAAGTTCGATTAAACTTTCTATAGCGCCACCTAGGACTCTGCGCATGTGCCAAGCACAAGAAAGTGAAATCAAGCTTGAAATCATGATTGTGCCTAGAGATTGCTATAGCAAGATATACAGTAAAAAATTGTTACAGTTTGGATTGGTTACAAACAAAACCAACTGAATCGCTTCAGAAGATATTAATTTAACCACTGTAGTAGTATGGATAACTTTATGCTTGAAATGTCTGACTACCATTCAGTTGCATAGAATTGACCTACAGAGCTTCTAAAAATCTTTGTATGTGTTCTGCAGATGATGATTTAAAAAGAAAAAAAAGAAAGAATGAGGCCATGAGAGTATATAACACATATGGCTGCTCTTTGGTTTGTGGCCCACCCTCTGGAGTCTGAATCATTGGGTGTCTGATTGCAGAGTACAAGAGGTGCCCAAACTCTGGCAGGAAAGTGATTCTAGCCAATCATTGTGCAAATGACTAAGTACCCATCCTGAATAACTTTTATTTTTTCCAGTTAGGTCTGCCAGGCAAGTCCCAGAGTGTTCCCGTTTTTATTTCTGATCACCACACAGCCAAAACATGAACACGTTGTGGCAACGCTCATGTTACTGTGTTGAGTTTGAATGTTTCAGCAGCAGGGGTGTAAAGTAACGAATTACAAATACTCACGTTACTGTAATTATCTACTTTTCCCCAAGAATGTTATTTTTTAAGTAGTTTACATTTTTATACTTTTACTTGAGTACCTTTTAAGTGCTGTAACTGTATTTTTATGTGCTATTTTCCCACCGTCTGTGTTCGCTACTTCCCTGTCCTGATTTAATTTGTATCTATCAACATGATTGTCTAGGGAGAGTCTCGTGACTCCCGTCAAAAACCTCTTGAGTTGTATGTATTACTTTTATGCTGCTCTTATGTGATTTTATGAGCTTCAATATTTTAGCACAGATTCAATTTCATTGTATGGACCAAAAGAGCTGAGATATTCTTCTAAAAATCTTAATTTGTGTTCTGCAGAAGAAAAAAAGTCATACACATCCAGGATGGCATGAGGGTGAGTAAATGATGAGAGAATTTACATTTTTGGGTGAATTATTACTTTTTAAGCATGATGCCTTTACCAAACAACTTTCCCATGCTTGCTCTACCTCCTCCAATGTGCAGGACATGACGTGCCAAGTGATCCTGCTTATTTAGCATTTTTTTGCATTCCTTGCATTGTTCGAACATGTTTTATGCACAACAATAACACTCTGTCTGCATTAAGGGAAATTTAGACCCTACACATAAACTGATTTTAATTTAATTGTTTCATACATTACGGTTTTAAAATGGTGATCAGTGTATTGAAAATAACTTTTTAATCTTTTAATTTCTGTTATCATGTCTCCCTTTTCTTTAGACTTTTATTGCATGTAAATGGTCTGCACTTATATAGCACCTTTTTATTAACCTTAGAGGTTACCAAAGCATTCACACTCATACACCAATGCAAGGCTGCCTGCCATTGGGTGCAACTTGGGGTTCAGTGTCTTGCCCAAGGACACTTCGGCATGTGGAGTCGTGCGGGCTGGGCCGTGAACCACCAACCCTGCGATTAGCGATCAACCCGCTCTACCACCTGAGCCACAGCCGCCCCATGTAGTGTTTATCATAGATATAGGTTTTGCAACTCTGTACTCAATACTCACTACTCAGGAGTACTTTTAAATTAACTACTCTTTTATTCTTACTTGAGTAGTTTTTAGGGCAGCTACTTTTAACCTACTCACACTACATTTATTGGGAAGTAACAGTACATCTACTTGAGTATGATTTTTCAGTACTCTTTCCACCCTTGTTCAGCAGTAACAAAAATGCCTCTTTGTCAACAGGGAATGCAAGATATGTTGTATCTGCATTGTGCCTATATATATATATATATATATATATATATATATACAGTGAGGAAAATAAGTATTTGAACACCCTGCTATTTTGCAAGTTCCCCCACTTCGAAATCATGGAGGGGTCTGAAATTGTCATCGTAGGTGCATGTCCACTGTGAGAGACATAATCGAAACAAAAAAATCCAGAAATCACAATGTATGATTTTTTAACTATTTATTTGTATGATACAGCTGCAAATAAGTATTTGAACACCTGAGAAAATCAATGTTAATATTTGGTACAGTAGCCTTTGTTTGCAATTACAGAGGTCAAACGTTTCCTGTAGTTTTTCACCAGGTTTGCACACACTGCAGGAGGGATTTTGGCCCACTCCTCCACACAGATCTTCTCTAGATCAGTCAGGTTTCTGGGCTGTCGCTGAGAAACACGGAGTTTGAGCTCCCTCCAAAGATTCTCTATTGGGTTTAGGTCTGGAGACTGGCTAGGCCACGCCAGAACCTTGATATGCTTCTTATAGAGCCACTCCTTGGTTATTCTGGCTGTGTGCTTCGGGTCATTGTCATGTTGGAAGACCCAGCCTCGACCCATCTTCAATGCTCTAACTGAGGGAAGGAGGTTGTTCCACAAAATCTCGCAATACATGGCCCCGGTCATCCTCTCCTTAATACAGTGCAGTCAGCCCTGTCCCATGTGCAGAAAAACACCCCCAAAGCATGATGCTACCACCCCCATGCTTCACAGTAGGGATGGTGTTCTTGGGATGGTACTCATCATTCTTCTTCCTCCAAACACGGTTAGTGGAATTATGACCAAAAAGTTATATTTTGGTCTCATCTGACCACATGACTTTCTCCCATGACTCCTCTGGATCATCCAAATGGTCATTGGCAAACTTAAGAAGGGCCTTGACATGTGCTGGTTTAAGCAGGGGAACCTTCCGTGCCATGCATGATTTCAAACCATGACGTCTTAGTGTATTACCAACAGTAACCTTGGAAACGGTGGTCCCAGCTCTTTTCAGGTCATTGACCAGCTCCTCCTGTGTAGTTCTGGGCTGATTTCTCACCTTTCTTAGGATCATTGAGACCCCACGAGGTGAGATCTTGCATGGAGCCCCAGTCCGAGGGAGATTGACAGTCATGTTTAGCTTCTTCCATTTTCTAATGATTGCTCCAACAGTGGACCTTTTTTCACCAAGCTGCTTGGCAATTTCCCGTAGCCCTTTCCAGCCTTGTGGAGGTGTACAATTTTGTCTCTAGTGTCTTTGGACAGCTCTTTGGTCTTGGCCATGTTAGTAGTTAGATTCTTACTGATTGTATGGGGTGGACAGGTGTCTTTATGCAGCTAACGACCTCAAACAGGTCTAATTTAGGATAATAAATGGAGTGGAGGTGGACATTTTAAAGGCAGACTAACAGGTCTTTGAGGGTCAGAATTCTAGCTGATAGACAGGTGTTCAAATACTTATTTGCAGCTGTATCATACAAATAAATAGTTAAAAAATCATACATTGTGATTTCTGGATTTTTTCTATTTAGATTATGTCTCTCACAGTGGACATGCACCTACGATGACAATTTCAGACCCCTCCATGATTTCCAAGTGGGAGAACTTGCAAAATAGCAAGGTGTTCAAATACTTATTTTCCTCAGTGTATAAAGCATTGACATCCCTCAATCAAACAGCTGAATGACCAGTGAAACTCTGCAGACTCATTAGCACTTGGCAGGTCCTAAACCAACTAAAACTGCAATGGAAAGTTTTCACAGATTGCGAAATGTCCCAGGTCCTCAGGAACTGACCTGAAAAATTTTGTTCACACATATCATGTTTGCTATCTCACTTATACCTCGGATTTGATGAGCAGCAGAGACAGTAAAAGGGGTCATATTATATTTCATTGCTAAAATAAAAATGTAATTGTACTATTCAACACTAACTTTCAGAAATCAGAACTTAAAACTAAAGCTGCAAAAATGTCTTAGTCTGAAATCCAGGAACTAATTTCCCCCTAATATATGACTGCCCACATTTACGCATCAACAAGCCCAAAACACATTCAGAAATGAGCCCAACATACTTGAAGTGAGGTAATAAAGAGCAAGTGGTATACATATTATTATTCCTAAACACCAGAAAATGGTCATTAAAAACTCAGTTATGACAAACAAACATGCTATCATTGTAAGTGAACCTTCAAGGAATCGTTCACCAAAAATGAAAATTCTCTAATCATTTACTTCTCCTCATGCCATGCTAGATGATAAAAATATTTCTAGGTCCATTCAATGTAAGTGACATCAACATTTTGAAGCTCCAAAAGTATATAAAAGCAGCATAAAAGTAATCCATACGACTCCAGTGGTTAAATCCTTATCTTCAGAAGATAGGTGTGTTTGAGAAACAGATCAATATTTAAGTCCTCTTTTACTATCAATCTCCAATTTCACTTTCCCATTCTTCTTCCTTTGTACATATCGCCACCTACTGGGCAGGAAGGAGTATTTATAGTAAAAAAGGACTTAAGTACTGATCATTTTCGAACCCACAACTATCATATAATTTTTGGAAATGTGGATTTAACAACTGGAATCTTATGGATTACTTTAACGATGCCTTTATGTGCTTTTTGGAGCTTAAAAATTTTGGTATCTTACTTGCATTGTGAGGACCTACAGAGCTGAAATATTTTTCTAAAAATAGTTGTTTGTGCAGGAACAACAAACAATTTGCGGTAAGTCATGGCATCCTCTCATGTTATTTCTTCCAGCATTGCATGTCACATGTTTACAATAGCCTCCTCCATCAGCAGCGAGGGATTCACTTGTGATAAATGTAAGGAATTAGTCAGGCTGACGGAGAAGGTTAATGAGTTACAGACTCGCATCCGAATGCAAGTGGAGGTCAGTGAGAAAGAGAAGCCAGTAGATACTGTTTCGGATGTGGGCAGTACAGAGAGCAACATACACACTTTGTTTCCGGCTATAGAGCCCCTGCAGCTGGGCATTTGGGTGATTCTCGGCGGCATACTCGCTCAGCAAAGAGACACCACTCTCCCGTTCCTGTTAGGGTTTCCAATCAATTCTCCCCACTCAGTGATACACCCACTGAGAATCATTTTGAAAGAGCCCTTGTTATCGGCTATTCTATTGTAAGGAACGTGGAAAAAGAGACTCCAGCCACTATTGTTGATTGCATTTCGGGGGCCAGAGCGTCTGACATCAAATACAATTTTTCAAGTGCTGGCTAATGCTAAATGTAGATTTTCTAAAATTGTTATCCATGTCGGCACTAACGATGTCCGGCTTCGCCAGTCGGAGATCACTAAAGATAATGTTAAAGAGGTGTGCAAATTTGCAAAAACGATGTCAGACACTGTAATATGCTCTGGTCCCCTCCCTGCTCATCGTGGTGACGAGGTTTATAGTAGATTAGTAGTCACTGAATGGCTGGATGTCTGAGTGGTGTCTGAAGAATAAAATAGGATTTATAGACAATTGGAAGAGTATTTGGGGTAGACCTGACCTGCTAAAGAGAGACGGACTCCATCCCTCCAGGGAAGGTGCCGCTCTCCTCTCTAGTAATTTGGCTCATAGTCTTAATAATGATAGTAATTTACTAACTGGGGCCCAGGTCAGGAAGCAGACAAACTGGTTAATCCGAACGTCTGCTAGCTGCCTTGAGACGTCACACAGGTCACATAAACTACAACACATAGAGACTGTATCACCTAGATATCTCATAGAGACTGTGTCTGTTCCCCGAACTACCAAACAATACCCTCAATAAATAATAAAAAAAAAAATTGATTACGGTCAAACTTGAACAAAATATCAACGAAATAAAAGATTGGATATCCAAAAATTTCCTTCTACTCAATTCTGACAAAACAGAGGTACTATTTATTGGACCAAAAAACTCTAAAAATAAGCCGCTAAAATATAATTTGACTCTCGATGTATGTACTGTTACATCATCTTCAACAGCGAAGAACTTAGGTGTTATATTTGATACCAAGCTGTCCTTTGAAAATCTAATTAGATTTTTTATACAATTCAATCGGTTCAAAATGCAGCAGCCAGAGTGCTAACAAGAACCAAGAAATATGATCATATTAGCCCCATTTTATCATCGTTACATTGGCTACCTGTTAAATTCCGTATTAATTTTAAATTCTAACTACGTACAAAGCTTTGAATGATCTAGCTCCGCAATACTTAAGTGATGTTCTACCACGCTATATTCCAACACGTTCATTAAGATCGCAAAATTGTGGCCTGTTAATAGTTCCTAGAATATCAAAATCCACAAAAGGAGGTAGATCCTTTTCATATTTGGCTCCTAAACTATGGAATAGTCTCCCTAACACTGTTCGAGATGCAGACACACTCTCTCAGTTTAAGTCTAGACTAAAGACTCATCTATTTAGCCAAGCATACACCTAATTTATCCTCCAACCCACAATTAGGCTGCTTTAGTTGGGTCTGCCGGAACCAGAAACATTGAGCATGATCTCTAACTCTGCAATAAATTTAATGGCATCTATGCTAATATTATTTTATTTGTTTCCATGTCTCAACCTCGGGACTCCTATCCTGAGGTCACCAGAACCGGCTGGATCCAGCTCCATTCCTGCTTTGTGTTGGACTCCACTGCTAAGTGTCGCTGAATGATGACTAAATGCAGCCGGTGCAAGCCAAACGTCACTTCAGTCTATTATGATGGACTTCAGAGGATGAACTGGTGCCAACTCCAACCTGCATCACCTCGGTCTATTGATGGACTACGATCGTGAAATGGAATGCATAGACTAACTATTGCCAACAAAAGCCTTCATCAGCCAATTAACAAGGACAATTGCATCTATGTAAACTTCTTCAATTAATCAAGGATGGACTTCAAAGACATTGGTCTTTTGATCTTACTGTTCAAACACAATCAATGTATTAACACTGACCATTATTACAATGTATTAACACTGAACATTACTACTTAGTTTAATAATTTTAAACCATGATTTTAACTATACATAAAAGTAATATCTACATTATGTTCATGATGTTAGCCAGAGGGAAACTGGCCCCCACAGTGAGTCTTGTTTCTCCCAAGATTATTTTTCTCCATTAATCTACATCTTATGGAGTTTTGTGTTCCTTGCCACAGTCGCCTACAGCTTGCTCACTGGAGTTATTAATAAAACTATTATTTAATTATTTTTAAGAATCGTATTTTATCTAATTACACAATGATGATTCATCAACTTTATAGACATTACAGTTTTATCGTCTGTTAATGCTGATCTTCTGTAAAGCTGCTTTGAAAAGATGCGTGTTGTGAAAGGCGCTATACAAATAAAATTTACTTGACTTGACTAAGTGAAACTGTAAGTGAAATGTTTTTTAATGATAAAACAATGCTTGATACAGCCCCTTTAAATGTTTTCAGATTTCTTTAAATCAGTGCAGATTTGTTGATTGGAATCTAGCTGATATTATATAATTTGGTAAAGTGAAAACAAAAGGCTCAGTACAGGTTTTATTTATTATTCCAAGCATCTGATCCACTCAGAAACATCTGTCTTTCCCTCTGTATGGGAAAGAAACATCACAGTAGTATAAAAATAATGTTCAGTATTGGCTGGTATTGTCTGATTGGATTTGAGGAGATGGCTTATAAAATTCTATGTGAATGTCACATGAAATTAGAAAATAAGTATGCAACATAGTAAAAAAATGGTCAAAGAAATGGGAAAACAGGTGTTTACAAAATTTTAAAATAGAGAAAATAACTAGTCTCTGTGCATTGCTGGTGTTGTTAACTCTTAACATTGCTGCCATCTGCTGGATCTGATGTTTCATTGCAGCTCTCCATGGTCAATTCCACGTATCGAGAACAGCTACTCTCCAGCAGTTTTTTAAGCTGGCTGAAATCTGGCCTTTCATCTGCCGAGCCACTCCAACACATCAGCATTATGTCATAAATGTGTGACGGGCACTTATGGGGTGCAGGCATTCTGTACCCCGACGAGATCAGATGGAACACCTCATGATTTGAGTAAGCTGCAAAAATACACACAGAAAAGTGATGTACACTAGCCATGCTCAGATCTGCATAAACAAATATATACAGTAGAGTGGTATACGTACTTGGATATGGCAGTCCACCATACGTGAAAATTTCATACAGGAGGACTCCAAATGACCAAACATCAGATTTGTTGGAGAACCTTCCATGGCTGATAGCTTCAGGAGCAGACCATTTATATGGGATCTTTTTATCTCCAGATGAATAAATTGGCTCCTGTGAAAAAAGCCATCCAACAAATTATCCCACAAATTTTAAAAGGGGGGTGTCACCGCAATTATGACAGCATTCCTGCATTCAAGTATTCAAGAAAATGTACCCCAAAATAAAAATTCCTTATGTCGGCTCATGTCGTTTCAAACCCATATGACCTTCTTTGTTCTGTAGAACACAAGCACTATGAGAAATGTTATTTCTAAGTGGATTTCTATTTTACGCAAAAACTTGTGGTTCTGCTAAAAACAACGCAAGTACTCATGTGTACCACTGGGAACGAGGCTCTCTCATAGTGCTTATGAATGTGCATCAGACGTCAAGACTTACACCTTAAATTTAGGGTTGTTTCTCAAATAAACCTGTCATCTATCTTCAGAAGATTTGGAATATGATGCACTTGTTGCATGGACTACTTTTACAATACTTTTGGGTACTTTTTAAAGCTTTAAAGTGAGGCATCTTTCTTAAAACACCTCCTTTTGTATTCTACTTAAGAAAGTCATATGGGTTTGGCTGTATATCAGGTATGCAGCGTTCAGCATTTATACGGATCGGGAATCACTCCAACAAGTCTGATCCGAATCCGATACTGTGTGTTAGTCATGTTCATTACTGTCAAGCTCAAAAAGTGACATAAAAGAACCATTAAAACACCATTAAAGCAGTTCATCTGACTCATGCATTTTATTCAAAGCAGCTTGAAGACGTGCAATAGCACTGTGAATCACAAAAGGCTGTTTAATAACTTAATATATCAAATGCACATGCAGCTCCAGCCTGTCACTGAATGGCACTGCTCTGTTTACACACACTTGCGGCTATTTTTACAAACAACATCTCAGATGTAGATGCTCAATAGTTCAGTTCACTTATAATATGCATTTATAATGGCACCAGAGATGCCTTTTTTTTTCATTCTTTTTTTTATACCAGAATTTGAATAAGAAGCGAATTAAACTAATGTGATCTTGCCTACAAACAGACACATACAGGACATCCTGTTGAGTTCAGAATGTCAAAATAAAAGCGTGAGGGTTTAAAAGTTAAAGCTGCACGATTGAGATATATTATTATATATTACTATTATAATATATTATTATTATAATTTGTTTACAAATTATAATAATATTTAAGTTGAATGGGTTCCAAAAAATAACTGTGAATGAAAAGTGAGCTGATATCTTACAACTAAATTGAACAAAAGAGATCTGAATCCTATAATGTCCAGATGTAAGTTGAAACATTTTCAGCTTCTTTTCTGTTGATGATGTATACTGAAATTACTGTTAATTTTCTGCAACAATATCCAGTAAACTAGTTCATAATAAAGTGTTTCTTAATAAGCTATACATTTATATTGAAATAATGTGTCGTTAGAGGTTTGTGTTTCTTTACATAATAAAGGTTTGTGTTTCTTTACATAATAAAGAGCACACCCAATTAGTTCCACACAATAATGTAGATAATCTAAACTGATTATGCAAAAAACAACACTTGTATCGGATTGGGATCGGTATCAGCCAATACTGAGATTTCTGATATTTGAATTGGAAGAGAAAAAGTGGTATCGGTAACCCCCAACTAGAAGCCAATCCTTACCTTGACGATTCGAGCTAGTCCAAAGTCAGCCACTTTACAGATGTAGTTCTGTCCCACTAGAACATTCCGGGCTGCCAGGTCTCTGTGAATGCTTTTCTGGTCCTCAAGATACACCATCCCATCAGCCACCTGACTTGCCATATCTGTCATTACCTGCTGCTCTAGGTTCCGCCCCTCCTCACCTGTAGGAAGGAAAAATAGAAGGAATCTACTTTAAAACTGCATTTTGTGTGAAATCTGTGACAATAAAAAGAGTGTTTTGCTAAATGACACAAAGAAATGTGTACAAGGCTATAAGTGTGTACACTGCATGTTCTTTAAACTAACTGGCCACAAGGAAATTTTTTGTGAATGTATGAAGTCAGTTAAGTCTCAAATTCACAGTGTCCTAGCAGAGTAACCACAGGTGTAGTTCAACACATTAAGTTGGTTTGATAAATTGTAATCTTGTGCAACAACATGCAAACCTTTTCTAAGTGAGGCTTAATGGGATAGTTCACCCAAAAATGAAAATCATGTCATCATTTACTCATGCACATGTCGTTCCAAACCCATATGCTTTTTGTCTTCTGTGGACTGCCAAATGTCTCCTTTTGTGTGAAGTAAAAAAGTCATACGGGTTTAAAATGACACTAGGATGAGTAAATGATGACCATATTTTTATTTTGGGGTGGCCGAATCCTTTTAGTGTCCAAATACTGTTTCAGGCTATTATATAATTAACATTAATGAAAGATACATTAAACATTAAAGTGGATCTGTTAAACTTATTAACTAGGTTGATAGCTAGGGTTGCCACCCATCCAGGATCGCCTGGTTTTTGGCCATCTGTCCTGGAAAAGTTTAATTCCATTCCAATTACAAAATTTTCCTGACGTGTTTACACATATGTTTAGCACATTATGCAAGAGGGAGAATCAAACACAATCTCATATGAATCATAAGAATGTCAGATTAATTTTAGTGAACTGGTTTGTTCGGATGTTTGAGATTTTTCACTTTTGAGTGACCAATCATTAAAACTTATGTCTACTTACTATAATGCTTTAATGTTCTGGAAAACATGTCCAGAAAAGGAATCCTTTTACTGTAACATCTCTTAAATTCATAATTAGGTTCTAATGTTAATGAATGGAACATTATTGTAGTGTTGCCGGATTTTGTAATCATTATCAAAATTAAACTAGTAACATTTAAAATATCAGAGATTTTTTTTAATTTAATTTGGCTAAAGAATACTCAATTCAATTTGATGGAGATTTCTTATGAAATTGAAATGCATAAATCTTGAAATGCATAGTGTAAATCTTGAAAAATGTTAATTTAGGGAATGCTTATGTACATTTATTTGATTTTTGTTTTTTACGTTATTCACAACTTTATAATTTATACATACAGTAGGCTACATATTTATACATTTTAAAACATTTAAATGTCAATTTATTAAAATTCCATCAAATTGAATTGATTAATCTTGAACAATGAATAAATAAATAAAACATTTTTGTTTTAATTTAATTTTGTAAAAAAAAATTACACAATTAATTTTGATGGAATTTTGTTGTGAAATTGAATGTGTTTTAAATGTGTATAAAAATTTATTATATGCTATATATGCTGTAATTTCCATATCAAACAAGGAGTAAACAATCCTAAATAATATGTTTTATTTCTTATATGATGACCAGCAATATGTTTTTCAGTCATTGATCAAGTGTCCAGGAATTTTACAGGGCCAAGGAGGCAACCATATTGACAGCTGAGAGTGAAAGGATAGAGTCTTCTGACCTCGCAGAAAATCAAGTAGGTTGCCTTTTTCCATAAGCTCAGTGATGATGTAGAAGGGGGTGGATCTTGTGCAAATGGCAAACAGTGTGATGAGATGCCTGTGTCTTAGCTTTTTCAGTATTTGAGTCTCCATCTGAAACTCCCTGTGGTTTATAGACTCTAAAGGAGAAAGGTGAGAGATAATAAAGCAGTACAGATGATAAATATCAGCTGACTAGCAGGGCGAGTCCTTCCACAACTAATCAGTCCAACAAGTTGCGAATGAGTAATATATTATGTATACATATATGTAAATAGCTCCTTCAGGGAAATATCTGCACTGTCTGATGCAAGGAGTTTTGAGACCAACTTTACAAGAGTTCTCATTGTGTTCTGTGCTCTCATTCACTCTTACACAGTCACAGAACAAGAATCCCAACATTTCTCACATTCACAAGCAGTTACAGGAACAGAAAAAGTAGATAAAGCTGACGTAGTGGATTCCGGCTAAGAGTTTAGCCTTAGGAGGTAATATAACCAAAGCATATGCACCAACCCTACCATTATTTTTGAGGATCTTAATGGCCACATTGACCATGCCTTTCCACTTTCCACGGTAAACATCAGCAAAGTATCCTTTGCCGAGCTCCTCTTCAAGAGTGAACTCTTCTTTTGGTAACTCCCAGTCATCTACCGTTTGGTGGGAAAGATCCTGTGGTTTTGGTTCTGGCTGTTGGCATTAGACAAAACAAAGAGAAACTCTTGAAGGGGAAGCGCACGGTGAAACAGAAAACAAATGTAATATGTACAGTACATTTGTACATTTGGTTTGTGGTGATACAACTGGTACAGTATATAGGGGAAAACGGTATATAGACAGAATATACTTTATGTGGCATAATATAAAAAATAAATAACATGTAATGAAAGAAGTTGATACAATTTTAAATCTATAGTTAATGTAATTAGTTCCAATTGATTGTAAGGGCTGAAAAGAAATTGCCATTTAATAATCATGAGTTCTTTGATCTAAAATGAGCTTTTTATAAGGACTTCAAACCAAAGGTTTAGGATTATAAAGGCAAGTGATTTTTATTAGTTTGTATGGTTTGTTGTCTTGAAATGTTTAATGAACAGTAATATGAACATGGCTAATTCTTTAAAAAGGATGCTGAATTACTCTTTCCACCAGACAGTCTTCTTCCACTTGTCACAGATGTTTTCTTGTGGTAGGTGTCTCACTATCTTAGTTCCTCTTGAATGGCACATATTTCAGTGAGAATGTCACAATGTCTTCAATAGAAACCTTACACACCTACTATTCACACCTATTATTGTTTTCTGCATTGTAGTTTGTGGGTTCATTATTTATCCTTAGCTTGCCTTATCTCTCTCTATCTCTTTCACTCACCCGTTTGCAGGGGTGTGTGAGGCGGGGGGCAGAGTCCAAGGAATACCTCCTGTAGTGCTCCACCAGCTTTTCCAGGCTCAGAAACATGTGACTCTGATCCAAATAGTACCTCTCATTATCCTCATGGACTTTAATGTGTTTCACTTCAGTATCACTGATTACCACTGATAGAATGAGACACAGAGAAAAAGGATGCAGGGTGTAGCTTTTGCAGAACAGAAGGGACAGAGACACTTGTACTTTCAGAAAGTACATTTTTAGACTGTATATGAAAAGCACATATTTACTGTAACAAAAACAGTTCTTCAGAGATACGTCTACTATCATGAAAATACTTTTATTGTATTTAATTGAATACTTTTTATGTTGTATGCCCTGTAGGTAGGTAAAACATAATTAATTAGGACTATAAAATATCAGTTATGGTGGAACCTGATGCCACTCTGAATTACCAGATAGCACGCATCCTACGTTGTCCTTTTCGCTGCGACGCAACAGGAAAGCACCTATTCCATTTCCAGGTCCCAAGAGCAAATTCTGGGTCTCAAAGCGGTTCAGCATTCCAAAATACCAACTAAAGAAGAACACAACATTTCAGGAGCTGCACACTCTTATTTTTATTTATTTTGATCTCAAAGCACATACACATTGTAATTTTTATAGAGAGAAAACATTAAAATAATATTTTTAAAAGTCAATTTCTGTGTAACCAAACACCTTGGAAACTTGGCAACAAAAAAGCTTCAATGAACACACATTGGCCTTTTGTGACAACTTCCCCCAGACAGAGGGGCATATAGTCACACTAGACTAAAAAAACACGCGTTTGAACTTTTGAATTTTACCTTATGGTTAGTCCTACTGGGGAAACAAAAAGCCCTTGTGACGAATTCCCTGTGTGACAACTATGCCGGTCATCCCCATGTTAAAATGCAATATTAACTATCACGGACACTATTAGTTTAAACTTCACTTTTATATATTTTGATGTAACATTGTCTTAACACCCCATCACCGCGAGCGTGCTACTCAACAACTTCAGAACTGGACTCACGCGAAACGTTTTGTCTTCTTAAGCAGAGGTGTACTACAGAAAATACTGTAGTCTACTCACGGATGTTTTTGCGCCGTCTCCCTTCTCGCCAGGTAATTGTGAGGAACGAAGCCCTCAGCTGTCACCTTGCCGTTTGTGTCGAGTTTAATGGCTTTCGACCAGTCACCGGCGCGCTCGTGGATTCGGAACAGTTCTCCCTCCTGGAAGGACAGTTCATTCTCTGCGCGAGACTTGAAGGGCCATAGCGCCGTGTAGATCTCTCCGCTGTCACCGTCGGGCACATGTGGCGATAAATTGGGCGGTTTAAGGGCGCTTCGTGTCTGAACCTCAGTATTCCCGTCTTTTTCCGTTTCATTCGTAGACGGCTTAAAATGTCTTTCGTAAAGCGCCCAAAAACCGGGGCACGAACAGCACCCGTCCTTTGACATTTCACTGGAATGTAAATATATATACAAACAAGAAATGAGAATCAAAAGAATCTTCCACCGGCAAGTGTCATAACTCAAGTGAGAGAGATGGCTGGGAGGAGCAGAGAGTCTGTTTACATAGACAACATTTTTGAGCGCGTCCGTGATAGGCTACTCAAGAATGCTAAGTAGACGGCACAGTGGATTTTGAGACTAAACCAACGTATTGAACTGCAGAGTTATCTTAATTATGCATTTTTTTTAAAACATTATCACACATAAAAGTTTAATATATGGATTTAAACCATTCAGAGATTATAATTTCATAAGCATATTCACATATTATAATTCGGTCTCTAGTTGCAGAGGACAACAACCCCAGGTTAGAGTTTTACCTGAAAATAAACTAAGAATTTCAGTATATTTTAAAGATTATTTAAGAGCTTGTTTGTGTACAATAGGGACAATGCAATCTTCACTTTATTTTTAAAGTTTACCAGTTTTGTCGACCCAGACATAGGCCTACTAGTAAATTATGTTTTTATTATTAATATTAATTTTGCAATGTAAGATTCATTACATCATATTAAAATCTGCACCATGGTTTTACCTCTATTGCCTTGGGTAAAACTATTCATGGAAAATTGCTTAGCACAGTAAATATGTTTGGATTTTATACAAATACACTAGACTAGGCCCTTGAAGATTAGACTATGCACACCTTATGGAAAATCAGCTTTTTTTTTTCGTCACAAAGTGTACCAATATGGAAAAAAGACAGTTATATAATAATTATAAATAATATATATAGGCCTACAGTGTATATATATATATATATAGAGAGAGAGAGAGAGAGAGAGAGAGAGATCAGGTGGGGTTTCATTTAAGCCGTAGCTCTTCTGATAACATTAGGCGTTTCATCAATGTAATTTGGTCAGTGGCGAATGATCAGAATATGATCGCTGTCATCTCACTTGATGCCGAAAAGGCATTTGATATGGTAGAATGGGATTATTTTTTTAAGATTTTGGAAATGTATGAGCTTGGGTATACTTTTATTGGATAGATTAAGTTACTACAGACACCTGACTAATTTCAGATTATTTTACTCTGATAGATGCACCCGACAGGGTTGCCCTCTTTCCCCGTTATTGTTCTGTCTTGCCTTGGAACCATTAGCAGCCGCGATAAGAAAGGAGGATGTCGGGTGCCTTCCGGTGGCCAAACAGGGCATTAAGAATTTGGGTATTTTATTCCCAGCAAATTTGTGTGATTTAGTTAGAGTCATTGATACTGGATAAGTTGAAGTACAACATTATATTATCAAATATAATGTATAAATTTACATTATAAATTGGGTCCTACCCAGCGTTATTATCGGCAGACAGGTCATCCTTAGGGGATGGAAGTTGGCTGGAGCACCCTCATTTCAAGAGTGGTGCATAGAAATGGGCAGGGTGGCGGCATTTGCGGAGTTGTCGTATAGAAAGAAGGCTGGGCAACCTGGAGTTATTTGAAAAAAGTGGGGCAGCTATTTTTGTAGGGCTCTCGGGGAGGGGCAGTGGAGAGAGGCTTATAGTTTTAAATGTGCGTTTTTATAATAATTATATATTATTATTATTATATATTATTATTATTATTTTTAAATCTGTGTGTGTACTCGGGCTTTGGCCACAGGGATGTTTGTTGGGGGTCGGGGTGGGGTTGGGGAGTTGGAGGGGGGAATGGAAATAATGGGATTTAAGGGGGATAATGGTTAACTCTGTATATAAATGTTTTGCTTTGTTATGGTTCATGCTTGATGAGCAACCAATAAAAAAAATTATTTGAACAAAAAAAGGTAGGGCATCCCTCACAAGTGGATCATCATATTTGAGGATCTTGCATCAAACTGTTTTACTACAATGCGGTGCTGTTACGATAATATGTTACAGTGTGCATCAAAACACTACATTTCCCCAAAAAAGAATATAAAAATAATATGCAATGCTAGAATAATAGTATTATTTATTTCAGCTTATATTTCTTTCATCACATTCCCAGTGTGTCAGAAGTTTACATAAAATTTGTTAGTATTTGGTAGCATTGCCTTTAAATAGTTTAACTTGGGTCAAATGTTTTGTGTAGCTTTCCACAAGCTTTTCACAATAAGTTGCTGGAACTTTGGCCCATTCCGACAGAACGGGTGTAACTGAGTCAGGTTTGTAGGCCTCCTTGTTTGCACATGCTTTTTCAGTTCTGCCCACAAATATTCTATCGGCCTGAGGTCAGGGCTTTGTGATGGCCTCTCCAATACCTTGACTTTGTTGTCCTTAAGCCATTTTGCAACAATTTTGGTGGTATGCTTGGGGTCATTGTCCATTTGGAAGACCCAATTGCAACCGATGTTTAACTTCATGGCCAATATCTTGCGATGTTGCTTCAATAAATCCACATAAATTTCCTTCCACATGATGCTATCTATTTTGTGAAGTGGACCAGTCCCTCCAGCAGCAAAGCACCCCCACAACATGATGCTGCCACCCCTATGCTTCACGGTTGGTATGATGTTTTCAGCTTGCAAGCCTCACCCTTTTTCTTCCAAACATAACGATGGTCATTATGGCCAAACAGTTAAAAACAAATTCATCAGACCAGAGGAAATTTCTCCAAATGTAAGATCTTTGTCCCCATGTGCACTTGCAAGCTGTAGTCTGGCTTTTTTTATGGTGGTTTTGGAGCAGTGGCTTCTTCCTTGCTGAGCAGTCTTTCAGGTTATGTCGATATAGTATTATTGTGGATATAGATACTTGTCTACTTGTTCTACCCTACATTTTTCTCTGTGGAATTACATTTCTCTCTACATTACAAAAAATGATTTTATTTAATACATTTTTAGGAATATTACTTGCATTTTAGTGCAATAAAAAAGGTTCATTATTCAAAATCTTTTTAAATGCAACCACACACTACAAATACTTTTTATGCAGTGTCAAATGTTTGTAATGAATTCCTGACAAAGTTTGTGAATTTCAAAGCCATATTAAAAGAATTAATTTCTCAGCAGCTCAAGGACAACAAAACATATAGTCGCTGAAAGAATCCCAGACTGCAATTTGACTTCAGCTCACACATTTTTATTCAGACAGCTATGGAGGAAAGAGCAACTCAGGTTGGAGTGCTTTCTCTTACCACAGCCATGACACCACAAGATACATTTTAAAATATTTTAGAACAAGTCTCTCAGCAGAGTGATATGTAAAAGGCAGGAAAATCTCCCACCTGTGGTTGTTTATTTTTATATTTTATTTTAATTTCATTGTTGTTTTTTTACATTAAACAGAAATAAATTTAACCTGCAATATTCTCCATATCTTAGTCACGTAACACAAACATATATATGTATGTATATATGTGTATATATATATGCATTTATATATATATATATATATATATATATATATATATATATATATATATATATATATATATATATATATACATATATACTTATATTTATCAATACTTGTCTAAAGATTTCAAATAATCTGCCACGTGTACTGGAGAAGATTAACTTTTAAATCACAATAAATATATAAAAAACAAACAAACAAACAAAACAATTACATAGCAAATCCATTATAATTGGATTAATATTGGAGAGAGGGAGGACTCATCAGTCGAGACATACAGACCTGGTTAAAAAGGTAACGCAGATCCAAAGGTTTCCTGAGGTTTGCGTGTTTCCCGTGCACACAAACAATGTAAGAGAAATGGCTTTCCGACTCACTGAAAGGCTTTTGACTGAAGTCAAAGAGCACATGTCAGTATGTTTATGAGTTAGGTGGATTTTTGCCCCGGCCCAACTATTATGCCCTACTCTATATTCCCAATAAAAAATGGCATGATATCAAGAGTTTTGCCTTTTGCTTTGTCTCTACCACAACAGAGAATCCATAAATAACTAGGATCAATTGTAAAGGGGGCATTTTAATCCCACAATTGTAGTACACTTTGGGCTGATGAGAAGTCCCTCCTCTCTCTGTTCCACCGCATCTACCATAAATAGTGGCAACCACATGTCTAAAGGCCCTTACACAGATGTTTTGCCTTAGATGTGAAAAATAATAAAGATCGACAAGGTAAGGAATGTTTTTGAAATAACTGTTGCACGGATGCATGGATTAAAGCAACAATATGTGCTTGAATTAATTAATTGATCATTTATGTAGTCCATTGTGAGTGTCTGGCTGCAATACAAATACAAAAGTGTGCAAAGGCCTTTACTGTGGTTTGCGTTCACCATCTTCCTGCAGTGTTCCCCACAAATTAGATTTTATTCTAGTTAAAGTAAAAATTGCAGTGTGGGGTCAGGACAGGACAAGAGGTGAGGCTTTAATAAGACAAACAAAACCAACAACAACAAGAAAAATAAAAGAAAAATCTGAAATTCTGTACATGTAAACATCACACACTTTCACTGAGTCAAAAAATCAGAAAGAAATACAAAGCTTCACATTGGTATACAAAGAGAAACTGAGCTTCGGACTACAGTTTCTTGTAAGTACAGGAGTAAAAACAAATAAAATACCATAATCAATAATAATAATATTACAAAGCACCACAAAATTAAAATATATCACAGGTAATGTTTGTTACCACTTCAATTAAAAAAATAAAACATTGTAGCATTTCTGTCATTTTCTCTTGCCTTCAAATTTTCCTTTTTCTTTTAATGTGTCCTGTGTTCATCAACCTCAGATGTTCAGAGCACAATGGGCCTATTCCCTTTAATGAAAAGTAAAAACCATCTTACACTTCTTATGCTATTTAGGAACAAAAAGGTACAAAATGAGGAAAATGTGATCCAGGGTCTGATACAACATTTGTACTCTGAACACACCAACATTGATATGCCGTATAAGGCCATTTAAAATGCTTGTATTCTTGCAATGACCATAACAATACAATAAGCCCTGAAATATTACGCTCAATGACAAATAATACTAAATCAATTTGAACAAAGCTGGAGGGGCTCACATTTTTTTGCTTGTGCGACATGCATGAAGAAGAACATAAATGGCAAATAGAATTATATTCTTGAATAGTAAATATCCACTTACAGTAATAATTCATATGCAGAGACAGATTATGGCTTGACAACAATTAGCTGCATTTCATAATTTAGGATCATTTAGGTGGTTTAAAGGCTCCATCCTATAAATATTTGACCCCTTCTGTGTACAATTTTCCTTTGCAAATTTTAAAGTGCTACTATCTTTTTCAACCAATTTAATAATTTATAAAGTGTAACATCTTAATATAAATTACTAATGATCCTGCACATATAATTTCACCTGTTTATCAAGGAATCTATTTTAATGAGAAATGAGAGGTAATAACAGGCTTCAAGCCATGTTTTAAAACTAAGTTACGTGAGACAACTTAAATTTTAAATCTCAGAAAAAAATTCTCTTCAGAAGTTGCTTCATTTGGATGGCAAATTCAGCTATTCAGAGACCAATCTGAGATGCATGTTTTCTATTTGGAATGTTGAGACTCACAACACTGATTCTCATCAGACTGTCAGTGCTGTACAAGGGAGCTTTGAAAAAATATTTAAGGTACAACACAAAGAGATTTAACTTATAAATAAATAAAAAAAAAAAAGAATAAAAAACAACATATGGCAAAGCACAAATGAAATGCAACACTAACAATGAAAATATATTAGAAATCCAAATAATTAAAAGGAGGAAAATACTCTATTCCAAGGACACAGTTCAAGCTATGGCTACAAGATTTGAAACTTAAAGGCCCTGTATTGTCACCACTCTACAAAAGGCTAGAGAGTCAGTGTGAGATCACATACAACGCTATGCAGTTTTATGAGGAATCAAGTCACAATTGTTCAGGATTGTCTTTTGCTTTTTGAATACAGCTATTTTTTCTAATGATGGCATTTCTGTTCATGAGAAAATGCAGGAGAAGGAAGAGTGAGGCTGGTAAAAAGAGGGCATTGTTAGCATTATTGTATGTTCTGTGTACCACTCAAGTACAATTCCTATGAGAGGTAGCAGAACACACAAGTTTCTCACATCTCAATCCACCCAACCACTGCCAAAATCTCACCAATCTAATACAGCTATATGGTGTTTTTGACAGAAAGGAAATGATGGAATACCCTTATTTCCCTCCAGTCAATCATTAGGTAATTTCTCTCAAACTCACTATGCATGTACAATATGTGTGTCAAAAAGATGTTAATAAATACCTCTGTTTTGATTGGTCTCTGTGAATAAAATGAAAGTGTCTAAGTCATGAGGTTAGAAAATAAGAGCAGCATTGACAACTGAACAGAACGTATCTGCAATGCAATGCAGCATGGAAAATGCTGTCCTTCTTTTGTTCGTTTCGTTTTTCCCCCAAAAAACTTTTGGAACAAGTCCAAAAGACCGGTCCTCCTGTCTGGGAGGTTGATGTCACCCATGTGTTCCTGTGCATGTGTTTTCCTACAGTGCATTGGTGGGCTGAGTGTAGAGGGTTGCCAAGGCAATAGAGCATGTAGGAAAGGGTTTGAAGCATTCCACTCAGCACAGCATAATTTGCATAATATCCAATGGTTTGACAATCCCAACCAATAGAATTTCAACATCTCTTTCCTTCTATGTCTCTTTAAGTAGACTTTTCTGTGTGAATGTGTAAGCTTGAATGAAAATTCCTATTTATGAGTAAGGAATCTATCTATCTATCTATCTATCTATCTATCTATCTATCTATCTATCTATCTATCTATCTATCTATCTATCTATCTATCTATCTATCTATCTATCTATCTATCTATCTATCTATCTATCTATCTGTGTGTGTGATGTGTGTACAAACATTTGTTTATGAGTTTATGATTGAAAATTATAAATGTTCAGACACTGACACACTATAACGATTAGCATCTACATTGCACCATCTGCCCAAACCTCATTAGCATTAAACAGATAGAAGAGATCTTTAAAAACCCTTTCTCTTGGATATGTTCTATATCTTAAATGGCTAAATATGGAGCAAAGTTGCTGCATGTCAATCTCTATAGTAACAGAAGAACTTAAAGGTGCACTCAGTAATCTTTTGTTTATGTTGCGCTGGCAAATATGATGCTCAGTGGCTCACATAAAGTTAAACACATAAGTACTATTAGTTTCTTTATGTGTAAAACTTCATGAAGGAAAATTACTGAGTACACCTTTAAATAACTGAGGTGTGTAAGTTTTGGCTCACCTGTTAAAAGAACTATTCAAATTGAATGAAAACATTAAGACTATAACTCAGGAATCTATGGTAATCTGGTCTAAACTTTAGACTGGAGATGACATCACTGTACGATAGCTCTCACTGAGCAATTGTAAGACAATTTTTATGTTACCATGAGTTCAGACACCTGTTGCTTTGTGTTGCTTTCTCTGATAATAAAGCCTCATTTTAAAATGATGCTCAACAAGGCATCTCAGTTCCCCAAAAATCATTCAGCTCTTCTGGAATGAGAATCAATGGTAAGGAAATTTGACAATACACTATCATGGCCATAAAGCTGTCATGAGCCATGTGTGATAGGTAAGTGCACATAGCTACATGTATCTTTCCTGTCATTGTTTGCATGCACATATATGTGTGTGCATGAGTCTACATGTATGTGGGTGTGAGAGAGAGTGACAGGCAGCACAAGACCGTGGGCAGTTCTCAGTTCTGCTGCAGTATGAGGTTCTCAAGCTCATCTGCGGAGCGGAGCAGGAATGCTGCAGATTCGCGGTAGCCTGCAATCAGCTGCCGAACAGCTGTGACCTCAGGTGGACTGAGTTGGGCTGATGCCCCCCCGCCCCCTCCACCTTGACCATGACTATTTGAACTGGAGGATGAGGTGGAGATGTTGGATGCCAGAGATTTCATACTGAGATCAGTGGGACCTAACAAGAGGAAAACACATAAACCTTTATTAGAAATATAGTAAATATTTAGTAGATCCATAGTATGGAATAAAATAGAATTTTTTTTTTTTTTTAAATATACTTAGAAAAACTAACACATACTTAGTATGTGATAAGTGGGCTTTGTGATTCAAATTCTGATTTTCACTCACCATTGGTTTGTGGTGTACCATTGTTTTGGATCCCATATCCACGGAAATTGTAATTAAGTCCACCATTGGTGTAAAGTTGGTCCTGGGAGTAGGCTGAGGCAGCCAGTGAGAAGCCTGAATTAGCCAGGGCAGCCGGATCTCTGGAGTTGGGCTTGTCTGCAGTAAGTGACTCATCCTGAAGAGGAGTGCATAAGCAATGGGAAGGTAAGAGGGAGTTATATTTTGATACAAAAGCACTGAGGATATGGTTCACCCAAAAATTTCAATTTTGTCATCAGTCACACAGCCTCTTGTTATTCCAAACCCAATCACTTTCTTTCTGCCACGAAACACAAAAGTCTCTATTCACTTTCACTGCAAGGACAAAAGATGCAATGAAAGTGACTGGTGGCTGAGACTAACATTCTGCCTAACTACATTTTGCTCCACAAAAGAAAGGAAGGAAGAGAGAAATGGTGTTTCAACCCAAATGCATAGTTTAATGAGGAACATAAAAGATAAGCAAATAACAATGACGAAAGAAATATAAATATAAGTGTCAGGTTTTTGGGTGAACTAACCCTTTAAGGCATGAGAATGATACACAAATATCTCACTGAGCAATCAACATTATGATTTTAGAAAACGTATTAAATTAAATAAATCTTGTATTACAGAACCAAATTGTCACAGCTCCATTATCCCATCACCTTCGCTTTATGTTTGGACTTTTAGTTTGACACCTATTGAGACTTGTGTTGAAGTTTTTCCCTTAGACTACACTTCCCATGATGCAATGCCCTAATCACACTCATCTGTTCCCCATCTTTGTTGTGTTCTATGTTTTGTCTTACCTATGTATGTATTTAAGCCCTCGTTCTTTGACAAGTCTTAGTTCTATGTAGCCATTCACTTGTTCTTTCCATGTTAGAATTTATATTTCTTTCGTCATTGTTATTTGCTTGTCATTTATGTTCCTCATTAAACTCTGGGTTCAAAAATCCACCTAACTCAAACACCATTTCTCACTTCCTTGTGAAAGCGTGACACAAATATGGGAATTTCTCTAAACACACATGCACTCACATGGGCCTGGTAGACGTCAAGGCGCATCCTCTTTGCAGCATTGTGTGTTTCACTCTCACATGCAGCTGCAAGAATGTTCTCAGCCATGGCAGAGGTAAGGTGGGGGGGTGTGGGCCGTGTCTGACACAATCAGGGATGAATAGAAAGAAAAAGAGGAGTGTTATCAATTTAAAGCAGAGAGCAGCACTTTCTGACTAAATCCACATCTACTATCATGTACTAAAATTCAGTGTTTTTAAACCCCTACTTTTTTTTTTATATCTCATGCTTTCTGTAATAATAAGGAAAATTCTGTTTTTGTCTTTTGGAATCTGGAATCTTCTGGTCTCTGGAAATGGATGCACTGAAAAAAATATTTGTTTTAAGAATGAATAAGAAAACGGAAGACTAACACTAAAATAATGCATATTGTTTTGTTTTATGTTTATGTTTGAAGTCATTAGGAGATTACAGAGATTATCAAAACTATTTGTTGATACTGATATTTGACACTTACCTTATTTTGTCATCAAATAATTTTTTTGCTCATTATGTTTTAAAAATGACAAAGAGGTACAAAAGCCTTTTATTCTAAAAATACATTTACTTTTAACATTGATTGGATATGTAGAACACATGACAGGCCAAAGTTTCTTTTAAAGCAAATGAAAGCTAAATATAAGATAAAGAGAAAGGAAATATTGAAAAAAAACTAAATATCAAAAGCATGTGAAAAGAGATTATATTGCACTTCTAAAATATAATATTTCTGTTTTTACAGTTCAAAACAACAGAACATTTGACATATTTGTACGGTATATAATAGAACATCACATTCATATTATGCATATGTTGGACAATTTCACAGAAATGTCAACCACATCATGGAAAATTAAAAGTTACCAAAGGAACAAAACGCCCTTTTACTGTAGGTTCTATTGTGGTGTAATGGATTATGGCATTCAGACTGCTAGAGTGTGCCACTTGCTTACACAATGCTGACTGAATCGCTGAATACAGTCTATTTTCAAGCTTTTAAGGTTTAGTAATAGATGTACAGTAATAATGTTTTTTCCTCTTAATGTGAAGTCAATTTAAAATTGATGTGACTTAGGAGTGCCAACCCTTCTACATTCTGTGGCTATCATTATTTCAGGATTTTGTATTTTAATTCTCAGGGTTTTAACAAAGTGTGATAATGAATTATAAATTAATTATTGGATGACCCATCAGCCACTAGTGGGCAAAAGTATGCTTGTGAAATACACACATTTCTGGTATGTAGCACAAACAATAAGATTTACCGCTTACAACTCGTCCAGAACTCTGCTGCATGTGTTCTTACACACACCAGGAAGTCTGCTCATATCACCCCTATACTCAAACTTCACTGACTTCCTGATACATGCAGTTTAGAATCCTATTCTTGGTTTTTAAAGCTTTTCACAGCCTAGCACCATTATATTTGATACATTAATACACCCCAGTGCACACCCTCTGATACCCAGGCACCAAATTACTCATCATACCAAAGTTTATATTGTCGTCTACAGGCAACAGTGTCACTGATCTTTGAAACAAAGCTGACATTTATTTTTTCATTATTATTAATGTTGACCTACATAAGAAATTATGTGTGTGTCTGTGTTTGTATTAGATGACGACCGATATATCGGTTTTGCTGATTAATCAGCTGGTAAGGGCGCGCTGTCATTATACAGTATGAGTGGCCTCTAGAGGCGAAATAAAAACTATCAATGATGCCTCGTGGTGGTTGTTTTGACACATGAGACTGCACGTTGAATGCAGCGGAACACTGCACGGAGCTGAACAATGCAGAAACACCAACAACTAAAAGGTATGTATACAGTATACGTTGTCTTATCATTATAAAGTAATTAATTTCTTGAATAGATGCTGCAATAATAGAGAACAGCAGTATGTTTGCAGACCAGGCTGAGAGGATGCTAACATTAAAGTTAGCCTCAAGTGGTTAGAACAATGTGACAAAAAAACAATCAAGTCCTACCCATATGTTTAAATAAAATGTATTACCATCTATTTGCATTAGTTTTTATCCAGTCACATTAATGCTTTAGCCAGCTAAGTTGTATATTTAAAGGTAGTGAGAGATTTGAGAAAAATATCTTCATGCTGTCAAGAGAAACATATAAACAAATCAGAAACGCATCTTATTTTAATTCATTTTTTGTCCTCATGGTAATATGTATTTTTGTCATTTGATTAGATAATCATCAAGTGATCGGTGTGTGTGTGTGTGTGTGACGAGTTTCTTTGAGAATTTAAATGAGCGTAATAGCACAAAATACAAACAAAAATATCACTGAATCTTATAGAAGCATTAAAAAAATGCATAAGACATTGCAATTCACTAGTTTGCTCTAGTTTCACAGTAAAGACCCCTCACCAGAAGTGAAGTGATCAGCCACTTGACGACATGGAATAGCTCTGTGAATCACAAAAGGCTGTGTTTAATAAGTAAATATATAGTATTCGCAGCGCGTCAGTGAATAGCACTGCTCTGTTTACACACACACACCCGTGGCTGTTTTTAGCCTTCACATGTTGCAATATTTGAGCACTACTCACGAACAACATCTCAGGTGTAGATGTTCAATAGTTCAGTTCACTTATAATATGCATTTAGAACAACACCGGAAGTGTATTTTACCCGAATTTGAATAAGAAGCTAATTAAACTACTGTGAACTTCCCTACAAACAGACACTTACAGGACTTCCTGGAGAATTTGGATGGAATGTTAAAAGAAAAGGATGAGAGTTTAAAAAGTGCACGACTTAAATATATTACTGTTGTATTTTAAATTATAAATACAATAATATTATTATTGTCATCATTAGTATTTTTTTACAATTTATAACAATATTTAAATTTAATGGGTTCCAAAAAATAACTGTGTGAATGAAAAGTGAGCTGATATCTTACAACTAAATAGAGATCTGAATCCTTTAATGTCCAGATGTAAGTTGAAACATTTTTGGAATAAAAAAAGAAATAAAAATACAAATAAAAATGGTTTCTTTTCTTCTGAAGACTTGAAGACTGGAATTACTGTTAATTTTGCTCCTACATTATCCAGTAAACTAGTTAATAATAAAGTGTTTCTTAATAAGCTATACATTTATATTGAAATAATGTGTAGTTAGAGGTTTGTGTTTCTTTACATATTAAAGAGCACACCCAATTAATTCCACACAATAATGTAGATAATCTAAACTGATTATGCAAAAAAACTAAACTGGTATCGGAACGGGATCGGTATTGGCCGATACAGAGATTTCCAGTATCGGAATCGGAAGAGAAAAAGTGGTATCGGCGCATCCCTACTTTAAATGTTGTTTTTCCATTCAGTATTAATTTTTAAAACTATCGGACGATTAATCGGTTATCGGCTTGTCTTCCCAACTTAGTTATCGGTATCGGCAAAATCATATATCGGCCGACCTCTAGTTTGTATGTTTACATACCTCAAAGCCACCCTTCTTCATGCGGCGACAGGATTTGAGGTAGGTTCGGATACGTTTGCGAGCACGTTCTTGGAACTCTGGGAACTGGCGGCTGCAGGACTCAATGATGGCCTGGATTTTCTCTTTGGGCTGCTTTGAGATCGGAACCATTCGGTCCAAATTCTCATCCACAAACAACCGCACAAACATCTGAAAATGGAAAGAAATATTAGAGAACAAGAACTGAAGACACAATGTACCAAATCAAAAAAGTAACATTTGAGAAACATTTGAAATGTAATTGATTTAGAAATGTAAACTTGTTCAGTTTTGAAAGGAAAATAATCATAGAAAGAAACCTCGATATACACTTCCAAACACAAACAATGGAAGTAATTAAGCATAAAAAATTAAAGTCATTAAATACAAAACTTGATGTACGTCATGTAAAATTATCAAAATCTTTTTGAGGGGGTTAGACTCACGTTAAAAGCTTTAAGTCTTTCAGGGTCCATGCCCTCTGCATCATTTATCTTGTCACTGTCATCATGGTCATCACGATCATCGTCATCATCGTCTATGACCTGAGAGCTACCTGGGTTCATATCCACCCCGCACATGCTCAGTTCTGTCTTCACCGAGTCATAGCTTCCTGAGCTGTACTGAGGGGACTGTAAACACATAAGTACAAAATAAATGTAAACCATAGTTTAGTTTAACATCATAGCAGTTACAATTAAAAGTCTGAAGCTAACTGACAACATTTCAAACAATATAATGCTGATTATATTTTAAAGGGACAGTTCACCCAAAAATAAAATGTCCTCTTGTGTTCCAAACCCATATGACTTGCTTTTTTCCGTGTACCACAATTAGATTTTTGTCAGAATAACTCTCAGTCATCATTCATGTTTATTGCATCTTCTTTCCATTCATAACATTGTTATTGAAGAAAGTCATAGTGGTTTGGTGCAACATGGGCGTGAGTAAATTATGAAAGAAATTTCAGTTTTGGGTGAACTGTTTTTTACATCTGAATATCTAAGTATACGTAGAGTGATATGGAAAAATTTGATTTAGTCTTGTACCTTGTTATTGTACTCAGTTTTGACAGGGAATTTTCTGTTGGGGTCAGGTGTGTAGGATCTGATCGTCACTCCGGGTAACAGCCTGTCACTCAGGTTAACGGGCTGTTGTCCCTCCTGTGATGATGAAGAGGTGCTGAAGTCCAGCGGTGCTGTTGCACCGTTACTGTTCACCTCTCCATATGGAACCACCCCCTCAGATGCAGGAACTCCTCCTGTCGCCATGGCAGCACCACCAGGCGGAGTCAGTGCAGGGAGGCAGTTAGCTGTGCAGCCATTCCCTGAAAAGGAATCGTCTGAGAGAAAGACAGAAAATCTTAATACACTATAATAAGTTATATGCAGTGGATACCTTAAAGAGATAGAAAATTCTACCATTATTTACTCACTCTTATGTTGTTTCAAACCTGTATGACTTTATCTCTTCTCTGGAACAGAACGGGAAATGTAAGGCAGAAGTTTATGGACTGACAGCCTCAGTCAGCATTCACTTTCATTGTATGTTAAAAAGATGGAATGAAAGTGAATGGTGACTGAGCTTAACATTCTATCTAACATCTCCTTGTATGTTTCACAAACAAAAAAGAGTTATACATGTTTGGAACAATGTGATGGTGAGTAAATGATGACAGAATTTAAATTTTTGGGTGTACTAGATGTTAAGTGTGTGTGTGTGTGTGTGTGTGTGTGTGTGTGTGTGTGTGTGTGTGTGTCAGCCTGTGTCTACAGGGGGAAAGGGGGGTAGGCTTTTCCACTTTAATGCTGTGCTAGTATGTAGTGCTAGTATATACAGGAGAGCAACATTGGGGTCAACTGTCAAAGCAGTGTTGGAAGGCATAGGTGAAGAGAGAGGGGATGAGGGGGAATGAGATGGGTGTGGGACTCTGCCAGAATGGTGTTTGAGTGGATGGGAATAAGTATTTTGAAAAAGAGAGCTGAGAAGGGGCAGAAGATAAGATGAACTAGAGAAAGAGCATTCCTTCTCATCTATCCATTCAGAGAACAAAATAAGATATAACACATGCCCTGTAGACCATATACAGCATAAAAAACATATAGCCCCAATATTCGGATGTTGCTAGATATAGTCTAGATAAAGCCTAATCTCATGAAAATTATGTGACTGTTGTGACATTTTTGCATAATGACATTATGTGGTTCATTACACACATTGCAGCAGTTGAAATATCCACTGTATGGCGCTAAAAGCGTGTTACATTTTCTCCCAAACATGAGATTTTTAAGGTTTATGCTCTATTAAGTTTTAAATCAAGATAACCTACTTCCGTACCCCCTAAACCTTAACCTCGCGTGACCTCGTGTCCACTTTCCTGTACGATTTATTTTGGCTTTGCTTACCCAAAGCAAAATTTGTATCAATTTAAACCAACTGAATACTATTCACAAGACACTAGACTGTCATTTAAGGGTTAAACATCCAGCGCATCGAGCCACGTGATACAACAACATGACATTGTTTTCTGTGAAGCGCTTTTATGGGCACAGAGCCAAACTAAGTGCCTCTGGTAAGAAACCTCTTTACGTTTTCTTAATTGACACCTGTGTGGGTGTAAAGAGTAGCGTCTCTAGTTTAGTTTGATATGCCGCTTGAAAAAATTATTTTATTTTTTGCGCATCACCACACTGATAAACATGATGTTCACATGCGTGGATCTTGGGAAATTATTCCCTCATAAGTTGAAAAAATATGTTAGTTATTTTTTATAACTTTCAACGTTAACACGTGTGGGCAATTTTACTTCATTTTAATATAAATAGTGTTATATTTTATTTTGTTATTAATGTAAAATACGGTTCTATTCATTAACATTAGTAAATACATTCCTATATTCACTGTGCATTTTCACATTGTGACTTATTGGGTTCATCCAAAAGCTGAAATATGTTACTTTCAGAGGCTTTATATTAAGTTAGGATAAAAATAAGGTGCATTTCGAACTGTTCTGAGACCAGTGCAGACAGACAGACAGACAGACATGTAGGTGCTACAAGTTACAAATAAAAAAAGGAAATGGAAAATGTACGCAGCAGTCACGCTCAGGTCTCAGGTTTAGATTTAACCACCTAAATCATAGTGTCATAAAAACCAAATTGTGAGATAAAAACACAATTTGCTGAAGCAACTGCATAATTTTTTGGTGCTTCTACGATACTTTTACTATTTTTTTTTCACGTGTCAACTTGTGTGCTCTTTTGGACTCTCTTGGTCCTTCACAATGCAAATGCAATGCTCTATGAGTTGAGCTACTGTGCAGTTTGATCGCACTCTAACATGTTTGTAAATGTAGTTGTAAAAAATTCTTACCTTCCATTGGGTGAGGAACAGAGAGAAAAGGCTTCTGAACTGATAATCTGCCATTTTATTTGTGATTTGTGTGAAAGGAAATAAAAGCAATTGTTGTTGAAATTGTTTATTTCATCAGGAAACTGCCGCAATACGTACAACGAGCCACATTCAAAACTTTAGGAATAATAGCGTGATTCTATAAGTTAAGGCTATAGATTTCCAATATGACATGGAACTGTGCAGACAGTGACACTAGCCTAAATGAACAATTTAGTATGTCAAGAACTAATTATGTAAATAATGAACAATCGTACGATGGTAGTGTGTGGGTTAAATACTCATCATTCTTGCCCTGTGTGTCTCTAAACAGCAATCTGCCAGCTATGAATCAAGGGGAGGGATCCATTAGAGCATTGGTACATTGAAAATGGGTACAGGACACTAAAGAGCCTCATTATTGCCGCAAAACCCCAGACATGGAATGAATCATAAACATCCCATAATACAACCTCACCAATGTATTTTAGAGGGAATATCTGTATCTGTAGGGTGTGCAGTGAACAAATATATTACTTACTAAAATGCATTGTTTGGTAATAACAATATAATAAAAATGTATTACATTGTATCAAATGTATACTGGGTACACTCTGGGTGCCTTTGCATAACCTAAACCGTTTTCATGGGTTAAATAAAACTATTTCTACCTGATTAACCTTAAAAAATATTCACTCATATTTAATAACATTCATGACTTAAATAAAACCAGTTAATTTAGATGTTATAACAAGGTATCAGGTATTAGGTAACCGGACATATATTTATATATAAATATAGTTAAATCTGAGACAGTGATTAGTCAAACATGATAAAGTCAGCCAAGCTTATGATGACAAGCAAGGGAGTAACTTTGTAACCCCCATTCCTAAAATACTATCATTCCTCTTTAGGATAATTCTCAGAGGGGCCTCCACAGCTGTCCGTCAAGGGTTAGGTGCACTGAGCATGTGCGTGGCCCACTCGTCACTTTATCTCTCCTTGCATCTGTTTGTATGTGTGTGGCTGAGTCGTTCTCTACAGCCCCTCTGTGCAAGATTACACAGGATTAGCCCACAAAGAAGCAACCCAGGCTGCTTCCTCCCTCTCTGCCACCCATTAGACCCTCGACCGTCCAAGCAACCATTTTAAAACATTTCCTCCTCCTCTTCCCCTGCCCTCATCCTCTCTCCTCATACCCCATTGATATACTAGCCATGCACCACTCCATCTCCCCCTGCACTCAGCTGAACAAGAGACAAGACAGAGAGAATGAGAGCTGTTCAAAAGAAGGAAGTCTGTTCAATATAGAAAGGGACTAATGTCAACAACCCTTGAAATCTTACAGTTGTGTACTACAAATATGTAGGTCCTGGCCAAAGTTCATTGTTTATGTCCTGTTTATAGATTCTAATTTGTAAGTTTGTTGTTGGCTTAAGCACTGTAACCAATTGTGTGCATGAACACAGAAGCGAATCAGAGGAATTTAGATTAGTCTATAGGTCTATCGTAAACAACAACCACTCAAAATGAGTAAATTTTAAGCAGCCTGATCCACAGATATGTGTTTGATTTTTCACTTCTTTTTGCGGTGAAAGAAAAATCACCTGACACTGCAGCTACATTCACACTACTCCGTTTTCATTTGAAAGTTTGTTTTCAGTTTCCTAATGTCATCGTTTTCCAAAGTGTGCAGGGTTGGAGAGGAGGACACCTTGGAGACCTAATTTCATTGTTTCACAGGCATAAACGGAGCAAAATTGATGCATTTTCAAACTAAAACACATCCGTGTTGATGAGGCCTCAAAAAGTTTTAGGAGCAAAGTGAAAAGCATTGGTAGTCATTTGGATTTATTTGGGATTCGTAAAATGTCCTGATGCTATACATTCTATTACAAATTATTAAAAATAATTTGTCAAATAATTATGATTTTTGCCATAATCTAGCAGCCCTACAAGCCACTGATTTTAAAATCAAGACTGAAGCCTAAACAACTGAGATTCAAAATAGTATAGAACCTAACAATGAAGATTTTCACATACACAGCCAAAATGAAAGAATAAGGCCATCTCAGCATGGTTCTGCATACCCCAGACATCCATTTAACCAGTATCTGTCCAGAGTGTAATGGAAGTGAGCAAGGGAGACTAGAGTGTTGGGAAAAGGGCTATAATGGTCCTTCAGGCACCTCTCCAACATCAGCTTACAAGACACTTGTCAGACTCTTGCCAACCATAAAGTCTTCATTGATAAACCCTGACAAACATCGGCAAATGCTGGTTGTTATTTCAATGAAATATACAACTAACAATATACAAAGTGTGTGTGAGAGAGAGAGAAATCATACCTTCCTCCTCTTTAATGTTGGCTTGTGGAGGTGTAGGCATCCTCTCCTTGTAAGGGGCGGTGGGGCTGCTAGGCTCTAGAGCTGGAGCACGTTCAGTAGAGACCCACGCAGGCTCAGCCATTTCCAAATCCTCACTGCTTACCGAACTCTCATCCTGTATGAGAGAGGGAGAGAGAGAGAGGGAGGAAGACGAGGAGGAAGTCAGAGCTGAGGATATTCTGTGCACAAAATGAAACTCAACCACCCCACTAATGCCAAGATTCTCCCATGTCTCAAGCACATGATCTTTATACAGACAAAGTCCTCAGTTCAAACTATCAGACCAGTATCAAAATAAAATTCTCTCTTTTCCACATTCCCTGTTCGGAATTTCTTTCTATATGTGGGATGTAAATAATAAAATAAACTTGTTTTACAACATGTTTTCTTTTTTCTTCACTCATGTTGTAACATCATAATGTTTTATTCATGTGTATCTGCTTGTGAGGAAACTCCACATTCCGGGTGAAGAATGGGAAAGGACAGAGGTAGGAGACGCTTAAATAATGAGTGACTATGAGGGGAGCTATTTTTGACTCTGTTTGAACCAAAACCAAAAAGAACTACAACATACAGTGTAAAAAGTGGTAACCTGCAACTGTTACCTCAAGTAGCTTTTTCTATCTGGTATAACCCTTAAAATTAGTTTTATTGTAACATTGCATATTCAGGTTGGTTAAGTGATGTCAAATAATATTTTTACTTGAATAAAACCAGTTAATTTAGATGTGACAACATGAACCACATTTTTTAGGATACATTTGTTTTTGTTGTCAGTGTAGCAAGCAATGAAATTCAGGAATCAAACATTGGTTGGAAAACTACATACATTTCATACAGTTTTAAAGGAATATTGACTGACAAAGAAACCAGGGCAAACAAGGGAATGAGAAACACCTGGGGAAAACCAATCATGAAAGGAAACTACAAAGGACTACAAAACTTACAGGAAATAGGAACGGGGAACTAAACAAGAATTTCAAAATAAAAGTCTAAGAACAAAAATAGGGAAAAGCTGTGAGAAAGTTCCCAGTGATTTGAAACATGTTTTAGACCTTCTGGTGATGCTAACACTGAGCATCTCCACATCATTCATCGTCAAACACAGCCTACAATAACCTTGTCAACTCCTCCCCAAATGTTCTAGGAAACACCCACAATATACTGCTCACCCAGTGCCTCCTATCTGCTCAGATCAAACCCTCACAATACCATATGGGCTGATCTTAAGACATGCATCCACCCCATCAATGTATATTGTGCCACTTCCTCATTTTATCAAAAAACAACCCTCATTTCACTATAACCCCCCAACCAACACACACTTATCCACCCCACCCCTTATGTGCAGGACCTACTATTTAATTCATCCATCTCTTCCTTCAAAAATTCAGATAAGATTTCAGTTCAAGTTTAAAAAAAGATGTCAGGCAAAATCCATCCATTTTCATTGCATTTATTCTCCATACAATGAAAGTGTTAACATTAGGCTTAACATCTTTTTTGTATTCCAAGCGAGAAAGTCATGAAAGTCTTAACAACATGAGGATGAGTAAATAATGTTTTATTCATAGATAATTTTTGGATGAACTATCTCTCTACCTCTTTAACTATGTATGAAAGTTAAAAATGAATTCTATTTATGAGTTGCTCTCTCCCTCTCTCTCTCTCTCCCTGAACGTGCACTAACAAACAAACCACTAAGGCCTCTACATTACATGTGTCCCTGGATCCCTGTTTATCATTACCATGGCAACCTCAAGAGAAGAGAGGGGCTGTAATCATTTAGTGGGACTCAAGAGAAAGTGAGAAATGCAGGTGTGTAGATGGAAACAAGCGTGCCTTAGACTAACCACACATACACAACAGAGGATAAAGTCACTATGATTTCACTCCCAAACTGAATTGCCTCTCCAAATCTCAGCAATATAATGTAAAGCACTCACAGGATCACTTCCTCTTTTGAGCATTGCACAACAGATTAAAAAAATCAACTAATCAAAACTCTCATAAATGATCTTATTTAACATAAGACTTTAGATTTATCAGGAACTGCTGTAGATTAATGTTGAAGAGGTCATATCATATTTATTTATTTATGTAAATCCCCCTCCCCCCCACACTTTTGCAACAGAAGTCATAATTCGTTTTTTCATGACCACATTCCACCACCTCTATCTTTCCTTTAGAATTAAACGGGCTGCTTTTGATGCTTTGCCTTTTAGATATCTCTTGAAATTCCCTCTTTAAATGTGAAATGAGTATCAGTGCTTACTCACAGGCTACAGGTTTGTGCTGAAATGTGTCTGTGTGCATTGAGAAGTGTATTACATTTAGACTGAACTGATCAGGACCCTTATTAAAATTAATTTCAGCCATCTTTCGTAATGATGGGATCTTTCTTAAGGTTATGCAGAGCGGCAGCTGTTATACACAGCCAGGAACACTTTGACAGACTTTCTTACATTCTGCTTTTATCACTAATTCTGTTGGTGTTTAGGAATAACAGTAACTATCCTACTCCTATTACCTCACAGTGACTAAATATCCAACATGTGTCATTGACTAGTTAATGTATACTGAATTCTGATGTCAGAAATCTAAGGATTTCAGAATGAGCATACTGTAAATACAGTATTAATAGTTATCTTAAACTGTACACATTTATTTATTAACTTTAGGCTTTTTTAATTTTTTACTATTCTTACTAGTTTAAAATAAATGACCATTACTCTCTTAACCCTTAAGTTGTCATTAATAGAAACATTTAAGTGGTCCAAATTAAACAGTACTTGAAATGTCACATTTTGGAATCATAACTAAAATGAATATGCTCTTTAAACTTTGGTTTCGAGTACTACTAACTCAGAATATAATGTACAAACTGCAGCTGTGTGGAATACCCCTAAGCCTTTGTGCTTGAATAAATTATGTATATTTGGTCGAGAAAAAGGAACTTATGTTTTAATTCTTATGAATATTGTTATGACTATTGTTGTAGCTGGTTGATATTGATTTGTGATAGTGATAGTTATTTGTGTGAAGTCACCATTAAGGGTGATTAGTGTTACCTCTGGTGAACTTGGAATCTGTTCAAATTAAGCCATTCTTCTTTCTCAATTGTACTTTACAAAAGTGCAGATTTTTGTGCACTAATAAGTACTGAAGAGAATCTAATGTGGCATATGGCTAACCAAGATTCCAGTCATAAATTCCCTTATAATGTATAAGACATGCTATAACTCAATTTAAATAATTCAATAAAAACTATGATACTTTAGTCACAGATGAGTTAAGTTTAATTGTAATTAGTTAACATTACTTAAAAAATTAAGTTCAGTTTACTTGAGCAAAATAAGTATGTTTACTAAGAAAAACCATATAAACCGTGTTCCACGTGATGCCATGTGAGGAGCGGACATGTAAACGGTGAGCTCTGCGCACTTTGCTAGTTTTTAATTATTTTTATGTCATAAACTGGTATGATTTGATACACCCTGCTACATGTCTGTTCTTTGAAGTCAACATGGCAAAAAATTCTAAATCCTCGGGCTCTGGATAAATAAAAAGACAATTACGTGCTCAAGCTGATACCTCAGATAAGGCCGCAGATCAGGGACTCGGTTTGGACGGTGCGGTGGGAGAAATCCAGTGACAACTGGCAAGCATGTTTGTGATGATGAAGAAAGTTTTTGCTGACTTAGAGGATCTTGCTGTAATACGTTGATCGATTACTGCGATAGAAACAAAGTTACAAGAATCGGGGACGTCGAGAAATGGATCGATAATCTGGAGTCATCGGAGAGGGAATTAGCTGCTAATCCGCTAACGACCAAGGCTGATTTGGAGAATCGTAGCCAGCAAAACAATGTCCGAATTGTTGGAATTCCTGAGCATGAAGAAGGTCAAGGTACGGTGAAATTCCTAGACAAGCTCTTCCCAAGTCTGCTCGACATAACAGGCCACAAGCTGGAAATCAAGTGAGCTCAAAGAGTCCTGGCTCGCAGATCCACTGAGGGAGACAGGCCCGATCAATTGCCCGCTCTGGTACTCCCCGACAGGAGCTCCTCTCGGGACAGTCGCGCTGGCACACAGCTGGCCCTGGGGGCTGCGGAAGTACACATTTCCCCCAGTGAGCCTTCTTGCATCGGTGCTGTGCAAGATAAGGGAGGATGAGGAACAGGTCCTGGAACAGGTCCTGTGGCCCCTTATTGGCCCATCCAGGCCTGGTTCTCAGACCTCACGCTCCTCGAGACAGCACCTCCCTGGAAAATTCCCCTGAGGAAGGACCTTCTTTCTCAGGGACATGACACCCTCTGGCACCCGTGCCCAGACCTCTGGAACCTCCACGTCTTGCCCCTGGATGGGACGCAATGATGTAGTGGATCTACCACCTGCAGTCGTAGACACGATCAACCAAGCCAGATCTCCATCCACCAGGCAACTTTATGCCCTAAAGTGGCACTTGTTTGTGAATTGTGTTCATCACGAGCCGAAGACCCACAGAGGTGTGCAGTTTGGTCAGTGTTTTCATTCCTGCAGTAGAGGCTGGAGCGGAGGCTGTCCCCCTCCACCTTGAAGGTGTATGTAGCTGCTATCGGAGCCCACCACGGCACAGTAGATGGCAATTCCCTAGGTAAGCACGACTTAATTATCAAGTTCCTGAAAGGCATCCGGAGACTGAACCCTCCCCAGCCTAGCCTATTCACCCCCTGGAATCTCTCGGGCCTTCAGAGACCTCCCCTTCGAGCTGCTTGATTCAGTTGAGCTCAAGGCCCTCTCCCTGAAGACGGCCCTCCAGATCGAGTTAGCCTCCATCAAGAGGGTTAGGGACCTGCAAGCGTTCTCTGTCAGCGACACCTTCCTGGAGTTCCGTCCGGCACATTCTCACGTTATCGTGAGGCCGCAACCCCTACAGGGACCAAGTCGTGAACCTGCAAGTGCTGCCCCGGGAGGAGGCAGACCCAGCCCTTTCATTGCTGTGTCCGGTACATGCTTTGCGTATCTATTTGGACTGCACGCAGAGCTTTAGATGTTCTGAGCATCTCTTTGTCTGCTTCGGCGGACGGCGGAAAGGTAACGCCGTCTCCAAACAGAGGTTAGCTCACTGGGTTGTTGATGCTATTTCCTTAGCTTATCACACCCAGGCCGTGCCCGCCCCCTTGTGGGTTTGAGCACACTCTACGAGAAGTGTAGCATCCTCGTGGAGACTGGCCCATGGCACCTCCTTAGCAGACATCTGCAGAGCAGTGGGCTGGACAACACCAAATACCTTTGCCAGATTTTACAATCTCAGGGTTGAGTCGGTCTCGTCCCGTTTTTTGTCAGGTCCGAGCCGGTAGAACTCGGTAACACGGCACAACCGGCCGGATGTTCCGCTTGCACACAGTGCCCTTCACCAAGCTGATCCAGTGTGCCTTCTATCCCAGGTTAGCCACTAAGCATCGCTCCCTGGATGTTCTCCTCCCTAGCCTTCACAAAGTCACAGGTGCTCTGTACTGGGGTCGGGCTCCACAGGCTTAGTTCCCTTCTCTGGCAAACTCCCTGTGATGTATTTCCCGCAGTACAGTCCCCCTGTCGGCGGACCCGCGTTTCCCTTGGGCAGCCCCGCTGTAGAGTCCCCCCTCATTAGGCTGGACCTACCACACGCCATTTCCCATGTACGGCTTTACAACCCTAGTGGTGTATTTGCCACATGTTACCTCCCCCTAGACTGGGCAGGATGTGGCCTCCTCAGGGTCTTTTCCCCCTGAAAAATAGGAACGGGAAAGACCGCCTTCCCCGACGCATTCTATAGCGTTAAGATAACCCCAGCTGCTTCAAGTCCTATGTGATAGACATAGTGAGAGAAAAGGCAGTGGCTGCCGGGCTTGCTCCCATGTTAGTCATGTAGAACCTGTTCCCCCCCCCCTCAGGGGTGCGGGGAACCTAAGGTCTGTATGTGTCATCTCTTTGGGGGCGTTGGGGAGGGCTACGTGCAGCCGACACAGTTGCCTCTAGCACGCAGTAGCCTGCTTGCACCTGTCTCGACAGTTCACGTAACACAGTCAGTGCGTGCCGTTTTTAGATGGGACCCCTTGTTATTTGTGCTTTGCAATTATGCTTTATTTAAACCCCAAAGATGAAACTTTAATTAAAATTGTTGTGTCAGATGTGAAGGGGAAGGAGAATGTATGCATGTGCGTGCTTTGGCCAAAACGTCTTCCACATCATAGGTGACGCTGGGTTAATTAGTACCCAGTGAAGAACTGGATAAGCATTGCCCATTCAAATACATTTGCCAGCCAAGCAGCAAAACAAAACTAAACAACCCAAAACAAAACAAAACACATTTGCCAGCCAAACAACAAGACAAAACAAAAAACTGATTTATTGTGTCTTGTTAGTCAAGTGGGTTCTGGCTCAAAATAAAATTATATAAAATATTGAATAAAAGCTAAAAAAAAATTTCAACAAATCTGTGCTTCCAAGCACATATTTGGCCTTACCACATGCTCTTGTCCACAGAAACAACTAAAACCAGGATTCCTGGTTCTTCAGCTCAGTGGAGGTCTCTAACCTGAGGTCAAATTCTATGAAGCAGGGACAAGGACAATGCAGCAATTCACAGGTACTGTACATGGTTACAAAATACCCTTTAGATTTATCTTTAGTTGTTTTACACTCTGAATGCAACCTTAGCAGGCTTTTCTAACTAAGATGTCATTTATTCTATAATATCTGAATGAAAATATTTGTTATACCTTTTAGCTGTATATACATTTGAACCTATTATGTTAATGTATTCTGGTGCATCCTGGTCTTCCTTGTACTGTACGAGCATATTCTACATACATGCTCTTTAGGTCAAGGCTCAACCTATATAATTCCATAAATTTTGCTGTGTATCATTTTATTTGGTGCTGTAAGGAACTGTCTTTCTCAAGTATGAGGGTTGTGTATTTACCATCACCCCATTTATATAGCACAGTGACCCATAGACACATCAAACTCTTGCTATTCCAGTCATCCACACATACTGTTACTGAGGCAACTACCTCTATAAGAGTTTTCCTTGACAACCACATATTGCAGTCTTTGAGTGCAGTTTCTTGGAGCTGGATGAATTTTACATTTAATTCCTTGCATAGATGCTAAGGCAAATTTAGCATGATGTTACCATGCTAAATTATAATTTGGTTAACCTAAAATAATCAGTAAGAATCAGCTTTTGTAGCTCTAAGCAAACCCTCAGAGTGAAAAAATCTATTTAAATGCAATACATGCACCAAACTAACAACTCTGATGTACTGTTAGACAATGCACTCCTTCAAAATTGATTGCCCCCCTCCTCTGCTCTCTCTCTCTCTCTCTCTCTCTCTCATGCTCTTATTTTCTTCTCTCACACTCTTGCTTTGTTTCACCTACCTGCTCATTGGTAGTCATGCACTGTAGTTTCATTTGTTTTAGATAGGTGGCAGTGAGAGGCATGTTGTAATCAATGAGGTCTGGCACCAAGGAGGTAGGACGGTCATTCTCTGAGGATGGGAAACAAAAGTTGTTTTACACAAGTCATTAATCAAGAATAATCTTATTTAAAAAATAATAATAATTCAAAGTGACCTAAGGCAAGAAACAAAACAAAAAATGGGAAATTTTCTAATGAAAAATTAAGAAAAAACCATCAAAAAAAGACAGGGATAAGCCTTATTTTTCAATTTGAGGATTTGTTTAAAGAATCAATGAGCATCCTTTCAATGATGTGATAAAATATAAAAATAAATAAAATAAAATAGCCTTTTATTGTGTTTGGTACCACTTTCATTAATGTAATAAAAAAAACTATTAAATTGTATTTGGTAGCACTTTCATTGATGCGATAACAAAATAATAATAAAAAATACAATTAAAACTAAATAAAACCTATTTCACTGTGCTTGGTAGCATTTTCATTAATGTAATCAAACAAAAGTCCTGAATTGTGTTTTTGTGCTACAAAACACATATGCTGCATATTACTTGTGAATATTTTAGCTATGGAATCCATTAGCCTCCTTTCATTCATATGATAGATGGATTTATTTGTTAGGCAAATTTTGCCCCATTCAATCGTATCTTGACCAGGGTACATTACACAGATAAGTCCTTTAGAAGGCACTGTTGAGTCAGAGCTCCAATAGAGCGTGTCAAAACAAACCTCAGGTCTTTGTTAAAATTAAACACAATAAAAGGTAGACAGGCTTTTGTTTGGACACAGATCTTCTGACTCTACAGTGTTCCCAGCCATTATGCACTCTGAACAGTGAACATTTTAATAGAAAATCTTATTCTATAAAATACATTGGAGAGCAGGCAGGCCACAACCCTTCAGAACCACCCGTAGGCAGGAGCAGATCATCTAATTCCCTACTCAAAGTTTGTTTAACATTCAATATGTGCTGTACAAATGTCGCAAGATCAGCTCTCCCCCACATGCCAGTCTTCGTGTGCAGGGGAGGAAATCAAGCTTATCTGTGGCTGAGTGTGAATTAGTCACATCAGTCTGTGACTAATGGCAGAGAGACGTCATGTCTGCGCAGACAGCTGACTTATAGCATATGGAGTATAATATCTCCGCAGTGGGAAAACAATCCAATCTCTAACATACCATCTGATTCTACTTCAGGGAAGGGCAATGAAGAATTATTGCTGCACTGTTGATATTATAAATCATAAAAGCACAATGATAATCATGAATCCCTGTGAAAAAGTTAGAATTTTAACAGCAGTAATGTGTCTGAATTATATAATGATACTAATATCCAGTCAGAAGGCATATTTGAAGGTGAACTGCTTGTTAAATCACACGGGACAGTCTGCTATGTTGTGTCCTAAGGGATTGTTTGCATTTTCCTCAAGTGTTATTTGTGATTTCTCCTTTTTTTTTATCTGATGTTTACTGTGGGAAGTGCGTGGGTTAGATTATCCATTCATTAATTACAAGTGGCTTGTAGAACTCTAGAGTTTTAGTCTTGCCTCTGTGTCTTATCATAAAGAGTGTGATTTTAATTAAGAATGTTGGAAATGCTGTCTTCCTTAATACAGCTAAAGAGGACGCATTCCAAAAACTTTAATTAATGATAAAATTATCAAAAACAACCAATTTACTCAGCAGGGAAAAGGCTTTTTAAATTTTACATATAGATGTGTAAGGTTCAAAAGTATAACAAATTACAAATACAGAGATGAAATTGCGGGGAAGGGGTCTGACCTTTGAACTCTGCCGTGCAGGATTTAATGTGCATCCTTTTCTGGCATTCCCCACAACTCATCAGGAAACGGGTCACTGCCTCACGTGGAAGAAATGCGTAGGTCTCCGCAATCTGACAATCCAAATGGAGAGAGGAGAGCAGTCAAGAAACATTTTGGGAAAGAGTAAACAACTGGAGGAGTAGAGGCTGAACACAATAGTTAATGTGACACAAATGCAATAGTTTATGAATTTGATTTTCACAGTAGTACCCAAAATGAACACTCGCCTAGTGCCAAATACGAGTAAAAATTGGATTTGGAGATTAAATAAAATGCAGTTACTTGATAAATGGCTGCTAGTTTAGGAACTGCAACATAATACATTTGTTTTATTTAAATTAAAACTATTGTCAGACCCTCAGAAATGTGCAAACAAAAACATCTCTTGACCTGAATAACTTTTAAAGAAACTTTCAGGGTTCAATACAAATTCATCTCAGTTGTCAGCTTTTGTGGCAAAAATTATTTAGACTTATCTCCTATTATCTAAATAAAGCAAATATGTGGGTTCCAGTGAGGCAATTATAATGGAAGTGAATGGGGCCAATCCATAAACATTTAAATACTTACTTATTCAAAATGATGGTCACAAGACATAAACAATGTGCTTGTTAACATGAGTTTAGTGTGATAAAATTGCTTACTAACTGTGTAAAGCTATATCCAATTTTACAACTTCGTAGCCATGATGACGTAATGCCATAAACTGTAAAACTCTAAACTACCATAAAAATGATTATTTAAACAACTGAATTAATACACAGGTTTTAAAAGAATAATTAATGAAAATGCTTTTATAAAATTATAAGCCTCACATTTGGAGACTGTCTCATCATGATGCGAGTGACCAAAAGAAAGAAAAAGCCTGTGCTGTTAGTCACAAATAATGGTATTTTTATATGTATGTATTTTATAATGTATATATTAAGTATTTTTAATAAAAGTAATGAAAAAAAGTCTCATGGTGTCGTGGTTTTATGTGTTTTTGTTCATGTCTTTTATATTGGTAAAATAGTTCCATGCAATGTTTGTTCCGGTTTCATTGTCATGTGATCTTGTCATGTGTTTCCCATGTTTCCCAATGAACATTGGTTCATTGTTTCATTAGCTTGTTAGCAGTCTCATTATCTTGTTTAGAGTTCTGTGTGTTCATTGGTTATCATTGCCATGTGTTCTCCCAAGTCCAGTTATTTGGCCCTCATGTATGCCATTGTCCATTGTCGATATTTGTGAATGTATGGTTGTTGGTGTGCAGTGTTCCATATTCATCATGTAAATAAACTGCACTTGGGTTCTTTGCACGTCTTCGTCTACCTGTTGCCAGCCACGTTACACATTGTAGGTAATATTTATGGTGGGTAAATATTGTCAATTCACTCAACATTGGCAAGTTTGGTAAGAAGTAAAGGAATCGTTCACCCAGAAATTAAGTCTGTCGTCAATTATTCACCATCTTGTTCCAAACCTGTATGACTTGCCATCTTCCATGAAACACAAAAGGAGATGTTTGGCAGTATGTTAGTCTTGGTCACCATTCATGTTCTTTTTTTTTTCTCCATACAATGAAAGTGAAAGGTGACTGAGGCTCTGACATCTTTTGTGTCCCAAGGGGGGAAAAAAATACTATGGATTTGGAATTTACATTTTTGGGGCTGTCCCTTTAATGTTCCTTGCTGGAAACAAGGTAAGTTTTGTATTTTACTATTAAAAACTCTCTAAAAATGTATTATTTACTCTACTTCCTTTTCTCTCTCTCTTCCAGTCTCCTACGTTCTCTGTCCCCTTTCCCTCCTCTCACTTTTTGTTCTTGCTCCCTTCTCCTGGAGGCTTTCTTGTGTGCAACCTTTACACAGAGAGGGTGACTTGAGCAGTAGGAATGAAAGGACCACCTCCCTTTCTCCCCCCTTAGGCTGCACAGAGAGAAAAAGCCATCCAGGGAAAACCGCACCTCCCAGAATGCCCCCTCCTCCCAGCCTGGCAGGGCTGGTCTCTGTGGGCTGCTCATGCTATGAGACCTGACAGCCAGGCTCTCCGGGGCACTGGCTGAGGAGAAGAGGTGAACGTTGCCCCAAGGACATGGTGCAGCCCCTGCACACACCCAAACACCCTTGCTCACACACTAATATTTCTATCATTAATTAAGAAGGTACTTTAATATTAGGGGTGGCCACTTTCTCTTTGTGTGTCTGACCACAAATTTTTCTGTCCTACAGGAATGAGCTGAGCTCTGTGACAGTCCTGATTATTCATGTGTTAAAAGTCAAATTCCACAGAAACGCACAGAATCTCAGTCAATGAAGGAGTTTTGTCATAGACATCCCTTCAATGGTAACCAAGACCAAATTGAATACAACATCATTGCAGTGACACCAGGCCACCGCAAGAGGGCAGACCACAGCAGTCTGAGAGGGTAGTGAGTCAGGACAGGAAGTTTGATCTTGAACCAGCTACAGTAGTGATGACTACTGTGGAGTAGACCGATATAGAATGTTTTTTAAAACTTACATTAATATACATTATTCAACTTCCATAATGAGATGGAAGTTAAATAGTTCCTGCTCTTAATTACAGTCCAGTAGAGACAACATCTGGAATCTGACGGGAAATATTGGAATCCAAAGTTGTACTTGGGGCTGCACAATTAATCAAATAATTCGTCTAGATTACAATTACAGGTTTCTAAATATTTTTCACTCCACACCTAAAATAATCAAACTCTGTGTATACTGAACTGGATTAAGCACTCAGAAGAAGATTTGAAGCACCGAGAAGAATGTTAGTAACACTTAAGTAGTACTTAATCTCTATGCTGCATTTCCCTGTAGCATCATTATAAGTAAAAACGTTTGAAAATTAACAAGAGCTTTGAACCACTAAGTGCAACTTAACTGTATCTTTCTTGCGTCTTTCACAGTTTATCAAAGACAAAGGGACATTGAATAAATTGTGAAAAAATTGCATCGAAATCAACTGCCGGTCTTCACAGTCAGCGCATGCATGTGATTAGGTTTAAAGATAAATCAAAATTGACATAACACAATACAGTATAACGTTTTATTGGCCTTATTTGATATTCATATGATAGCAATAGAAAGATTATCTTATTGAACCAATTTCTTTAGACATATGTGAGTAAAGTGACCCTGCAGTTTATAACAAAAAATAAATAGTACATATTTACATGCACTCCTTGTATCACTTTTATTAATCTCTTTAAGCTGAGCAAACACCTGAAACCCTGTCTTGCAGGGAATCTGGAATCTACGCCCTTGCACATACGACAGTTCACCTGTCGTCCCAGTGTCCTTACATCCTGAGATGATCTGAGATAATATTCAGCATTCTCTTAGACGACACTATTCCTGCAAATTGTTCCCAGATTACGAACAGGGAACATTTTATTTGAAATTAAAAAAAAAAGTCTAACTATTTATAACAGAAATATGATGATTATCTTGCATGTGAGGTATTTTGCGTGCGACAAAATCTGTTTTCTTTTTATTTGCAAACTGTTCTTATATTCCTGCAATTTTGATCGGGTGGACCAGTCGTCAATCTGGGTGGACTAGTGCCACTCTGGCCCTTATGTGGCCTTGCGCCTGAAGCTGAATTATGTGCATGGCTCTATTTGGCATGGTCTATGTCATAAAAGTGTGGACTCGGAGGAGGAACACAAGGGCTGAGCGCAGCATTTGGGAGTGGGTCATGCATGGAAATACTATGGAAGGATATTGGCAAGCACCAATCAAAGTCAGTCACAGCTGATTACAGCCAATCAAAGCCGGTTCAACAAGAGCTAATTAAGCCAATCACAGAGTGTCTCAGGCAATCGCAGCTGATTCTTGAAGATCATAGCCAGTCAGTAAGAACTGAGGGTGTTCTGATCTCTGCTTGTCTGACAGTCCATCAGTATTTGGCAGTTCAATGTGTGCCAAATGTCAAAAACATATCTATCAGGCAGTAAATTGCTTTAATAAGGTGATTAGCACAGAGCTTAGTTGGGGCTGGAACCTGACACCTAATTTCACACACTAATGCTGTGTTCCATTCAAAGTCAAACGTGATATCTCAGCCTTGATATCTCTTGATATCTATACAGACTTGATGTCTCAGATCTCAAATAAAGGCATTCAATTGCCAGATGCTCAGAAGATTATGTGTAAGCAAACAAAACTTCAATGTTCACATTAACCTAGCATGTTTTCAGATGTCAAAAGCATCTCCTACAGTAGCAACCAAATTGGTAAACAATGCTGCAATTCTAGCATTTAGCACTGTGCACACCGCCAGCCACACGCAGCGACAAATGACAAACAATCTCATTCATTTTAAATGAGAGCAGAGCGACTTCCGTCAACACGAGCAACAGCAACCGCTGGCGACAAGATGTGAGTGTGGCAAACAACACAACAAAGTTGAGAAAAGTTTAACTTTATGCATATGGCGAGCAACATTAGGGAGCGCCTAGCAATAGGGGTGAAGTCAGTGGAGCTCATGTCAACCGCCTCCTGTGGAGCCGAGTGCAGGCAAGAAGGAGAAGTTACTGTGAGCAATTTCACTCTTTTATATGATTTGTCTGTGACCGCATGTTTATAATAAAAAAAATGCGTGGAAAGCTTGTAAGACATTATCAGCATTCTGAATAAGTTTGATTCATGCATTGATAGATTGTTTATCTTATAAATCAGGGGTGGGGAACATCAGGCCTCAGGGCCATATAAGGACCACAAGACCATTTTACCCGGCCCGCGAGGCCATTTGAGGAATAATTTGAAAAGGAAAAAAAATTGCCTTGATTCGCTTCACTGTAAAAAAAAAAAAAAAAAAACTATTAAAATAATCATTAAAAAATAATTTTATATGATAATGCAAAACATTGTAAAATTGACAGATCTTTTAGTGATTTTTCTAGGTGTGTGAGCACGCAAAGGAATGCATATGTTATTTCAACTACAATCAGAAATTGCAAGCAATTCTATGGCCGTTATTTTGTATGTACTCAAATGGCCCTTCATGGGATAAAGGTTCCCCACCCCTGTTGTAAATTATTTGATGCATTGAGCACTGTTGCATGTTATATAAAAACACTCTCCCCTGCAGAAGTCTCACAGTTAGTCACCGTTTTGTTCAAAGGACTCTTATTTTTAAATGTTTTTTGTCTTATGTCATCAGTTTGCCATAAACTACATTTCCCATGTTGCACTGCCCTCATCACTGCCATCTGTTCCCCATCTTCCTCACCTGTTCTCCATTCCCTCATCAGCACCAATGTATATACCCTCATGTTTTGTTCCCTCTTTGTCAGCTCTTGTTCGTTGTTACTTGTGTTCACATTGATTTGTATCTTCATTAAAGGCCTGCGAATAGATCCATTGCCTCTCTGCTGCAAAACATGACAAGAATGTTCATTTTCAAAGACAAAAGAAGTGATTTCTTGCCAAATAAAAGTGACATCTTAGTTTGATATCTCATCTGTGAGCAAAATTTCAAAAGCTATGGACAATTGTGCAGTCCACCATTAAAGTTAGAACAGCAGTAGGAACAACCACTAGTGACATACAATACAGGGACTAGCAATATCAAGCAACAATGTCACTGGCAGTGTGAAGGGGCCGGGGCTTCAAAATTTAGTATTATTTACCATGTTTTAACATCTGTCTTTGCAAATGTTTGCTAAACTGGTTTGATAATCATATAATGTAAAATCTTTGACTCATTGATGGATATTATTTAAAGTAAATTTGTATCATTAACTATGCATCTGGATCTCTGAGTTGAAGATTTTGGCAAGAGTTTTCCAGATGGAACTCTGACTTCAAGTGTCTTTCCATTGCACTTTTCCTAGTAGGCACCTAGAAATTCTGACTTTCCAAATTAAATAAAATTCAGCATTAGGAATCATTGCATGGGAGTATAATAAATCATGCTCAGTGCACACTTAAATTTTTTTTATAAATCCCTTTAAGATTAATAAATGTTAAACCTATTGTGTGTGTGTGTGTGTTGTATGTTTCAATTTAATTGGATAAGATGTTAAATGCAGCAACAGGCTGTACCTTTGATCGACTCTCATTAATTACCTAATAAAAAGCAACATAACTCATTAAACCTGTGCTAAATGTATGTGTTAAGAAATGATAAGCCTGCTTATAATTACACCCCACACTAAATACCTCAAAACACACCAGTGCAGGCTCATAGAGAAATTATTATGCACAAGAATAAGGTATGTAGAATCTATTTAACAGTTTTTATGTGAATAATCATACAGGTAAATTTGCACCATTTACATTTATGCATTTGGCAGACGCTTTTATCCAAAGCGACTTACAGTGCAATTATTAGTTAAGTGCCTTGCTCAAGGACACAATGGTGGTAGCCGTGGGGTTAGAACCTGTGATCTTCTGATTAACAGCCCTGTGCTTTAGCCACTACACCACAACATTTAGCTGTCAGCCTAAAAAAGGATGTGGACCAATGGCAGTCTTAAGGTGTTTAGTAGGGATGCACCGATGCCACTTTTTCTCTTCCGATCCAATTCCGAAATCTGAAATCTCAGTATCGGGTACTACCGATCTTATACCAGTGATGTTTTTTTCATAATCCGTTTAGAATATCTATACCTCACTGAGTGATGATAATTATATGTAAAGAAACACAAACCTTTAACTACACATTATTTCAATATAAATGTACAAACTATTAAGAAAAAATGTATTGTTAACTAGTCTACTGGATAATGTAGCAGCAAAATTCTTTATTTTTTTGTTGTTGTAAAAAACATTCAACTTGTATGTGGACTTTAAAGGATTCAGATCTGTTTTTTTGTTCAATTTAGTTTTGAGATATCAGTTCACTTTTCATTCACAGTAATATTTTGGAACACATTAAACATAAATATTGTTATAATTTGTAAAATAATAATAATAATACATTATTACTATTATTATTGAATTTTGGAATTTTAAATAAATGGTAATATATTTCAATCGTGCACCCTCAGGCTTTTATTTTGACATTCTAAACTCTCCAGGAAGTCCTGTATGTGTGTCTGTTTGTTAGCAAATTCACAGTAGTTTAATTAGCTTCTTATTAAAATTCTGGTAAAATGCACTTCCGGCGCTGTTCTAAATGCATATTATAAGTGAACCGAACTATTGAGCATCTACATTTGAGATGTAGAACGCGCAAAAGACTAAAAATAGCCACGAGTGTGTGTAAACAGAGAAGCGCCATTCAATAACGCACTGGCACTGCACGTTCATATTTTATATTTACTTATTAAACACAGCCTTTTGTGATTCACAGAGGTATTGTTTGTCTTCAAGGAACGAACATGACTAACACACCGTATCGGATTTGGATCGGGCTCGTCGGACCGATACCCGATCGATCTAAAAACATCAGTATCGGAGCCGATACCGATCCAGGTATCAGATCGGTGCATCCCTAGTGTTTAGTAGCCATTAAGAAGTTTTCCTTAAAGTTCATCCAGGCGAGCTGTTACGAACCACCAAAACCAACTCAACTTTTTTTTTTTTACCACATTTTGTTATAAATTACATCACACCCATTCATTCTTCAATTTTGTTTGAAGTGTGCAGGGGTATTAAAACTGTTGGTTGAAAAAACACTCTTTATCATGAGCACCAGTGGAAAAGAAATTGAACAGAGATGTTTTTAAATGATGGAGAAATGAGTCTGCTTTTATCTCTCTAAATATGACAAAACCTCTGACCTCTCAGATTTTTCAGACAGTCAGAGAGAAGGAAAGAGAGAGAATGACAAAAAATAGAGAGCTGATGCAAAGGTGATGTGCAGGTCGACTCGTATGCGGGTTGGGCAGGATTTTTTTTACTCGGTTGAGCATATGAAGCTGGATTTTATGGTAAATCTCAAGTTTTGTGGACATATTTCACCTCAAAATCAAAACATTATTTAACATTATTTAATGTCTTATATGCTGTATACTGTATTTGTTTTACTGTATACAGTAAACAAATCCGTATTATAATAATGAGAATCTAATAATAAAGGTACCCTAAAGCATTAAAGTGCTCAAATTAAAAGCCATTTTAAAGTAAAAATATCTAGATGCATTAGCCTAATGAAAATGTTGGGGTTTAAATGAGCTTATATGTCATGAAAATAATGTCACAATGCAAAAACTTAAGTCATAAAAAGGCTTAATTTTCTTTATGCAAAATTAGTTTTTTGCTTGAAATTGGGGTGAAATGTGAGACATGTTTTCCTGAGATTCACCCGTATAGATTCATAGATTCAAGCCAATAAGCAAAATAAATGATTTCTTAAAGATTGTAAACTGACATTTCAACGAAGTTATCCCTTATTTGTTGCATGATGCAAAGTATGACAAAATGTACACAAATAGACAACTGTGCATTGCAAAAAAAAACATGATTCATTAGGCATGATCTCAACAGAGTCATTTAGCACATCAAACTCTGAATGGCAAGAATAAATGAAGAACAGAAATAGATGTTTACGGAAGTTTGTTGAGCTATTCAGCAGAACGTAAGGAAACAGCATGGATTCTATTTGGATTGTGAAGTGCCAATACAAACAGACACAATACAGAGACCCTGGGGCCCGTTACACGTACCATGGGAAGGGGGGGTTCTTACCCAGTTTCCTATTCTTTCAGGGGGAAAAGACCCTGCGGAGACCACACCTGCCCAGGGACGGGGAGGTAAAGTGGCGAATACATCACATGGGCCATTCAGGTCACATGTGGAAAAATGACGCGGTGGACATCTAGCCTCAAGGAGGGGGGAGTTGATACAGCTCGGCGACCGGAGGGCAGCTGGAACTGCCTAAGGGAGACGCGGGAGGTGCCCCTGGCCAGTGCCCACGAGGACGCAACACTCCTTGTTGTGTGTGTGCTCGGACCCGCCAGGGGGGGAGGGGCACGGCCTGGGTGTGATAGGCCAATGAAATGGCATCCACCACCCAGTGGGAGAGCCGCTGTCCACCAAAGCAGACAAAAAGCTGCTTAGAACGTCTAAAGCTCTGTGTGTGGTCCAAATAGGTAAGCAAAGCACGTACCGGACCCAGCAACGAAGGGGCTGGGTCTGCCTCCTCCCGGGGCAGCGCTTGCAGGTTCACTACCTGGTCTCTGAGGGGCGTGGTAGGAACCTTGGGCACGTAGCCCAGTCACGGTCTTAGGATCACATGTGTGTCTGCTGGACCGAATTCCAGGCAAGTGTCGCTAACAGAAAACGCTTGCAGGTCCCCGACCCTCTTGATGGAGGCAAGCGCGATCAGCAGGGCAGTTTTTAGAGAGAGGGCCCTGAGTCCAACTGATTCTAGTGGCTCGAAGGGGGGTCTCTGAACAGGCTTGGCCGGGAACAGGGGGAACAGGCTTGGCCGGGAAGGATTTAACCTCAGGGCACCTCTTAGGAACCTGATGATTAAGTCGTGCTTACCCAAAGACTTGCCGTCTACTGAGTTGTGGTGTACACCTTCAAGGTGGAAGGGGACAGACTCCCTTCCAACCTGACCTGCAGGAATAAGAGCACTGACCTAACTGCACACCTCTGTGGGTCTTCAGCCGGGGAAGAACATCAATTCGCAAACAAGCGCCACTTCAGGGCATAAAGTTGCCTGGTAGAGGGGTCTCTGGCTTGGCTGATCATGTCTACGATGGCAGATGGTAGACCAGTTAGATATTCCGCGTCCCATCCAGGGGCCAGACATGGTGGTTCCAGAGGTCTGGTGCAGATGCCAGGGCGTGCCCTGTCCCTGAGAAAGAAGGTCTTTCCTCAGGGGAGGAGTACGAGGTCCGAGAACCAGGCCCGGGTGGGCCAGTAGGGAGCCACTAGGGTGACTTGCTCCTTGTCCTCCCTGACCTTGCACAGCACCTGTGCAAGAAGGCTCACTGGGGAAATGCGTACTTGCGCAGCCCCAAGGGCCAGCTGTGTGCCAGTGCGTCTGCCCCGAGGGGAGCCTCTGTTCGGGCATTACAGAGCGGGCTGTGGGAGGTCTCTCGGGGAGGCAAACAGGTCTACCTGGGCCTTGCCGAATCGTTCCCAAATCAGCTGAACCGACTGGGGGTGAAGCCTCCACTCTCCACCGGGCCAGCGTTGTCGTGACAGCTGCTGGCTCCAAAGGAGGAGACGACGGGTGAGTCGCGACATGTGGCGGGAGCGTACGCCACCTTGGCAATATATGTACGCTACCGCGGTGGTGGTGTCTGACCTGACAAGGACATGTTTGTCTTGAACTAATGGGAGAAACTTCCGCAGGGCAAAGAAAACAGTCAACAACTCTAGGCAATTGATGTGCCAGCGTAGCGGGGCCCCTTTCAAACGGCCCGTGACTGCGTGCCCATTGCACATTGTGCCCCAACCCGATCTGGAGGCGTCGGTCGTGACCGGGACGTGTCGGGACACCTGCTGCAAGGGCACTCCTGCCTGTAAAAAGCAGAGGTCTGTCCAGGGTTTGAATGTTTGGCAGCAGGCGGGGGTGATCGTTACCCGGTGCGTGCCGTGGCGCCATGCTCGTCTCGGGACTCGAGTCTGAAGCCAGTGCTGAAGCGGCCTCATATGCATCAACCCCAGCAGCCTGACCGCTGTGGAGGGTGCCATATGCCCCAGGAGCCTCTGGAAAAGTTTTAAAGGGACCGTTGTGCCTGGCCTGAAGGTGGCGAGGCAGTCCAGCACTGACTGCGCACGCTCGTTGGTGAGACGTGCTAACATCGGGACTGAGTCTAATTGTGACCTGAAGCCCCAAACAGCTGAAGTGCCTAAGCACCTGGTCTCTGTGAGTGCATAGTAACTCTAGGGAGTGGGCCAGAATGAGCCAGTCATCGAGGTAATTGAGTATGACCCTGCCGGCTTCTCGGAGCGGGGCAAGGGCTGCCTCTGCGACTTTCGTGAAGATGCGAGGGGACAGAGACATGCCGAAAGGGAGGACTTTGTACTAATATGCCTGACCATCAAACGTGAACCATAGGACGGGTCGGTGTCGAGGCAGAATTGAGACGTAAAAGTATGCGTCCTACAGGTCTACCGCTGCGAACCAATATAGATGCCGGACACATGTTAAGATGTGTTTTTGCGTCCCGAGGCTCTGGTGCTGAGAAAAGACTCGAAGCACTTACCTTGCTCCACACACCCGGCAGGGGGAGGGTTAGTGACTGAGGACGAGGTCCGGTAGTGGCGTCCTCTGGACTCGTCAGAACCGGCCGGCCGGGGAACTGTCGTGGGGCTGAGGGCGGAGGGTCCGCGTCCAGCGTGCCAGGACTGTTGAGGTGTGACGACAGAGTGCCGTGAGAATGGCAATTGCGGGCCAGGTGACCCAGAGACAAAGGAAATAGCTCTTTTACTGAGAATAAGGGTACCACAGCCCCGTGTTTCTCAGCTGCAAATTAAATAAATTAAACAAAAGATTCTCCATCCGGCCCTCCACCGGGGGATGGAGCGGTATGCTTACCCACTCCGGAGCTAACGTCTTTGTCCCTGGGTCAATCGTCTCAGGAGCGCATGGCATACAGGGTGGAAACAGCATGTCCAGCGGCGCTGTAGGCTTTGGCCGCCAGTGAAGACGTTGTTCTACAGGCCTTGGAGGGGAGTACCCCGCCAGGTGGTAGGGTTTTCGGGACACAGGTGGAGCGCAACAGCCCTGTCCACCTGGGGAATCGGCGTGTACCCATGGCCCGCTCGCCATCGAGGGTAGCGAGAGCAGATGAGCGAATGGCTTTGTGACGTGTGGAGAGGGGTGCCCTCCATGTAGACGTGAGCTCATCACGCACTTCCTGGAAAAACAGGCGCGGAGCCCCCAGGAACCAGTCATCCAACCGCGTTGGATTTGGGGAGGACGGAGGGTTCCATTCCAGCCCCACGCTGACGGCGGCCCGGGCAAGCATATCGGACATCTATGCGTCAGCCTCAGCCTGAGCGTGCTGGCCCGAAGGCGGCAGCCCAGGGGAGTCCTCAGCGTCAGACGCCACGCTCTCCGATTCATGAAAGGGAAGAAGGAGCAATGCGGGGTGCAGCTGGAGTGGTATGCTTTCTGTTGAAAGCGAGCCGCGACTACAACGTTGCCATGGACATGCTCTAGCAGTGAGAACATGAACCAAACACAAACGCTACCTCGGTGTGATCGCAACCCAGACACACGAGACAACACCTGTAGCTGTCTGAAGTGGAGAGCACTCTACCGCATCCAGGAACTATGCAGGGGCGGAAGGGCATCTTTACAAAGACCTCCTGAAGAGGACGTTCAACGCCAGCTGCATATTGCTCTTTTAGAGGAAATAATTCTTTCAGAGAAAATCACTCTTTTATAAACTCTTTTAGTCACTTTTAGACACAACGTCAAAGTGAGCGACAGACAGGGGACAAAATATTTAACAATTTAATGCTTTATTATAATTTTCCAAACAAAGCCTTCCACAACATAAAGACAATGCACCAAAATAGCAGCAATTCAAGTTTTCAACATTAATTAATTCAACATTAATTCAACGTATCCCAAAATCTAAATTGGAGTTTGACTAACTGAAAGAACTACTCCCCACATAGGTTGCATGTTTATTACAATGGGCATTAAATCCTTTAAACTGTCATCCTCCACAATATTAATTTGCCAGTAGACTGTGGCTATCCGCTTTGTTACAGCAATCATGAAGCTGGGTTCATGATTCACATCAAAGTGGCAAAACCAGCGTTATGGGTCGTTTTGAAGTCAAGATGAAAAGCGCTTGAAAATAAAAACGTCTCATTCTGCGTTTTGGTGAGGTAATTAAAATATGCCTTACATAATATGAAAAAACTTTATTTCTATTACAAGTCCCATCTGTGCTTGTTTTGTAAATCATATAGTGTTAAGAGTTCCTTTCTCCATCATTTTATCACTGACAGGGAGGCGATCTTTTATCTCTTTCAGAGATTCTTTTATTTACTGAGATAATCATATGGCTCTATCATACGAGAAAGTGGAATGGTTTGCGATGTGTCATATGCATCAGTGTAATGACACCAGGTAGACACATTACAACGATTCCACCATTCACACCAGTGTTTATGCTGTATTAACGGTAAATGCGTGAATCGCGATTTAAAAAATGTATCGTTAAACTTTTGAAATTAATCGCAAGCATTAACACGTTAATTCTGACAGATCTAGACTTTTTTCTTCACTATAAAGAGCTGGCTCATAGATATATTGCTAAATAGGGATGTCCTTATACAATTTTTTTTCAGAATGAGTACTGACCCTTCCTTTTCAGTACGCGTTACTGATACCTGTTTTTAATTATTTTATTTTTCTGAAATCAATATCAACAGTTTAAGTTTATATTACTTAACTATACAGTAGTGAGAGATTTCTGTCATACTTTTTTCCATTTATATTGAACTTTTAATTTGAAGCCCTTTCCATTTTTGTGTGTTTTAACTGAAGTTTTCACCTCCGGCAAAGCTGGTCGCTACTTGACTCAACGTGATTATTAAACTGCAAACAGTTGCTATTTTAATAAATAAATATGTAGCCTGAATGAATTGAATTAGCGCTCTGCTATGTGAATTAGTGCTCTGCTCATGGTCATAGTGCTCTGCTCATCTGCTAATGTGTGCGCTGAATGTTTACAGAATGACATTCATACATCAGATTGTATCAGAGCATTTTTCATTCACGAGTATAAGTACATGTGCGCGGTATCCCTACTGCTAACTTTCGACTTTCGATGAGCAGTGGGACTAGCTAATGAGAGCCGTTTCATGTAAACACCTGCAACCTTACTGACTGAAGACCTACAGAGCTCCATTGATGACAAAACTGGAACATGTTACATTTTTATTTAAGCTGACACAAACTGACAAAAAAGCACCCGGAAGAGTGCCGTTTGACACTGCGAAATTCACCAGCCAAATAGAAAATGTACCCGCATTTGGCACTTGGCTGGTGTTAATTTCGGACCCTGATTACAGCAATTAACAACAGTAAATATCAAGCTAGTTTATAGTCATAATTTATCAGAAATCTATGTTCTGTCAATATTTACTCATCCATATGTTGTTTCATTCCTGTATGACTTTCTTTTCCCCCATGAAACACAAAAGGAAATGTTTGGCAGAATACTTCAGTCGCTATTCACTTTCATTGCATCTTTTTTCCATACAATGAAAGTGAATATATATATATATATTTAAAATAAAAGGCTAAAAGTATATATATATATATATATATATATATATATATATATATATATATATATATATATATATATATATACACTTTTAGCCTTTTATTTTTTTTTTTTTTAATATTTTTGTGCACTAGAAGCTTCTGTCACCAAGACAAATTCCTTGTATGTGTAACCATACTTAGTCATCATTCAGAATCAGAATGAGCTTTATTGCTAAGACTAAAAACCTGCTAACATTGCTTTTTGTGTTCCTAGGAAGAAAGAAAGTAATAGGTACAACATGACTGTGTAAAAGATGAGTTTTTTTTAAGTCTATGACACATGGCACCTCTAAGCTTTAGGATCTAACTAACAAGTGAATCTGTTAATGTTCTTTAATTGCAAGATAAAGTATGTATCGATATTTGTAATGACTGTTATTTATGTATTAGACTGAAGGGTCATGTCTCACCGCCTTGTAGGTCTTCTTCTGGCCGGCATGTTTGGGTGCTCTACCAGGATCCGCCCCCATCTCCACGTGCATAGCATAGATGATATCAAAAAAATCTTCCACCACAGCAACCCGCTTCAAAGAACTGTCTTGTGTTGCCCCGCCATCTGAACACTGCAGAGAGAAACAGAGGATGATTAAAGCAAGAGCTTAATGGGTGCAACAGTAATACGGTAAAAGACAGCAATGCTCAATAAACAGTTCAACTTAATAATCTAATAAACAAATTTAAAAGTAATATACTTCATTATCCTAACTGTACAAATTTTGCAGTTGCCATGCAACATTGCAACTTGGCAAATTAATATAGAATGTGTGCTCAGAAATGTGCATTTAAATTAGTTTTACAATGACTTTGAACTTGCCTCATCTGAGTAAGACCTATTTATTTTAGAATATGAAGCTGATTAAAGCCATCAAAAAAAACAAATAATAATAAAGGTAACTGGGTCAATTTTCAACCTCATGATCACTCATAATTTATTAGTACAGAATCAATGAGACTCCTTGACCCGTAAATTCCCTAAAGCCTTGCATTAAATCCTTTACACAGCTCTCTCTCTGCGAATGTCTCAGACAACCAGGGAGCAATTGGTCTGCATTTAAGACTAGTAAACTCCAGTCTGGTTTTGGCAGGATGAGATTTTAGGAGTAAGAGCAACTCTAACAGGTTCAAAGGCATCTAACAGCTAAAATGACACAGGCACAGCTTGTTGGCACAGACTGGCATCTTTATGGGCAGAATTTGTTATGGCTCTGAGTGTTCATTCATTATCTTATTTCTGAAGTACAATCTCCACGTTTATGCTGATCTCAGTCACTTAAACTGCTCTGGAATGAGTGCTGCTCTGCGGTGCTTTATGAGTATCACTCCCAGAGTTATGGTGGCTGTGTATAAGGCTAAGTGAGTCTCTATGTGTAGTGTATTATTCAAACTTTCATTGATCTGAATCTAATATTAAGTCCTCCACAACTCAAGGGGTTTCTTAAAGAATATCTCTTGTTTAGATTTGTGTGTGTGTGTGTGTGTGTGAGCTGAAGAGAGATAGAGTGTGGTTTTCAAACGCTTTCCTGCAGCATTTTAAAAATAACTGCTTTCTTCACCACAGACACACACAAACACAAACACACACACACACACACACACACACACACACACACACACATAACCAGCCCCACCTCCCACCACCAGCACCTTCAACCCTGTTTTCCATAAGGCTGACCCTGTCGCTATGGCAACTGCCAGTATTCTCGGGCAGGTGTGCAGGGCAGCAGGTCAAATGACACCTGCCGGAACTCCAATTGCTAAGACAACTGTCTTATTCCCCAGTCCCACACGGGCCCACCGTCACCTGTCCTTTATTGTGTTTTCACTCCTTTTTCTATCATTATTTCTTTCTCAGAATGATTTGCGACTTTTTCCCAAGTAACTTGTTAAAGGAATATTTTCGGTTCAATACAAGTTAAGCTCAACCAAAAGCTTTTGTGGCATAATGCCGATTACAACAAAAAAATAATTTCAACTTGTCCTTCCTCTTAAAAAAAAAGATTATAGCCACAAGACGTAAACAATATGCATGTTTTATATGCATGAGTTTAGAGTAATAAAATTGCTTCCTACAACTTTGTTGCCATGATAAAGCTGTACACGTAAAGCTGTAAATCCCAGTAAACGACAATTTAAACATCTTTACAGCTGAAATAATACATACAAATTAATGTAAGTGCTTTTATAAGATTAAAAGCTTTGCATTTCTGCTTTTATACCCTCCAAAAATTGGCCTCATTCACTTCCATTGTAAGTGCCTCTCTGTAACTTCGATTTTGGATTCTTTTTTAAAAAAAAAAGAAAAGGAGTGATGTGTTATGGGATAAGGGTTAGCCTGTATTCATTAATATTAACTTTATATTAAACCAATAGACATTTATGGTAAGTCTTTATTTAGATACAGTAGCTAAGTGTGTGTGTGTGGGTGTGTGTGCGTGTATACTGTATGTGTGTATGCTCAGGGGAAAAAGCAGCAGTAATTATCCATCCTCTTCACCTCATCTTCTCTCTCTCTCATTGTTTTACTCTTCTACTTTGATTCCAAGAGGGCCAAAGTGTTTTTCCCTCTTTCTACTCCACTTCCTTCTCTCCATCACCTTTTTCCCAATAATCTTCCTCATTTCTCTCTCTAACTCTGTCTGCTTTCCATTCGTATCTTCTCCTATCCTGCTCCATCTTCAATCTCTCTTTTTCTCACTCCCCCTTTCCCAAGTGCCAGGTTATGAAGGTTGTCATAGCAACTAAAACCAGCACACAGAGCGGGCTCACTTTAATCCGGCCCTCTCCAGCCATCCGGCTCCTGCATGCGTTCCCCCCTCTTGTTATAATTATCCCTCTTATTATGCTCCGATTAGTCAAACATGCACCAGCCCAGTTTTCATGATCTCAGTCACAAGCTGACCAAGCCAAACCTCTGTAGAAGCCCTATGTGTGTGTGTCTCTCTCTCTCTGAGAATATTCCAGTAGTGGAACCTGTAGGACACAAGATGCAGGCTCCTCCAATACATCTGTGGGGTTAGGATTGTGTTTACATTTACATTACATTACATTTATGCATTTGGCAGACGCTTTTATCCAAAGCGACTTACAGTGCACTTATTACAGGGACAATCCCCCCGGAGCAACCTGGAGTTAAGTGCCTTGCTCAAGGGCACAATGGTGGTGGCTGTGGGGTTAGAACCTGTGACCTTCTGATTAACAGCCCTGTGCTTTAGCCACTACGCCACCACCACTCCTGTTTGTATGTGTTTGAGGCTTGAGGCCTGTACTCCCTGTCCTACAAACATCTCACCTCAATTGCTCCATCTAGATTGCTTTCTCTCATGCACTCACATACACAAACATTTCCTCTACCCCTCTTTTACCCAATCTGAGGGCACAATACTTAATGGGACAGACATACATGGGTGACTAAACTAGGCCAGCAGGATCAGGGCGATCTGCTGTGCCTTTCCCAAATCGTAACTTGGGCGAAACCCAGACAACAGAGACGAACCCAATACTGCACCAATTTTAATACAGATATGGGCCAGTTCAGTGAACAAAGCATTAAATCACAGTGTTGCAACAATCAGTCGGTCATATCACAAAATAAACCCTGATGTGAAGTGGAGGGGGTTTATTGTGTGATAATGACCTGCTGATAACACATTATCCAACCTGGTCTCAAAGAATCACTATATTAATATATTTACATTTTTGCAAAATTACATTTTACATACCTCATTGCATGTATCACAGCTGTTTCCTGGTGAAATGAACAAAAGAGGCGCAAAAATGGCATGGATACTGTTGTAACCTCTGTTCCCTGATGGAGGGAACGAGACGATCTTAACATTATGAAATGCATCGGGGAAGGTGATCTTTTCTGTTCCTATTTTTTCAATGGGAAAAGACCCTGCGGAGACCACATCCTGCCATGGGTTGTCAAACCACACGTGAAAGTGGCGTGGTGGTAGGTCCTAACTGATGAGGGAGGAGCTCTACAAATACAGCAGGTCCGCCGACAGGGGGACCGTACCACAGAAAATATATCACAGGGAGCTGCCTGAAGAGGGAATTAGGCCTTTTGGAGCCCTACCCCAGTACAGAGCACTTGTGGCTCGTAGTGGTTCTGGTAGCAAATTCCTCCACTGAATTAGCAGGCCAGAAGGCTAGGGAGGAAGAACATTCCAGGAAGCGAGTGCTTAGTGGCTAACCTGGGAGAGAGAGATCACTTTGGTGAAGGGTGCTAGGTGCAATGGGAACACACAGTCGGCTGTATTACCGAGTTCTACTGGCTCTGACCTGAAAAAACACGGGACGAGACCGACTCAACCCTGAGATTTTAGAATCTCGCGAATGTATTGGGTGTTGCCCAGCCCGCTGCTCTGCAGATGTCTTCTAGGGAGGTGCCATTGGCCAGTGCCCATGAGGATCCAACACTTCTCATCGAGTGTTCTCAAACCCGCAATGGGGTGGGCACGGCCTGGGTTTGGTAGGCCAGGGAAATAGCGTCAAGGACCCAGTGAGCTATCCTCTGTTTGGAGAATGCTTACAGGTCCCCAACCCTCTTGATGGAAGCTAGCGCTAACAGGAGGGCCGTCTTCAAGGAGAGTCTTCAACTGATTCAAGCGGCTCGAAGGGGGGTCTCTGAAGTCCCGAGAGGACCACTGAGAGATCCCAGGACGGGAACAGGCTTGGCCGGGGAGGATTCAGCCTCCGGGCACCTCTAAGGAACCTGATAATCAAGCCGTGCTTACCCAAGGAGTTGCCATCCACTGTGTCGTGGTGGGCCGCGATAGCGGCTACAGACACCTTTAGGTTGAGGGGGACAGCCTCTCCTCCAACCTCTCTTGCAGAAATGAAAGCACTGACTGAACTGTGCATCTCTGCGGGTCTTCAGACAGAGAAGAACACCAATTGCGAACAAGCACCACTTTAGGGCGTAAAGTTGCCTGGTAGAAGGAGCTCTGGCTTAGTTGATTGTGTCTACGACCGCAGGTGGTAGGTCAATCAGAGGCCAGATGTGGAGGTTCCAGAGGTCTGGGCGCGGATGCCAGAGGGTGCCCCGTCCCTTGGAATGTAGGGGAATTTGCCAGGGAGGTGCAGTCGCGAGGAGCGTGAGATCCGTGAACCAAGTCCGAGTGGGCCAGTAAGGAGCCACAAAGGTGACTTGTTCCTCATCCTCCCTGATCTTGCACAGCACCAGTGCAGGAAGGCTTACTGGGGGAAATGTGTACTTGCGCAGCCCCCGGGCCAGCTGTGTGCCAGCGCGTATGTCCCAAGAGGGGCCTCTGTCAGAAAGCACAAGAACGGGCAGTGGGAATTGTCTTGGGAGGCAAAGAGATCTACCTGTGCCATGCCGAACCAACCACAAATCAGCTGGACCACCTGGGGGGTGGAGCCTCCACTCTCCACTGGGCGAGACTTGTCGCAACAGCGCGTAAGCTGTCATGTTGAGGTTGCCCGGGATATGAGTGGCGTACAAAGACCTGAGTCGCTGCTAACTCCAAAGGAGGAGATGGCAGGTGAGTTGTGACATATGATGAGAGCGCACGCCGTCTTGGCGATTTATGTACGCTACCGTCACGGTGCTGTCTGAACAGACCAAGACGTGCTTGCCCCGGATCAGTGGGAGAAACCTCAGCATGGCAAGGAATACAGCCAGCAGTGTCCAATATTCGACGTACCCAGCGAACCCGATTCTGCTGCCATCCCCAAATCGCCTCCATCGCCAGCCGGGTCGTCCTCAATCCCGTGGGAAGAACGAGCGACGTGGGGGGCGGCTGGAGTGGCGTTCCTTCTGAGGAAGGAAAGCCGCGACCGCAATGTTGCCATGGTCATGTTATCGCAATGAGATCATGAGCCATCTACAAACGCTGCCTCGGTGTGATCGCTGCTCAGACACACGAGACAGTGCCTGTGGCCGTCAGGAGCGGAGAGCACTCTATCGCATCCAGGAACTACACAGGGGCGGAAGGGCATCTTTATAAAGACGCGTCCTGAAAAGGACGTTCAACGCCAGCTGTGTATATTGCTCTTTTAGAGAAAATAACTATTTTACTGCGCTATCGAAGCGCCCAGGGGCAAAACTGCACTGCCGTGCAGAGAAGAGATCCGCCGTAGATCCAACAGCAATCACACTCAGAGATGGGGGGAACAGTGTGTGACTCGCAGCTCGCTGCATACACAACCAGTCGGCTCCGAAGAAATTTCTGAATGAAACAGATGCATTTCCTTCCCTTTATACCTGTATGTCCGGGGGCGGGACATGCAAATTATGTCTGCCAATTTCTCATTGGCCTTTTCTCATAGATCAGAGATGCAAAAGGCTGTCAAGAGAGACCCCTAGAGTCACTTCTTCGACACAACTTCGAAGTGAGCGACAGACAGGGAACTATTTCTCAACACAACTTTGGTAAAGTGTGAGCGGCAGGATATATTTAAGGGGGTTGCAGAGTGCCCAGACATGTCTGGCAGACGACAAGGTGCATTCTAAAATTCGAGAAAAAAATGTATTCTATGAAGTTACACACATAGCACGAGCTCGCCATCTAAAGAGGCTGCTTTAAAATCTGCAGCACCACGGAGCTTAACTTGCATAGTTTTCCATTAAATTTGACCAGATCATTATTAAAAGAACAAAGATTATTTACTGTAGCCCAGTGGTTCTCAATCTTTTTGACTCCAAGGCGATATTTTATATTTTAGAGAACTGAGTAATAAGCAAACAAATAATACATATTATTTAAATATTATTATTTAAACATTATACATGATTAAAATTTTTTTTTTAAATGTGACAGCGGGGGACTGTTACTAATTGGATAAACAGTAACCGATTGTGACTGCAGTACCGCATGATTCACACACACACATATATACTGTGAACGTAGCTTTAGTTCAGTAACCCTGATCAGGTGAACACACCTCACTTACTCTTCCTCAAAACACAAAAGTGCAGTGTTTAGATTATCAGGTTGAGCTTCGTATTTGTTCCCGACATGGAGCAACAGTGTGTGTTTGAACTGAATATGTTTGTGTTTAATCATTAATCCACTGTAGAGCTGTACTAGTGTGAGTAAGCATCTGCTTGCTGGGCCTGAAAGTGCACAATTTCATCATCCTCTCGTCATTTTAAAGAAGCAATGAGAATTGTCAGCAGCAATAATCAGCATTTCCCTTCTAACTCCACAGTATCTCTCTCTTCTCCTCCCTCTTTTTCTCTACATCTATCAGTCTCTTTCTGTTCTTTAGATCCGCAAGCCTTTGCTTTTTTCCAGATGTCGCATATTTTTCAACCCCTCAATCCTCTTCTGAATCCCTCCTATTTTCTTTCTCTCTGTTTTCTGTCTATCTCTCACCCGTCCTACACCAAACAGCTCTGTTGCTAGGCGACTAGAGGGGCTGATTCGGCAAGCGGCCACCCCCGACCCCCCACCCCCTCTGGCGCGCACACACACACACACACACACACAGAGTCTCTGAACAGTTGTACACAGACAGGGGCAGTGAAGGGAGAGGGCAAGAGAAAGGAGGCAGCTGGGTCACACTCACACACACGCATATATGCATGGGTCGATGAAGTCCTAGCAAACATTTACAATGAAAGAGGTAAAAAAGAACTGATAGACTCAAGCAAAACAACTGAACATGACAGATACAGCACCAAACTGGACCCGTTAGATACGTAAATATAACATTTGAAAAGAAAACACTGTCTTATGAACTTATGAATGTGATTGCTGAGGCAGGCATCACTATTATATTATTGCTTGGAAGTCAGCACGTTAATATTAACTTCAACACATATCCCATTCCGTTTGTTTGTGCTATGGACATGAATCATATTTTATATTGTGTGGCTTATTGAGAGGTGTGCTATTACTTGTCTAAGCGATCAGACTTACAATTATCGCCTGCCGGATAAAATTCCTAAATCCTATTTTATTGGGGTAAAAGACTAAGGAATGGTCTGGGTTGAATGCAAGTTAAGCTCAGTCAACAGCATTTGCAGCACAATATTGATTACCACATTTAGCCCCTTTTAAAAAAAAAAAAAGAAGTGAACAGGGCTAGGCCATAAACATTTAAATACACAGTTTCAAAAGTATAGCCACAAGACAAATATTATACATGCTGACATGATTTTAGTGATAAAACTGCTTTTCAACTTAATCAGTGTGAAGTTATTTCCAATATTAAAACTTAATACAACATCAAAGAGAAAATATTTTTTTTGTGGTAAGCAACATTGCATTGAACCCAGAACACTCCAAGTGGTGATGTTTCTCATGCTGAGCCTGCACTCAGTCTGGAACCTGTTGTAAACCGGCCGCACATTTTTCACTGATAAGAGAGCAAAACGGTGATGTAACAGGTTAAGTGGCTACATAGTAGTTTTACGTGACTACCTCAAATATAAACAAACATGGCATGTCACAGTGTTTGAGTAGCCTAAAGTTTTAACACCTGTTTTTTGAGGATATATATAAACATACAGAGAAATGCAATCCAATGTCATTACATTCCTCAATACTATTGCCAGAGAACTGAGTACTATAGTACTATAAACTGTATCAGAGTAATCACTATTAAAATTGGTGTTGCAGATGGTTATATTTGGATTTTTGCCATTGCATATAATCTTATGTTTATGTCTTGATTGAGAATCCCACCGGTTTACAAAACAGAGAGCAGCGATCTTCCTAACTAAGTGAGTAATGCCCTTACTGAACAAAACGATGCACAAAATAAGATGAGAAGAGTGTTAGGAAAGCTAACAATGTTGGCAAATATAATTAATTACTGAGATCAGCTGCAGAAGACACCGATGATTCAGTGCTTCCTCAAGTAGTGGTCGACCAATATGGGTTTTGTTAATGGTGAATCCAGAGAGCAGGGTGGCCAATTGGCTGATACAATGCCAATATATCACTCAGTTTAATACAGTAAATAACATAAACATAAATTATAAACTCTTATTTAGCAATATATTTACTCAATTTCACACAAACTTTATCTTTGTAAAAAAAAAAATATATAATATTGTAAATTAAATGGTAGATAGCAGTTTCTTCTGATTTCTGATTAGTCATCAAATTTTTGTAATTTATTTGCACAAGAACAAATTGTTCTTGTGCAAATAAATTACACAAGAACAATTTGTTCTTGTGCAAATAAATTACACAAGAACAAATTGTTAATATATTAGGAAAAAGGAAATAACAGTACACACAGTAGTCCAGCAACCATGGATGGCATGTCCATATAAGCAATCCCATTTTCTCGAAAAATACAGAATCAAACTAGTTGTACAAACAGTGCATAGTGAATAAGACAGTTACTTATAGCACACATGAAGCACTTTTACTTTGAAGTTGCACTCACCTGCTCATACGGATCCAACGGGAGCAGCAATCTCCTGACAGTTTAAAAAGCCTGGATCACCTGCTTGGATTGTCATGGAGTGACCATCATGATTTGTGGATCAAGGGAACTTTTGGTCCTGATCCTGAAGTTTTGATTCTGACTGATATAATACACGCATCAGAAGAAGATATTAGATGAGTGCTTGATGGGACGAAAACGCTGGAGTTTCGTGAAGTTCGTGATTTACATCTGTTAAACGTGATATCTGCATATTTGCAAATGATATATAATAGAAGTTCTCCACAGCGCACCACAGGATGCTGGATCTGCTGATGTTGTGTGATGTCGGTTTATTACATCAGTTTAAACGAGATATGCACATATTTGCAGGCAGTATATGATATTAGTTTCTCCGCTCTCATGCGGCCGGGCTCCTTCGTCTCCCGACGGATGGCCACGGCAGCTCCATTGGGGTGGATGATAGTTGTGAGGTCTCTACATCGGCGCATCCCTCCTCCTTCCCGGGTAGCGGCACCAGTGTAATGAAGTTCAATGGAAAGGAGGAGGCGAGAACCGGCTTAACCATATAAATAATAGTTTAATGATTAACTTAAACAAAAAGACAAACACAACTTTCGCTCTCTCGAACTGCCGTCTCTGGTCGACTTTATCCCTCTCAGGCTTGATCGGCCTGATTAGGGGCCGGGTGTGCAGAATCACAGCCTGGCCCCGCCTTCTGCCCTGCCACACTAATTTATCCCAGCTTCTACAGAATATGCATTTACTGTATCTTGTATTTATTCACAAATATATTTATCTGTTATAATTATTATATAATGAATGAACTGTTCTATAACCATTTGATTCTATTTTATTCAATCATTATTTATTGTAGGAGAGATATAGAGAGATCTTAGTTTCTTTAATGTGATATTATACTATGTTTCATTTGGCCTTGTGTATGTGTTTTCTCCTGCTCTCTTTCCTAAAGTTCCACAGATGATGAGAACTAACATTCCAGCAAGTTTTAGGAGGAGGCCTCTATTCTGGAGTAGATAACACCTACACATTGAATGTCTAAATAACTTATGTCTCTGAATTATTTACAGTTATTGTGCCCCCTCAAATGTGACTTTGCCATAGTTGAAAAAAATTCCAAGGATTTTAATTGCCCTCCTTGGTACCCATTTGATGTAAATGAATAAGGAGTAGCCATAACTGATAGCTTCTCTGATATCTGACGATAAGTTGGTTTCAACCAAGGATGGGACCTCGATTCATGTCGTGGCTAACAATTATCATTTACATGAAGATGGAAGCAGTCCATATTTGTAATATGTTAAAATGTTTGAAGTAGATGACCTACCAGAATGCTAGAAATTGTGGTATGATGACACCCTTAATGTAACTTACATATGACTATAATTGCTTTGGAAAGTTTGTAAAACTTCACTTCGACTGTCAAACTTCCTTTCTTTCTAACTGTTGTATCTCATTGACTCATGAAGCCTATTGAATCTGCAGAGAACAATCAGTAAAATATCTCTCATTTGATTATTGCAAAACCTGACTCTGAGATTTATTCTTCAATACACATATTGACGACCCAGCTGTTACCCCCCTACAGGACTGTTTAAATGAGACTGTATTACACACCGGTCTATTATTGTAGCAACACGATGGCACGTAACAACAAAACGAACATGACTGGTCATTTACATGTCTCAGTCGCTTCACATGCAAGCAAGAGATTTCCAGCGCCCTCAAGCAACAAATCAGCCAAACAGGAAAATTTAAAAAGTCAGAATATCTGCCGATTTATCGGTCTTGCTGATATATCAGTCGACCACTAATCTGACTGACTGAATTCAATGCCAATTATTAAGCTGGATGGTCAGTGAATCAACACAGAGTACAAGACATTGTGTCTCCCTCCACTGCCGATTTTGCATGGGTCTCTTATGCTCCCTGTACTCTCTTTAAAGTTTTCAGTTTTTTATGATTTGGTCATAAACAGCCGGCATGCATAATTTTTTTACCATATCTCCTCGTATACTTTTTTCCTTTGCTATTTCTCCAGATTATCTTGGAACTCAGTAGAAGAACGTTTCACAAGTGGATTGTTTTGTTTGCGTTTCCTCAACACTTTTGATGTCTGACATTTTTCTGTGGTTTGTATTGTTATAGAGTGCAAAATAATCCTTGCTGTAGGTAGACAGTAGCTACTGTTGTTGTTTGGGAAACTACCGGGACGAAACATAATCACGCCCTCCCCCCAAAACATACCATGTCGGTGGAAAAAGGCTAATAGAGACCTGGGGGTTGGCTCTTTTGACCTGGGACAGTAAGCAACTCCCTAGCAACCATCCACGACACCCTAGCAACTGAACAGCAATGCACTAAAAACAATCAGAACACCTAGCGACAGCTTAGAAATGCCCTGGCAACCACCCACAACACCCCAAGCTTCGTAGTGGCAAGTTTTGCAAAGGTAAGCATCACACCCATTTTATTAAGAACATGTAAATATTTTGATTTCATTTTTCATCTTTTCCTCACTGTTGTCCCACACATTAAGTAATAGCCAACATGCTTTATCAGTTATCAGCTCTATATTAATTACAGCAACACACATTTACAAACAGAGATTTCAACATCCCAAAACTGTTACAGTTTCATCATCTCAGTGTCCTGTAGGGTCAAGAATTATATTGCACTGGGAAAAGATTGAGTGTAGCTCATTCTCAGATGCCTAAACACTGCATAACCCACAGTATATTTATGAATTGTCTTGTTTGTTAAAGCTGCCATACCACATTACAGTGATACAGTGCTTGAGGGAGAAACAGGGAAATATTTGTTTTATTGTGGAGGACTAAGGAATGTGTCTGGAGGGACTCTTAAAAATGCAGTCGATTCAAATAAGTGTGTTGCAAATCTGATAACAGGGTCACCTCTTGAAGTCTAATCTCCTCCCTCTGTGGCCAGCAGCAGGTATGGACCAACAAATCGTAGTGACCATATTTCTGTAGGAGGTGGGGGGTTTCGAGGAGGGTTTCAGGGCAGGGGTGCTGTGTATAAATGTATGTATGTGTGAAGGTCAAGAAAAGATGAAGTGTAATCCCTCTGTTACTTTCCTCTTCTCACATCTCCTCCCTTTCAATCCTGCAACCACCCGTCCCCCACCCTGGCACTCTCTCCACCTCCCTGCCATTATAAGTTCATGAAGCCCTTCCATTAAATCCAAATTATGCTTTCTATTGCTACTTCTTTCTCTCCCTTTCCACTTCCTTCATTCCTGACCCTCCCTCTCATTCAGCTTCTTTCCTCCTCTCTCTCTCTTTCTCAGTCAGGTTGTGACAGATGCTTTCAGATCCTTGTATGGGCGCTCCTTGTTTGACATGTTTTGTGAGAATCACCCACCTGCTAATGGTTAAACATCCCATCATCAAATTGGAGGATCTGGAAGGTGGTTATAAAAACCCAAGGATGTAAACAAATATAAAACATTTAAAAAATATGGCAATTGAAAAAACATATTGGAGAGAGATGCACCCCCACATTGCCTATAGTGGTTACGGCCCTGCAGAAAACCAAAGCGTCAGAAAAAGAAACACACTTTTTTGCATGTTGGTATAAACGTGTTCTGTGCATGCTCTGAGGTGTCTGTTGGGTCATGTGACCCTGGTGTCAGTGTGTAATTGTGGGGTGGGGAGGGGGGATATACACAGTGAGACAACTGGACAGGTTCACAACGCTAATGAGAGACTGCAGCAGTTAATTACAAAGGAGAGAGGGAGAGCGAGAGGGAGAGAAAGAGAAAGAGAGAGAGAGAGAGACAGAGTGGCATAGAGGGAAAGGAGGGAGGATATGAGGAGGGGGAGATGGAGTGAGACACTCTTTTGTCCCAAAGCTGCATCCTCCTAGAATAGAGATGGAGAAGGCTTTTATTTTCTCTCTCTCCCTCTCTCTCTCTCACACACACACACACACACACACACACACACACACACACACACACACACACATCCTCTCTGATCCGCTCAGTGAGGCAGTGTATACTTGGACTGTGTCTGTGTCTGGTAATCTGTGTAGGTGTGTGTGTGTTTGCAGGAGCTCTTTCTCTCTGGTAGCGGGGAGGCCCTGAAGCCAGTTAAAAATGGTGTTAATTTGTTCTCCTATGGGAGAGGAGAACAGTCTCTCCATGGCAACAGAGAAGGAGCTGAGGGGAGGAACACCAGAGCAGCACCATCCGCGACCCTCTCTCATCAAATGCACACACTTGCAGAACACACAAATTCAAACTTCACTATATGTACATGCACTCATGCATGCAATCACACATACCATATGTATACATACCACTTACAATCCTCTTAACTGATCTATACATTCCTAGACCAAAAGGCTCACATACATGGGCATACCATTACTGCCTTGAACCCCGCCCCCCAAACTACCCTTTAGACAGTGGCAAAAAATTGTGGCAATTGTCTATATTGTTTTGTATAAAAGCAAGGGCCTGAAATATAAGCAATGTACATATACATTTACTACTAATTGAGCAGCATTTAAATGTGTAATTTTTGCACCACTAGTAGCAGCAAACATCCATCCATCCATCGTCAACCGCTTATCCTGTGTACAGGGTCGCAGGGGGCTGGAGCCTATCCCAGCTAAAATTGGGCAATTTTTTTTTTGGAGAGACCAATTAACCTAGCCTGCATGTCTTTTGGATGGTGGGAGGAAGCCGGAGTACCCGGAGAGAACCCACGCAGACACAGGGAGAACATGCAAACTCCACACAGAAATGCCAGGGCAACCAGGGTTTGAACCCACGACCTTCTTGCTGTGAGGCGACAGTGCTAACCGCTGCACCACCGTGCCGAACATAATTGAACAATCCATTCCATCTGTCATTGGCCAGACAAATATATAGTCCTGCCCCCAAACTCACACCAACGGTTGAGCTAATGGTGCTGTGTTGGGTTGGTCTGAAGCTTTAGAGTAATATTCCAGGTTCATTACAAGTTAGGCTCAATCAACAACATTTGTGGCATGATATTGATTCCCATCAATATCGAAAAGTTATTTAGACTCGTCCCTCCTTTTCTTCTGCAGCCATATCACCCTGCATCTCTGTGTGTGGTGGGCGTTCTGGCGCACTATGGCTGCCGTTGCATCATCCAGGTGGATGCTGCACACTGGTGGTGGTTGAGGAGAGTCCCCCTATACTATGTAAAGTGCATGTAAATTACATTGTCATGCAACGAAGTTGTAAAATTGGCTATAACTTGACACAGAAAAGGTTAGTAAGCAATTTAATTACATCATGTTAACAGGCATATTGTTTATGTCTTGTGGCTATTCTTTTGAAACAGTGAGTATTTTAATATTTACGGATTGGCCCCTTTCACTTCCATTAAAAGTATCTCACTGTAACCCACATTTAGTTTGCATAAGCCTACTAGTTTTTAAGGCCTAGAATAAAGAGTTACATTTATATTTTAAAATTATATTTTGTTTATACTGAATTATTCAATCAACCAACATTATTTTTGACAGCAAAAACTAGGCAACAACTATGGTTAGGGACAGGGATCCAGAGGGAAGCAGGGAAATGTATTTAACAGTGACATTGAGCAGAAAGCTTACATACCAGTTTTGACAGCTGCTGATAAAAAGTTAAATGATCAGCATCGATTGATGAGATGAAAATCAGAGATCGGTGTCAGATTTTAAAATCCTGATCAGAGCATACCTAATATTCAAGTTGACTGTGATTTAAAAACAAATGATGATGATTAGTGGGCTGAGATCCTGTCACAAAATGGACAAAAACAGGTACACGGTGGATTGTAACATTTGGATATGAAGAAGATTTTTTTCACGGTTTATATATATATAATTGTTTGTGGTTGAACTGAAAAAAGGTCTCAATTTGGTTCTTTTTAAGAGGGTTCAAGTGTGAAATCCCTAGTAGACTTTTTGCAGTTGAACATGTGGAAAACATTACCATCATAATCGCAGTATAAATCACAATCGCAATATTTTTTCGAAATAATCGCAATATGACTTTTTGTCCAAATCGTGCGGCCCTACTGTCTTGTGTGTTGCATGTGGAGAGTGTGACTGTTTTAAAAAATTGTTAGTGTACAGCACAGTACTCTCTGTGGTCTTTTCATGTCTTAAACTGCTATCGCAAATGCATCATGCAAAACTGTTAGCATTCATGCAAATGACTGGTAGATAAAAGGCTACTGTTGAGGCAGTGGCAGTGAGTGTCTCTGGATTTGGAGGGGTAGGGAGGGGAGCCAAGGAAGGTCTGTTTAGATCCCTTTTTCTCCAAGGCCCTCTGCTGATATGCTCACTAATTAATCACTTATCATAATAAGATTTTTGCCTGATTTTTTTTCCCTCGGTGATATGCTAATAATGGAATCCAAAAATGGTTTGCTACTGTTTAAGTCCTTCTCTTCTTCATGCAAAGATTTCAAAGAGACCACTTTTTCTATTTTTTTTACTGCTAAAATTCACTCATCTATGATCCAAGTTTTTAAAGCAAATCTGTTGTATTAGGTTACAGGTATGTGGATGCAAGAGCTTTTTTGAAACAACTGTTTACTTTTGTATCGCTACCATCCCTCAGTAGATATGACAGAATGAGTGAGTACCAAACGCTTGACCAGAAGATTTCAGAATATGCTAACGGTTCTCTAGCCATAGGCCATACTGCGGAAGAATGACTAAACCCTCACGCGGCTACACACATACATGGCAATGAGGATATTTCTGTTTCCGTTGGCATAGCAACAGAAAGCAATCATTTCCCTCACTTAAAATCTTACGGCATCCTTTCTTCTCCTTTGCCCCCTTAATAAGAAAAATCTTTAAAATGTCTCCCTCTCGCTGGACTCTTTATCAGTTTCTGAAAATCAACAGTCAAAGATGAAGGGGAAAAAAAAGGATGTGAGTGGTAAGTGATGAATGTATGCATATCTGTTATTGTCAGCATTTGGTGCATATGCAGCAGACTATGGGGTCCTCAGTTATGTTCAGGTTAAGGACCCCTTGGTATAGACCAAGCAGTGACCCCCTGTTACATACTGTATAAAATCACTATATACTGCCATTGTATTGAATTCAACCAACGGGACTTTCATTAAATGATTTATTTTTGTGTTCTGCAGAAGAAAGTCATATGGGGTTAAAACGACATGAACGAAAGTAAATTATGGCAGACCTTTAATTTTTGGGTGAACTATCGCATTAAGCCTGGCCTATAATAACATGCATGTAAAACCATATTAATGTAATGTATTAACATTAGGGCTGTCAATTTAGCATTAATTCAGTGCGATTAATTTAACAAAAAATAACGTGTAAAAAAAATTTGCGCAATTAATCGCATGCCCATGGACCATAATAAGTTAGATTCCTGAGAAATGCAAGCTTGTAGTACCACCTTTTACTCCAGAGGGCAGTAAGTGAAATTTCAGCTGTATAAGCAACGCGCAGTTTATACAGTGAAGAAAACACTTCAGTAGGCAGGACAACAAAATGTCATGGAATCCAGTTTCAGAATCCACCCCACTTCTACCAGTTCCCACACTCGCTCTCAATCTCCTGAATATTAGTTTCACCTGCACTGTTTTGGACTATTTATACCCTGCCTGTTCACTTTTATTTAGTTGGTTATTGCATGTAGTTATCCAGCTTTGCTAACTCCTTAGAAATCTAGTTGTTACAGTAATTCTACATTCACTCTCGTGTTTGTTTTTTCCCCTCCCCTGCCCAGCTCTGTCTGTTTGTTTATTGGACTGATCTCTTGGCTCTGACTTTGGACTATGTTTAACCTCGCTTATCTGGATTTGCCCTCTGTGTTTTGAATGCTGTAATTAAACCTTTTTCTGCATATGAATCCATCTCGTCCTGTTCACATCACACAAAAACATGCGTTAAGTTCTTGCGTTCAAAACACTCGAAGGAGCGCAAATGTGATCTAAGGGATCTCAAGATGTGTTTAAAGATTGAGTATTAAACTATATTTAACTTGACACAGTGAACTAAACATTTAATGTTTATGAGGCAACACACCCGAGACGTCTAACGTAGGTATAAATTGACGGGCCCTTAAACAAGCCCTCATAATAAATCTCCAACTGATTGACAAATTCACTTGTGAAATGGATTGCTGTGAACTGTATGCCAATGATTGACTTATGATCAATAATATGGTAGTAAACAATACATTGTATTCTAAAGCTGCTTTTTGTATGGCCTTATCAATGATTAACTCTTCTGCTACAGGAATGTAATGCATTTTAATTATCTGAATATATATATATATATATATATATATATATATATATATATATATATATATATATATATATATATATTATGTATACATGTGTATATATATATAAATATATGTATATGTGTATGTATATATGTGTGTGTGTATATATATATATATATATATATATATATATATATATATATATATATATATATATATATAATTTAGAAATATTTAAAGATAACTATGTATAATTATATATTGATATAAATATGTATAATCATTATATATTGAGTTATTGTTATATGAGGGGCTTTCTCAGCAAATATTTGTATATGTGATTAATCGGGACACCATGTAATTAATTGGATTAAAAATGTTAATCGATTGACAGCCCTAATTAATATATGTTGTTATGATGTTTAAATTGAAAAACCATAAATTGTTACTGAAATACTGTACTTTTACATTTTAGAAGCCATTAATCGTTACTACTTTACTTGTACATTTAAGTTTACATTATAATGTTAGCGGGACAATGAAACACTTTGATACATTAGCTTCTTAACTCTTAAATTTACATTGTAAAAATAAATTGTTTCATATTTTCCATTCTTTACAAAAAATGAGTTTTAGATCAAATAATAATTGGCGGACACCCTGCAGTACCGCTGCAAACCCCCTGTTGATGACTTGCTGTAGTTTGTGAGATGTGTTTTTAAGAACACGTATTATTGAATTCAGAGTGGTCGCCACAAAATAAGAGTCAGTGAAAATATTTTTTCTCCCAATGTTACCCACAGGTCATAACAGGTGATATATTAAGTTACACCCCCTCACTAGTGAGCGAGTGACAGAGCAACAATGAGAAAGAGTAAAAAAGAGATCAAGAGAGAGTAAGAGCGAGAGAGAGAAAGAATATTAAAGTAATACAGAGAAAGAGTTTGACAGACAGAGAGCAGAGTGAGCATGTGATGCCCTCCAGCTGAATTCAAAACTACTCTCATGAAACAAAGTCTACAGTGGGTCTGTGACACAACAGATACATATTTAATAGCTTTATGAATGATCTGTATGCTGCGAGCACAGTCAGCACAGAATAACACAGGGTGTTCAATGTAAACACTAATTGTGCCTTATTCTGTTCTTTTTCTCTCTCTCTCTTTCTCTCCTACCTCCACATTGATGGAGGTAGGTCTATTTACTCAACCCTTGCTGCCTTTTCTTCCTCTATCTTAAAACCACACAGGATAAACACCCACCAGCCCCCCCACATACAAACATGAACGTACACTCAACCACCAGCCCTTAGTAGCACCCTTGCTCTATCAGTTCCCCCTCCTCCTCTCCCCCGTACACTGAAACTTGGCACACCCATGGAGCAGCTGCATCAGAGAGGCCCTCTGCCACTCTGCTGCATCCCACACTACACTGGGGCTCCCACACCACGGCACCCTGCGGCCCTAGCACCCAGGGGGAGGTGAAAGGGAAGGGAGCAGAGACACTGCTCGTGGGGGGAGGGGGGGGGGGGGTGTCAGGCAGAGGAAGAGCACACAGGGTGAAGTCAAATTTGTGTTTATTGATGATAAAAGAGTGAAAGACAGAGAGAGAGGGGGAGAGAGAGAGAGAGAGAGAGAGAGAGAGAGAGAGAAAGAGAGAGTGACTGATAAGAGAATGTGTGGTGTAGCCTCGTAACACAAAACATTATTCTGTGTGCACATCTGGGACACACACAGAGGAAATAAACATGTAAATAAACAGGGGAGGAAAGAGAACTGAAAAATAATACTCAAGTAAATGTTCTACTTTTTAAAATATTTTTCTATACTTCTTAAAAAATTTAGTTTGAGTAGAGTAAAAGTACCTGTCCTAAAAACTACTCTAGTAAGAGTAAAAGAGTTTAAAAGTACTCATGAGTATTGAGTACTGATGTGCCAAAACTATGCCCCTTTAAAATAAAAACATGATGCAAAAATCTTTGGTGTTTGTAATTGCCAACTTTTAAAATACATCACTTATCTATGATAAGTGCACGATTTGGGGAAAATGTCATATTGCGATTATTGAGGCTAATATTGCGATATGCGATTGCGATAAAATAAACAAATGGTAACATGAGCCAACTTCTTGGTTATCAAGGAAAATGCACAAATAGATTACTGATAATGCTGAAATGTGTATTTTTCAACTCAAACATACAAACTAGCAACAACAACAACTATAAATGCAGTGTTTTCAAATTAAAATATTTTTATATATTAAATAATAACATCTTTGCATTACAGCAAACTTGTTATTTTCTCAATATTACACCTAAATAAAATGGAACAATAAATAAGAACATACAAATCTTCATGATAAATAAGACTGTCCAAACAAACAGGGATATTTAATCAGGATGTAACATGTACTTTCTATAAATTCTTTTGAAAAGGAAACAAGATATAAAAGTGTGGTTCACTCAAACCCCTAAAACGGCTGTTGTTGTTGCTGTTGTGTGTTTGTTTTTGTTTTTTTAAATGACCAACTGGTATTTCCAAATCCTCTTTCTAAAAAGTTCTACTTATTGCTGGTACCTCTTGTCCAGTGTGTGGATCATTTCCTGAAATCCCACTTCGCTAACGGTGCATCATGTCTCTTTATATCTCTGTGAAGACTTGTCATATGGCGTGACACTTGCAAATTGTGATTTGTTTTGTTTGGCTTACTGGGCTTTTTAATGTAGTTTTAGTCAATGAAACCTGTTGACATTTTAGTCATATTTTAGTAACATTTAGTCATATTGATATTTTAGCCACTGAACACTGTAAACATTTTAGCCATAAAAGTATTATTGATAAGCATTTGTCAATCTTGTCTATCCAAAACCATATATATATATATATATCTTCGGTAGTCCATCGTATCCGATGATGACATTCCACTTCATTTACGGTGTACTCGTTTATGACTGTAGAGTCCAATCCTTGATCCACAAATTTTATTACATATTGGACATGTAAAGGCTGAGTTTGTAGAGGCAGACATGGTTGCATGTCTCCGTAGTCTTTTTTGTTGTTTCCTTATATTCCTCTCAGATTCCAGCTGCACAATTCCTGTGTGGCAGAGCTGCTTCCAGGTGGTTCGGTTTGTGTGAATTCTTCAAGGCATAATGGATTTATTTGACACTTTCCTAGTGATGTTTTTAGTTGGTCTTTGTACCGCTTTTTCTGACCCCCTGCACAGCGGCAGCCCTGATGCAGCTGACCATAAAGGATTCGCCGTGGAAGATGATCTTGAGGCATCCTAATAACATGCCCAAGCCAACGTAGTTGATGTTCAGTGACTGTTGCCTCCATACTCTTGCAGTTTGTTCTAGCAAGCACTTCAGAATGTGGTACATGGTCATAGCATGAAATCCCCAAGACTGGCTGCAAGCACCTTATATGGAAACGCTCCAACAACCTTAGGTGATGGCTATATATGACCCAGGCTTCACAGCTGTACAGAAGAGTGGTGATGCACACAGCTTTATAGATGGTAACTTTAGTGCCCAATTGAAGGTGCATATTTTGAAAGACCTTACGTCGAAGTTTGCCAAAGGCTGCAGAAGCTTGCCTTATCCGATTTTTTTTTTCGTAATCGAGATTGCAGTCCTCTGATACAATGCTGTCTAGATACTTAAAGGATGGGACTATTGAAAGTGGTTGTTTTTCTATGGCAAAAACAGGCATGGTAGGTGGTGGACAGATCCTCCATTGGCATATCACTTCAGTTTTGGTGGTATTAACTGACAGGCCCAATCTGCTATAGTTCTTCACAGCAGCATCAAGGATAATTTGCAGTTGTTCTGGGGTATGTGCCACAAACACTTATTTTTCACATAAGATTGATCTTATCATGATGATCTCATCAATGATGCTACACGTTGCAAGCTGCAGACAGCGGGGGTGAGACACGAGCGTCTCCGTGTTAGAGTGCGCATCACCCGGCAGAACCGGTCTCCACTCCCGCTCAGATTGTGTCTCTTCCGCGACTGGTTGAAGAGGCTCTGACCGCACCGAGAATGACAGTTTTGGAGTTTGTGTTTATTTACATGGCACACTCCTGTATTTTATGAACTTTAATTAAGGATGAAATAAAGATATATTGCCAAGCTATGATCTGTGTTATTTTTTCTGGCCACCAGTTCAGTGTCGGTCTGCTCGGCGTCCATCTTCACCTTATTTCCATGCTGCACACCAGAAACTCTTATGACATGACCACACGTGCCACTGCCTAAACTGAGACTGACTGGTCATCTTTTTATTAGTGGTGTAGAAAATGGGCAAACAGCTTGCAGATAAAAGGGTGACGTGATTACAGAAATGAAAAGATGAAAAATTTATTTTCAATATCATAATGTATGAAACAATTACATTAAAAACAGTTTATGTGTAGGGTTTTAATTTTTCTTAAAGCCGACTGAGAAAGTTATTGTTGTGCATAAACAAATGTTCACAATAATGCAAGGAATGCAAAATAAATAAATAAATCATAAAATAAATTATTGAAATAAATCAATAAGTCACTTGGCACATCATGTAATGCACAATAGAGGCGGTAGAACAGTTGTTTGGTGCAGGGGCCACATTGGACTTTAAAGGACTATTTCACACAAAAAGCGAAAATTCTCCCATCATTTAGTCAGCCTTATACAATCCCGGATGTGTATGACTTCCTTCAGCAGAACACAAATTAAGATTTTTAGTATGTCTCAACACGTTTGGTCCACTTTTGGCAAGTGAAAGGGTGCCAAAATTTTGAAGCTCCAAAAATCACATAAGTCAGCATAAAAGTACCCTTAAATCCATGTGGTTAAATCCATGTTTTCAGAAGAGATATGATAGGTTGGGTGAGAAAGAGATCAATATTTAAGTCAATTTTTACTATAAATTCTCCTCCCTGCTCAGTCAATCTCCACTTTCAATTTCTTCTTCTTATAGTTTTGGTGATTCACATTCTTCGTACATATCAACTGGGCGGGGAGAAGAATTTCTATCAAAAATAGACAGAAATATTGATCTTTTTCTCACCCACACCTATCTTATAAATTCTGAAGTCATGGATTTAAATACTGGAGTCATATGGATCAATTTTATGCTGCCTTTAATTTGCTTTTAGGAGCATAAAAATTTTAATATCCATTTACTTGTATTGTATGGACCTACAGATCTGAAATATTCTTCTAAAAATCTTAATTTGTGTTCTGAAGAAAGAGAGTCATACACATCTGGGATGGCATAAGGGTGAGTAAATGATGAAAGAATTTTCATTTTTAAATGAACTATTTTTTTAAGTAGCACAAGGGGCCACATTGTCCTCCTTTTGAGATACAATGTTCCACATTGATTTAGTTATTGTATCTTTTAAGCCCATCAATAGTTGTGTTCTCATTCTAATGCATGATGAACTATTTTCTGAAGTTTGTGAATGGTGGAATGTTCTGCCTGAAGTATTGCTCTGCAAATGTTGATACTTTTCTATCAGGCATTAGAATAAAACTTGATAAAGACTAAGCATATTTATAAAATATTTTATCATCTCTACTTTCCTGATAATTTATTATACAAATTAACACAATCTCTACATCAGGGGTTGGTATTATAAAAAAACTAATTTTATTCTAGTACATTAATCATTGTAAAGCTACTGAAGTTATTCAGCCAAAAGTAGTGAGTGGTTTCCTCGTTTCCTTGTTATTGTTGTTTGATTAATAGCCTTTATATGACATACTTAGCCTACTAGACACTGCTCAATTCGGTTACGTGCACACTTCAAGTCCAACATTTTGATACAAATAAAATTTTTGTCCCACTGTTTACGTTCACTTTAGACCAAACCAACTGCGTTTACATTAATGCCTCATCAGGACGGGCATTGGCGGAAATATAAAGTGTATTTGATCATTTAGGCACATTAGCGCACATTAGCCACCTGTCAATCAAACAACACGCAGCTACTGACGTCAGGAAATAAAAAGTAAATCTTTAATAGTTTATCTAGATCAACCAACCAGTGGTTGTCTTGCTATCGCAATTGATCTAATGAACACCACTTTTCAAGATGTAGAACATAAGCTAAGTATAGAAAATTACTCAAAAGTTTATCATCCATATCGAGGACTTCTCACTTTTTTTTTCAAATAAACATCAAGATTATTTTATTGCCCAGCCCTATTGATAAAATTTCCTTATACACAGTCAAGCAATTGGCCTTTTTCACTGTGAAAAGCCCTTTTAGGTGTGGCCGTATGGTCATGTGTTGAACTGAGCTTGAGGCATCCTCCACATCCATAACAGTTGGTGACAGATCTGCAACTGCCATTTAAGTTTTTTTTACGTGTGATTTGATTTGACGACAATCACGAGACTCTCCCTAGCCAATCATGTTGATAAATAAATATAAAATTAGGACAGGGAAGTAGCGAACACAGACAGTGGGTAAATAATGCATTAAAGTAGATACAGCACTTAAAATGCACTCAAGAAAAAGTAAATGTATGCAATTTTAAAACTACTTAAAAAAGTAAAATTCCTGGGAAAAACTACTTAATTACAGTAACATAAGTATTTGTAATTCATTTCTTTACACCCCTGCATACATATACAGTGGCCCCTAAAAAGTATTTAGACGCTTAAGCTGCACTTAAGATGGATGAATTTCATTAACAAAATATAAAAACCAAGTGCCATCTGCAAACAAATAATGCTAGAGCTTTTTTGGAATTACTTTTAACAAGCTAGTCCCAAGGTAATTTTTATTGTATAATATGAAGTCAGTTCACACAGGTCAATACATTACCTATGGACATGTTCAACTACTTTTAACAACAAAGTTTCCAAATATTTTTTGTCTTAAGTTTGAACAGAATGTCTATTGCTTTATAACTGCGTCATTGACAAATAAGGTTGTCCAATGTAATAAAAATGATAATCTTTTAAAATTCTATTTTAAAACACTAGTGTCAGGTTTGTATAAATGCAATCAATAGCTGCATTTCCCACCAACAGACTGAAAAGTTCTCCATGCCAAAACGTGCCGTTCTGTGCTGATCCGGGCCAGTTGGCACAGTTATGGTTTCTTTTTCCACTGTGGTGCTTGCATATACGTAACAAATACATACTGTAAGTTGGCAACAACATGATAGGTAAACACTGGAGCAAGTGCACTATGGAGGATGATGGCATATTCCACTTTTTGCTCTGGTTTTTCACTCTGCGAAAGCACAGGAAAGACAGCCCATGAAACAAAAAGGAAAACAAAGAGAAGAATTTATGTTGCTTGTCACCTGACATGAACAGACAAGAAAGGTAAAAGTTCCCAGAATTCTAAAAAGGACATTTACTGACAAAATATTGTGACACATTGATAAACTACATGATTTTTAATGAGCTAGCTAGCATAAATCGACCTCCCTGATGAAAAAGGCATGTCGAAAAAACAAATGTACTACACTAGTTAAACCATCATCATAAAAGCATGAAGAGACAACAAACGTAATTTTTTTAATTATTATTCAGTTTTATTAATCCCACCATAATGACCAAATTGACAATCGTGAGTCGCCACGTACTAAAGCCATTTCACCATCATGGTTAAGCATGGTCCCCAAAAAGTATTTGGAGACTTAAGCCACACTAAAAAATTTATGAATGTCATTGTGTTATGTTCCCTGTTGTCTTTTGTTTTTTGTACTGTTATTTTGAAGTTTAGTTTAGTTCCTGTTTTGGTTTTTGTAGTCCTTTGTAGTTTCTTTTATGCTGTCATGTTCACTGTTGTCTTTTGTTTCTGTGCTTTTATGTTGAAGTTTAGTTTAGTTCCTGTTTCCTGTTTGGTTTTTGTAGTCCTTTGTAGTTTCTTCTTATGATTGGTTTTCCCCTGATTGTTGCCCCAGGTGTCCCTCATTCCCTCGTCTGTTCCTTTGTGTATTTAAACCCTGGTTCTTTGTTTAGTCATTGTCGGTCGTTGTTTGATGTGTGTGCATGAATGTTTGCTGCCCTAGTTCTCTGTTTATGTTTGCCCTGGTTCTCCGTTTAAGTTTATTTCCCCCTTGTGGTTTTTTTTCCTTTGTTTATTCGTTTGTTCATTTAATAAAAGTCTAAACTGCATTTGGATCCGCATCTCCTCGCTGCTTAAACGTAACATTGCATGTGGCATTTTTTAAATGAAAGACATACCAAATTAATATTGTTTGGTTTTTAATTGGGTCTGTGATGTGACACCCATTTTTTGTCCTTATCTTAAAAAGTTATATTAAAAAATACATTTAAAATGCAATTCAACAACAAAATCTAAAATTTACTTGAATACACCTCTTCTATGATGAACATGTTTTCAGTACTCATACTGGAGTCATTTTGATATTTTTTCTGGGGCTTAAAAAAATGTCACAGTCAAATAAATTATGAAACCAACATGGACACAACATGGACACAAAAGCCAAAACGCAAAGCACAATTACAAACCATGTCGAGGAATCCAGCCCGAAAATGGTTTGTAATTATGCCGTGCCGAACCATGCTCAAGTGGAAATGGTACTGGTATCGTTCCTCATGGTGCTCAGAACCATGTCCATGTTGGTTTCATAATTTATTTGAAAACATTCATAGCATTTTCTAAAAAATTAAAAAAAAGAGATGACTTAAAAATGTCATGATGCGCATCCATCGCGTAAAAGGGATTAAAATACTTTACTTGCACCTTGAATGCATTAGATTATACACAATTTAATTAAATTATTTTCATAAATTTTTTAAACAAATTTTTCACTGCTTATTTTTTAAAGAAATAATAATAAAATACTATTCTGCACTACTTATGTAAAAAAAAAAAAATTATTGAGACTTTTATATATTTTACTGTCTCCAGATGGTTACACTATGACATTTTATTACTTTAAGGCCCAGAAAAAATATCAAAATGACTTCAGTATTAATTCAGTAACTGAAAACATTTTCGTCATAGAAGAGGTGTATTCAAGTAATTTTTTGGTTTTGTTGTTGAATTGCATTTTAAATGTATTTTTTTAATTACTTTTTAGATAAGGACAAAAAAGGGGTGTCACATCACTGACCCAATTAAAAACCAAATAATCTTAATTTTGTATGTCTTTCATTGAAAAAATGCCACATGCAATGACATTCATAATTTTTTTAGTGTGGCTTAAGTCTCCAAATACTTTTTGGGGATGCTATACACACAAACTGGTCAAAAAAGTAACTTCAACTAACAGACCTGTAATGAACAAGGATTTTAATGTACACTCACTGAGCACTTTATTAGGAACACTGTGGTCGTAATAAAGTGCCTGACATGGTCTTCTGCTGTTGAGGCCAATTTGCCTCAAGGTTCGATGCTTTGTGCATTCTGAAATGCTATTCTGCTCACAATTGTGCATGGCCATTCTCCATTGACCTCTCTCATCAACAAGGCAATTCTGTCCGCAGAACTACCCCTCATTGTTTTTGTTTTGTTTTTGGCACCAGTCTAAGTAAACTCGAGTGACTGCTGTGCGTCAAAATACCAGATCAGCAGTTACATAAATACTTAAACCAGCCAGTCTGGCACCCACAATCATGCCACAGTCAAAATCAGTGAGATCAAATTTTCTTTCCCCACTCTTATGGTTGATGTTAACTGAACATTAACTGACCCATATCTGCATGATTGTTTGCATTGCACTGCTGCCACACAATTGGCTGAATACATAATCACATGAGTACAGGTGTTCCTAATAAAGTGCTCAGTGAATATACAAAGTTGCAAATAGACCATCTCCAGTCATTAAAATGGGTGAATTTAGGTAAACTGGGATGCATTTTGTGCTTCTGGACCAATTTGCCTGAATTCACCCTACCAGTTGTATTTTAATAATTTGACTGCTACATGATGACGAGTACATGTACAAAGCTAAGTGGAACCACAGAGATGTTGTGCCACATTTCTTTGCATCTTATTACTGTAACAAGATTCCCTGGTTCCCTCTTTTCCCCTTAATTTTCTACTCTGTTCTGTTTGTTCTTTTTTCTGTGTTTGTTGTCTTATTTGCATACATAGAGCAGGTTGGGGAGGATCCCCTACTGTTTCAACCCTTAATGAGATAACGCAGACGTGAACATCATTCTCTTGTTCAGTGTGTGTGTTGGATGGTTGCACTTCCTTGTTCTTTGGCACTTTGCAGCATGATGATTGGTGAGGAGAACTGCAGGGTGGGTATTAGAGGAAGTAACCTTAGCAGCTAAGTTTGGATTCATCGCCCTTTGTGTGAAAGCTGTCATGTTCCATATTTCAGTTACTGCGCATTTTGAGGGCATAGTGTAAAAAGTTAAGAATTATGAAGAAACGTGTTAACAAAATACACTTTAACATTTACTAATAAGTAAAGCGTAATGTACAGTCAGCTGGTCACTATCCCACTTATTACAGGGCTACTTTTGAGTAAACGAATAACTTGTGTTTTATTGTTTAAATTATGAGACTGCTGAGGGATGAATACCACATCTATTAAGGAAATCTTCAATGTAAGATTTCAAGGAAAAGTTTAGTAAAAAATATTTGGCTGTGATTGACTAAAATCAAGTATTCCAGCATTCCTTTTAATATATAAATATATATATATATACAGTGGTCATAGATCACATAACCTCTTCCATTTGATAGAACTGGTCATCTGTGTGACTGACAGATCGTTTGTGAGATGTAGTGTACTTGTCATGCAGTGACAGGAGGCTGTATTAGGATGCACAGTGGGACACAATGACTAATGAAGGGTAAAGCAAACACTAGGGAGCTGTTAAAAAATGATAGTAAACGCCAGTGTATACAGACCTCAGATCAGCCACAGTTACGTACATGTCCTCAGAGAAAGAGAAAGAAAGCGGTGGGTGGAGAAATGCATGTCTGTGTGTTTGGGGGAGGGGCGTAGTCTTCAACAGGTTATTCATATATGTAATCATGAACTTCACCTTCACATCTGACTTGCACATTCATTCCATTACAGGAGTAATTTGTGGATAGAGGATCTGTAATTGCCATGGGCTTAATGTATGTCCTCTGGGTAGTTAAACCCACACACCTGTGTGGAAGGTGTACGGTGGCAGGAGATGTTACTATGTTCAGAGTTCTGCCTCATTTGTTCTTAACACAGTCTTATAAATTAAAAGCATGCTGGGGGCTGCCTGTTAGGATCTGTCAAACGGTTGCATATCAATGATCTGCTTAGGAGGATTAATCAGTGGTAATTTAGCTTTGGCTATCTTCCAAAAAAAAATCAAGTAAAATTATACGTATTTAATTTATTTATTTTTTTTTTCTTTGTTTTGCTAATGTTTCTATGATTACTAATCCTTGTTGTGTCTTTAACCCTCCTGTTGCATTCAGGTTATTTTTGACCCAGGAGAGGTAGATAATACTTTTTAAACACCACATTGTTTTTAATATGGGAACCAAACTTTGTGATTTTGTCAAGACTATCAAAATACACATGATACATTTTTTCATACTTTTTTACAAAATTGTTTAAGAGATATAACCATATTAAAATATATTATTTAAAAATATAATTATTCTAACAATATTATTTTAAAATATTAATATTAAAATGGATGGATGGATGTCACTGTTTTATTCTATTACATTAATACTGTTAAAGCTACTGAAGTTATTCAGCCAAAAGTAGTGAGTGGTTTTCTCGTTTCCTTGTTATTGTTGTTTTATTAATAGCTTTTATATGACATAGCCTACTAGACACTGCTCAATTCGGTTACGTTCTCACTTCAAGTCCAACATTTTGACACAAATACAATTTTTGTCCCACTGTTTACGTTCACTTTAGACCAAAACCAACTATGTTTACATTAATGCCTCACCAAGACGGGCATTAGTGGAATTATAAAGTGTATTTGACCATTTTGGCGCATTATCGCACAAACATTAGCCACCTGTCAATCAAACAACACGCAGCTACAGATGTCAAGAAATAAAAAGTCAATTTTGTATATTTTATCTAGATCAACCAACCAGTGGTTGTCTTGCTATCGCAATTGATGTAATGAACACCACTATTCAAGATGTAGAACATAGGCTAATATAGAAAATTACTCGATATCGATATCGAGGACTTCTCTCTTTTTTTCTACAGATAAACATCAACACTGTTTTATCGCCCCGCCCTATTGATAACATTTCCTTAATCTCTCACATTACCCAATAATCTTAGTGATAGATAGCTAATTTGCTGGCTACATTAGAGACACACAGAATCTAGTAAGCAGAAATAGGAAATTTACCTCGATATGTTTCTTCAAATTAGAGGCAGGATTAATGCTGATATCTGGCTTGAGTGAGTTAAACTCACATAACACAGTCAAGCAAAAGGACTTTTTCAATGCGAAAAGCCCTTTTAGGTGTAGCTGTGATGTTCAGGTGTTGAACTGTGCTTGAGGCATTCTCCATATCCATAAAAGTTGGCGCCAGATTAGCAACTGCCATTCAAGTTTTGAGACTCTCCCTAGCCAATCATGTTGATAAATAAATATAAAATTAGGGCAGGGAAGTAGCGAACACAGACGGTGGGTAAATAGTGCATTAAAAGTAGTTACAGTACTTAAAATGCACTCAAGTAAATGTATGCAATTTTAAAACTACTTAAAAAAGTCAAATTCCTGGGTAAAACTATTTAATTACAGTAACGTGATTATTTGTAATGCCTTACTTTACAACCCTGCATACACATATAGTCACACACAGACACACACACATTCCTGTACAAAACAGACATGACAGATGTAAAAAACATAACAAATGAACTAAATTCTGTCTGAAGCGATGTGGCGAGAGCAAAATTTCATGCACACATTAGTCTAAATAGGGCTTGAAAGAGGAAATTGTCCACTTTTTACTTTGCACACATCTGATGCTGATTCTCAAGCATCAACATTCGGCAGTTTGTGTAAGTAAATAAAATAGATTTCACTTAAAAACATACAAAAGAAGTTTAATGTTGTATATTTGAGCTGTAGGCTACAGTTGTTTAGATGAATTTTAGTTGAAAAAGAATAAGTTGGTTTCAAAACATTTGACCACCAAGTTGTATTGAGCAGTTATGAGTAATAGGAAATTCATTCAAATTACTAAGAATTCTCACATTAGATGTTAATATTAATTGTATATTATTCTATATTTTAGATAAAATTTCACAGAAATTTTGATAAAAAGATGTATTCAAATGTATCACACTAGTTGTGCTGTGGTTCATATATTTTGTTCATATACATTATTCATCGGGTCAAAACTGACCCACGAGTGCAAAAGGTATATGCAGATTCTGAATGCAATAAGAGGGTTAAGTATATAGTCAAACAATACAGTGAGTCACATGAACAATGAACAGGTGAAAACTCATTAAAATACTGTCTTGTCACCATTGTTCCTAATTTGTTTGCTTATTTTTTTCAGACCAAGGTGTGCCAGGCTCTGAGGTGAAAGTCCCTCCTGGATGGCAGACAAATGTCTGCTGGTGGGTCCCCTTGAGGGTACTATTCAAAATGGTGTCTGTTTGTGACACTCTGAATATGCACCAGTGGTAGGGGAGGACCTCCTAGTGTTCAGGAAAACAGTCACTATATATCCCAGACTTTTCCTTGCATTTAATACGGTCAATTTTTTCTGATTTAATTCAAATGTCCATATTGTTTACATTGTGTTCAAAAAGGTCATGACAATCTATTCATCTCTATTAAAACTATTATTGGCCAGACTGGACCTTCGAAAGGTTCGTGACAAATGCATTGAACAATTTAAATAGTATCATCACCTCTCATCCTGAGGGGCCAATTTTTGTGCAATGGTGGGATGTCAAACTGATTCCGAAAGAAATCCTAAACGAAACTCATCTTGCTCTGGTTGTCTTTCTAATGATGGATTCTGTCACAGTCCTGGGATGTGTGAAGAAGAAAAAAGCATTCTAGAGTAGAACAGGTAGGTTACCAGAGCAACGGGTGCCAACCGTCCGCTCCGCCCTCATCCGGTGCAGAACAAAGCAAGTGCTGTCCCTCTCCAAATGAATTAAACGTACAGTATGAGGCATGTTTGGCAAATTGTTGACGATTTCATACAATACTGGCTATTAATACGTTGGCCATTTTTCTTAAATGTTCAACGTTTGTGATATACCTCTCTAACTGATATCGCAGTGCGCGAGAGAGGATGGTGCGCGAGACCATCAAATGGTCCAGGAGCACAGTCCTTAAAAAAAAAAAAATCACCACAACATAAATATTCGCTAGAACTGTTTATATCAACGTGAATGTTTAACGTTCAATATATCGTCATCCCCCTCAGGCAAACTCCCCCTTTGAGCGCGCGCCCCTCTACACCCCGGCATCCCCAACAATTGGGTACACATGCTCACCGTACGCGCGCTCCCGACAGCAACCATCCAGTGTTTCGTGACTCAAACCAAAGTTGAACAGAAACAGCGCTGCGGAACGCGCTGTCTCAGTCAACACTATTATGATTTAATGGAATGGAAACGGGCCACGTTGTGATTTTCTGTGCCATCCCGTCAGCAGGACAACGTCATGTTTATTCGTCAGGCGGCGAGATACCGTTACTACACCGCTGCTACTGCTGCCAGAGACCGGCGTTGCTATGGCAGCCAGCTCTTAAAGTAAGACTGTTCTGCCCGGTTGGGGTGAGGGATGCAATACTCGGTCAACCACCCCCTCGGTGACAGAGAGGTGAAAGATTGAAAAGTTGCGCACAGCAATGTGGTTTGATATTGAATCAAAGGAGCGCTGGCCTAAAGCACGTTAAGGGTTACAATATTCGTAGTACCACATCGATAGTTTAAATCTCACAATCACAGACAGATACAATTCACTCAAAGGGTTCACATTTAAAATACAACTTTCAGCTGAAAAAAGCACTTTACCGTAGACTTGACAGGGACGTACAGGATGGGCTTCCCCGATGGCTCTTTCTTGTTGTGCTCGCCCAAGATGTTGCTGCCGACCTGGAACCCTTTGGACTTCACCCAGAATTTAAATTTGGCGTTGATGTGGCTATTGTCGACATATACACCGTCGGACTCCTCGTTTTGAAGCAGGGTCTGCATAATTTTGTTGTATTTTCGACGGGTGACGGTCTTTGTTTTACCCGAGTCCCCGTAAGTCCGGAGACACCAGTCCTGAAATTCGCTGAACATCTCTGCCTCCAACACGACGGGACTTCGGCTCCTTTTTGTTAAATCCGCGCATGGTTTCTTAGTTGCCATTCCTTCCTCTTTGTGAGCCGTGTCCTGTTCGATATAATAAAAGGTAACTACAAAGCTTCTAACTGAAAATTATAGTAGACTCCCCCTCCTCTTCCTGTCCCGCTACGAGGATGATGGCTTCGACGCCGGTGCGGATGTCCACAACCGATAAACAAGTCGAAAAAAGTGGTATGTGTGCCGGTTTCGGGCAGCCGCACACCTGTTTGCAGTGACGCCTCGCCTACTGTCCCAAACCGCAACGGCAAATGTCACTTGCACACATCATCCGCTGAGGAACTGAGAGAGGGGGCTGTCCTAACAAGCGGGTATCTCCCACCTGTGCGTAAACGGTCTTCTGCTCGAGGACCATGCAGTGAGGTGGGAAAAAGCCCCGAGGGCCGAATCCGTGAATTAAAAAAGATAGAAAACGTTTCGAGTCCAGGAACAAATGAAACAAGCAGCGCGTGGAAGACTATAACGGCTAAATTTTCAAACGGCCGGCCCGCGAAAGCGTTCTAACACGGGATACGGCACGAGCCTGTTGATGTCAAAAGGCGCATGAATGTTTCGCAAATAATAGCATTAAAATAATCAGTTTGTTTACTTATTCTGAGATTTGCACACACACACACACACACACAAAAAAACCTCTTAGGGTTACAAAAGACTGCATTCGTCATGCGCTAGGACTGTCCCACTCTATCCACCTGTTTGAATCGGACCTGCGCGTGCACTTATGTCACGAGCAGCGCACCGCCACGCTAGAGACCGTCCCAAATTGGCATTTCTCGTTTGTAATCCTCGAAATGTAATAGCTACTGGTATTTTTTTTAAAGCTAAACGTCTGAAGTGAAAGAAAAAACCGTAACGAAGTAGTATCTTTCTTTCATTCTCAATCTTTTTTTCTTTTTTTTTTTTTCAGGAAGTAGACTGTGCAGCGCGTGGACGCAGTGGTTACAAAGCGGGTGGTTAGAATGGTGTCGCAATAAAGAGTAAAATAAAAATTTCCGATTCAGACTCAGCTAAGGGCAAAGGACCTACTCCATATTTTTGTTAATCCAAATTAGTGAAAATTAATCTTTATTGAATAAAAGAATAATTGATGCTGTTTTGTTCTCTTGTATGTCACAGTGATTACAATGCAACAATAGCTGTTCTTCCCCCCCCCCAAAACCCGGAACTGGACAGTGTCTAGTTTTGTGGTATTTTTAATGGCTTGCTTTTCGTTTCAAGCTGAAGATTTGACCATAACGCACCAAAAAGTTCAAATAAATCCCATAAGACCCACAAAATATATCTTTATCATTAAATAAAACCCACTTAATCTTTAAAGTCACTAAAATTCTCATTTATACTCATCCACCTGATTTAGGTTGATTATAAAATATTAATTTGGCATGCGTCAATGTAAAGGAAAGCAACAAAAAAGATGACAAAGCAGCACAAAACAAACTACCCTTTCTTGACCATTTACAAAGGATTTCCATCATGTTCTGTAAGATGAAAGCAGTTTACATTTTTAGATTTTTTGAAATTGATTGATTGAGTGGTTGGTTGATTGATTGATTGATTGATTGATTGATTGATTGATTGATTGATTGATTGATTGATTGATTTGTTGATTGAATGATTGATTGATTATTGATTGATTGATTTGCCCAAATTAAGAAGGTTTAGGTAACCTAATTTGTGAATTGTTCATGATACCTAATGATCTGAGGGCACTTGGGTTGAAGTATAATTTTGGTTAACTCACACTCAGCACCTGGCAGTACTTTGCACAAATGGGAATATTAGATGTGTTAATATCTGTGATCTTTTCCGTATGGTGCATCTTGTGGGACACCCACAAATATTGAATAGCATGTATGTATATTGCTTGGCAGACAGTTTAATCATAAGTAGCTTACGTCTAAGATAGGGTCTTCTTTGAGCATTAAAGCATTAGTTATTAGGATGCTCACATTTCTGAAAAAAACTCTACCAGAATCTACACATTTTGATTTGGGTTCTTACAGGTGAAACTCGAAAAATTAGAATATCGTGCAAAAGTTCATTAATTTCAGTAATTCAACTTAAAAGGTGAAACTAATATATTATATAGACTCATTACAAGCAAAGTAAGATATTTCAAGCCTTTATTTGATATAATTTTGATGATTATGGCTTACAGCTTATGAAAACCCCAAATTCAGAATCTCAGAAAATTAGAATATTGTGAAAAGGTTCAGTATTGTAGGCTCAAAGTGTCACACTCTAATCAGCTAAACACCTGCAAAGGGTTCCTGAGCCTTTAAATGGTCTCTCAGTCTGGTTCAGTTGAATTCACAATCATGGGGAAGACTGCTGACCTGACAGTTGTGCAGAAAACCATCATTGACACCCTCCACAAGGAGGGAAAGCCTCAAAAGGTAATTGCAAAAGAAGTTGGATGTTCTCAAAGTGCTGTATCAAAGCACATTAATAGAAAGTTAAGTGGAAGGGAAAAGTGTGGAAGAAAAAGGTGCACAAGCAGCAGGGATGACCGTAGCCTGGAGAGGATTGTCAGGAAAAGGCCATTCAAATGTGTGGGGAGCTTCACAAGGAGTGGACTGAGGCTGGAGTTACTGCATCAAGAGCCACCACACACAGACGGGTCCTGGACATGGGCTTCAAATGTCAAACGTCTTACCTGGGCTAAAGAAAAAAGAACTGGTCTGTTGCTCAGTGGTCCAAAGTCCTCTTTTCTGATGAGAGCAAATTTTGCATCTCATTTGGAAACCAAGGTCCCAGAGTCTGGAGGAAGAATGGAGAGGCACACAATCCAAGATGCTTGAAGTCCAGTGTGAAGTTTCCACAGTCTGTGTTGGTTTGGGGAGCCATGTCATCGACTGGTGTTGGTCCACTGTGATTTATTAAATCCAGAGTCAACGCAGCCGTCTACCGGGACATTTTAGAGCACTTCATGCTTCCTTCAGCAGACAATCTTTATGGAGATGCTGACTTCATTTTCCAGCAGGACTTGGCACCTGCCCACACTGCCAAAAGTACCAAAACCTGGTTCAATGACCATGGTATTACTGTGCTTGATTGGCCAGCAAACTCGCCTGACCTGAACCCCATAGAGAATCTATGGGGCATTGCCAAGAGAAAGATGAGAGACATGAGACCAAACAATGCAGAAGAGCTGAAGGCCGCTATTGAAGCATCTTGGTCTTCCATAACACCTCAGCAGTGCCACAGGCTGATAGCATCCATGCCACGCCGCATTGAGGCAGTAATTAATGCAAAAGGGGCCCAAACCAAGTACTGAGTACATATGCATGATTATACTTTTCAGAGGGCCGACATTTCTGTATTTAAAATCCTTATTCTAATTTTCTGAGATTCTGAATTTGGGGTTTTCATAAGCTGTAAGCCATAATCATCAAAATTATATCAAATAAAGGCTTGAAATATCTTACTTTGCTTGTAATGAGTCTATATAATATATTAGTTTCACCTTTTAAGTTGAATTACTGAAATTAATGAACTTTTGCACGATATTCTAATTTTTCGAGTTTCACCTGTATACCGGACGTACTTAATTCTTAATCATATTATGTTGTCCTTTACTATGTTTATGCCATGTGGTCAAGTATGTTTTGTGTCCTCTAATGTCAGGTTCTGTGTGTGTATACACTGTTACAGCGTGTTAATGTTTTGTCATGTGCAATGGCATGTGTACACGTTTGAACCGTGTGTGTCCATATGTGAGTGTTGGTATTTGAGCATGCTCTCTTTCTGTGTGCAGTCAGTAGTGTGGGTGCTTCGGGGCTGTGTCGAGGACCATGCTGGGACTGCTGGTGATGTCGACTGCTGTTGCTATGACAGCAGCTCAGCTCCAGCAGCTGAAGAAGCAGAACAGGCCGCCTGTATCTGCCCCATCCAGACTGCAATGCCTCACTCCACTCACACAGCTCCAGAATCTTCTCTGAGTCATTGAACCTATTTAGAATTCTAAAATCTTTTCCTGGACCTGAAAACACTTCAGCATTCCAGAATGCTTTGAGATCTGGAATTCTTTCAAATGTTTGAAATTCTCAGGTGTAATGGATGACACTGATGGTAACGTGTCCCTTTGTTGTCCTTTGATTCTTAAAGGGATATTCCGTCTTGTATAGATATAATTTTCCTCAGCAGCTAGTATGAAATTAACAATTGTGTGGCAATAAAATGTTTGACTGACAGCACTAAATCTTCCCTCTTGATTGGCACCACCCTGCAGGTTGCAGATGTGCACCCCTTAAATTAGCAAAGATATTAACAAACCAATTAACATCACATCTCAAGGCTATATTGTATTTAGATTAAATAGATTTTTGGGGAAGATGTATTTGAATAAATTCTACTTTTTTATTACATAACCTCAATGAGAGCATTTTCATTATATTACTTTAAAAAAGAAGCGCGCTCTCTCTCTCTTTCACTAATTTTTCATTGAGATAAGTCATGAAGGAATCCATGTAATGGGATAAAAAAAATTGAAATAGCAATGTGTGGGCACATATTAAACTAATTACTTGATCTTTCACCACTAATTTAGACTTTTTATAAATAGACACTACTATAACTATATCAACCTAATTATGAACAAAAGACAGTTAAAAGTAAGATAATGACCCTCAAAATCAAGCACTCTTTTCCAAAAATATTCTGAAAAATAAGCTATATTTTCACAGTATTTCTGGGCTGTATGTAATCTTTTGTATTATAAATTTAATATGATGATGGTAATAGCCTATGTTATTTAATTTAAATAATTGTTTAAATGTCTTTTTTTTAATTGTTTCCAAAAATCAGAGACATTTTTGTAGAAATATAACATCTACAGAATGAGAATATGTAGAGAATATACATTGTGTAACCGAGTGGTAAACTATATGTAAAAATTGTATAGACAAGAGACAACAACATTTTCAGAACATTTTGGTGTCTCAGAAATGTAATTGTCTTTAAAAATACGTCTCAATCCCATTAACATAATTTATGTTTTTTCTTATGCTATGAGTCACACCCTTTGAAAACACAGTTGTTCCAGCTATCCTATGGTAAAGGTACCATATGGATTTGTTAATGGGATAGTTCAATCAAAATGAAAATAATTTACTCACGTTCATGCAATCCCAGATGTTTATGAGTTTCTTTCTTCTTCAGAACACAAATTAGGATTTTTAGAAGAATATCGCAGCTCAGAAGGTCCTTACAATGCAAGTTAATGGTAACCAGGCCTTTGAAGCTCCTGGGGTGGCATGAATGTGAGTAAATGGTGAGAGAATTGTAATATTTGGGTAAACTTTCACTTTTAGAATGCTAAATACTGACAGGATGTTCCTTTACAAAATCTTTGTTACCTTTGAGTTTAAATTTGAGGTCAGTTCTTTCTTGCCAAACAATTCACTTTTTTTAGAAAAATAAAATAAAATAATGGTACATTGTACACAGAGAAATGATAAAGAGTTTAACTTGATGATCTTTAAATATTTAGTATAGGCCTACATATTATGTGTTTTGAACAATAATTGTTCACTAAGTTACATTTATTTTTGGTATTTCTTTTAAAATAAAATAAAATTGCGCATACAATCTGGATTACATAAAGTTCTGGTTCTGACTCTGTGCTATTCAGGTTATTATCTTCAAATAGGCCTGTGCTCTCAAGGTAAGGGCATTTCATCATTTTGACTAAACTCTGGACAGAGACATTTGATTGCTTGGTCTGTGCCTAAGCGTTATTTTTGATTTAGCTGATTTGAACCCATGTTTTCATCTCTAAAAGGCTGGGGGGCCCCGTACAGAGCTTACCCTAATATTTCTACATCATGCCCTTTGGTTATGATTATACATACTGACACTGAAACGGAAAACTTTTATTTTGTCCTTGTGAGTGTGTGTTTCTATGAGGTTATGTTTCCGTGTCTTTCTCTTTCTGCGTTTCTCTTCCTTTTGGCCACACACACACAGTGAGCTGTCTTTGGCATAAGTGTGCCAGGTTTCTATTAGAGCAACAAAGGGTGTATTTCACTGCCATTCAGAGCATGCTTGTGCAGAAGTGAATGGGAGAGAGGGGATTACTGTGACAGTGTAGAGGAGGTTGCCGTTTTGTACCGTATGTATGTTTGTGTCTGCACTCCAATGCTTATACAGTATTTGCCGGCTCAGGGTGGGTGTGACTAAAGCTGCGCATTAGCTTAGAACTTTGCTTGGGAAAAAGCAGACACCCTTTCTCTTTTAATCTCCTCCTCCTGTGCTTGCCTCTCATCCCGTCATTTCCTCTCTCTTAAAACATCTTTTCCTCTGCTTTCTACCCCATCCATCTCTTTTTCCCTCTTGATCTCTTCAATTTTCTCTCTTGTTCTTTCTACAGCATCCTTCTACATTTGTCCGGAGGATCTAGTTCTGTCTGTCAATACAGAATTCTGGTGTGTTCCTGGTGTGTTTGTCTGTAAGTTCCATACAGGCATGTGTGTGTTTTTGAAAACATACACATTTATGTATTCTCACACTAGTGCAATTATAATGTCTGTAATGATGACGGTATGTGTGCAGCACACTTATCTTCTGTTCCAATTAAGACCTTTTGACTCTCTTGACCTTTGCCCCTTTGATTGGTTCCAGAACACCCTGTGGCCCGAATTACATCAGGATCAGCTGGTGGGATGAAAGGGAGGAGGGGTGGAGATGTGTGTGTGCATGTGTGTGAGTGTATTTATGTAAAGGGGTTTATCATTTCACATTGTTAATAACCCACTTGCTTCATAATTAAACCCCCCTTAATACTCACCCTTCCCCCATCACAGGAGGACAATGATGGACCTTCAGTAATCATCTCTATAACCCTGTCATTTAGATGTGGAGGAGGGAGGGAGGGAGGCCACGCAGGGAGAAGCATTCTCTCCCTCTTTCAGGTCCCTTAGAAGGTCACATGACACATCTCAGCACTATGGTGGCAAGTATTGCACTCTAATTGTGGTGATTAGTGTCAAGCAGTAGATGTTGCCTCATCCTAGTCCTAATATGCTTTACGGGATGTACCCTGACTTTGTACGTACAATAAGTTTGTTTTTTAAATGGAGGAAAAGTTTATAAGGGGAAGTCTTACATTTTGTTAAATTAACTTTCTCTGTTCATCATATCTGGTGTGCCATCTGGTGCTCTCATAAATAATTTTCTTATCAATCTAGGGGGAACTAAAATTCATAGTAGAAAAGATTAAAAGGGAATGTGTGGGCAGTGCTGAGTCAGATGAAGTTGGAATGCTGACGATGAGTATTAAAGGGGCAATTAGAATTTCTCTAGCTAGTGTTAGCATGGCTTTTCTTTGTGCACTTTAAGTACTGATGTTACAGTGGTGTTACATGCTATACTGCAATCTTTCGACGTGGATCAGCATGACCGTCTCTGCTGCCCCATCAGCTTTGGAATATCATTTGCATCTGGAAAATGTCAGAGTTTGAGGTAATCCCTAAAATTATTATTATATAATTATCCTATAATTTCCAAGCAACAAACATCATGGTTTACACAAAATCCACAACAATCACTGTACCAAGCTACGTTGCACTAAATTAATGAAGATGTAGATGCCTTACCGTTACCTATGTTTACTCTAGTTTTTATGCCTTTGCCGGTCTTTCTGTCTTCTTGCTTGAAGCATGTTGCTTCAGACCTTTTTTTACTTCTTCGGCAGTACAGCTTCTGGATCTCCCGTTGTCACCGCTGCTAAAGCACAATTTGCTCGTGTTACCATACAACAATGTTGTAAGCATAACCAAGAGTATCTACACAGGTGGCAGCCAATGAGCACAAGGATTCTCTTCTTCGATGTTTAGTGAAACACTGCGGGTCATGTGATTTCAACATGGCGAAACACATTGAAGGGGGTGACCCACACCATGTAGAATAAAACACTTTTTACAGAAAAATTGTATGAGTACAGTCTTCATCTCATGTGAGTGTACACTATTCGGATCAAACTTCACAAAAACACAATTCATTCATTAATATGTAAAACGTTTTAAATTGGCTCTAAAATATTGAATGTGCCTTTAATATTTTTACTCTGTTGATGACTGATGAGAAGTTGAACGATAGTCTATTTATTACTGACACCTTAAGTTTGTCCATGGAACTGAACTCCTGAATTGCCCAGACTCAGTGCATTACGTTTTTGTCTCAAAGCAATTGTGTCAGAAATGTAAGAAATGTTTTCTTTCTAAATGAAAGTTCAAGTATGGTGAACTATTTACCTGTTTTATTGTTATAGGAAAGAGTGTAGACAATATATTTGATAATGTTTAATATAATATTAATAAAAAGGATAGTTCCGGTCGGTACTGGATGCTGATTGGTCAACAGCCATGTTTTATTTATGATAAAGCACAGCTCTAAACTCTTCAACAAACTTCTAATTGTATCAAGGGGTTCAACATTCAACATCAACATTTAAAAAAACAAAAACATAGTTTAGTATGTTTTTATGTAATTTGAATTATGGGGACACTAGAAATATCCTCATAAACCACATTTATAGCATAATAACCTTGTATTTACCAGTTTGTAACCTAAAAAAAATATTTTAAAATAATTTTTATACGAACAACCATGTAACTGTTTAGGTGTAGGCCTTATGGGACAAATTGCAAAGAAAAATACACTTTTGAAATTAAAAATAAAGGTTAGAGTGGGCAAAGAAACACAGACATTGGACAACAGATAATTGGAAAAGAGTGTTATGGATCTTAACCCCATTGAGCTTCTGTTGGATCAGCTAGACTGGTGCCCGACAAGTCAGCCACATCTATGGCAAGTGCTACAGGAAGTGCGGAGTGAAATGTCACCCTGTCTGAATCCATGTTTTTCAAACTGTCTTTGGTAGACTGCATGGTGCTGACTGCTGATTTCAATCATGGTATGTCTTCTAGCATATAAAAATCCCTATATGGACTATCACTGGAGGGGGTCTTTAAAAGCTTCACATGGTAACCCATGTTATCGTGGGACATTGGTTTGAATGGGAACTGGCAATTACACTTGTCAGAGCATTCTTTTGCTTGTGGAATTAATTTATTGAAAATTAAAGCATTATAGGCTGACATTTCTCAATAATTGGCTTATATATTTTAATTAAATATATTTATTTATGAAAAGTAATATATTGATAAAATTATTGAGATATTTTCATTGGTTCTGTTGGTCTAGTGGTAGTATGTCCACTAACCATGCTTATCAATCTAGGTTCAAATCCCCTGTATACAGTTGATTTTTTATTTACATTGTTATAACAACATCCTTTACTTTCAAAGGTTATGTGCATGACAGTGTCGTATATTTATAACTACCCATGACACTGCCAAAAGTTGATATTTCAGAACAGCCCCCCTTTTTTGGGGGGTTGGGGGAGAGAGCAAGTACAAATGTCAATTGACCAATGGGTGAGAACAAATGACAATAAACTCTGAGAAAACATGAGACATTTCTTCAAAAACTTAATAATACTGTTTGTTTGACAATTTCTTTAATAATTAAATGGGTTTTACAATTTTAAAAAGCCTCTTAACTATGCATGGAAAACGTAGTTCATATTTTTTCTCTCTCAGTAATTCAAGCATACTCTATGTACTGTATTTTCTGGCTGCCAGATTCAGTTACAATTTTGATAGATTTATTTAAAAAAACATATAAATTGTTGTCTGTGTGAAAATTGTTTTCATTATATCTGTTAAAAACACACCAAAATCTGCAGCAAAGCTACAAATGCATCCTGTCTGACCTGGATTTGAGCCCGGGATGCTGAATGTACTGCAAGCGAGCCTTACCACTGGATCAGCATCCCAGCTGTATTTGGTTTGTCACTTTGTGGATTTTCAGGTTAATCAAGTCATTATTCATTAAAAAGAAATAAAGGCAATTGAAAGTATATTATTGACACATTTCAGCCTATGATGCTTTAATGTTGCAAATAAAATAATTCCATTCCAAGAGCGATTTACTGCTCTGACAATTGTAATTGCCAGTTCCCATTCAAACCAATTTCCCACGTCAACATGGGAAACCAGATGTTACCTACCCTGTGAAACCATCAAAATTGTTCTTAAACTGGGTCAGATTCATTAGAACAGACATCAGTGAAACAAAGCGGTTTAATAATGATACTAACATTGTTTATATAATGTGCAAAACGTCTTTTATTTGCTCCTTGGCCATTCACATTGAACGAATCTGTTAAAAAAGGCATGTTAAATTCTTCACATGCATGTGAACATCCCCAGTTACCCTTCTGTCGCTCTCTCGACGCTGTGTCGGAGAAGCGACACTAGGGGTCTCTCTTGAGCGCCTATGAAAAAAGGCCAATGAGAAGTTGGCAGACAGTATTTCCATACCCCGCCCCTGGACATACGGGTATTTAAGCGGGCAAATACGGGAGTTCATTCAGAAAATATCTTCGGATCCGATGGTAGTGCGTGCAGTCAGCTGCGAGTCACACACACTAGTTCCTGCTTATTCCTCTGACGCTCTGCATGCTGCTGGATTTACGGTGCATAACAGCGGCTTTCTCCTTCTTGCACGGCTGTGCATTTTTGCCTCTGGGCGCTTCGACAGCGCAGACAACTCGAAAGAGTTATTTTAAAAGAGTGATTTTATTTAAAAGAGTAATTTCCTCTAAAAGAGCAAAACACAGCGGCGTTGAACGTCCTTTTCAGGACGCGTCTTTTTAAAGATGTTTTTCCGCCCCTGTGTAGTCTCTGGATGTGGTTGATTTCTCCGCACCTCAGACAGTCATAAAAGCTGCCTCGCGTACCTGGGCTGCGATCACTCGCAGGCATCGTTTTATGAATGGTTATGTTCTCAGTACGAGAACATAGCCATGACAGCATTGCGATGATGAAGACGATCTGGGGATAATGACGGGCTCCGTTTCACCCGGGTAAAATCCCCTCGAAACCTCCCGCCTCGCTTGCTTGTTTCCGTCCGAGCTCGGGATGAGCATTCTCTCCAATGGGTCATGTTCTCAGTGTGAGAACTTAGCTGTGGCAGCATCACAATCTCTGCTTTCTTTTGTAATGAAAGAAAGCCACTTCAGCCGCCCCCCGCACCTCGCCTCCTTCTTACGGGATTGGGACAAGCGCCGCCAGTGATGAAGACGAATTGGGGATAATGACGGGCTCCATTGCGCTGGGTAAATCCCCTCGAAACCCCCCGGCACGCTTGCTTGCTTCCCCCGAGCTCGGGATGAGTGCGGTCCGCTTAATCGTTCCTTGAGCTCCCGGACATTGGATGACAACATCACCGCTGCATCGGAGAGTGTTACAGTGGTGTCTGATGCGGATGACTCGCCTGGGCCGCCTCCTTCAGGTCTGCTCGCCCAGTCTGAGCCTGACACACGGAGGTCCGCTATGCTTCCCCAGGCTTGATTGTCCCGTGTTCTCTCAGGTCCGAGCCCGTAGAACTCAAAAACACGCTGACAAACTGGCCGGGTGAATCGCTTGCGACTAGCGCCCTTTCCCTCAGCCGAGGTAAAACTGTGTGCCTATTTCTCCCAGGAGATCCCATCTCTCGGATCCCTGGATGATTCCTCCCTAGCCCTTATGAGTCCCCAGTTCAGCGGAGGAACTTGCCGACCCAGTCCACTACGGGTACTTAATCTACCCTGTACTGGAATAGGTGCTCCACAGGTCAAGGCCTCCTACGCAGACTCCCCCTGTGTGTATTTTCTGCGGTACTATCCCCTTGCGAGTGGACTCCCGTGTCTCCCTTAGGCTGTGCCAGCTGCCTCAGTTGCCGTGCTGTAACAGCTCCCTCCTCCTTGAGGCTGGATCTACCACCGTGTCATTCTTTCCACATAGGACATAAGCGGCCATGTGATGTATTCACCACCTTTACCTCCCCTGCAGGGTAGGTGTGGTCTCCGCAGGGTCTTTTCCCCCTGAAAGAATAAGAAACTGGGTAAGACCCCCTTCCCTTGATGCATGTAAGGGCCCCGTCCGTGATTACTCTATGCGAGAAACATAGAGAGAAAAGAGGCCCAGCCAGGCTTGGCCCGTTCCCAGGTTGGCAAGCATCACCTTGTTCCCCTCATCAGGGTAACCAGAAGGATTCCAATGACTTTATGGGGCATTGGGGAAGGGTACGTACAGCTGATAAAGCTGGTCGCGTTTGCACGTGAGACTACCTGCCCGCTTCTGTATCAACAGTTCACGTACACGGCTCAGCGCATGGTATGATTTAAGTGGGACCCCTAGTGTCGCTTCTCCGACGCAACATCAAGAGAGCAACAGAAGGGGAATGTCTAGGTTACGTATGTAACCTCCGTTCCCCAATGGAGGGAACTAGACGTTGTGTCCTCCCCGCCACGTCTCTGAGCCGAGCCACTATTGTGGCCGGACCATTTCCGGCTCCTCAGAAAAATCCTGAATGAACTCCCGTATTTGGCCGCTTAAATACCCGTATGTCCGGAGGCGGGGTATGCAAATACTGTCTGCCAACTTCTCATTGGCCTTTTTCCATAGTTCAGAGGCATATTCGGCGCTCAAGAGAGACCCCTGGTGTCGCTTCTCCGACACAACGTCTCGTTCCCTCCATCGGGGAATGGAAGTTAAATACGTAACCTAGATGTTAACATGATCCTCAGTTGATCCATAATACCAGTGTCATGATAAATTGAGTCTGTCTGGTAAATCGAGTCACCTCGATTGACATCACATCGATTCCATTGGCTCAAAGAACTATAAATGTGTACTCTATTCAGTGCCTGATTAAAAATCTTACAAATTCACTTTATGGTATATGCATTTATAACTTTTAAATACGATATTTAATGTCTTTTATGACGTCATCGTGTACAAAAACATCCCATTTCATTGGCTAGTCATCTACCAATAGAACAACTTCATTGACCCCCTCACCTGTCAAACACTGGTCTTTCTCTCTCACATCAGGATTTTACAAGTGCACAGTAGTAGAGCAAAGTGCTGGATTTGCCAGATTTGAGATGTTGTAAGTGCCGATTTGTGGTTCTACTGCGAAATGAATTCAAGTACAAAAGTTAATGTGTAATATAAGTTTGTGTCTGTAGTTGTATTTATGTGAATGTCATTTTACACATTTGTGAGTACATGTCTGCAGTTGTGAATTCAAAACACAAGCTTTGAATTATTGTCTGTGAATGCAGATTGCAATATTCAAAAAAAAAAAATTGTATTTGACAAGTTTTCACATTGGTGCTGTGAGAGTAATTTTGAACTTACGAGTACATATATTTATTGTATAAGTTCTGAAATCCAAATACGCAAGCTCTCGAGTTTTGTTACTGATTTACCTCCATAGACAAGAGGCTGTTGGGAAACAACAGAATGGGCATGGTCACCATGACAACGCAATTGGCCCAAGCAGTTGGAAGCAACCGGTAACCAAGTAACAGGAAATGAGTAGTGAAAGGTGGAGAAGCAGAGAGGAAAGATAGAGAAGAAAGGAGGTCTCATTTAATGGGACAGGCTCTTGAACTCTTGATAGACACAAATGTTAATTCACAAAGGAGGAGCATTTTTGTCCAGCACTTTATGAGCATGTAAATGTGTGTGTATGTTGTAAAGTGTGAACTGTACATTAACATACAATGATAGTAGTGATATGATTAAATCTATTATTCATAAACATTGGCATATATTATCCTCATACTTATCATTAAAGAATGTATTTCAAAACTCACCATTGTTTACTTATTTATGCAAACCCCAAATAAAATAGGCAAACATCAATAGAAAGGAAATGATAGGTATATGATATTAATAATCAATGCTTGAAATGCCTCCTATAGAATTTACATTTAATTTGTGTCATTATATTCAATAAATTAAAATATTCATTTTATGGATTATGAACACTTCATTTCCCAGAATGCTCCAATTTCCCCTATATTTGTTGTAAATATTTGTTTTTAAAATGTTAACTGAAAAAATATGGTTGACATTTTGTGGTGCGGTATTTGCTCAATTTAATCTGTTTTGATGTGTTGGATTAATCAAAATTCCTTTGCTGTTTTACTGTTGTAAATTCCACTTCTTGTCATTCTAATTCAATGTTCTGTGGGGTGTGGCCAATTCAATAAAAATTCCAACTCATACATTGAAAGGGAGCAAATTCTTAAAGCAATGTTACTGGTTCAATACAAGTTCATCTCAATCAACTGCATTTGTGGTATTATGTTCATTACCCCAAAATGGTATTTACTAGTGCTTGAGGTTTTGCCATACATAACCTTTAATAGGCAATGAAACACATGACAGGGTCATGAAAATATATATTAATAGAGTTAATTAGAGGTGCTATTTGTTAATACATGACTAACAGTGTCCTTCAACCCCAATTACAGATGCTTTTTATACTCAGAGAAAAAACAATCCAGAGTATGATGCCTGTTTTCAGTATTTTACTGTAAAATTAATGCAGGCTAAGTCACTTTCTGTCACAACAAATTACTGTAATAATTTTCCTTTTTTGTATCGCACTGCATTGTGGGAAAATTTGGTTTTGTTTGAAGTCACCATTATGGTGTTTAGTGTTCCCTTTGGATGGGACGTTATCTTAATATATCTAATTCATTTCATCAGAGTTCTCAGTGCAATTGTGTTTAAGAACACAAATGATTGTGCTGTAATATATGGAGAAAATTATTCAATTTAGTGGTTGACTATGTCGGCCCATTATGTATAAACTATAGCATATGATGCATTGAAAGGAATAAAATAGTATTATTTTAAATGAACAATGAGGAAGGGATGTTTGCAAAGCTAGGCTATAATATGGTTGGGTTTATCGCTCATTAACTTTTTATCATGAATTGTCAATAAGGCAAGCAAGATAAAAAACACTTACAAATCTCAACAATGTTGACAATTAAAAAACACTGTAGATAAAAAAAAAAACAGATGATCATTGTGATTCTACAATGCAGCACTGCTACATTCCAGTAATGAATTGGTCCTTTTCAGTGTGAAAATATACGGTGAAAGTATGCAACTAGTAGCCAGGAATAAGCTGTAAACTCACATTAAATATTTTTACAGTGTACTTTTTCATGACTTCTACAACATTTCTAAAAATATATATATATATAACCACCAGAGTGGTGGTGGTGTAGTGGGCTAAAGCACATAACTGGTAACCAGAAGGTTGCTGGTTTGATCCCCACAGCCACGACCATTGTGTCCTTGAGCAAGGCACTTAACTCCAGGTTGCTCCGGGGGGATTGTCCCTGTAATAAGTGCTCTGTAAGTCACTTTGGATAAAAGCGTCTGCCAAATGCATAAATGTAAATATAAAAAAGTTATTTTAGGATCAACCTTGTTGTCTTGATAACATGTTCATATGGGCTTTAGAAGTAATTATAGTTCTAAGAATGTTCTCAGATTAGAATCCATGATTCATATTATACATATACTTCTGTTAATCAAGATAGACTTCTGTTAATTATGAAGAGGAAAATATACAAAGATGACTGATTTATTCTTTTTCTAAAGAATCCAGGAAAAGCAGTGTCCCACCAACTGTGCATTTTACTGTGCACATGTTGTACATAAAGAAATTTAGGCCCAAAGATAGTACTGAAACAGCACATTTCAGAGTAATAAATTACTAACAGTTATCACCTGACTGTGTATATATATACTGTATTTCTCTGTGTGTACTGCTGTAGGCTGTAATTTTGCAATCGGCAGTATAGATCTAAATATTCTCTTGGAGAGAGAACATGTCAACACTTGTCGAGAGATGCTAATGGCTTAATAATTCCTATGTATCAAATTGCTAAAACATTAAGTGAAAATTAGGACTTGTCTGATTTAACACAGTTGAAGTCTGGAGGCTTTGTGCTCTGTTGTTCTTCTTGTGCATTTTGCAAGTGGTTACCATTATTCGCTTTCATTGTGTTGCTAATGGCACACAGATTTATGTTTCTACTAGACCACAAAAATGGTCACAGTTTGAGTTAGCAGAGTATATTAAAGACATTTAACACTAAAGGGCCAGTCATTTCCAACCATTTAATTCTGATAACATAATCTTTCTTTGGATCTAAGGCTTCTAAAAGTAAGAAAACTGCATTCACAATCAAATACTCAAGATTATTGTAATATGCTTTAGATGCCCTGCTGTATCTGTTAGCATAATATACCCATAGTGACTAAAAATCAAGGCTGGTAAATAGAAGGTTGCTGTTCAAGTCCTAGCCAACACTATTGTGACCAAGGTACTTAAAGGGGATTGACCCTGTAATAAGGATCCTGCAAGTCACTTTGGATTTCAATTTTCATTTGGTACAAAAATGCCGCAGCAAATGTTCTTATCATATCTAAAAAAGTTTGTGCAGGTCAGACCTATTTTATTTATAATTTTTTTGGCTAACATTGTGAGTGTGTGCTTGAGTGTCTATTCAGATTATAGTTTAGGATATGCAAAAAGGTAGGTAATAACTCCATAAAGTGCATGCAAGTAGAACATCAATATAATTATATTTATGCTAGTAAACTATATAGAAATTGAGTTTACAGGCCCACTCAGGCCTGTGTGTTAAACATACTTTACATACATGTCTGTATGAGCATGTGTGCATTCCTGTTTACTGAAGTGAAGCTTCATGTACAGCAGAGAGGTTTCCATGGCAACTCAAGGTCAGTGCCTTGGTGTGTGTATGTGTGCATTTGTTTGACGACTCCTAGGGGTGCAAAAGATAGTGGCCGGAACACAACAAGGATCCTGCAGAGAAACCGTTACAAATTACAGCTGAAAAAAATGTAGGCATAGTATGTCTGGGATGGGATTTTGCAGGATATAATGTGTTGTGTAGACTCTGTCTAAAGAAAAACAGAACTGATCACAGACCCACTTTATATCAGGTGACTTTAACTGCTATGTAATAACATTAAAATAAATTTTGTGTAACAACATGTTCAGCAAAATTCTCACAAGATTCACACTTGTTGCTACTGAAATTGAGGTACGGTTAGGTTTGGTTGGTGCTTAGATTTGGGTAAGGGTTAGGTTTAGGATTAGGGGTAAGATTAGTAGTGTAACTACAGATGTAATAAAATGTATGTGCTTTAAATGTAAGTGCAATGCAACAACATGTATAAGTTAATTGTATCAAATGCTTAAGTACATAATAGTTAAATAAATCTAATATAAAGTGGGTCACTGATAACAAATAAATAATAATAATATAATAATAAAAGAATATAACTGTAAACAGCAATTATTTTCCAAAGCACAACAATGATTTCACTTTTACATTTTCTTACTAAGTATTGGATCATTTTAGAATAAACTGTTCAAAAGATATCACCATTTGTCACCGTTGTTGACTAAATTTGACCACCAGTTAGCGCAGTCCCCACATTTCACACCGATTTCACACTAACCTACAGTGGATGGACAGTCCCACGGTTATAGGTACTGCAACGTTTCAATTGCACAAGTGAAAGTATAGACAAAAAATTGTTTCAGAACCTTTGTGGCAACCTCGCCGTAAGATTTGTTAACGTTACACACAAATGGCTAGGTATATCATGTCAGAAACTTTTGATCAGCACAAATTTAGACGAACTTTAGACAAACTTTTACCATACTGTTAAAAACTCACATAACCTACGGATTAATAACAATAATAATAAAATAATCATACACACACATTCAGTTCTAAGTTTCTACTTACATTATAATAATTAAGTTATCAAATGAGGATATCTCAAGGAAGCTGACAAACAGCTGCATGTTAGGCAGTTTCTGATAATAGTTGTTGTAATGACCATACATATCCAATAGAAGTCGCTCTATGTGTGAATTATCAGATATTGTGATTTTCCTGTTATGTGAGAGGAAATAACCAAGCTCAACACACAATGGCCATGTGTTTGCCACATGGCCTGAAAGTAAAAAACTAAATACAACCAAAAAATATATGTATTTTTTTTATGGACAAGCAAAAACAAAACAAAAATGTGCACAAAAAAAAGAAAGAGATAATCCTTATGAACTTCATTTGGTGACCTGTGTGTATGTGTGTAAAAACTCTAATACACTGTGTTACTGTAAATAATACTCAAAGCCTTGTAGGGCCCTGTGGAAGAATAAAACAATGAATCTACACAAAGCCAAAGTGTGTTTATTACCATTTTGGCCTTAACTCAACCCACCCCTTTACTGAAATAGTCATTCGATGAATGACTTGAACACACAAATACTTTTCACTTTGTGAAAAGATTTTAAAAACAGAAATGACATATATTGAAATAAACTCATATACATGAGCTAAATGGGAGGGGGCCTGGGAGTATGCCCATCCGGTCTACATGTGTTTTGTGGATCTGGAGAAGGCGTATGACCGGGTCCCCCGGGAGAGACTGTGGGAGGTGCTGCGGGAGTACGGGGTGGGGCGGTCCCTTCTTAGGGCGATCCAATCCCTGTACGTCCAAAGCGAGGGCTGTGTCCGGGTCCTCGGCACAAAGTCGAGTTCATTCCATGTGGGGGTTGGTCTCCACCAAGGCTGCACTTTGTCACCAATCCTGTTTGTGATATTCATGGACAGGATATCGAGGCGTAGTCGGGGTGGGGAAGGTGTGCGGTTCGGTGGGCTGGGGATCTCATTGCTGCTTTTTGCAGATGATGTTGTCTTCATGTCATCATCGGTCCGTGACCTTCAGCTCTCACTGGATCGCTTGGCAGTCGAGTGTGAAGCAGCTGGGATGAGGATTAGCACCTCTAAATCTGAGGCCATGGTTCTCAGCAGGAAACCGATGGAGTGCGTACCCTAGGTAGGGAATGAGGTTTTGCCCCAAATGAAGGAGTTCAAGTACCTCGGGGTCTTGTTCATGAGTGAGGGGACAATGGAGCGGGAGGTTGGCCGGAGAGTCGGGGCAGCAGGGGCGGTATTGCACTCGCTCTATCGCACCGTTGTCACGAAAAGAGAGCTGAGCCGAAAGGCAAAGCTCTCGATCTACCGGTCAATTTTTGTTCCTACCCTATGGTCATGAAGGTTGGGTCATGACCGAAAGAACTAGGTTGCGAGTACAAGCGGACGAAATGGGCTTCCTCAGAAGGGTGGCGGGCTTCTCCCTTAGAGATAGGGTGAGGAGCTCAGTCATCCGTGAGGAGCTCGGAGTAGAGCCGCTGCTCCTTTGCGTTGAAAGGAGTCAGTTGAGGTGGTTTGGGCATCTGGTAAGGATGCCCCCTGGCCGCCTCCCTAGGGAGGTGTTTCAGGCACGTCCAGCTGGGAGGAGGCCTCGGGGTGGACCCAGGACTAGGTGGAGAGATTACATCTCCACACTGGCCTGGGAACGCCTCGGGGTCGCCCAGTCAGAGCTGGTTAATGTGGCTCGGGATAGGGAAGTTTGGGGCCCCCTGCTGGAGCAGCTGCCCCCGCGACCCGACTTCGGATAAGCGGTTGAAGATGGATGGATGGATGGACATGAGCTAAATATTACAACTTTTGGAGATCTGCTGAATCCTCCATAAATAAAGTTTAAAGGAATAGTTCACCCCAAAATGAACATTCTCTCATCATTTATTAACACTCACACCATCCCAGTTGTGTTTGACTTTCTTTAGTCTGCAAAAAACAAACTAAGGTTATTCAGCTCTGTGGGGCCACACAATGCAAGTGAATGGTGACCAAAAAGTTGAAGCTTCATTAAGCACATAAAGGCAGCATAAAAGTAAACCATATGACTCCAGTGTTTAATCCATGTGATGTTAATGAAATGTAAGTAGCTGTCTACTTAGCGATCTTGAATTCAAACTCGATTACACTTCCTATTGCGCCATCTACAGCTCTGAATCATGATTGAAATCATGATCATGCCTAGAGACATTCTTGCAATGGCAAGATGTAACGTGTTATATTTTAATTTGTAATACCTCCTTTATATGCTTTTTGGAGCTTCAATATTTTGTTCACCATTCACTTGCATTGTACGGACCTACAGAGATGAGATATTCTACTAAAAATCTTTTATTGTATTCTGCAGAAGAAAAAAAAGTCACATCTGGAATGGCATGAGGGTGAGTAAATGATGAGAGAATTTTCATTTTTGTGTGAACTCTCCATTTAAATGAATAAAACATGGATAAAAACAAAGTGATTTCAATTTTGTATCACTCATATTTTAGATTTTAGAACTCAACTTCTTGCTCTACTGACCGTATTAAACACTTTGCAATTCCTTGTCTCTGTTACGATTCCCTGTTGTCTGCCCCGCATTTCACATGTCACTGTCATGCACTACATTTCCCATAGTTCCCTGCCCTCACCACTGCAAGCATTCACTCATTCTTTTCACCTGATTGTCGTTTGTGATCATCCTGTGTCTGTGTATATAAACCCTGTTTGTTCTCCACTCCTTGTCGATCGTTGAATGTTATGGATGTTTAATGTTTCGCTGTCCATGTTTACGCCGTTACCCTTCCAGCTGTGTTCATCCTGCCGTGTTTCCCCAGTCCGTGTTCCTTCGAGTTTTTCTTGTTTTAGTTTCAGTTTTCCCATCGTGGATGTTTCTTTTGTTCCTGTTTGTTTGTTTTCACTCTGTTCTCAATAAAACCTGCATTTAGATCCCCACTCCTTGTCTGCCCTCGTCTGCTTCATAACAGAACGATCGAACCACAATGGATCTAGCGGTTCTTCAGGCGATCTGTCGACTGTTGAATTTGAGGCAAGGAAGCCGTCCGGTGGAGGATCATGTCAGAGACTTTCTGGAGCTAGCGAGTGCCACCGACTTCCCTGACTCCTCCCTGGTGGTTTTCTTCCGGGATAACCTGACCAGTTCGCTCAAGGAGCGGTTGCCACCGGCGACGCACGGCTGGATGCTCCGCGATGTTGTGGAGGAGACGCTTCTGGCATGCGGCTCGCCATTCACGTGTGGGTGTTGTTGAGGAGGATCCTGCCTCTCCTCCCACAGTGGTGACCCTCCAGTCGTCCATGGCTCGTCCTGTTTAGTCTGCCCCACCTGCAAGCAAGCCTACCTTCATCAACGAGCCAGCGCTGCCAACTGTGTCCGCCCGGAGAAAGGCTTCTGCTCCCCAGCCCACGAGCCAGAGCCCACGCCTGCCACGGTCTGCGAGCCAGAGCCCACGCCTGCCACGGTCTGCGAGCCAGAGCCCACGCCAGCCACGGTCAGCGAGCCAGCGCCTACGCCAGCCATGGTCAGCGAGCCAGCGCCTACGCCTGCCACGGTCAGCGACCCAGCGCCTACGCCTGCCACGGTCAGCGAGCCAGCGCCTGCAGCCCCCACCGTCCCTGAGCCAGAGCCTGCAGCCTCGACCGTCCCTGAGCCAGCGCCTGTAGCCTCGAACGTCAATGAGCCAGCGCCTGTAGCCTCGTACGTCAGTGAGCCAGCGCCTGTAGCCTCGTACGTCACTGAGTCAGCGCCTGCAGCCTCGAACGTCAGTGAGCCAGCGCCTGTAGCCTCGAACGTCAGTGAGCCAGCGCCTGTAGTCTCGACTGTCCCAGAGCCAGGGCCAGAAGCCTCGACCGTACCAGAGCCAGCGCCAGTAGCCTCGACCGTCCCAGAGCCAGCGCCAGTAGCCTCGACCATCCCAGAGCCAGCGCCAGTAGCCTCGACCGTCCAAGAGCCAGCGCCTCCCGAGCCTCCCAGGGCTCCACCTCCCGAGCCTCTCAGGGCTCCGCCTCTCGAACCTCCCAGGGCTCCGCCTCTCGAGCCACCCGAGCCTCCCAGGGCTTCGCCTCTTGAGCCTTCCAGGGCTCCGCCTCTCAAGCCTCCCAGGGCTCCGCCTCTCGAGCCACCCGAGTGTGGAGCGGAGGGGTGTGGGGCCGGGTCGGAATATCGCGCGCCCGGTCCCCAATCGGCCTGATGAGGCGCGCGAGGGATAAAGGTGGCCGGTGACGATGGTTTGAGAGAGAGAATTACGGACATGTCCGTCATGTGTGTTTATGTTTGTGCTTTTGGTTTAAGTTTACATTAAAATATTATTTATGTTGACAAGCCGGTTCTCGCCGCCTCCTTGCCCATCCTTCAACTGTTTTACACCGAGCTTCATAACAGTCTCATCCCTGTCAGTCAGGCCCTAAAATCAATCAAGCTGATTGGCTAGAAACGTCTCACAGTGAAGAGACAAAAACACAGTCTGTGCTCATGTTGTGGCTGTGTGTGATTGGCTGTGACAAGTGCAGGCTGACCACCTGTGGTGGCTGTGAGTTCCCTTTATCCTGGGAGCATGTGATGAGTTTGATAGCACCTGTCAGGACCTGACCTCTGAGTATTGTTTTCTGTCTTTTCCCTGACTGCCCTCAGTTGCTCACCTTTCTCCTTCAATCAGTTTCTTTGTCCTTCTCATGATTTATTTCTGTTTAGTCCTGTACACTTTCAAAATTGACATTTGAAAAGCTTAAAACATAGAAAATAGCCACAGTAAAACTAACAATTTGTATGTTTAAAGTTCCATCTTAAAGGGATAGTTATTCCAAAATTAATAATACTTTTCCCTACATCATTTACTGGCATTTTCATTCCATACAATTAAAGTGAATGGTGTATGAGGTTATTAATCTGCCTAACATCATCTCCACAACATAGGTAATCTATCCCTTCAGGCTTAATGTAATTACTAATCATAAAAAATCACATCCGTATCCAAAAAAACATTTCTCTCAACTAAGTAACTTTGGAGGTTTTTTTTTCTTACCACAGTCAAATTAATTAAATGCTGGTTTATCAATTCTACACCAAATTGTTAACATGTGAAACAAGGGTGTAGGTTTGGCTTGAAAGTCAGAAGGGACATTTTACAAAGAGGATAATATTCAAAATGTTGAGATGCGAGAACATCAGTCTGGAAATATAATGATGATATGGGATGCGATAAACGTAAGATTTGTGTGTCAAATTCAAATTCAGTTATTTTCTAGTAGATCTACATTGAGAAAACAATGATATCCAAGGGACATAGAGTAACATTCTATAAAATGTATAATCCTGCATAGAAGGAAGACAGAAAACATTTGTACACAAAAAGTATGCCTGCTTAAATCTATTAAATACAAATTTGGCCCTTGTGATCTCAAGAAAATTATTAAAACATATCTATATGCAGTAATCAAAATGCCTGTGATTGGTGCATCCTGAACAGCGCTGAGAAAAGTAAATTAAAAGTTGCTACGTGACAACACCGTTTCTGCAATGCTCCAGAAGAGGTGGGACCATAATTTAAATATGAATTATAATACTGAAAAACTTTAATAGTTATTAAAATTAAAATGACATAGTATAAAGTTTTTTTTCTATGTGGTAAAATTGCCCACATGTTGGTGGGGACATTTCTTATTTTCTAGAAGTTGGTATGGACATGTCCATACATCCCAAACTAAATCAACGCCTATGGTGTAAAATAACACAGGGGCCTTTTCAGCTTTCTTACTCATGTAACACAATGAATTTAATTTGAGTTTAATCTGCTAAACCTATTTATAGGCTTATTAAGGCACACTTTCTCTAGCCAATGCAACAATTATTGTGTGAATTTTATTACTGAAACTTTATATTTTTAGTTATCTAAACAGATTTCAAGTTTGATCAACAGTTTATTTATAAGAAGCTTTCAATTCAAGCAAAACTATTGCAGATACTTTTCAAGCAAAGCTTAAACTTTCAGTTCCTCAAACATGTCTCTTTTCTCTCCCCCGCTCTGCTTACAGGGTGTTGCTCCTTGATTACAACACAAAGCCTACCTTGAACCCTGTGACCCTCCCATAGTCTAGTCCAGGCATTACTAGCACTGAGTGAGATTTGCCATCTCAATGGCGAGGTCAATATGCTGTCAGGCACTCTGGGTTCTTTGGTTCTTCAGAAGCTGTAGGTGAGAATACTGTATGAGGACTCTGATAGGAAGCGCTTCTCATTCGGTTGCTCATTTGGTGACTCACTATTGTCAGATTGTACTATTTTGTATTAAACAATGTGAAAGACCAGAGAGCATTTTGTTTTCATTCAGGTTTTTTTTTTTTTAACAGAGAAAAATTTTAACTTGCATCAGGCTTCTAAAAAGCTGTTCTTCACACACACAAACTAGCAGATAAACGTCAGTTAAATGGTCACTTTCTTAGGCGTGCCAAGAGAGACATTGTGATTTATGCATTAGAGAGATTTATGTGTGTGGTTTTGAGGTAGTTTGTAGTTGAACCGTTGTTTTCAGTTTCAAACAGCAGACATCTGGAGGAGAAAGGAAGGAGAGACGATAAAGACCTCTGCCGTTTGTTTAGAGCGGAGAGCCTGATAGGGATCTGTACCTATTTCACTTCTGATAAAGAACTCAATTCAGTATATGTTTCCCTGTTCCGCTTGGACATTCAAATACAGTAATTTAAATGTTGCTGAAAATAGATTACATGGCCTTCTTTTGTCCTTACCTCTTATTCACAATTTCACCTTTTTTCACAGCATTTGTGGCATAATGTTGATTAATCACAAACATTTATTTAGACTTGTTTCTCCTTTTCTTAAAAAAAAGCAAAAATCAAGGTTACAGTGAGGCACTTACAATGGAAATTTTTGGAGAGTATAAACAGAAATGTGAAGCTTATAATTTTATAAAGCACTTATATTTATTCTTCTGTTCAAATATATGTGTTATTTGCAGCGGTGTAATAGTGTCTGAGGAGATGGGCATACCCAAAATCATGATCCTGAAACACCAGATTGTCCCAACAAACTGGGAATTGCACCATCTTTCAGGAGTAACCATCTTGAAAATCCAGCATTGGTTGTGGTTGTACTGCTAAATAATTCAAATACATTTTAACCACCTGACTCTTCAATTTGTCTGCCTTTGGAAGTCCAAACAAAGAGGTTTTTCTTTCGCAGTGAAGAAAACTGCAGCTTCTTGACATGGTGACAACACTAACCCAGCTCATCCTGGCATCTGCTATAACTATATTTGTTTGAGGGTGGGCCAAAGTAGCACCTTAGGCGGGCATTATGCAGATGTGTTACATAGTGACGTAGATACTTTACTGTAGATATGGCTTGACTACAATCCAGCCATTTCTTGTAGTTCTTGATCAGTGTTTTCTGTGGGAGAGAATAACTTCCTTTTGCGTGGACTTTGTGCTTTGTAACTTTGCAGACCTTTTACCTGCACAAACAGCTATAGGAATGCAACGGTGTAGTTGATTTTGTTGCCCTAATACCGCAGTTTCAAAGATTTAAAAAAGTAGCACCTTAGGCGGGCATTATGCAGATGTGTTACATAGTGACGTAGATACTTTACTGTAGATATGGCTTGACTACAATCCAGCCATTTCTTGTAGTTCTTGATCAGTGTTTTCTGTGGGAGAGAATAACTTCCTTTTGCGTGGACTTTGTGCTTTGTAACTTTGCAGACCTTTTACCTGCACAAACTGCTATAGGAATGCAACGGTGTAGTTGATTTTGTTGCCCTAATACCGCAGTTTGAAAGATTTAAAAAAGAAATTAGACACATTTTTTTTGCAATTACTCCACATGTGTGAATACTGAGCTTTTAAATTTGAGGGACAAATTGCGGGCTGCAGCCCAAAAATGCACCTGAGTATAAGGGGTTTAGGCTATTCAAGTGGACGAGTGAGGCTATCATTATTTAGAAAAGTGAGCCAGTAAAACTTTGCCATGTTCTAAGCCCTTATTACACTTTGTGGAGCTCCTCTCATTGCAATCCCAATCTGAAGCTATTTCCTTTTCAAACCAGCTTGTGTATAAAGTCACCAAAATCACACAGCACATTGACTGTTAATGATACACAGACAGGAATTCTGTTGCCATGTAGCCATGCCTGTGCTGTTGGTCAATCATTATTTAGACCATTCATAATCGTAATCAAGAGAGAAAAAGTAGGAAGGTTAGGGGAAAGAAAGAAAAGACCAGTCGAAACAGGACTTCCTTGTTTGTGTGTGTCCGTCTCTCCATCTACTACTTTGCCTATATAATCAAATTATATTTGTATGTGTTTTAGATGATATGATAGTATTGTGGCCTAAACGAGATACATCCAACAGTCTCATTTCATGTTTGAGCTTGATCATCCTATTACATTAAGGGTAGGTTAAAATATTACAAACATGCTTACCATGTCACACTGTGCCAATGGATGAATGGCTTTTTATTTTAATTTCTGCAGCCTCTTCAAGCTGCAAACTACGCCCTACATAAACATGATTGTTTTTGCTATCAGATCAAACCTGTGATCTATTGTAGTCTACTTTATTAAAGAGTCGGATAATGTGTCAGTGTTTGGCTGAAATCCAAACACTGTGGTTACAAACTCGTGGAGTCAGAAGAATTTGTCTATTTGACTTACAAAGTCATCTGACTTGAATGTTGTGACTGCAACGTTTGAGTAAACAGGAAAAATACAGAGGCGAATTAGCCAGTCGCATTTTTTAGATTAGACAGCAGCAGTATTAGGCCCTACTGCTAATTTAAATTACCCGCCATTTTATGTGGCGAAAAACAAACCGTCTTCCCGAAGTCTTTCTGACAGCATATTATCAACACATGTTCACGACCTCAATTTCAGTTCCACAAGACACTAGGTAGATTATTTCGATTTGTTTGATATGTGACAGCATTTGGGCATTTTTAAATTCACGCTATGTATGCTTTTGACAATAAATAAAGATGTATGTATCGAGATGTAGATTTGTTTACCAATGCGTGTAAATAGTCAAATTTGTACGAATTTGCGAGCATTATAATGGTCCCACGAAAACGGTTTCCAAATGTATGTAATACATTAAAAAGCGCATTCAATGAGGCTTTCATATGTGCGGGAGAACAGTCTTCTAAATACACCACTGGTCATTTTATCGTCTTCAAATTGATTTAAAGTTATTTTTATATAACGCAGATAGTGAATCGAAACGCGTCGAAATATCGAAATCGTTACTATCGTTGTGCTTTCACGCGTTACATTTGATGCATAACTATTTACACAAAATCTTAAAAATCTGGTTGCCATAAACAGAAAACAAAGAATAAAGAAAATTATCAGCGTAATTGTTAAATGTGCGATCTGAAAAATCTCAAAGGCCTGGATTTGATGTTGCGCAGTCATTCGTGTTTCGAAATTAAACAATTGGACACACGTGAAGTCAACTCACATTTACTTAAACATTTGTATCTCGAAATGGGACAATACACGTTTCCGTGTAATAAAAAACACAATTTTGTACATTGGAGAAATCATAGCTAGTGTACTATATAGGACCTCCCATATGGTTTTTTACAGGCCAATCCTTGTCAGCAAAATTGCATATGTTGGGGGAAGGCACTAGTTTGGACTGGGGATTGCCTTCTAGACTGGGGAGTAGCGAGTTCTCCGGCACCAAGGCACAAAAGAGGTAGGACAGACTTAATGTTTTAAAAGCACGTTTTGCTTGGCAATTTGGCAAATTTCGTGCATAGTAACATACATCCGCATCACAGTTCCGTGTTTTGTTTCATGGTCATATGGTTGCATTTTGGTCGACCGTCCCAGCTACAAAGACACAAAGACTGATTGACAAAGGCAACCGGTCTTAATACAATGAGAACAGGGATATGGTTTCTAAAAGATGTTTTAACTAAATTACAGTTCTGCAAACAAGAGCACTGGTGTTGTGCTATACATAACAGTGTTTACGTAAAGGTTCAAGCAACCCGTAAAGCTAAAATGTTCTAAAAAAAAAAAAAAAAGAAGAATTCCGGGAAACTAGTTGGTTTTTGTTATGGGTAAATTGTTTTTGGAAACTGTTCGACAAGGCAACATTGATGTTTCTCAGTGACAATTCAGTAATATACCAATATAACCACCAGCATTTTATCATGTCATCTTACCAATAGGTTAAATCAAATGCCGAATATTGAAATGCTTTCTGCCTATTTGTTATTCATTATACCATGTATCTCGCGCACTTTGTTTGCGATTCGCGAGTTTTCAATATGTTGTCACTGGTTAAACGTTTAAAAGTGAAAACGTAAATTCAAGCGTGTAGCTTTCGCGGCAAAATTACCCCGCGAGATTTTCTCCTTCTCTATACATGGTCTGGGGAGGAGTGTTTTACTCAACTCGCTGGCGAAAGAGAGAGTAGCCTTCCTAGTTTTTTAGGAAATGCAATTTCACTCCAACCCCTTGGGTAACTACGGGATACAAAACCTTTCATTAAACATTGTACATCTGTGATTAACTTTATTTTTTTCTTCAGTTTTCACTAAACATGACGTGTAACTATGTAAAAAATATTTGCTGTTTAACTGGTTTTCCACAGAACCTTAGAGGTGTAACCAAAACAATCACAATTATATATCTGAGATTAACTAACAAGATAAACATCATGTCACTATTTAAACAAGTTTTACTGGTTTACTCTCATTCCAGATTACCTTAGAGGCTTAACCCAAAAAAAATCACCAATTAAATGTATTTTGCAGTTAACTTTGGTTATTATTGATTTCTTCTGAATGTTTATCTTATCTGCTATTATTATATGGTAATAATAATGCTATTATTTTATTAATAGAAACATAACATGGCAACTAATGTCAGTCTGGACCCTAATGACCTTGAGGACAAGTGCAATCGCTATGAAGTTCTGTCCTGGCTCAATGAAACTCTACAGACCAAGTTTACTCATGTGGAGCAATGTCGTTCAGGTACAGCCCAATGCTTCCAAGTTTTTTTGTTTTTGTTTACGTCTACTTATTGACACAGTTTTTGTTTACATGTGAGGTGGTTTTAATCTTAATGACCTGTGATTATGTTTAATCTTGGATTTTCCAGGAGCATGTTATTGCCAGCTCATGGACTGGCTCTTCCCAGGGACCATCGACATGAGCAAAGTGAAGTTTCAGTCCCAAGAGGAGTCTGATTTCCTGCAGAACTACAGTCTTTTGCAGACAGCCTTCAGGAAAACAGGCGTGACGAAGGTCAGATTTACCATATTTTATCCTATTAATCGTGCATTTAGTGTGTTTTTCAAAGTTGACATGTCATTTTTCAGTGTTAAAATATTTTCTCCCATCCCAGCTAAGCTTAATATGTCAAGAAAACCATAAGTCATTTAAAGGTTGATTTGCATTGTTTGCAGTCTGCTTGAGTGGTTTGACATAGCAGGCTAAATGAATGTAGCTGGAGTATTTTGGAAACCTGTTTGAGAACAAGAAAACTCATTATAGAAATTGTTAATGCCTCTTTCAGTCAGTTCCTGTGGACGAGCTTCACAAAGGAAAGTTTAGATCCACTTTTACCTTTCTAAAGTGGTTCAAGAAATTTTTTCTTGCCAATGAGGGGCATGAGAGACTGTACAACCCAGTTGATGCCCGTGATGGTCAGGATATTGTACTAGTAGACACCGAAGTCTTTAGGTCTCCGAAATCCTGGAAAAGTCTGCATGATTCTGGTAAGCCTGCATTCTTGTTTAGTTTTATCTGAACATTTAGTTAATTTATAGAGAGAAATACATATTAGGGTTGTGCCGACAGATGATGATCTCGGGGATCGATGATGGTCAGAGTGATCACCAATAGCTGATGATGTCAAGACCATATTTGGCTAGTTTTCCCATTAATGTATTACATTATTATTATTAGGCTTTTAATATTATCAAATTAATATTGCAAATTATTTGCCTGTTGACACACCGAAACACGCTTGAAGAAACACACTTTATTATATTATTAAGAACAGATGACAGAAAGCTGTCTATGCGCATATATGATGCGCTGATACAGAGGCGTGCTGTCTTGTGGAGCACGCGCATGTGAAAGGTTCTCACTCATTGTTTTTGCAAGAACAGTATCGTCCATGAGAGTGCTGTAAAATTGACCTCAGACATCTCAGCTCAGGAGGTATTTTGAGTTAATTTCCCTTTATTTCCACAGAACAGTTAATTGTGACCACAAATCTGCAGCCTATACTTCTGTGATTAAAACATAAAATACAAAAACACATTCACCTTCGAACCGTGATTATTATCATCATTATAATTATTATTTTTACATTTATAATTGTTTTTAGGTATTCATTTGTGCAATTTTAGACAGACACTTGCCTGACGGTAAATTAAAAAGTGGTTTCGTTTGGAGTGCAATTTGAATTTAGAAATGTATTTGATTTAAGTTTTTCATTTTTTAAATAAATATATATATATATATATTAGGGCTGTTGATTTAGCACGTTAATAACGTGCAATCAATTTTACAAAAAATAACTTGTTAAAAAACACAATTAATCACAATGCTTTACTGAGAAATTCCTGAGAAATGCACGCTTGTAGTACCACCTGTTTACTCCAGAGGGCAGTAAGTGAAATTTCAGCTGTGTGAGCAATACACAGTTTATTACAGTGAACAAAACATTAACAACCCTTCAACGGACACACAACACAAACATGCGTTACGTTCTTGCATTCAAAACACTTGAAGGAGCGCAAATGCGGACTAAGGGATCTCAAGATGTGTTTATAGATTGAGTATTAAACTATATTTAACTTGACACAGTGACCTAAACATTTTATGTTTATGACGCAACGCACCCGAGACACCACACAAGCATGTCTGATGCAGGTCGTATGGTCTTTACCTCACAAATATTTAATTACCAACAAGGTTAAGGAGGTGTCCTTTAAACTGTTACACCGTTTTTACCCAGTCAATCTTTATTTAAGAAACATGCTCCCTGAAATAGATCCACTTTGCTCCTTCTGTAAAGCTGTAGATGAATCTGCCCCTCACCTTTTTTGGGAATGTGTCGATGCTGTAGTATTTTGGGGAAACTTTTGTTTGTTTGTACGTACCTCTATTTTAACTAGTTTTTCTTTGCTTTATAAAGACGTTTTATTTGGTTTTCACAGTTTTAATAACTAACTTAAGTTAATATTTTCTGATTAATCTGTTTATTTTTCTTGCCAAGTTTTTTATACATAAGTGTAAATATATGTCTATAAAGCCCCTATTTGCACTTTTTTGTAAAGACTTGAAATATTATTTAAATAAATCTTTGTACCTCCAACAACTTTTTCCCAGACAATGAAATACCTGACCGGTAGAGAATGCACAGATGAAGTAGGTTCTTTGCCAGAGAAATGGTAACAACTGAAATGGTAATGGTAAAGTCATCTTTCAAATAGTTTATATGACATTTTAAAGGCAAAATTTTAATTTGAACTTCTAGTTAAAATAAATAAAAAATTAAGTTCAAACTTTGAAATCAAGGTTTTTTGCTTTATTGTGTAGGCTTTACGCTAACCCTGCTTAATGAAAATTACCCCATAGTATCACCTAGCATCCAACTAGTGGTAGTGCGTCGGTATTCTGCAGAGTTTTTGTTTTTTTTCCTGCGACCAACTGACCAATCAAAACTCGGTCGACCAAGACTCTTCTCATCGACTAACTATGGTTGACTGTCAGGGGGCAGCCCTATCATTTACTCATCTTTATGTTGTTCGAAACCTGTTTGACTTTATTTCTAGTGTAGAACACAAAAGGAGATGTTAGACAAACTGACCCTGCATATGTGACCAAATTTTGTGCAATGTGACTAAAATGTATGTTATTAGCCACTGGCTAGTAAATATTCAGATTACACTTGTGCCAGTAATTGAGTTGTGTAGAGCACAGAGATCATTTCACTGTATGCTGTGTCTCAAGAGCCAGCAATGTAAGGAAATGTAAGTTATTTGACTACTTAGTTGTCGTGGATCACGGTGTCACCACTGCTTTAGTTGAGCCATGATATGCCATAGCTACATTTGCATTGAATTTAACTATGTCAACTCTAATTTTGGTTAAACTTTTCCACAGACGGTTTTCACAACATTCTCGATTTTTAAACACGTTTAACGTGCCTGCTGGATGTCTGTTGGAAGGTAAAAAGTATTGTAAAACTCTAGAACTTGTAGATTTGAATTGGAGAACTTATATAATAAATATTTGTAAATATTAAAAGGGCCTGTCATACATTATGACATAGTTTAACTCTAACAAACTCTGTAAATATAAATAATAGGTTCCTAGCATTTATGTAGGGGTTTGGTAAAAACCTATGCAAAGTCCTGCCCAATAAACCTAATGCCTTTTAATTTTTACACAGTACTACTTTTGATATAATAGCACTTAAATGTTACAGTATAAGTGGAATTCTATTTTTATTATTAGTTCCAACCGTGTGTGTATTTTGTGTTGAACAATATGAAAAAAAGGTCAAACATTTAATGGATCTAGCGGTGCAACGTGCAAACTTCCAGCTGCTCAGCCTGAAGCAAGAGGACTGTCCATTGGAAGACCACATCCGCGACTTCATCAAACTGGCGAATATCTCGGACTTCCCGGACTCATCCCTGGTGGTATTCTTCAGGGGCAATTTACATGTTTCGCTCAAAGAGCGGTTGCCACCGGCGACGCGCGGCTGGATGCTACGGGACTACATAGGGGCGACTATTGGTCTGTGGTTCATCGTTCACCGTGCGCGTCGCTGAGGAGGATCCTATCTCTCCTCCCTCAATGGTGACTCTCCAGTCGCCCATGGCACTTCCTGTCACGCCAGCCCCATCTGTCAGCGAGCTTACCCCCACGCCAGTCACTTCCCTTGAGCCAGTGCGGTCAACCTCGTCCCCCTGGAAGAGGAAGAGAAGACGGGCTTCCGCCTCCCAGCCCATGCCAGCCCCGGTCTACGAGCCAGAGCCCACCCTGCCCCGGTCTGCGAGCCAGAGCCCACGCCAGCCCCGGTCTGCGAACCAGAGCCCACGCCAGCCCCGGTCTGCGAACCAGAGTCCACGCCTGCCCCGGTCTGCGAGCCAGAGCCCACGCCTGCCCCGGTCTGCGAGCCAGAGCCCACGCCTTCCACGGTCAGCGAGCCAGAGCTCACGCCTGCCCCGGTCTGCAAGCCAGAGCCCACGCTTGCCCCGGTCAGCGATCTGGCGTCGCCAGTCTCACCCGCCCGGAGGAAGAGGAGAAGTGGAAAGTCTTCAGCTATCCGACCTCCGCCTCCCGAAGCTCCGTCCCCAGAACCCCCCGCGGCTCGGCCCTCAGTGTCCAGCGGACCCAAGCTCCCGCATGCCACGGCTAACCAGCCAGAGCCTGAAGCTTCAAACGTCAATGAGCCAGTGCCTGAAGCCTCGACCGTCCCTGAGCCAGCGCCTGTAGCCTCGACCGTCCCTTAGCCAGCGCCTGTAGCCTCGACCGTCCCAGAGCCAGCGCCAGTAGCCTCGACCGTCCCAGAGCCAGCGCCAGTAGCCATGACCGTCCCAGAGCCAGCGCCAGTAGCCATGACCGTCCAAGAGCCAGCGCCAGTAGCCAGGACCGTCCAAGAGCCAGCGCCAGTAGCCAGAACCGTCCAAGAGCCAGCGCCAGTAGCCATGACCGTCCAAGAGCCAGCGCCCCTCGAGCCTTCCAGGGCTCCGCCTCTCAAGCCTCGAGCCTTCCAGGGCTCCGCCTCTCAAGTCTCTCGAGTTTTCCAGGGCTCTTCCTCCCGAGCCTTCCAGGGCTTCGCCTCTCAAGTCTCTCAAGCCTCCCAGGGCTCCTCTCGGGCCTCCCAGGGCTCCGCCTCTCGAGTCTTCCAGGGCTCCTCCTCCCGAGCCTTCCAGGGCTCCGCCTCTCAAGTCTCTCGAGTCTTCCAGGGCTCCTCCTCCCGAGCCTTCCAGGGCTCTGCCTCTCAAGTCTCTCGAGCCTCCCAGGGCTCCACTCGGGCCTCGCAGGGCTCCGCCTCTCAAGTCTCTCGAGTCTTCCAGGGCTAATCCTCCCGAGCCTCCCAGGGCTCCGCCTCTCAAGTCTCTCGAGCCTCCCGGGGCTCCTTCTCTCGAGCCTCCCGAGCCTTCTAGGGCTCCGCCTCCCGAGCCTCCCAGGGCTCCGCCTCTCAAGTCTCTCGAGCCTTCCAGGGCTCCGCCTCTCGAGCCTCCCAGGGCTCCGCCTCTCAAGTCTCTCGAGCCTCCCAGGGCTCCTCCTCTCGAGCCTCCCGAGCCTTCTAGGGCTCCGCCTCTCGAGCCTCCTAGGGCTCCGCCTCTCGAGCCTCCCAGGGCTTTGCCTCCCGAGCCTCCCAGGGCTCCACCTCTCGAGCCTCCCAGGGCTCCTCCCGAGCATCCTGAGCCTCCCGAGTATCCTGAGCCTCTTAAGGCTCCGCCTCCCGAGCCTCCCTCTGCTCTGCCTCCTGAGCCTCCTACGGCTCCGCCTCCTAAGGCTCCGCCTCCCGAGCCTCCTACGGCCCCGCCTCCCGATTCTCCTAGGGCTCCGCCTCCCGAGTATCCTGAGCCTCCCACAGCTCCGCCAACCACGGCTCCGCCTCCGCAGCCTCCCTCATCTCCGCCTCCGAAGCCTCCCTCTGCTCTGCCTCCTGAACCTCCCACTGCTCCGCCCCCTGCGCCTACCACGGCTCCGCCTCCGGAGTCTCCCGAGCCTCTCCCGGTTCCGCCCCCTTGGGCTGCCTGTCTGCTCTCTGTGCCCCCGTGGACTGCCTGTCTTGTGCCCCTTTGGTCGGAGCCGAGCGAGCAAGTCATAGAGCTGAATTCCTCTGCCGCATTCATTTCTACACGCTGTTGGATCTACGGCGCTTTCCAGCAGTTCTCCCCTTCGCACACTACATCACCCTCGTAAGAGCACAAGCCACCCCAGCGGCTCCCCGACTCGGTTCTTCTACCTACGGGTATGAGGCGAGGTTGGTTAGCTCTGGGGGCGAGATGGGGACCTCAGTGGGAGCCTCTCCGCCGGGTATTCTCCCACGGACTTCCCACTCCCCGTCATGCTCATATGCTCCAACTGAGCACTGGAGCGAGGTTGCCGGTTTGTTTCATGTGGACCCGCGATCTTGTTTCCTTGCATGAAGCTTGGGGGCGTGGCTCGCGCTTTCAACCCGTTGCGTTGGTTGATCAGGACCGTCCGACTTGGCTATGCGATTCAGTTTGCCAGGCACCCGCCCAGGTTACATGGCGTCCGCTCCACCATGGTGAGAGGCAAGAACGCCGCTGCCTTGCATGCGGAGATCGCCTCCCTTCTACAGAAGGGCATGATAGAGCCTGTCCCTCCAGCCGAGATTGTGTTTTACAGCCCCTACTTCATCGTCTCCAAACTTGCGGCCAATCCTCGACCTGCGAGTTCTGAACTGGGCTCTGCACAGACTCCTGCTCAAGATGCTCACGCAGAAACGCATTCTAGCGAGCGTCCGGCATCTGGATTGGTTCGCGGCGGTAGACCTGAAGGACGTGCACTTCCATGTCTTGATCCTTCCTCGACACAGTCCCTTTCTCCGGTTTGCCTTCGAGGGTCAGGCATATCAGTACAAAGTACTCCCCTTCGGCCTGTACTTGTCCCCTCACGCTTCACGAAATTCGCAGAGGCAGCCCTTGCCCCACTAAGGGAAGTGGGTGTCCGCATCCACAACTATCTCAACGACTGGCTAATCTTAGTTCACTCGCGGGACATGTTGTGTGCTCACAGGGACCTGGTGCTCTGGCACCTCAGCCGCTTGGGCTTTGGGTCAATTGGGAAATGAGCAAGTTCGTCCCGGTTCAGAGCATCTCTTTTCTCTGCATGGAGTTGGAGCAGAAATATGTAGAGCCGCGCGGGCTGGGCATCACCTAACACCTTTACAAGGTTCTATAACCTCAGGGTTGAGCCAGTTTTGTGCCGTGTGTTATCAGGTGACACAAACAGGTAAGTTCGGGTCAGCTGGCCGGGTTTATTGCTTGTGCATAGTGCCTTTCCCCTCCCTTGAGGCGAAACGTGCACTCTTTCCCCAGTTGCATTCGCAAGAAGTGTGAACCCTGGATGTTCTTCCTCCCTAGCCTAGAGGCCGCCGAGTCTTCGGAGAGGCTCGCTGCCGCCCCAGTACGGGCGTCACCCAGGCCCCCGTACTGGGGTTAGTGCTCCACATGCGCTGGTTGTCCCCTAGGCAACCCTGTGTGATGTATATTCCGCAAAATGGTTTCCCTGCCGGTAAACCGCGTCTTCCTTGGGCAGAGGGCCCTCTGTCCTTGGTCGCGGTGTTTGTAGTAACTCCTCCCCCCTTGGATAGGACCTACCACGACACCTCTCAGCACGATGTGCTTCCGCTCCTAACCATTAAGACCATGTGTTATATACCACCTAACCCCCCTCTCGGGGCCGGGTGTGGTCTCCACGGTGTCCTCTTTGGAGGGACACCCCCCCCAGCTTGGACCATATATTTGGCCCCCAGCCAAACAATTTCATTCAATAGAGAGATGGCCATGGCTGGGCCAGCCAGTCCTTATACTTCTGAGCAGTTAGCCGTTCCCCTAGGTGCAGGGGGCCTCTTCATACCTGCCAGTGTGTTGGGGGTAGTTATGTGATGGCTTGCTGCGCTGGCTACGAGGCACACAGAGGTCTGCTTGTCTTGCACCGCCAGTCTGCGTAACTCGGTTCAGCTCTTGTGGCATTTTCCATTGGGACCCCGAGTGTCAACTCATCGACACAACGTTGAGTGAGTGACAGATAGGGAACGTCCCTCCTGCCACAACACTGAACAAACCGCTGAAATGGCCGGGTCTTTGGCTCGGCTCCTCAGTGCAATACATGATGTGTGTTTGCAGCGTCACTACTTTTATACATGTATGTCCGGGGGAGTGGCATGCAAATTCCACATGCCAATTTCCATTGGCCTTTTCTCAAGATTAGAGATGTATGGGCTCCGCAGGAGCGACCCCTAGTGTCAACTCATTGACACAATGTCTCATTCCCTCCATCAGGGAACAGAGGAACATCAGTAACCGAGATGTTTTCTTCACAATGAGAAATGCACAGTGACATATACTGTATATTGATTTAATAATTCTTGAACCATCATGTTATGATCTAGTTGCATTAAGCTTGCGTGCTCAAGGGATGAGTGTCCCCGCAACAGAGTGTGCCTCAGCCAGGTGCAATTTCAATCTCTCCCCCTTAGATCAGGACATTCAAGCTACTCATAGAAGAGGCGCTGACCTCACAGAGAAATGCCAGTTTCGGAGTTTATAGTTATTTACATGATCTGCTTCCGTATTAGTTGGACTTTAATAAAGCTATAACGCATTAAAAATAACTGCATTTAAGATGTAACATCAGGGTGTTTCCTTTAAAGAAGCTATACATGCAAATTTTGCTTCAGCGGAGAGGCAGCTCCAGCTCCACTTATTCCACAATGAGAGTGCTCCTGCATTTACTTATTTTGTATTTTTACATTACAATTCCCTCATACTTTGCAATCTACATCACCTGAGGCTGTTTGGAAAGGTTAGAGTGCATCTGGACTGTGAGCTGTGTAATTCTTCCTCTCCTCAGTCTGCTCTCGCGTATCATTAGAGTTTAATGTAATCTCATATTACGTTAAATGAGATCAAATTACTATTCTACAACAGAAATTTTTGTTGTCAATCATTTTTATTGTTACAAAGATTTTATTTTATTATCCATGGTTGTTTTTAATTTTATACAGGCAGCGTAAGAGATGAGCCTGACATGGAATTGAATGGGAAGAAGCGAGTTGTGACTTATGACCCTAAATGGCAAAAAATCACAAAATGGATTGGGGCCAGCGATCTTGGGGACAATTTTGCTTACTGTACTTTGTGTGACACCAACATCATGCTGATCGCAGGTTTTTTTGATGTGAAACGACACCAGCAGACTAAAAAGCACATGAAGCATGAAATGGGAGCATTAAAGTCATCTGAGGGAAAGCAGGTTGAAGACTCAAGACACATGATTTCCTGTAGTGAAATCATGCTGCTCTTCATCCAAACTCACTGCCTCTCCAGTTTACCCTCTAGGATCAACAAGGTCTCCCAACATACTGCAAGATATATCCTTGGACTAAAGTACCCAAACGACATTGTTTCGGCTTGTAAGCTGAACCCATACTGTGTTTACGTGTGTGGGCAGGTGCCACTTGATGTAGAGAGTGGAGGAAGGACCTGCCATGTGGTGCTTGTGGGCTACTTTGATGAAAAGTTAGCTAAGTATTCCATCCGTATCCTTGATGTCTTTCAAGCATTTGCAGAAGACTCAGATTCTTCTGTAACTGTATGTTTACTCAACATCCTGCAAAAGTTTGAGCTTCCTGCTAGCAACATGATTGCGTTCTACATTGATGACCAGGACCAGACCTCAGAGAGTGTTGCCGTGCAGATTCGGGAGCTCAACCCAAATGTGATTGATCTTGGAGGACTTTACTGCTTACCAGACTCTGCCTTCAATGCTGGCTTAATGGGCCACTTTAGTGAGGTTCAGGAACTTATTGTAAACATCTATGGAGACTACTCAACTTGTTCCACCAGTAACGACAACCTCAAGATGCTGTTTGCAGGAATTGATGGACTAAAAGTCTCCAGCCCTCCACTCTCAATCAACTGTGAGGATTTTTGTTTGCTTCTTCAACGGATGCTTGGAATATGGACAGATTTGACATCATACTTCAGTTCCTGTGATGAGACCAATGCTAAAGCTAAGCATATTTGCAACCAGTTGGAGAACCCTAAAATCAGGGTCACCTTAATGTACCTGGACCATACCCTTGGACCTTTACGTGCCTTCGGACAACGGCTGCAACATTGCAAAGGTTCTGCTCGTGCTGATCTTGTGCAGATTCTTCGAGAAGCAAGTGGGCTCCTACGATCTTTTGCCTCCAGCTTTCTTCGCCCTCATGCGGTCATACGTTACCTAAAAGAACGAGACCCAACCATCTTGGAGAACTCAACATTCTGCCTTCCAGCTACTGAGCTTAGTCTGGGTGGGGCAGTAGAAGACTTCATCTCTGCACAAGAAGAGAAACTAGCAGACTCCCTCAATGTTATACAGGATGAGAGTTTATCATTGTACAAAACACTTACTACTAGCATTGCTAGCTGTCTACCTCTAAGCGATGGAATCCTGAGGAGCATGTCACAGCTCCTCAGTCCATCAGGAAGGTTAAAGATTATGGGAAAGAGTATAGTTGAACTTGCCGTACAGTTTGGATTTTGTGCCAATTCTGAGGATACTGCTAAGCTCATCGATGAATTCTTGGAGTACCAGCTTGTAGAGGACAAAGAGCTGAAAATGGAAGAGGGGTTTAATGAAGTGCTCCTAGATACATCTTCAACCCTTTCCCTGGAGCGATACTGGAGTATTGCCCTTAAGACTTTTGCACCAGTATCCATCTTCAGGAGACTTGTTCTCAGTCTTTTGGCTTTGCCGTGCCCATCTCTTAGAGCAGAGAAGATTTTTGCTCAGGTATAAAGTACATAACAGTATCATATAGCTACTGTATCTGTAATTGTTTACTACTGTCCTTAGCAGGCAGTAATGCTTTGAAGTTTATACATACCTGTAATGATTTTGTTTCCATGTATTTGAAATTGTTTTGAAATTGTCCCACACAGGCTGTCGAAAATGGTGATGCTGGCCATTGGGATGACAGTTCAACCGAAAGTGACTCCTCTTTGGAGCACACTGAGGTTAAGGGGCAACGTCACAGAAATGGGAGAATGAAAAAAGCCAGATCGGGTGAGTTAACCTATTCAAGCATATTCACACCGTAAGCAATGTGACAAAGCTGTGTGAATTGTCAACTATGATTGCTGGTGAAGATTTGCACTAAATCTATTCACACTAGCATGACATACAATTTTGTCAGCCACTGAAAACGTTGAATAACTGAATGTAAGCTAAAAATGCATGCAAAGTACAACCCATCTGGCATACATCTGATTTTACTCTCTTAATGCAAAATATATCCTGTCACTACAGTGTAGCTGGTATGATGGAGGTATGGAATGGAATAATGGAAGAAAATAGTGTAGTAGCTTGATATATCATGTAATGGCATGATATGTTGTGTGAACTGGCATTAAGTCAATTGCATAAATGTAGCTTAATTAGTCAATACATGGAGTGCAATGAAAACAGACAGCAGAACAGCTGTTTAATCAACAACATGTTGACACTGAAGGTTTTATGTGTTAGCGAGTGTCAGAGAGATAAATTATGTTTTTCTGTAGTCTTAGTCATATTTGTTAAAAAAGTGCACTGGAATTGAAAAGGGCTCTGAAATGTTAAAACTTTTTTTTATATAATTTCAGTTCAGTTTCAGGTCCAGTGCTCTGGCAATGATAGCAAGACAGCAGAGAAAACTATAGTGTAAATAACTGGCATGCAGCCTAATAATAAATCATGGATGCGTTCCATGTTCAATTTTGTTTGGATTTAAAATGAACTTTTCTGACTGATTTCTGGAGCACGTGTGTGCATTCCCCCTTTCTTATGTCTATGTTGAGCGGAGCTATATTCTATTTTTCGTCAATAAACCTGTTCTTCAGCACAGTTTGTATTCAATCTTATTTGCTCTGCAAACTTTTTGAAGGCTTGGATTTTCACAATACCTTTATTTCAGGATGACCAGAGCAACATTTCAGATGTGATGAATTGGTCCTCTGGTTAGTCCAGTTATGAATTAATTATTCAATCACATGGCTGTTTTGATACACACCTTGTATTCCTAAAAAAATTAATAGGAGTTTATTTGGTAAATGTGTTTCCACCATAGTTTATGCACTTTTTTTCTTATCAAATATAAAATGTATCTACCTCAACTGAGCGTATACGTTTTATTATGCGCATTTTGGAGATTTTAGTTGCATTTTTTATGCGATATCCTAAAATGCTCATTAAAATATGTGGATGGAAACCCAGCTACTGTCTCAGATGCTGCATGTCAGTTAGTAGGATCTGGATGAGCATTGTAAGCTGAAGTTACATTGATAGAACCACAGTTTTCCGTGTAAGATTTGTGTTGTTAATGTGGACCGGTTCTCTTTAATGCTAATGGTATTCTTCTGTTTTCCATGTGCCATTTTTAGCACAGTTTGCAGGGACTGTCTGTGTGAAGCCTAGTTTTTGTGTTACTTGGATGCATCTTTGTGCCTCATCTGCAAAACTTTTGTAGTGTACATGTGTCAAACATTTACGAATGGGCTCACAGTAAATAGAATATACTTTGAAAAGCTTGACATTTGACTCAAGACTTAAGTTCACATGGAAAAACAAAGAATACCTCAGCCTTAAGATGCCATGCCCACGGATCACTCTGTTGTTCACTGACCCTATATACAGTAAATGTGATATTACCTTTGATATAGCGCAGTTACATTTGAAAGTCAAGTGAATCCAGTTGGATTAACGGAAGAGGTTAGATTCATGGAAACAATGTGTTGTTTTCCAGAGACGGTTCAACACTCAGTCACAGTGAAGCCATGTGTGGTGCGACTGGAGAAGATCACCAGTCAGCGAGGTGTGATTAAAATGCTTCAGACCAGTTTAAATGAATCTAGGGCAGCTAACAAATAATGCTTTACAATCTCAGTTGCTTCTACTGGTGGCAAATGTTTGTGGGTCTAAAGTCTCTCTCTCTCTCTCTCTCTCTCTTTGATTCTGCTTCACCCTTAAGCTTTAAGAAAGTTGATCCATGGCATTGAAAATACAGATGTGCACACTCAATTAACGTTGATTGTTGCTAGTAGATACTGATCTTTATTGAGATTAACATGGCCCACAGTAGATCAATTTATATTTGGCACTTTCAATTTACTTCTTTTAATTGTGTTGTTTTCCTGCAGAAAATGGAGCAGACGATGATGGTATCTGGACTAGTAACAAATTTCAGGAGGTAATATTAGCAAGAAAACTGCTGTGGCTGAGAAACAACAATTAACTGTTTTTAGATTTGTTTTTGTTTTTTTAGCCAAATAACTAATTCATGAGGGAGGAATTCATTAAGAATTAATCTAACAATCATCCACTGATTGTATGCATCTCAATATATGCCAGTTTTGACACTGTTCTCCATCATTTGATGAATTATAACTGCATCTTATTTTAATGAAGTAGCAATACGTTTTAATATCGATCTATTATCAGCATCATTTGCGTTGAAATGAGACGTGTTTGCGTTGAAAATGCCAATGACGTAATTTAAATACACATGTTGCAGCATTGTTCCTAAAAGTGGTGCAGCTGTTAAGTGAATTCACCCCCAAGTGTCTTTAGAAAATTTTGCTGTTCAGATTAGTCATTTCAGCTTTTGAACCCTAAGGAAAAATTGCTTTTTAGCTGTTAGATTCCTATTTCAAATTGAATATGTGGCCTTGGAAATGACAACACAACACAGTCTTGCTCCAGAACTGATTAGGTCATTTCTTTGCAGCCAAAAAACATTGGCACAAATAAACCAACAATATCATCTCACTAACCTCTTTTGATTAATCTTCTTTCTTTCATTCTCTATATCTATTTTGGGACCTTATTACTTCACTGTAGGAGTCATGTGACCTTAGTGACAGCATATGTGAGTAATGTTTGAGCATATATGCGTGTGTGTGTGTGCATGTATGTGTGTGTTTGTGTGTGTGGGTCTTTAGGGCTCTGTTAGGGGAATATACGGTTGGGAGAGCAGCTTACGGCAGAAACCACAGGCACGCACCGTCTTTCAGGCCGGTGCAGGCACCTGGAGCAAACCAGTGAACCTAGACAAGGACGGCAAGCCCGAGGTGGTACGTACCTGCCCAAGAGGAGATCAAATGCTCTGTCTTGCTGATCGCAGGTGTAGAGGGACAGTCTCCTAGTTTTGTCCCATTCATACTATCTCTGTTGGTCTGTTTTCATAAGCGGTGGATGCGGCTTCATGAATGTGTCCTGTGGTTTCCTTTCCTGCTTTGATTCTTCCTTTTGAATTCTTCTGTAGATATGAGTCTTTGCCTGTTTTCTTACTGTTATTTCATGCCTAACCTTATTAACATCTTCTTTTCTATTGTGCATGGATGGTTTTATAGCCTATGTACTGTATGTTCATTATGCAAATTGCCATGCATCGTACACTGATACACTAACTTTAATAAGAAAAGTCTTCTTACTGGTGCCAGTGACCCCGTTTCCACCTGGTATTAAGATGCATCTTGGATGATCCGATCACATGTGGTTAGCACTAAATACAGGTCCAAACGGGGTCTAAAAAGTTGTGATCGAGTCACAAAAACCACAAATGAATGTGGTCAAAAATGCATGTGACCACATTGCATTTGAAGTGTAAACAAAATCAGTTCTGTTTGCGTCCCGGTGTAGTGACGAATGTTGACTCCCTAGTATCCTTATGTTTAGGGACAGGTGTAGCGGGGAGTCAGAATCTGGTGTGCAGTCAGATGAACACCGGTTGCAGTGAAGTTCCACCCCTCACCTGTCAGTCACCCGCTGCACTAAAACAAGAGTTTAAACTAGGGATGTAACAGTTTCAAGGTTTCACTATATACCTCGGTTTTAAAACAGACAGTTATCATACCGTTGAAATCTTCTCATTGACAGTATTGCATAAATATAAATACAGATTTGTTTCTTAACTTTTCTACAATCCAAATCAGTTTAATTAAGATACATTTACACAGCGTCAAATAAACTTGGTGAGATAAAATAAATCTTTAAATTGCACCTTCCTCGTGTTACATTTGACTATCACTTAGTTTTAAAGGTGACATGCTGGTGTTGTGAGTGCAGCGTATCACGAGCACATCAGAAGTGCAGCACGAGTGCATCATGCAGACATGTCAGAGCCTGAACCTTTATTTCCGTCAACAAAGTGGCTGAAGTCCGCTGTCTAGGATTACTTTGGGTATGTTAAATACCCACGAGACACCATCAGTGTTGATGGTTACCTGGTCTGTATAGTTTGTTGCAAAAAAGTATTGGCTCAGGCAGAAAACACTTGCTCCATCTCTGTGAGATTACACAGAGAAATTTGCGGAGATGAATGTAAGTGGAAATAAAGTATACAGGATAATAAATTATAGCCCCTGTTTCATAAAAACACCAGATTCAATGTAGTTTTAAAAGATTTGTATTGACTAGGTAAGCTAAAGTTATGTTTATGCTTTCTGTAACATTCACAAATGCAGCAAACATATTTAGGCACTCGATCATCATTACAAAGTGCCAATATGCATTCAGGAAATTGACAGTGAAACTGTGGTAGAAAGAAAATGCCAATAAATAAACGGCAAATAAATCTATATTTTTTAAGAAGGTATTGTTTATAATTAAATTATATCACAAATGCAACAAATTACTGAAAGCATACAAATGCACATCTGATGTGTTAACCAGGGCAATAATCATTACAGATTTTTATCATTCAATTTCATAAATCATAAAATAACAATAACAATAAATGTTTTTTTAGTTATATTCTACTGTACATGTTGCAAATTTTATGCTTTTATTTATTTTATTTTATATTTGATTGTTTTACATGTGATTTTTGTTGTTCTTTTATTTGTATTGCCATATCGGATTAAGAGAGTGTCCTGATGTTTAAGATCAAAAGTTAAAGGATTAAAGTTGATTATAACTTAAATATTTCTCTGTGTGTTTATCAGACATATTTCATAACCAAATATTAAACCAAAAAATATTAACAATGCACCTCAGTGGTGTTTTTTGTGAAGGTTATCATACCGTGAAAATTTCATTCTGTACTGTTACACCCCTAGTTTAATCTTTGCCGGTTATGAGCGGCTTTAAAAGGAAATAAGCGCTTCTGAAGCTCTTTTAATACAGGTAATACACTAAAATAATGGAGACTTCTGCTTGACATTCTGCATTTGTGCTTTGATTAAATATCGACTACATCGATTAAATATCGACCACACATGTTACCACATCTGGATCACAATTGATCCACGATGGCGGCGCGGTAGCATGCAGCGGCCACTCCGGATCCACAATGGTGCTATTTTTGTTAAAAAAGCCTGACTATCGCAGCACATGGACATCGGAGCAACCGGTGTTCGTGTCTACCATCGCCAGACACTACTGAAATATAAGACTCATGCAAAAACCCTCTCTTCCCTCCATCAAAGACATTTACAAAAAACACTGTATCCGCAAAGCAACCAGCATTGTGGACGACCCCACACACCCCTCACACAAACTGTTTACCCTCCTGCCATCTGGAAAGAGGTACCACAGCATTCGGGCCCTCACAACCAGACTGTGTAACAGCTTCTTCCCCCAAGCCATCAGACTCCTCAATACTCAGAGACTGGTTTGACACACACACACACACGTGTCCTGAGTTGCACTTTAATTACTGTCACTTTATAACTGTCTGCTACCTAAATAACTGCTATGTGCATAGTACACTTTCTTATAGTATGTTATGTTTACGTTTTTAGAAACTGTCATCTTTTTGCACTACTGTTTACTGGTCGGCGCTGCACTGTGTCTGTTGTCCTGTTCATTGTCAGAAATTTGTTGTACTGTCCCGTACTTTTTGCACATGTTTGCACGTGCACTTTATATAGGTATTTTATATAGGTATTTTATTTCATGGTAGTCTCATGTGGTCCTGTGTTGCTCCTTTGTTGTTTTTATGTAGCACCATGGTCCTGGAGGAACGTTGTCTCGTTTTGCTGTGTACTGTACTAACTGTATATGGTTGAAACGACAATAAAAACCACTTGACTTGATCTGGGAGAAACAGTGCGCTATTTTTTGGGACAGAGACGTATCGTAATACTAGCTGTAAAAGAGGTCAGTGTGCTGTGCCAGATTTTATATTATGTTCCTCCATGTATATTAGACCAGGACAGATCGGATCCAGGGCATGCTGAGTGACTCCAGCCAGGTCTCCTAAGCAACCAAATTGGCCTGGTTGCTAGGGAGGGTTGCGTTACATGGGGTAACCTCCTCGTTGTCGCTATAATGTGGGACGCATTGTGAGTTGGACACATTGTGAGATTGTTTCGATGCTGTGAATAATAAAGTGAAGCCTCCACATGTGCTATGTCTCCACGGTAACACGCTCAACAAGCCACGTGATAAGATGCGCAGATTGACGGTCTCAGATGCGGAGGCAACTGAGATTCATCCTCCGCCATCTAGCCACTAAACCACCACGAGGACTTAGAGCGCATTGGGATGTGGGTGTTCCAAATTGGGGAGAAAAGTGGAAAAAATGTGGATATAACTGGTAGGACTTTCTTGCTTAGATTGATTGCAAAAAGAGATGTCAGGCAGTATGTTAGTCTCATACAACATTCACTTTCATCTTTTTTCCATGCATTGAAAGTGTATGGTGACCAAGGCTATCATGCCACGTTTCACTGGCACTAGTGCCTGCCAAGGCCAGTTGCGTTCCCACTGACATGTCCAGGGCTTGATTGTGCCTTCTCTGGGCTTCCTCAGGGCCAACGGTCATTGGCCTTTGACCCACCGATTGCCCTTGGGCTAAAGAAGGCCAACAGGGTATTGAGGTGGGGTCAATGTCAAAGGCAGAGTTTAGCTGATTCAGGTCAGATGTTTCAGCACCAAAATACTTACCAAATTTTCATAACGACAGATCAACTGAGAACATAGAATCGTCAGTCCTGGTCATTTGATGAAATCGGGGCACTTCTGACTATTTGGGCTGATGAAAATGTGAAATGTCAGATCGACCGAACTTGCCAAGTTGTGTAAGCAGCGCACAACTGTACAGGTTTGGGAAAATGTAAAAAAAATTGCATGCACAGTACAAATCCGTGTTCATATCGAGGGCAAGCTAGTCTCCAGAATCTGATACCCTCTTGCTTGTGAAATGGGCGGGGTGCGTGATGTTGGCACTTGGGTAGCATATTATGGGCAGGGTGTAGGGAAACTCTGCAGGGCTACTGGCCTGATGGTGATTTGCTGTCACAGCTCTAGGTCTGAAACTATTGGCCCCTTCCTGACCAGTTGATAGCCATGGCTCACACTGGCCAGATAGTGGAAAAATGGCTATTGAATCTGGGTGTTGTGTCTTTGTGTTTTCCTCAAAAAGGTTTACACAAATAAGATTGTTATTTACTCTTCCTTTATAAGATTTTGTTTCTGTCTAATTTTAGATGAAGAACGAAGCTTGTTTTTCTGGATCCAGTGTTTCGACGCCAAGCCCCAAACCTGGCAAGAGAGACATGACATACCAGGTAAACTGGAAAATGTGGGAAATATCAGGGAATTTTGGAATTGTGATTTCTTTTTCTGGAAATGTCATGGAAATGTATTATAATCTTAAAAAGTCATGGACGTTTTGTAACTAGTTATGCTCACCTCTAAAATTCCTCATTAATGAAGTATGAACTCATTTATCCTTCTACTGTAATTTCTCAGCGGACGGTAGTATTGTTGCATTTTCTGACTCCATTTCCCTTTCCAGGATAATAAGGGTTTTTCCAAAGGAGAGCTGGTGTGGGGGAAAGTGAAGGGCTTCTCTTGGTGGCCTGGGCTGGTGGTGGCGTGGAAGGGCAGAACAGTTCCCGTGTCTATGAGGCGTGTGGAGTGGTTTGGAGATGGCATGTTTTCAGAGGTAATTACTTTTTCTGTTTCTGTCCCTCTCTCTCTTTCTTCTGAGTCTGAGAAATATTTTTCCTCATTCAAGCATTCAGTATTTCTCGGAGCACATTACCTAAAGCATATCTCTCTTGTTGATTGTAGATTCATACAGAGGGGCTAATGCCCTTTGCTACATTTGCTAAGTGCTTCTGTAGTAAATCCTTTGAAGGTCTGCCTACCTACAAAGATGCTATTTACCAAGTCCTCGAGGTACAGTAGCAATATATTTATTTAATGGTATTTGTGAGATTTGAACACTTATTTGAGCATTGATACAATAGTTTAGTTCTTATCCTCAAATATTCTTGAATATGCTGCATGCATTCATGACATCAAATCTATCTTTAGCTCATATCATTCATAGTGCAGTCTTAGGCATACATTATTTTCTGTTTAATTACACTGTATTGTGTTATGTCTGTGTGTAGTTGGCAGGAGAACGTTGTGGGAAGACTTTCTCCAGCTCTGGGAAAAGCACTGAAAATATGAAAGCCATGCTGGACTGGGCATTTGGAGGTTTCAAGCCCACAGGTGCTGATGGCTTTATGCCTCCTGTAGGTATGTATAATAAGGTTAAGACCCTTACAATTCCCGAGTGGGACTGGCATGAGTACTCAAAAATGACAGCAATGATTGATCATGAACACATTGAACACATAAATGAAAACTTCAAAACATTTCTCACCATTCAAAGTCCAGTTACAACTCAAAGCAAATGTACAAAAAAGGGCCCCATTTTTAATTTGGGTGTTTGTTGTTTTGGGTGCTTGGTATGGGCTGAAATATGTGCCACCAGAAACTGAATTTGAACCATTATATTTGAATTTGGATGGCTAAACTTGAATAATTGCATTGAAAAACTGAATTTGAATCACATCATTTGAAATTGTATTGTTTAATTAAAATTGAATTTATTCAAAAACTGAATCTGAATTGTATCAATTGAAATTGAATTTATTCGTTTGGAACTGAAGTCCAATAAAATTTGATCCTCACTGAAAATTAAACTCTCTATATATCTTCACATTCACTTCTCACAATTCAGATTCAGTTCTCAAATTCAATTTCAAGTTACTGAGACAGACATCCGGGTAGTTGGAGGATGAAGGAAGAGCAATCGAGCGCAGATCGATAGATAGCGTTCATTGGCGCACAGGACTCCTCTTGGGCCAATCAGCACCAATGTTTTGGAGCACAGCACGTTACCCGCCATGAAACTATGGAATTACGATTGTGTCAATAATAATGAATGTAACTTTATAAAACTGAACGTAACTTTTTCAGAAACTATGAAAAATATTCCATTACAAAAGAAGAAAAACACAATTCAAATGAAAAAAAAATGAACTCAGTCGCATCGAATTTAACAGGCTCTTCAAATATGCTTCATTTTTTGTTAATGTTTTTCAAAGATTCGCTTTGCAAATCGTGGATTCTGAATACATTGCCACAGATTTACGCTTACGCTTCGCAGTTTTTCGTTTGCTGTTTTGAGACAAACCTCTCGTGGGGTGGGCTTAACAGTGATCTACTCTGATTAGTGAGCTTTTGATGGACAGGTGCTCTCTGACCCGGATGTACAGACGTCACTCAGTGGCGCGCATATTAGAAAGCTCTCGCGGTGATTTGTAGTTATGCAATATGTCGTGCTTTGTTGTATTACTTACTAACAATATGTAAATAATATTTGACCTATAATTATATAATTTAATATTATATGAGACCTTCGATCGCCTAATAATCGTCTTCGATCAGTCTGTAAAGATGAGCTTTCAGGAGAGACATGGAGCGGCATCATCTTCCTCTTATTTATTTAAAAAAAATATATATATATATATATATATATATATATATGTTTTTTAATGCAAAGAACAGGAACATACAAAAGAGAAAGCATACGTACATCACATAATATCAACCAAAACAATAAAGAAGACAAAAATAAATAGAAAAAATAATAATAATTAAAAAAAAAGATAATAATAATAATGTATATAACAATAAAAGAAGAGGTAGGGCATTACATCACACAAAAATGTTCACATGAAGAGATCAAATGCAATGCAGATTCTAACAGTCCTTATGGCTTTCTTATTAGTAGATACTGAAATCAAATTTAGATAATTTTCTATTTCTTTTAAGAAGACAGAGAAGATAGGTTTACAGTTTAAAAATTTGCATTTGTGAATATAGAATTTGCTTAAGAAAATAATTAAATTAATAACAAAACAGACATTTTCGTTTGTGGGGTCTGAATCAAAATACCCAAACATAATGTTTGTCATATGTATTGAGAAGCCTGGCAAAATCTTACACTTGATAAAAACATCAATTTCATTCCAGAGCTTCTGAGTGTAATGACACGACCAAAATAAATGAACCACTGTTTCATCAGAATTCACACAAAAAGAGCATGTTAGCTCAATGTCAGATTTAAATCTTTGTATAAAACCTGTGTATCAACTTAAAGGAAATTTCTTTCACTTTATTTGTGAGAATGAATTTCTGCTGTAAAGACCAGATTTTTTCCAATTAAGGTTACCAAACAAATTATTCCAAAAGGAAATAACAGGTGGAACAGAAATCAAATCCTTAAGAAATAAAGATCTTATAGTTTTTAGCTTTCGACTCTGAAAAACAGATTTGACCAACAGTATCACAAGGTTTAGGAAAGGATGCAGTAGATACTGGGGTGAAGTAATTACGGTTTTTAAAAAGCATACATAAACCAGAGGGAATAGCACCCATTACTGTAGCAAATTCTTTTGGGGTTACTGGTATTTGGTATTCAGAAAGAAATTCTGAATATCTGAATAAAAGACCTTGCTTATTAAACAAATGCTCCACTCCTCCTCCTGTTGTCCTTCAAGGCAGCTTGAAGTAAGTTCGTGTTACTGAAGTAACCAATAACATCGATACAATTTTCTAATTTTACAGAAAACACTCTAAATTTCAACACAGTGGTGGAATATTGCATATATTTTATTATATTTATTCACAATGTTTTGATAAACACATATAAAATATCATAATTTTATATATTTTTTAATAATTTTTTATTGTCATTCACAAGTTTGCAATGCACTGATGCCATGTCATGATGTTATGTAGTTTGATTGTTTGCTCTTTTGCACAGTTATTATATTCAAGGACGTGTCAATGTAGACAGTGCAGATATCAAACTGGTCTTTATTCTACAGCAAGGCAGAAATCTTGGTGCAGATGCTGCATCTGTACATAACAACCTTGAAATTCTTAACCAGTCGCCGGGAATACCAGCACAAGGCAGGGTCAGCAGCAGTCCGTTCAGCAGTCGGGGCAGAGTCAAACAGTGGACCAAGATATGGCCAGGTTTCAGTTTTGCAGTCATGACAATGACAAAACAGCAACATTTTATTTAGCATGCATTTACAATACAACAATAAATTTGCAAAATAAAGCCAGAACTGTTGCACACTGTAACGTTACATGAATAAAAGTTTTATCGATGTTATTGGTTACTTCAGTAACACGTAACTTACTTCAAGCTGCCTTGAAGGACAAGAGGAGGAAGATGATGCCGCTCCGTGTCTCTCCTGAGAGCTCATCTTTACAGACTGATCGAAGGTCTCATATAATATTAAATTATATAATTATAGGTCAAATATTATTTACATATTGTTAGTAAGTAATACAACAAAGCACTGACGTATTGCATAACTACAAATCACCGCGAGAGCTTTCTAATATGCGCGCCACTGAGTGACGTCTGTACATCCGGGTCAGAGAGCACCTGTCCATCAAAAGCTCACTATCCAATCAGAGTAGATCACTGTTAAGCCCGCCCCCACGAGAGGTTTGTCTCAAAACAGCAAACGAAAAACTGCGAAGCGTGAGCGAAATCTGTGGCAATGTATTCAGAATCCACGATTTGCGAAAACGAATCTTTGAAAAACATTAACAAAAAATGAAGCATATTTGAAGAGCCTGTTAAATTCGTGCGACTGAGTTCATTTTTTTCATTTGAATTGTGTTTTTCTTCTTTTGTAATGGAATATTTTTCATAGTTTCTGAAAAAATTACGCTCAGTTTTATAAAGTTACATTCATTATTATTGACACAATCGTAATTCCATAGTTTCATGGCGGTAACGTACTGTGCTCCAAAACATTGGTGCTGATTGGCCCAAGAGGAGTCCTGTGCGCCAATGAACGCTATCTATCGATCTGCGCTCGATTGCTCTTCCTTCATCCTCCAACTACCCGGATGTCTGTCTCAGTAACTTGAAATTGAATTTGAGAACTGAATCTGAATTGTGAGAAGTGAATGTGAAGATATATAGAGAGTTTATTTTTCAGTGAGGATCAAATTTTATTGGACTTCAGTTCCAAACGAATAAATTCAATTTCAATTGATACAATTCAGATTCAGTTTTTGAATAAATTCAATTTTAATTAAACAATACAATTTCAAATGATGTGATTCAAATTCAGTTTTTCAATGCAATTATTCAAGTTTAGCCATTCAAATTCAAATATAAATGGTTCAAATTCAGTTTCTGGTGGCACATATTTCAGCCCATAGCTTGGGTTCTGACAGATGGCAATTTGTGTCAACATTGTACACAGTGACTTTCAGTCACGAGCAGCAACAACACTGAGCACACATGAAAGATTAGTGGGTGTTCACACAGTATGAGTTCTCCCTTTTAAAACAGATAGATGGAGCGCAACTCAGTGGGACAATTTTTTACTATTTTTAATTAGAAACGACATGTCTATAGGCTATATAGCAACACAATAGCCAACGATATGCTGTGTTGGTTGTTATTCAATTACTAAGTAAATAGTTTTAGTGAATTTTAGTCAAAAAAGTAGTGTAATGAATTACATTTTAAATTCTTGTAATCAGATTACAGTTACTGACTGTAGGTTTTTTCTCCCCAATTTGAAATGCCCAATTCCCAATGTGCTGTAAGTCCTCATGGTGGTGTAGTGACTTGCCTCAATCCAGGTGGTGGAGTACAAATCTCAGCTGCCTCCACGTCTGAGACCATCAACCCTCGCATCTTATCACATGGCTTGTTGAGTGCGTTACCGTGGAGAAATGGCACGTGTGGAGGCTTCACGCCATCCACCGTGGCATCCATGCACAACTCACCACACACCCCACTGAGAACAAACCACATTATAGCAGAAACAATGAGGTTATCCCAAGTAACTCTACCCTCCCTAGCAACCGATCCAATTTGGTTGCTTAGGAGACCTGGCTGGAGTCACTCAACACGCCCTGGATTCAAACTCACGATTCCAGGGTTGGTAGTCAGCGTCTTTACTTGCTGAGCTACCAAGGTCCCCAAAGTTACTGACTTGATGACTGACTTGGATCTTAGAATACATGAATTATGCCCCCATAATGAGTCATTGTGGAGGAAAAATATTACGTGCTTAGTGTGACTTGAAAATATAGGAAGAAATATAGACATTATTTTGAATTTGTTAAGCAGAAAAGTGTGTTAACTTAAATGTAAAGTAATTGGTAATGTGATTGCTTTTTCAATAAAGTAATTAGTAAAGTAGTCTGATTAAAATTTTTGAGAAATAATTAGTCATTTTGTAGTGGATTACTATTTTTAATTAACTTACCCAACAGTGATGATTTTACATGTGATATTCTGTATCTGTCAAGTACTCAAATAGGCAAAATGTCCATTGGCTTAAGAAATCCAATTCAAGCAACTTGTGTTTTGTAATTGAAAAAACTATTTGTGTTTCACTTTAGTTCTTTCAGAATTGAAGAATTAACACAATTTGTACATTTTCAGATATTCCTTGGCTTCATTTGCACTGTTTGATCAGAATTGAACGCAACTTGTTTTTACATTTCACAGACAGCTCATCTAGTAATAAAGCGGAGTCATCGGATTCCTCTGTGTCTGATTTTCAGCCACCAGGCAAAAGGAAGTATGTCCACAAGAACAGACAGCCCACTCAGGAATATACCAGAGGTACGCGATATTAAGCACTGATGTTCTTTTCATTTTATTTCATATGTTCTATTTCATATTAGCAGATTATGCAGGAACAATGTTAGTTTCGGTTTCGTTTTTTTGTGAAAACATACACAAAATATGTTTTGTCCTATTTCTCTCAGAGCAAATGGTCCATGAAGTCTCAGTTAAAGGCAAAAACATTAAAGGTGAGTCATTTGATTTATTTATTTAAATGCAACATTTGAGTTAATTAATAAAGCTATACTAACTCCTACAATTATAACTGCACATGCTGTCTGTGGTTATGGCTGTTTCCTCAGATTTCTGTCTTTCCTGTGGAAGCGCCGACATTGAAATTTTCCATCCTCTCTTTGAGGGAAGCCTTTGTTTTAAGTGCAAGGTATAAGTTGTATGTTTGTTTCTTTAGTGCTGAAATTACAATTGGTATTAGTTAACTAGAGCATAATTTGGATGTGTGATTGTGAATTTGTATGCGTGTAGGAGAACTTTACAGAGACCCTGTACAGATACGATGAAGATGGCTATCAGTCATACTGCACTGTGTGCTGTGCTGGGCTGGAGGTCATTCTCTGTGGAAATAAAAGCTGCTGCAGGTTTGTACTACACTTTCTCACTTTTGTACTTAAAGGGTTACTTGATCCAAAAAGAAAATGGTAATTTACTCACAATCATGTTGTCCCAAACATGATTTACTTTCTTTTGTAGCATACAAAAGGAAATATCAGGCAGAATGTTAGCCTCAGTCTACATTCACTTCATTTTATGGAAGAAAGATGCAATGGAAGTGAATGTTGACTAAGGCTAATATTTCACCTAACATTGTTTGTTGTGTTCCACAGAAAAAAGTATGCCATAAGGGTTTGGAACAACATGAGTGTGAACTATCCCTTTAGTGCCATCTTAACCATCAATGTAGATTGTCTCACTGTCTTTTCCTTTTATTCTGTTCAGGTGTTTCTGTAAAGACTGTTTGAATATGTTAGTGGGACCTGAGACATTTGATAAGCTAAAGGAGTTGGACCCATGGAGCTGTTATGTCTGCTTGCCCTCTAAGAGATATGGTGTGCTCAAGCTCAGGCCTGACTGGAGCGTTCGTGTCCAGGAGTTTTTTGCCAATAACAGTGCTTTTGAATTTGTGAGTGTCCAGTGTTTCATCTACCATACCATCTTGTCCTCCTCCTGTTAGATAATCAACTAATGCAATTCATATTTGAAACTTTAAGAGCAGAATGGTGTTTTCAATTCAAAGAAAACTGTAAAACTAAATTAATTTGTAAATGTTGACGGTATAGATGCAGTTAAGACAAAAAAACACTGACTTGGGGATTTCTTGTCCCACTTCAGTTCAAAGATTGTTTTGTAAAGAGCGCATATTACATCTTACTTTTGCTAGATACATTTATTATGCCAGAAAGTGAGACAATAAGACCCAAGAGCAGAGGAACAGTTCAAAGAATTTATTAACAATAAATTGAAACTTCAACTAGGCTGGCGAAGAGAGGAGAACCTGGCACAGGCTGCAGTAAGCAGGAAATATGTGTTCGTTGATGCATGCTTGCTGTGGCCGCACAGTAAGCAGATTCGTGAGGAATCCTCCGTGAACAGTGTGTTCGTAGGCGAGTGTTTGCATCGTGGTAGTCAGGAGCAGATCTGTAACGAATCCTCCATTGAAAAGTTGTGGGAGCAGAGAACAAGCGAACAGCAGACTGGAAGCTAAACACACTCCCGAAATGCGGGCAGAGACAGGTAACCAAACAGATACACAAGACTGGACCAACTAGGCAGAGAGAGTGAAGTAAGTAACTTTATACCAAACAACAATCTAGAAAAGATACTGACACAACGAAGGGATTCATCAGCAGAGAAACAGGTGCTGCTAGCACTCTATTTAGTGGCATGATCAACGTACCCCTGGGAACAATCAGTTCCCATGGAAACACAGATCATGCATGCCAGCACCGCCTGAGACACATGAGGGAGAGAAAAAACGAAACAAACAGAACAAACTGACAAACTCACTGGAAACATGAGAGTAAGTCCCTCCCAGGGAAGCCTCCTTGAGTCCCCAGCAGAATTACCTTGCCATAGATGGAACTGGTCTATGAGGGCACGGTCCAGGATGTCACGAGCCAGGACCCAACATCTCTCCTCAGGTCCATAACCTTCCCAGTCAACCAAGTACTGGAACCCTCTGCCCCTGACATCAATCAGTCTCCTGACCGTAAATGCCAGAGGGCACTCAATTAGACGGGTTGGGACAGGTGTGGTGGGATGTAAATTGGAGCGTAAAACTGGTTTAAATTTGGAGACTTCAATAACAGAGTGAATGCGTTTGAGGTAAGGAGGTAACTTAAGATGGACCAATGATGCACTAATGACCTTGGAGATGGGAAATGACCTGATAAACTTGGGACCCAGCTTACGTGAGGGGAGTAGGAGTGGAATGTCCTTAGAGGACAACCAAATCTTATGACTGCATACGTAAGCTGGGGGCTTAGACTGGTGCCAGTCCGTCAACCTTTTAATACATGCGCCAGTCCTTATGAGGTACAGGAGGTCTTATTAGTCACACAACCTGGGCACACAGCTATGAACCAGTGAATGTCCTGCACTAGCAATGGCCATCAGAATCACTGTCTAATAAGTGTCTAGGTGCGAGTCGCCCCTGGATGAAAAGGGACGTTGGATGAGTGACCCCACTGTAGGACATGTGTCTGAACTGATCGCAGAACAAACACCCGACCCGCTGGGCATGTAGTGGTGGACGCGGTGTTTCAGAGCTCAGCATGGACTTTAGCCTCCACCTCCCAGGATGCCATGCCCACCATTCGAGTGGCGGGTAGAATGGTATCCGGTGGGATGGTAGAGGTCTTGACCTCGAAAATGAGACGAGACGGGCTTGATGTACGAGAGGATGATTAGTGCCCATTGAGCCTGTCTAGAGTTAAGACTAAAAGTCAGCCGGACAGCCAGCAATTCTCAGTTACCGACGTCATAGTTCAGTTCTGCTGGTGTTAAGCGGTGCAAAAAAAGGCAAACGGATACATCTTTCCATCCGAGGAAGAGCATTGAAAGAGGACCGTTGCGACACCAACCTCCGACACATCCACCTCCACCACAAACATGCAGGATCGGGAGTTATTAGGATAGGCAAGGTAGAAACTGCTTCGTTAATTTAGAAAACGCTGCCTCTGCCCTCAGGGACCAACCATAAATCAGTGCGGGTGGAGGTGAGATCCGTCAGATGCGCGGTGAGCAGGCTGTAATTTCAATGAAACCTACGATAGAAATAAGCAAACCCTAGAAACCTTTGCAAACTGGGGTTGGCCAATCAGAGATTGATCTGACCGTGGCAGGATCCATGCACACTCCCTTGGATGAAACGATGAACCCCAGGAGTGGAACCGACTGTGCATGAAAAGCGCACTTCTCCACCTTGACGAACAGCTGATTCTCTAGCAGTCGCTAAAGCACCTGCCTGACGTGCTGAACACAGTCCTGCATATTACCTGGATAACACAAAATGTCAACCATGTCTCTGATCATGTCATTCATGAGCCCCTGGAAGACGGCAGGGCATTGACCAATCTGAAAGGCATGACCAAATATTCAAAGTGCCCCCTATGGGTATTAAAAGCCATCTTCCACTCATCCCCCTTCCTGATCCAAAAGAGGTGATAAGCATTGCGTAGGTCCAACTATGTAAAGACGGACGCTTTCTGCAAGAGTTCGAAAGCTGAGGACAGCAAAGGATAAGGATTCTTCACCATGATGCCATTCAGCCTTCGATAACCTATACAGGGTCTAAGCAGCCATCCTTCTTCTCCACAAAGGAGGACCCCATACCCTGATTGTGATGAGGAAGGAAGGATGATACTGACTGCCAGAGAATCATTGATATACTTGTTCATGCCCTCCCTCTCAGGAACCGAGAGCGAATACAGTCATCCCTGAGGAGGCGAAGTGCCAGGAAGCAATTCAATATCACAGTCAAATGGGCAATGAGGAGGAAGTGTCGAGGCATGGGACTGGCTGAACACTGCCCTCAAGTCATGGTATGTCAACGAAACTTTGGATAAGTTCGCCGGTTCATCCTGCAATAAAACACAAGACTGAACAGGGGAGATAGCAGAGTTAAGACAGTTCAACATACAGTAAGGACTCCAAGCAAGAATGGTGTTGGTTGAACAATCTATGTGTGGATTGTGCATTACCAATCAAGGATTCTAACACTACTGGTGCTGATGGAGATTGGATCATGTAAAAGGACAAATGCTCCAACGATTTCCATAGATGAAGGTGACTGGCTTGGTGGACTGGGTGATGACAGTCAAGGGTGTGCCAGTAAAGGTGTGGGCAGTGATATGGCCATCCAACTGGACCATAGGAACCCGCCATTCAGAAGCCAAGTTGATGTCCATAAAATTCCCTTCGGTTCCGGAATCCACCAACACGGAGACTGTGTGACTGGTTGATCCAAACTGCAGCTGGGCCGGGAGAAGTGTGCATAAACTGGGAGCTCTGTCCAAGGGTGTTGTGCTCACCAGTAACCCCCTGGCGTTGGTGTGTGGTGTCTTTTAACTGGAATGAAAGCAAGGTATCGCTGTTTCTCCTTATGAGAGATCCGAGTTCTCCCGACCTGCTTGGGCTCATCGACGGGCTGTGATTCCGTCCATACTGTCTAGAGTTTTCTGTCAGAAAGTGAGACAAAGAGACCCAAGAGCAGAAAAACTGTTCAAAGGGTTTATTAATGGTCAATTTTATTAAACTTGTAACTTCAACCGGCTGCAGTAAGCAGGAGATAGGTGTTCGTTGATGCGTGCGTGCCATGGCCGTTCGTACACATGGCAGAGACAAGGAATCCTCTGTTGAAAAGCCGTGAGTGCAGAGATTAAGCGTACAGCAAACTGGAAGGTAACCATACTCCCGAAACGTGGGCTGAGATGGGCAACTAAACAGATACATGAGACAGGACCGACAAGGCAGAGAGAGCAAGGTAAGTTCAATAATCTAGCAAAGACACTGACATAATGAAGGGATTAAGTAGGCAGTGAATCAGAGGAGAACCAGGTGGTGCTAGCACACTACTTAGTGGCATGATCGGCGTTCCCTTGGGAACAATCAGTGTTCCCATGAAAACACAGATCATGCGTGCCGGCAGCACCTGAGAGACACGAGGGAGAGAAATAACAAAACAAACAGAACAAACCGACAAACTCACCAGAATTGTGAAATATTACTGCTAAGTACATTTGTTTCCTTTCTTAGGAGCCACATAGAGTGTATCCTTCAATTCCAGCTCATCAGCGCCGGCCAATCAAGGTCCTCTCCCTGTTTGATGGAATTGCAACAGGTCTGTTCACTTGTTTGTCTTTCATTTTAAATTTGTTCATAAATTGAACCGATGAAAGCATTAATTGGATTACAAGGTAATTCATTACTGTAATCTAATCATTTTTTTTTTGTCAAAAAGTAGTAGTTTAATGCATGACGTTTTAAACTATTGTAACTAGATTACAGTTGCTAATTTTCAATTAAGTTAATTACTTGTGTTACACATATTTCTTAAATATGTGGAACCTTATTTATGTACAATTCATTTAAAACATGAATTACATTGAAATATATGTCTGTTTGTGGTGTAAGCCCCCTAACATGTGGTGCTGAGTTCTTTACTTAAGTGTGACAGTGAACAAGGTAGAAATATAGACATTATTTTTCATTTGTTGAATGGAAATACAAAACATTTTCTGTGGAAGAAATGTAAAAGTAAATAATTAGTATTGTGATTACGTTTTTGATAACATTTTCAGTATAGTAATTATTGATTACTGATTAAAATTTTAGAGTCAATTTGTAGTGGATTATCTCAACCGACAATTTTTGACTTAATCGGGGGGGGGGGGGTCGTTATAATGTGAAAAATGTTTACGCTTAAAAAAGTCCCCTTATACATAATGCAAACGAGGTATCATTTGTAACCTTAGAATCAGAACTATCACTTCTGCATTTATGTTACATGAAATAGCAAAATAAGGCCTTCACGTCGCAAATTAGGGTAGAAATATTTGTATGAAAATACAATTATTTCACATAGCACGTAAATGGACACGTCATATAACAAACAAAAGCTCTTATTCTCAGAAATGCGACTGTACAGTTTATTTTGTTCCCTAATACCACAGTTCGAACGATTTTCAAAAGAATAAAAAAATTTTTTACTTATCTGTGAGCTTGCTTGGCTGAATAATTTTGTTATAATTTAGATATCCAGAACAAAATATGCCATCCAGTAGGAAAATCATGCTAAACAAATCATCAGAAAAATATGTTTTCCAGTATTAATGATGATGATTAATGAACATTTTATAAAAAATGTTACATATCATCGTGATGACACTTAGATTGAGCGTCTAGTCCACTCAGAGGCTTAGATATTAGATGAAATAATGAGGGTGTTACATGGACTGAAAATTACACTGAATGTCTATGGACAAAGCACATCTTTGAGTGCTAAAATGCGTTTCAGATATGTAAATTGTGATGGAATGTGATAGAGAAAAAAAAATATTTTTCTAGTGCTTGCTACTATCTAGTGGAACGAAATAAGACTTTTCAATTTGAGGTAGTGTGAACAGAACCAGAAATACATTTTTACAAATTTAGGGAAGAAAAAAAAAGATAAACAAAAAATATTATTTATGAATAATTGGAGTCTTTTATTTATTTGGGGGGATTTCTGAAAAATAACACAAATATTTTGCAATTACTCCACAGTATGTGTGAATTGTGAGTTTGCAAATTTGAGTGTGAAACATTGCAGCCGCTAGCCCAAAATACACCAGAGTTTAAGAAGCTTGTGTATTTGTAGAGCATCATGGGAGTAGGGAACCAGGTTGATTTTTTATCTTATTACTCTTTTTACAGGATACCTGGTTTTAAAAGACCTGGGCTTTAAGGTGGAGCGCTACATCGCCTCTGAAATCTGTGAAGACTCCATTGCAGTTGGGATGATCAAACATGAGGGCCTGATTGAATATGTGAAGGATGTGCGCACCATCACAAGGAAACATGTATGTAAAGAGCATTATCACTTCCCTGACTTTGTGGGAGTTTTAAACACAAGAAATGTAACCGTGATATTATTTGATATATATATATATATATCTTGCAAGCATTTTAATAGCCATGCATACTGTTATATATACTTTTCCTCACACCTGCATGTTTTAAGGAAATTTAAATGAACTCTTACAAATAGTTCCTTTTGCACATAATATTGTAGCTGGCTGAGTGGGGCCCATTTGACCTCCTGATTGGTGGAAGTCCCTGTAATGACCTTTCCATGGTGAATCCAGCAAGAAAAGGTCTTTTTGGTAAGAACTTTCTGGGATGTTTATATTTACTGCAGGTGTTAACAGTGTAACATCATTATATTAAAACAGTACCAGTGATTTATGCTACCAGTTAAATCAAACCGGAGTGGTGGTGGCGTAGTGGCTAAAGCACAGGGCTGTTAATCAGAAGGTCACAGGTTCTAACCCCATGGCCACCACCATTGTGTCCTTGAGCAAGGCACTTAACTCCAGGTTGCTCCAGGGGGATTGTCCCTGTAATAAGTGCACTGTAAGTCGCTTTGGATAAAAGCGTCTGCCAAATGCATAAATGTAAATGTAAACTGTGAAAGATTTTGACATACTTGAACATGATAATTGGTATGATAGGGCATTCATGTACAATTGAAGTCAGAAGTTTACATATACTTAGGTTGAAGTCATTAAAACCAACTTTTTAACCATCCCACAGATTTCATATTAGCAAACTATAGTTTTGATGTTTATCTGCTTTCTGCATGACATTAATAATTTTTCCAACAATTGTTTACAGACAGATTGTTTCACTTTTAATTGACTATATGACAATTCCAGTGGGTCAGAAGTTTACATACACTAAGTTAACTGCCTTTAAGCAGCTTGGAAAATTCCAGAAAATTATGTCAAGCCTTTAGGCAATTAGCCAATTAGTTTCTGATTAGATAATTGGCTAATTTGAGTCAATTGGAGGTGTACCTGTGGATGTATTTTAAGACCTACCTTCAAGCCTCAGCACTGCCAAGATATCACTGTTGGGCCCTTGAGCAAGGGCCTTTACCCTATCTGACCCCAGCTTAGTTGGAATATGCGAAAAGCAACTCCATTTAATTGGCTGTGTACCTGTACTCTGCACAATAACAATAAAGTCATATCCTTCCGACGGGTTAACATTCGTAAAGCCGCGGGTCCAGACAGCATTCCAGGCCGCGTCATTAGAGCATGCGCGAACCAACTGGCTGGTGTTATTACGGACATTTTCAACCTGTCCCTTTCCCTGTCTGTAGTCCCCACATGCTTCAAGACGTCAACCATTGTGCCTGTATCGAAGCAAGCCAAAATCACTTGCCTAAATGACTGGCGTCCTGTTGCTCTGACCCCCATCATCAGCAAATGCTTTGAGAGATTAATCAGAGATCAGATCTGCTCTGTGCTACCCACCTCTCTGGACTCATTGCAGTTTGCCTACCGCAACAACTGCTCCACTGATGATGCCATTGCATCTACAATACACACTGCTCTCTCCCACCTGGAAAAAAGTACTACAACTCAGCATTCAACACCATTGTGCCCTTCAAGCTTGATGAGAAATTCCGGGCTCAGGGCTTAAACAGCTCGCTGTGCAGCTGGATCCTGGACTTCCTGTCAGGCATACGTCAGGTGGTTAGAATGGGCAGCAACATCTCCTCATCACTGACCCTCAACACGGGAGCCCTTCAGGGCTGTGTTCTCAGCCCACTCCTGTATTCCCTATACACACATGACTGTGTGGCAACACATAGCTCCAATGCCATCATTACGTTTGCTGACGATACGACGGTGGTAGGTCTGATCACTGACAATGATGAAACAGCCTACAGAGAGGCACTCTGACATGCTGCTGTCAGGAGCATAATCTCTCCCTCAATGTCAGTAAAACCAAGGAGCTTGTAGTGGACTTCAGGAGGAAAGACAGAGAACACACCCCCATCACAATTAATGGAGCACCGGTGGAGAGAGTCAGCAGTTTCAAGTTCCTCTGTGTCCACATTACTGAGGAACTCACATGGTCCGTCCACACTGAGGCCGTTGTGAAGAAGGCTCACCAGCGCCTCTTCTTCCTGAGATGGCTGAGGAAGTTTGGAATGAACCACCACATCCTCACACGGTTCTACACCAGTACTGTAGAGAGCATCCTGACTGGATGCATCACCTCCTGGAACGGCAATAGCACCACCCACAACCGCAAAGCCCTGCAAAGGGTGGTGCGAACTGCCAGACACATCATCGGAGGTGAGCTTCCCTCCCTCCAGGACATATATAACAGGCGGTGTGTGAAAAAAGCTTGGAGGATCATCAGAGACTCCAGCCACCCGAGTCATGGGCTGCTCTCACTGATACCATCAGGCAGGCGGTATCGCACCATCAGGACCCGCACCAGCCAACTACATGACATCTTCTTCCCCCAAGCAATCAGACTTTTTAACACTTGATCTCTCACGATCAATAATCAGCACTGCATTTTATTAATCTTATATTTCACACTGGACTGTCATATATATTCTCCACAATACAACTACTCTATATATATTTTTTATATACTCTTTATTTTTTATTTGTATTGTATGTGTATTCTATATTGTGTGTATTGTTTACTGTACATTGTATGTTATATTATATTGTGTTTTGTAAGTATGTGTACATTTGATATGTAAATTGTGTTGTGTAAATATGTTGTTTATTGTAATTGGTATATGTCTCGTCACTGTCATGACTGCTATATTGCTTGGAACTGCAAACAAGACTTTCACATACTGTTGCACTTGTTGTGTACATGGTAGTGTGACAATAAAGTGATTTGATTTGATAAAGTTGAATCTTAATCTTAATAACCTGAAATTCTGCTCAGCAAGGAAGAAGCCACTGCTCCAAAACCACCATAAAAAAGCCAGACTACAGTTTGCAAGTGCACATGGGGACAAAGATCTTAATTTTTGGAGAAATTTCCTCTGGTCTGATGAAACAAAAATGTTACTGTTTGGTCATAATAACCATCATTATTTTTGGAGGAAAAAGGGTGAGGATTGCTAGCGAAGAACACCATCCCAACCCTGAAGCATGGGGGTGATAGTATCATGTTGTGGGGGTGCTTTGCTGCAGGAGGGACTGGTGCTTTTCACAAAATAAATGGCATCATGAGGAAGGAAATTTATGTGGATGTATTGAAGCAAAATCTCAAGACATTAGCCAGGAAGTTAAAGCTCAGTCACAAATGGGTCTTCAATTGGACAATAATCCCAAGCATACCTCCAAAGTTGTGGCAAAATGGTGTAAGGACAACAAAATCAAGGTATTGGAGTGGCCATCTCAAAGCCCTGACCTCAATCCGATAGAATATTTGTGTGCAGAAATGAAAAAGTGTGTGCAAGCAAGGAGGCCTACAAACCTGACTCAGTTACAACAGTTCTATCTGGAGGAATGTGCCAAAATTCCAGCAAATTATTGTGAGAAGCTTGTGGAAGACTACCCAAAACATTTTACCCAAGTTAAACAATTTAAAGGCAATGCTACCAAATACTATCAAAGTGTATGTACATTTCTGACCCACTGGGAATGTGATGAAAGAAATAAAAGCTGAAAAAAATCATTCTCTCCACTATTATTCTGACACTTCACATTCTTAAAATAAAGTAGTGATCCTAACTGACCTAAGACAGGGAAGGTTTTCTACATTTAAATGTCAGGAATTGTGAAAAACTGAGTTTAAACGTATTTGACTAAGGTGTATGTAAACTTTTGACTTCAACTGTATGTCTGAAGCTGGCACATATTTTGCTAGTAGACTATAGCTACAGAGTACATTAGAAACCTGCCACTGCAAAAATACAGCATTTTTTACTTTTCTGTCTTGTCACAGAAGGCACAGGTCGGCTGTTCTTTGAATATTACCGCATGCTAACATTGATGAGACCAAGAGAGGATGATGATCGCCCATTTTTTTGGCTCTTTGAGAATGTAGTAGCCATGAGCGCCCACGATAAGGCAGATATCTGCCGCTTCTTGGAGGTAAGAAGGCTTATTATACATGCTGTCCACACAAGGCCCTTTTTCATCCCTCACTATCTTGAGATGTTTTGTTGTAAATGCTTCCTTTGCTTTCTGATGGGTTTATACTCTTATAATGAAAATGCCCTTGTTGTCGATGGTTGTGTATCATCAAACATTCATCTGCTTACAGTGTAATCCTGTGATGATTGATGCTGTTAAAGTGAGCCCAGCCCACAGGGCCCGTTATTTCTGGGGCAATTTACCTGGAATGAACCGGTATAAATGAAAACACACACTCACAATCACACATGTAAACATAAGGCATAATTTGCTCAAGAATGGAAATATCTGAGTGCTCAGTCATTTATGTGACCCATACTGAAATAGACAGTGATGGATGCATTAACATCATAAAGGAAACCTATTATGCCACTTTTTACAAGATGTAATATAAGTCTCAGGTGTCCCCAGAATGTGTCTGTGAAGTTTCAACTGGCCCAAAAGTTGAGGTGTTCGCTGTCCTTTTCTACATCGCGGTGCCGCTTTGTGGTCCGTTCTGCATTACGCGGCAGCTCATTTTAGCTTATTGCGGCCCATTCGGCCCGTTTCTTGGCCGGCTCGGTTCTCCCGATGGCAAGTCCACCCCTGAACGGCCCCAAAGTGCGTCGGCCCACCAAGAAAATGCCCGGTATCCCAGATTACCAGTCGAGCTTCTCCAAAGCGTCTTCAGTGGCTCTGATGCCAGGAGTACGTGAAGACTCTTATGTTCACTTTTACAGCAAAACAGCGGAACACTTAAGACGCTTATGAAGCTGAGACATTATTCTTCTCACTGTTTCTGCTCCAGCACGGAAAAAAAATGGCAGACTGTTTGTAGATCAAACAGTGGGTGGAGTCCATCACCAGTCGTGGGCGAGGCCTGCTTTATAGTGATGTCACTTTAGCGCAGAAACGAAACCGTTAATTTTGACACACTGTTTTTGATTAATAGAAATATAAGAAAGAGGAGTGGATGGACTTCTAACATTGTAGGGTGGTTGTGTACACACACTGCCAACTCACATTTATGTACAAACACCATGCAGAAGTGAATTTTGCATAATAGGTCCCTTTTAAATGTGATTTAAGACCTGTTTTTTTTTTTTTTTTAGACCACTGGCTGCTTCACTCACTGACAACATAGATCTGCAGAACTGCCTGGAGGTCGGACGAACAGCAATGGTAAAACAAATATTAACAATATAAGATCTTTTTCACGGTTTGACTGGAAAATTTTATTTTAGAAAACCCAGGACTTCAAAAGAAATTGACAAGATTTAAATACACATTTTCATTTATAGTTCCATTTTCCTTTAGCCAATATTGCTATGCAAAGACAAAATGTAGTAACTACATGTTTTGTTATAAGTGAATTCTTGTCTCTTATACTATGATCTGTCCTGTGACAGATGGTATTTGCTTAACTATGCTCAGATTCAGAGAAAACTGATTATAGGTATAATACACATTTGTTTGGACAATAAAAAAAGACTGTGTTACTGTGTTTTAACTTGTAGGACTGCATAAATGTCTATATAATAGTGCGAAAGATCTAAACATAACAAAGTTAGAAAGTTGAATGTCAAAATCAAATACACTTTATTTCCTCCCTTTTAACATCAAGGAATATGCAAAGTTTCTAATTTTATTGTGTCTGCAGTTCAACAAAGTTCGCACCATCACCACCAAGTCCAACTCCATTAAACAAGGGAAGATGGGACCTCTGCCTGTAACCATGAATGGAAAAGAGGATTATCTTTGGTGTACTGAAATGGAGAGGTCAGCTATTTATAATGTTCTTTTTACTAAAGTAATATTGTAGACTGTAGTAACCATAGTTCTCTTACGAGAGGTTCTCTCGTATTGCGTAAGCTAGCTTACGCTACGGGAAAGATTCATCTTTTCTGAGATATTGAAGCCAAAAAATTATCCTTAATTTTTGTATCCATTGTCAACGCAGTGCGGCAGCTGCAGACCTTGAGCGGGCTAGCTAGCGAGCTCATAGGTTGCTCTGCGGCAACTGCTGCAGCCTATAGACGAGCTTGGGCGAACTCGCATCCAATGAGAGGCGTCCGGCGCTCACTGCATCAAAGCCCGCCAAAAGGGCGTGACTAGAGTGCATATAAGCGTAGTTCGTAGGCTGGAACCCTGATTTTCATCTCTTCAGCGAAGCTCTCCGCATCGCTGACCTGGAAGCCGCGTCGCCGTTTGAGGGGCATCAAGCAAGCGTGGACAGCGCTAGAAGAAGCCGGCCGTCTCAGCCACCTTCAGCCATCCTGCGAAGCTACGCCATCCGACGACGTATCCTTTTATTAAGCAAGCTAGTTCTCAAGAACTATTCACAAAAGAGTACGAGCGTCTTTTTCAAGATGCCTCGCTCCACTTGCGCCTCATGTCGCGCCCTTCTCAGCACAGGAGACCGCCACATCATCTGCGCTCTCTGCCTGGGACTGGGGCACGCAGAGCTCGCCCTCACTGAGGGCGGATGCGATTTCTGCGAGGAGCTACCGATGTCGACCCTGCGGGCTCGACTCGAGCGGTCAAAGCAGAAACCGCCAGCGCCGCTTACCCTCAGCCGCGCAGGAAGAAGCGCCGCTCACAAAGGCTGCCGGAAACTGTGGTTGAAGCGACTGCCTCGCCGAGCCTCTCCTCGAGCATCGCTTTCACCCTCCCCGCCCCGGGACGCCGCAGTTGCCGCCGAGCGGCCGCACTGCTGCCATCTCGGATGACGAGCGGAGGATAAGGGCTGCTGTTCCATCATGGCTTCGGACAGCGAGGAGTGGACAGGCTCCCAAGCCTCCTCCTCAGCCCAGGAATCCAGCAGGACCCGCGCCGAGTCGAAGGGGAGTTAACACGCCTCCTCACACAGGCCGTCGACCGCCTCGGGCTCGAGTGGTCACCGCCCCTGAGCAGGCACCCAACAGACTCGACGGCTGCTTTCTTCAAAGCCATCGCCGCTCTACACCCGCGGCCCGGGCCGCTCCCTTCCTGCCGGAATTACATACGGAGCTTGCAAAGTCGTGGAACGCTCCGCTTTCAGCCAGGACCCGTTCACACGTCTCCACCTCTCTCGGCCGGTGGACGGCGCCACTGAGAGAGGCTACTCCTCTATCCCCCGGTCGAGGACTCGGTAGCAGCACACCTTTGTCCGCCCTCCGCGAGATGGCGTTCCAAGCCTGTGCTCCCGTCTAAGGCCTGCAGAGCGACTTCCGCCTATGTTGGCCGCGCCTATTCCGCCGCCGGCCAAGCCGCATCTGCTCTGCACTCAATGGCCGTTTTACAGATCCTACAAGCAGACCTTCTTCGGGAGTGGGATGAGAAAGGCAGGCACCCAGAGGCTGTTACTGATCTACTGGCGCGACAGACCTCGCCCTTCAGGCTACCAAAGCTGCAGCCCAAGCTCTAGGGAAGTGCATGGCCTCGCTGACTGTGACCGAGAGACACTTATGGCTAACACTAGCCGACATGGGAGAAGCAGAGCGCTCCACGTTCCTCAACGCACCGCCTCTCCAACCGGTCTCTTCGGCTCCGCGGTGAGTGGCATTGTTGACCGCTTCTCAGAAGTCCAGAAAGCCACCCAAGCCATGAACCTCTTCCTGCCGCGTCGCGCTAGCTCCTCTGCAGGCCGCTCACGTGATCAGCCTCCTGCACGAGCCTCTTCACAGCGCCCAGTTCAACAATCTCAGACTTCTCAGCGTCGACAGGGCGGCCGCCTCGATCAGCGCTCAGACAGCCGCCGCAGACCGCCTCCCCGCGGGCCTCGATCTAAGGTAACGCTGAAACCCGAGCAGCCGAAGTCTTCCTAACTGTGTTGAACAAACGACGGCTCAGTCCGCCGCGGCCGGACCACTGTCAAAGCTTTACCCCTGTCAGTCCCCTTCTCTCAGGCTACTACAGTGGTGAATTTAGCAGCCAACAAGCCGGTGACACTGCCCGCTTGCTCTGCACTCAAACGCCGTTTTCACGGCGACCCAAATAAATCTTGTAAAGAGCAAACATGTCTTATGTGTAGAAAAAGTGCCCACAACCCAGTGTTCGCCCCTACACACAAGCATAACACATCCCGTGCCCCTATCAGAGCACGCTCTCATAAAGCGGTTACTGAACCGCTCGAAGCGTCAGAGTCAATGAAGGCGCCCACAAATGCGTCGCGCTGCCCATTCTCTGCCCGCTCTGTCACACCGACCAGCCCTATGTGTAGAAAATGTGCCCACAATCCAGTGTTCACTTCTGCACACAAGCACTGCATGTCTCGTGTCCCCACCAGAGCACGCTCACATAAAGCGGTTACTGAACCGCTCGAGCGCTAGAGTCAATAAATGCGCCCGCAAATGCGTGCGCGCGCCCATTCTCTGCCCGCTCTGTTACACGGCCAGCAACCATTCCTCTGTGTGTAAGTCCCGTGCTCATGACTATGCTTACGCATCACGTAACAGATGTGACTCTTTCCCCATTCATTCCAATCGGAAGTCACTCACAAAACAGCCTGTTCATGCTGTCTGCGAGCAATCATGCATGAACACACTAAACGCAGCTCACACATTTTGTTCAGCGCTCTGTGTGCGGCAATCAGAGCTGAATTGGCCATTCACCCTCTAGCGCTACGCTTCAAAGCGTGGGAAGCTATTCCAGGGATATCCAAGTGGGTGTTAAGCACAATACAACAGGGCTATTTGCTACAGTTCGATCGCCGCCCCTCGCTTCAGAGCCGGCTCGAAACCACTGTGAACACGGAAGCAGCGTGCATGCTTCGTTCAGAAATAGCAAGCCTTCTGTGCAAAAGGGCCATAGAAAAGTGCCACCCTCTCTGAGCGAAGTCGGGCTTTACAGCCGTTATTTTCTTGTTCCCAAGAAAGACGGCGGCCTCAGACCCATATTAGATCTCAGGGTTTTGAACAAGGTGCTTGCAAAAAGACCGCTCAAAATGCTTACAATCAGGAAACTCCTCGCGCATGTGCGCCAGGGGACTGGTTTATTTCTCTCGATCTGAAAGATGCATATTTTCAGATTCAGATAAATCCCCGTCACAGGCCATTCTTGAGATTCGCTCGACGGCCAGGTTTATCAATACACCGTCCTTCCGCTCGGCCTGTCCTTAGCACCTCGTACTTTCACGAAGTGCATGGATGCGGCGCTCGCGACTCCTGCGGAGTCAGGGTTTGCGAATTCTGAACTATTTGGACGACTGGCTGATTATGGCTCAGTCACATATGGAGCTTCTGTCTCACAGAGCAGTTCTCCTCAGCCATCTGAACAGTTTGGGTCTTGCAGTCAATTGGACCAAGAGCTCACTACAGCCCAGTCAGACCATTTCCTTCCTGGGAATAGAACTAGACTCCGTGGCAATGACGGCTCGCTTATCTACACAGCGCGCGACGCCGTGTTCAGCTGACTAGCCGCGATCTTTTCAGATGAACAGCCTCACGCCTCTGAAGAAATTCCAGAGAGTGCTAGGTTACATGGCCTCAGCCGCAGCAGTACTTCAGCTGGGTTTACTGCACATGCGCCGCTTCAGCATTGGCTAAACACCGCGCGTCTCGCCGGGCTTGGGCCACAGGCCGCCAGCCCATCAAGGTGACTCAGACCTGCATATCAGCTCTGCAGCCCTGGACAGTGGCCGAATGGTATCAGCGGGGAGTGACAATGGGAGCTGTATCTCGCCGAAAAGTCATCTCGACAGACGCGTCCAACACGGGTTGGGGCGCGGTCTGCGAGGGCTCTCCGGTTTTCGGCCTATGGTCAGTTCAGGAAAAGCTCCTTCACATAAATTGTCTGGAAATGATAGCGGTCGAGTACGCGCCGCGCGCTTTCTCCCGGTCATTCAGGGTCACCACGCCCTGGTCCGTTCGGACAACAGATCTGTGGTATCCTACCTAAACCGTCAGGGCGGTGTCAGATCCAGGAACCTCTTCCATCTGACAAAACGCATACTGAGTTGGTCCCAGTGCCACCTGCGCTCGCTGAGGGCGACGCGACGTGCCAGGCCACCTGAACGACGGCCCGGACAGACTGTCCAGAGACAATATTCCCCAGGGGAATGGTCCCTGCACGCTCAAACAGTCCAGACGTTATGGCACCTATTCGGCAGAGCAGAGATAGACCTCTTTGCGTCCAAAGAGAACTCTCACTGCCCAGTATTTTTCTCGAAGCGAGGACGCGCTGGCCCAGGACTGGCCCAGACGCCCGCTTACGCCTTCCCTCCCGCCTCGCTATTGCCACAGGTAATGCAGAGGATCAGGGAAACGCGTCACTCGGTGCTCCTCATAGCCCCGCGTTGGGAGAATCAGACATGGTTCCCGGAGCTTACGCAGCTGTCACTGACAGCGCCGTGGCCCATCCCAGTGAGAGCAGATCTCCTCTCTCAAGCTCGCGGCACAATCTGGCATCCCCACCCAGAGCGCTGGGCGCTGCATGCGTGAGTGATCAACGACTACCCGTCGCTCTGCCAGAAGGAGTAATAAACACCATCATACACGCTAGAGCCCCTTCCACGAGAAGACTCTATGCGTCAAAATGGTCTGTGTTCTCAAAATGGTGCACCGACAGAGACCTGGACCCACGGACATGTGGGGTGTCGTCGCTGCTCAGTATTTCTACAAGAGCTGCTGGATGAGGGCAGATCCCCATCCACGCTCAAAGTGTATGTGGCGGCCGCTGCGGCGTTCGCTGAACCCCTGCACGGCCAGTCATGGGGTAAAAACGAGCTGGTCATCCGCTTCCTCAGGGGAGCTAGAAGGATGAACCCCCGCGCTCCCATCGGTTCCTATCTGGGATCTTTCTATAGTTCTCGAAACTATGAAAGCCCCCCTTTCGAACCACTTCAATCCGTGGATTTGAAATACCTTTCACTCAAAACCGCTTTTCTGACTGCCCTGTCATCAGTCAAACGTGTGGGAGACCTTCACGCGCTGTCTGTCAGCGCTGCGTGTCTTGAGTTTGGACCAAGTGACTCCAAGGTCATTTTAAAGCCTAGACACGGCTATGTTCCCAAGGTGATCGGTACTCCTTTCAGAGCACAGGTCATTTCCTATCGGCGCTGCCAGCACCGGATAGCGAACGCGACGCCAATCTCCTTTGCCCGGTCAGAGCACTGAGATTGTATACTGCACGCTCCGCTGCTTTCAGACGCCCGAGCAGCTTTTCGTTTCGCTCGAGGGCGCACCAAAGGTCTCGCCGCTCGAAACAGACACTATCTAGATGGATAGTGGACGCTATTGCTGCTGCATACGCGTCAAAAGACCTGCCATGCCCGTTGGGCATTAGGGCTCACTCCACTAGAGGCATGGCATCCTCGTGGGCATGGTCCAGCGGAATTTCCATTCACGACATATGTGTGGCAGCGGGATGGACTTCCCTCCACCTTTGTCAGATTTTACAATATGGAAGTGCCCGCTCTGCAGGCAAAACTACTAGCGGTTTAATACGCTACAGCTCCCCTGGTGAGCTGCACTGATGGGACACATTCCACACAGACCGGCACCGCCGCTCTGTCGCTCCCGGTCCTACTATGTGCTTATGTATTACACAATCAATGACCCGCATTCTTGCCGGCCAAATATTATTTCCCCACTCATAAGGGCTCCCCGGTCCCCCTTAATTCCCTGGGGCTTATACAGTGGATGCTTGAGCGCGACGGCGTTGACAATGGGTTCCCGTAGCGTAAGCTAGCTTACGCAATACGAGAGAACCTCTCGTAAGAGAACGTATCGGTTACCTAACGTAACCTCGGTTCTCTCTAGATGAGGGAACAAGTATTGCGTAGCCGGCCGTGCTCGCGCCACGAGCGACTTTTCGCTTCAGTCAATGAAAACCAGGGTTCCAGCCTACTGAACTACGCTTATATGCACTCTAGTCACGCCCTTTTGGCGGGCTTTGATGCAGTGAGCGCGGACGCCTCTCATTGGATGCGAGTTCGCCCAAGCTCGTCTATAGGCTGCAGCAGTTGCCGCAGAGCAACCTATGAGCTCGCTAGCTAGCCCGCTCAAGGTCTGCAGCTGCCGCACTGCGTTGACAATGGATACAAAAATTAAGGATAATTTTTTGGCTTCAATATCTCAGAAAAGATGAATCTTTCCCGTAGCGTAAGCTAGCTTACGCAATACTCGTTCCCTCATCTAGAGAGAACCGAGGTTACGTTAGGTAACCGATACGTTTTTTGCTCGAAATAAATGTTTTGTAGTAATATTGTAGTAACTATTACTGTTTTAGTATAACCATGTTTTGTTTTTGTTTTTTGGCAGAAACCATATCAATATAGTAACTGTAATTTTACTATAGATTAACCATGGTAATTCTTCTGCCTTCTATAGTTTACTACAAATACCATTTGTAGTAAAACCATAACCACAAAATTATTATTTTTATTTTCCATAGTTTTAATTTTGTTGTATTGTTTCGATGGTTTTACTACAAATATCATGGTTAAAATATGTTTAATTTAGCAAAAGTATGGTCAATTTATTGCGAGGGAACACAAAACTATTGCTAGGGCAGGCAAACCTTATTGCGAGGAAATGGAAAGCTATTGCAAAGGAACGCAAAAATAATGTGAAAGAACAAAAAACTTACTGCGAGGGAACGCAATCTATTACAAGGAAACACAAAATGTATTGCGAGAGAATGTAAAACTGTTGTGAGGGAACATAAAACGTATCGCGAGAGAATGTAAAATTGTTGTGAGGGAACAAAACGTATTGCGAGAGAATGTAAAACTATTGCGAGGGAACACAAAACTTATTGTGAGAGAATGTAAAACTGTTGTGAGGGAACAAAACGTATTGCGAGAGAATGTAAAACTATTGCGAGGGAACACAAAACGTATTGCGAGAGAATGTAAAACTGTTGTGAGGGAACACAAAACTTATTGCGAGAGAATGTAAAACTGTTGTGAGGGAACACAAAACTTATTGCGAGAGAATGTAAAACTATTGTGAGGGAACACAAAACGTATTGCGAGAGAATGTAAAACTATTGTGAGGGAACACAAAACGTATTGCGAGAGAATGTAAAACTGTTGTGAGGGAACACAAAACTTATTGCGAGAGAATGTAAAACTATTGTGAGGGAACACAAAACGTATTGCGAGAGAATGTAAAACTATTGTGAGGGAACATAAAACTTATTGCGAGAGAATGTAAAACTATTGTGAGGGAACACAAAACGTATTGCGAGAGAATGTAAAACTATTGTGAGGGAACACAAAACGTATTGCGAGAGAATGTAAAACTATTGTGAGGGAACACAAAACGTATTGCGAGAGAATGTAAAACTGTTGTGAGGGAACACAAAACTTATTGCGAGAGAATGTAAAACTATTGTGAGGGAACACAAAACGTATTGCGAGAGAATGTAAAACTGTTGTGAGGGAACACAAAACTTATTGCGAGAGAATGTAAAACTGTTGTGAGGGAACACAAAACGTATTGCGAGAGAATGTAAAACTGTTGTGAGGGAACACAAAACTTATTGCGAGAGAATGTAAAACTGTTGTGAGGGAACATAAAACGTATTGCGAGAGAATGTAAAACTGTTGTGAGGGAACATAAAACGTATTGTTAGAGAATGTAAAACTGTTGTGAGGGAACACAAAACTTATTGCGAGAGAATGTAAAACTGTTGTGAGGGAACATAAAACGTATTGTTAGAGAATGTAAAACTGTTGTGAGGGAACACAAAACTTATTGCGAGAGAATGTAAAACTGTTGTGAGGGAACACAAAACTTATTGCGAGAGAATGTAAAACTGTTGTGAGGGAACATAAAACGTATTGCGAGAGAATGTAAAACTGTTGTGAGGGAACATAAAACGTATTGTTAGAGAATGTAAAACTGTTGTGAGGGAACACAAAACTTATTGCGAAAGAATGTAAAACTGTTGTGAGGGAACATAAAACGTATTGCGAGAGAATGTAAAACTGTTGTGAGGGAACACGAAACTTATTGCGAGAGAATGTAAAACTGTTGTGAGGGAACATAAAACGTATTGTTAGAGAATGTAAAACTGTTGTGAGGGATCATAAAACTTATTGCGAGGGAATGCAAACTATTGCAAGGGCACACAAAAATATTGCAAGGGAACACAAAACCTATTGAAAGGAAACCAAAACTTATTGCGAGGAGACAAACTATTGCTAGGTAATTAAAAACGTAGTGCAAGGTCATGCAAAATTATTTCAGTTAAAAAATCCCCGCCCTGTCTAAGGGGCTACGAAGAATTGTGATTGCCAGGTTTTACAGTCATCAACCTACCCTCATGTTTTTCCAAATCTGTGTGCCTTTCTCTCCTCCCTGGCACACAAATTGAGAAATGTTTATAATGTTCTGGTCTGTTTTCCTGCTGTTACTGGGGCATTCGTGTTTCAGTAAGGATGCAAAAGCATCATAAAAGTTATTTTCATCCTTTAAGTGTTCCTCTGACCAAAATGTTGATTCTTTATCTATTTATGTTTTATTTCCATCTGCACTTTCAGAATATTTGGGTTCCCAAAGCATTACACTGATGTGAATAATATGGGGCGGTCACAGAGGCAGAAGGTCCTTGGGCGGTCCTGGAGTGTTCCTGTGATCAGACACCTCTTTGCCCCTTTGAAGGATTACTTTGCTTGCAAGTAAAGCACCCCTCTTGTCCAGGCAGCACTGGCACCAGAGGTCTGAATTGGGAGGAATCCGCTACCCACTGTTCAGATAAATGAAATTTGGATATATATTTTTTAAGGTTTCTGCAGATTCTGACCTCACTGAATATTTTGTCTGTTTTTAACATTAACATTTTTTCAAAGCTTTCAGAACTTTTTAACCTGATCAAGTCCTTGGAATGTACAGACACTTTTGGATTTGATTTTGTACATCATCAAAAACTACAAGTACTGTTATTTTTATCTTGTGTACATATAACATGATTAAATGCTGGAGAGAGCCACATGATTATCACCCACTACCTCAGTGCCATTCTGTGATTGGTTGGAGAAATGCCGCTTTTTGCCTATTTATAATTTAATAAGTTAATATTAATTCTGTTGAGTTTATCTAAACAATCATTTTAACCTTAAGTCAGATTTTTACATTACATTATTACATCAGATCGTATTCTTGTTTAGGAATAATCATGTCCTATTTTTAAATATTGCAAGTATTTGTGACATCATTTTTTTAAATAGTAATTGATAATCTTTTTATTCCAATATGGTGCTATTTTATCATATTTCATATCTGATCACCATGACAACTTTACCTAAGTCGGAATAGGGTAATAATTTCCTAATTCGGATCATGCCTTCAAATGTATATAAATCTACACAGCAAAGCCCCCAGTTAAGTACCTGACTTTTTAACATTTTAACAAAAGGAGCATATTCAACCCTGTAGATGTTGAATTGACTCATCCCTATGTACACTCTGTACATTGTCAGCTCAGCACAAGTCATTGTCTCTGCTATTATATTTTAATCAAAGCCTCAGGCTCTTGGCAGATTTGCGTAAGCTGACAATGGCCTTCCAAAGCTTTATGATTTTTTACACAAAAATGTTGATTGTTTTAACATCATCCAGTTGCAGATCGACACTAGTTTTAAAAATGTACCTTGAAACGGCTAGCATTTCAGACCATACCATCACATCATGCTACAATAGAAAGGTAATCAATCAATTTGAAGACCTTAGGGTTTAGGTTGAGTTGATGTTTATTATATTCTTCCAGCACTGCAGTTTTGCCCCATTTGTTACCTATACGCACATTCCAGTTGAAACTGTTGGCCTTGAGCTGCTGGTCTCAGACTGTTGACAATGCTGCATTACAAATGGATGTTTCTTTCTTTTGTTTTTTTTAAGAATTTAGCATACCACAAGATCTATGTGAAAGTTAGTCACTGTGATCATTTAGTGAAACCCTTTTGGACTACATGATGCAATGTCTTAAATTCTAAAAAAGTGTCTACAGGTGGATAGGATATATTTTTTATGTAGAAGGACATTTTTAGATATGACATGATTTTAGATTACTTTCGAGGGAATTATTTTGACTACTTTACAGTTGCTACAGTGTCTATGCAGCATTGACATTACCTTAGCAAAGTCTCAGCATACATAGATACCAAGTGTAGTGATTGAAAACTATGTCAGTGTGGAATTAGGTGCTTCATAATGTGTTTTTTTCTTTGTAGTTAATTAGCATGTTTTTGTTTCTTAGCAGTACACAGATAATAGTGATTCTAACTTCACAGGTTTGTTGCAAAAGTGAATCTTTAGTTATGGGTAGTTTTCTGAAACATTATCATGAGTCAGTTAATGCTTTGATTTTGAAATATGGAGTTCACTACTGTTACTGCTGGCTATACTATCCCTCTCCTAATGATGTATCGTGGATATATTACCAGCTGTCTCAAACTTAGCTTGTTTAAAATGATTAAAAAGCATTTGTGTGCCTATAGCTTTGGAGAAAGATCAGTAACTGGATTCATTTCACTGTGTGTCTTGATACCTGTTGGATGTTTAGGTCTTGTAGCAAAGCTTTAGAAAATGTCAATAACATCTGTGTTAGTGATGTGTTGCATGTGATTGTGTGAAATGACGGTCAGTGTTTAATGTAGAGGTGCAGTGTTGTATCTTTTTAGGAATAACTCCCTCAGGTCTTCTCAACACCAGCAGGCCACATAGGACCGTGATCTTTAATGTTACATTTTTTTTTTATTATTATTCAATACATTGTGAACAGAATATTCTTATATATTTGTACTCTTGAATTTGCCCTGAATACATCTTTTGGTGCTATGTTTGGTGCTAAGTGAAATGGGAATTATGTCTATAGACCTAGAATGTAAAACAAAACAAGACAGGTTTTGTTTTAATAGCATTTGAAATTGTTTCTTTGTCTAGCTTTATTATTTCATGCTTGTACTAACATCAGTGAATTAAAATAAATTCCAACCCTTTTTCTGCCTTTTTGTTTTTTGTTTTGTTAATGTGTTTTATCAATCCAGAGAACTAAATGATCAGTCCTTCATTCTAATATTTTCTACTTGCTCTGATTTCGTGTTTCCCAATAAGATAGCATGTTTAATAATGTGATTAAGACAAGAAATCACATACTTCATACCATTAAGGGATAGTTAATCCAAAAATATAAATTCACTCACCCTTATCCACATCTAAGATGTGTATGATTCCTTTCTTTTGCTTAACACAAACAAAGATTTTTAGAAGAATATCAGTACAAGTGAATGGTGACCAGAACTTCCAAGCTTCAAAAAGGAGATAAATTCAGCATAAAAGTAATCCATCAAACTCAGTGTTTTAATCAATGTGATCTGAAGTAATCCAGTTGGTTTTGGGTGAGAACAGGCCAAAATATAACTCCTTTTTCATTGTACATCTTGACCTCAGTCTCCTTGGTGATCATGATTTCAAGCTCGATTACAGTTCCCATAGCTCGATCTGCACATTGGTTAAGCACAAGGAAGCATACTTGAGCATGAAATCATGATCGTGCTTAGAAACTGCAATGGCAAAATGTAAAGAGAAAAAGGAGTTATATTACTCTCCCAAACCTAACGGATCTCTTCAGAAGACATTGATTAAACCACTGGTTATCATTCTCTTGCACTGTATGGATCTACATAACCAAAATATTCTTCTAAAAATCTTCAGGAGAAGAAAGAAAGTCATGAACATCTGGGATGGCATGTGGGTGAGTAAATGATGTATTTGATAGATGAGTAAATGAAGTATTTAATCTGTAAATTCAATTGAAAATAATTGTGTATTAGATATTCATATTGAGCATATTAACTATAAGACAAACAGTTAATACAGCTACTGCAGTTTAATATAACAATAGATCTTAGTCGGAGTATTTAATTTAAAATTTTGTGATGTGGATGAAAACTAGGCTGTGAGGGATAGACACTCTTCAAAGGTGTTGATCATTCAGATGATGAAACCCAAGCCAAGCTAATGAAGCCGACCTGTGTTATTTTTTAAGTATGAAATTTAATACTGCTTCAAAATTCACGTTTGAGGTATGAAAGTGTGTAATGTTGTAGAATAAAACATCCACATATCACGAAAGTCCCATGGGAACCCATGGCAAATTCTCTTCCAGGTTTTCTGAACAGCTCTGTTTATTTTTTATCCCCTTTTCTCCCAATTTGGAATGCCCAATTCCCACTTCTCAGTAGGTCCTTGTGGTAGCATGGTTACTCACCTCAGTCAGGGTGGCGGAGGACAAGTCTCAGTTGCCACCGCTTCTGAGACATCAGTCTGCGCATCTTATCACGTGGCTTGTTGTGCATGACACCGCGGAGACTCCACAAGTGGAGGCTCATGCTACTCTCCACTATCCACGCTCAACTAACCATGTGCCCCATTGAGAGCGAGAACCACTAATCATGACCACAAGGAGGTTACTCCATGTGACTCTACCATCCCTAGCAACCGGGCATATTTGATTGCTTAGGAGACCTGGCTGGAGTCACCTGAACAGCTCTTTTAAACAATGGCATATACCATAGATGAACACCTATTTTGACAGCTGACATTAGTTCTGCATTTCATTCGTTTGATAGTGACTTTTATTTTGACAGTGAGATTGGTAGTGCATTTCATTCAATTTATAGTGACTTTTATTTTGACAGCTGAGATTAGTTGTGCATTTCATTCATTTGATGGTGACTTTTATTTTGACAGCTGAGATTGCTAGTGCGTTTCATTCAATTTATAGTGACTTTTATTTTGACAGCTGAGATTAGTTGTGCGTTTCATTCATTTGATGGTGACTTTTATTTTGACAGCTGAGATTGGTAGTGCGTTTCATTCAATTTATAGTGGCTTTTATTTTGACAGCTGAGATTAGTTCTTCATTTCATTCAATTGATAGTGACTTTTATTTTGACAGCTGAGATTAGTTCTGCATTTCATTCAATTGATAGTGACTTTTATTTTGACAGCTGACATTAGTTCTGCCTTTCATTTGGTTGATAGTGACTTTTAAATTTGACAGCTGAGATTAGTTGTGTTTCATTCAGTTGATAGTGACTTTTATTTTGACGGCTGAGATAAATTGTGTTTCATTTGGCCGATAGTGACTTTTATTTTGACAGCTGAGATTAGTTGTGCATTTAATTCGGTTGATAGTGACTTTTATTTCGACAGCTGAGATTAGTTCTGCATTGCATTTGGTTGATAGTGACTTTTATTTTGACAGCTGAGTGTAGATAGTTGTGTGTTTAATCCAGTTGGACGACAATTACTTTTATTTTGACAGCTGAGATTAGTTCTGCGTTTCATTCAGTTGATAGTGACTTTTATTTTGACAGCTGAGAGTAGATAGTTGTGTGTTTAATCCAGTTGGACGACAATGACTTTTATTTTGACAGCTGTGATTAGTAAGTAAGCCTCTGCTGTTGCAGTGTTTTTTTTCCCACTCCTTTGCTGAAGCGGCACTTTCGGAACGACACGCCGTTGGAACGGCAGCCCAGTTCACTCACATCACAGTTCAGAGTTTCTGGACCAAACGTAAGATATTGCATGTGTAACATGCAAACTCGAAAATAAACCAGTTTAGAGGACTTTAAGGGTAATTTTGCTCATTGTTACGATTATTATGTTTTTACGGGATGATTTAAAAGTTCGACTATTAAACATACAACTGTCATAATTAGAGTGTCGACTGTTTAAATGAATAAAATATAATAATTTGGACAGATTCGCGGTTAAAGCTAAAAGCAGTCTTTAAAGCAGGGCGTGCAAAGTAAACAATTCACAAAACATTTATTTTTTTTTATCTGATTTGTATATGCCTGTTTCAGGCCTCAAGCTCTGTGTTGGACATAAAAGTACAGCTTGAAGTGACATTAAGTAGGAAGTAAAAATGTGATGCAGAAGGTTTGATGGGTGTGAATGTGTGTGTAAGGAAATTATCCTAGCCCATTTTGCACAAACTCTTTCTCCAGACACTATAGTGATAAAGGGTCTTTAATCAGTTTCAATTCATCGGTTTAGTAAAAGCCATGGCTGTGAACGTGTACTCGACATCAGTGACAAGTGAGAACTTCAGCCGCCATGACATGCTCACATGGATAAACGAGTCTTTACAGATGAACCATGCCAAGATCGAGCAACTGTGCACAGGTCAGTGAGCTGTTTGACCCCTTCACTACACATACTGACAGTTGTGTTATTCTACTCACTGAGATTTCTGGACAAATAAAGTCTAGATTGCATTTAGAGGATAAAAACTAAGTAGAGTAACAGTGAAATTTGTCATGGACTGACTAATTTGCATGCAAACATTTTCTGTCAATAAAATCTATCAAGCTCAAGTGAGAGTGAATGGACAAAAGATAAAGGTTGGGACCTGCTTGAGCATTTTTATTTGTTGAGTATGTTGTTGTGTTTCAAGGTGCTGCATACTGTCATTTCATGGACATGTTGTTTCCATCGAGTGTTCCACTGAAGAAAGTCAAATTCCAGGCCAAACTTGAGCACGAATACATCCATAACTTCAAACTACTTCAAGCCAGCTTCAAGAAGATGGGAGTAAGCAAAGTATGTGGACCAATGCAACTTCAGTAAACAAAATCTATTCAAGATGTAAGATGCGTAAACATGAACATGTCTTTCATTTCTTTGCAGATTATCCCAGTTGACAAGCTTGTGAAAGGCAAGTTCCAGGATAACTTTGAGTTCGTGCAGTGGTTTAAGAAGTTCTTTGATGCAAACTATGATGGAAACGAATATGACCCGGTTGCAGCACGACAGGGACAGGATTCAGCGGACAAACCGATTCCAGCAGCAGCCACGGCTAACAAGCCAAAGAAAGTAACCTCAGGTGAGGAGAGAGAACACAGAACTGTTTAGTATACAAAACCCCAGCCTTCTGCAAATTAGCATGTATAAATTGTAAACGTATAGCTGAAGGCCTACTGTACTAATATTTAATAAAAAAAATATCATTTTTAGTTAATCATTTTCATTTGGGGTTACACAGTCCTCTCAGAAGTACATAGGAATAGTGTTCTTGTCGGAAGCCAGTTGTTCCATTGCTCCAGTACTAGCAGGTGCATGACAGGTGCAGCTGTTATGGATTATGATCCCCAAAATATGTGGGCGTGAACCAGTCACACATGCCAATGGGCCCATCCTTTAACTTTTTTACTTGTATGAGAATGGCTGGAGCCTTAAGTTGTATGTGGATGGATTTTCTGTTTACTTCAGACATGGGCAGCACACTTGCAATCAAGCCAATGGCTCCTGTTGGTAAGATGTTTATTGCTGTGGCTGCTGCCAGTCACACTCTCTACCAATCACGTCACCTCTGGATATTTTCACCTCTGTTGGTGTTGGTCCATTTAAGTGTTGCACAGAAAAGTCACGATGCAGTTCTCAGATGGGTTTATTTCTTTGTAGGGCTGGGCATTGATATGGATTTCCCGATTTGATTCGATTCACAAGCTTTTGATTCAATATGGGTATATTTAAGTTATAATGTCCCTTTGGCTTACAGGTAAAATAAAATTTCTACAAGCTAATACTGTTCATTATACCGGGGACCTTCTAACTATGTACATTAAGACAATATGAATTTTACTAATTATATTTGATTAGTTTTTCATAATTTTGGTCACATTTTAGCTTTTTAATAATAAACAAATCCATGTATTCAATCCATAAATATTGTGCTATATTGCAAACATTATATTTTGTTACAGGTGTATTGTTTAATTACATAATTTGTACTATTTGTAAGCATTTACATGGTGCATCTGTAAATGAACGCATGTTAATGAGAGAGACTTGTATGACTTTATCTCATCTGCACTATGCTTGATTAGAATTAAATGTTAATTTTTTTGTTAGTTTTAATCAACAACTGACAGTAGCGAACAGAAAGGGTATTAAAAGAGGCATTATTCAATGACAAATGGTTGCGTGGATGTTGTCTTTGGACACATGTTACACATTACAAGAACAACCTTTACTCTCAACATGCAGTGAAAGGATCTCACTGCTGAATGCTCCACCACTATACTACACAATTACCGGTGAGTGAAATCAAAACATTTACCAGCCAGTTGCCAAATATATAAATTTTTAGTTGAATAGTGGGAAATTTGGTCACATCTGCAAGTGATTTCCTCTCATTGTAGTGGAGGGTTGCGCAAAGAAATAAATCTTGTGATTTAAGAATAGATATCGAGATGAAGTTGAAACGAAGATTGTGACGTGTCGGAAAATCAATATTTTTACCCACCCCTATTGTGTTGGGTGTCTCACTGATTGGTTATAGATGGTATTTGAACAGGGTTGAGGTCAGTTTCATTTCAGTCCCTATTGGAATATTGGAATTCTTAAAATATTGAATACTTAAGGATGGTTCCCCAAAAATAAATGATTTACTTAGCTTCATGTTGTTCCAAACCCGTATTACTTTTTTTCTTCCTTTGAACGCAAAATGATAGGGACTGACTGCCTTCACTTTCATTGCATCTTTTTTCCATACATTGAAAGTGAATGGTGACTGAGGCTTGCCGTCCTTAACATTTTGACTAACATCTCTGTTTTTGTTCCACGGAAGAAAGACTTGGCTTTAGAAAGACACGAGGATGAGTAAATTACCATTTTCATTTTTGGGTAGTTGACTAAAGTCAATTTGAGGCTGGAATTGAACCTTATTCTGAAGGAAGATTCACAAGTATATATAACAAAATGATAGATGTCATGTTGATCTATAGCTCCACAGCGTTCAGCCACAGCACCCAAGTCTGCACCAAAGACAGCTCCAGCTGCAATGCGCGGTGGAGGTGGTGGCGATGAAGACAAAGGAGCGCTTGCTCAGATGGTAAGACCCTGATGTTATAAGATCAATAAATGGACTGTAATCACGTTGGTTTTAGCAACAATACTGTGTGCCAGGACAGCGACATTATTTTCAGTGTTCAGATATATGAATATTAAGCAAATATTTGTTCAACTATCACTTTAGATTGAATGCATTTTCTCAGTTGGTCATGAATTTGTGCCATAGTACTACATAAATATTTCAAGTTGTATTATTCTTTTCAGGATGATGTCTGATTCCTGATTCTGCTGTTTGAGAGCAGTCTCCCAAAATGTTTTCAACCTTAAAGTTTAATGTTCCTATCTGAGCAGGTAAATGAACTGAAGACCACCATTGCAGACATGGAGAAGGAAAGGGATTTCTACTTTGGCAAACTCAGAAACATTGAGCTAATCTGCCAAGAGAAGGAGGGTGAGGGTGACCCAACACTTCAAAGGATTGTTGATATTCTGTACGCTACAGATGTAAGTGTATTTCAGTGCTTAAAGTAAATCTCAAACAAAAGTGGCATCACATACTCATTTGTGTGGTTTCCTCTGTCTTTCAACAGGAAGGTTTTGTAGTTCCGGAGAATGATGTGGGTGAACCGGAAGAGTTTTGACCAATCCAGGGGTGACCTTTTTAAAATTACCCCCTTGGACACTCAAATGCACATACTGTACTGGCTGTTTACTGCTGTTTTGCTGCACTTGCCTTTGGTCCATTGTTTTGGACGGTGACTTTTGAATGTCTTTTATTCAGGGAAGTTCTATACCTTGAATTTTCAGCTTTTTTATTGAACTTCAAAACAAAATTTTTTTTTTGTGAATGTAAAATAAAGTAGTTAAAATGGCTGTTTGTATTGAGCAGTCCAATCAAGTGATGATACTCAGTGTTTCTTGAACGGATCTTGACAATCATGCTTCTCTGGTATTTACTCGAAAATTCCATTCTGGTCCATTCATTTGTAAAGGAACAGGCATGATGAAAGAGATCCTCAAGTGGATCTGGTATGCTTTTGTTAGTGTTATCTAATTTCTGATCTACACATTTGATTGCTGGTTGAGCAGTTGAGTGATGTTGTTCACTTCCTCTAATATGCTATGAGACAGAACGTGTTAACTTCTCGTTTTGCATTTCCCTTTTACATAGACATGAGGCTATGAGGAACAGGTTGACACTTTGTGAGTTGGGTGAACCAGCCTTTTTAAAGTAATATTCCCTGTTCAATACAAGTTAAGCTCAATCGACAGCATTAGTGGCATAATGTTGATTGCCTGAAAAAGAAAAAAAGTAAAAAGTGAGGCACTTACAATGGAAGTAACAGGAGCCAATTTGTGGAGGGGGTTAAAGGCAGAAATGTGACAATTATTTTATAAATGTACTTGCATTAATTCTTCTGTTAAAACTCATGTATTATTTGAGTTGTAAAGCCAGATCTTTTTTTAAGAAAATTAATTTGAGTGGTAATCATTATACCACAAATGCTGTCGATTGAGATTAACTTGTATTGGACCTCTAATATTCCTTTTAAATGGCACATTTGTGAAACATTTGCACTGTAACAGACATTCAATGAAAATAATGGAGTCAAACTTATGTTTTCTATATAATATTGAATCTAAAATCTTCAATCTTTACTGGCCATAAGCTACCATTAACCCCATCATCAGGCAAATTAGTTTTTGCGGCGCTCTTTATTTTAAATTGAGAGACCCATAACTACTCCGTTTTTACAGTTCTATACAGCAAATATATAGGCCTATATATATATATATATATATATATATATATATATATATATATATATATATTATTTATTTATTTTTTTTATCGCAATTTTGCTAACATGCAAAACGATACAATATAAAGCAGTCCACAATTTTCAATTCGGAAACACGAATAATTTCTAACATTGTTTTAGCTTATGCATCTGTGAAATTGTTGGCTGCTGAAGACAAGGTCTGACATCCGGTTTTTGTAATCCAGGAACCTGTTCTCCAGCTTGAATCACACGGTAATCCTCTGGGAAAGAGAGACTGCAGCTCCGCATCTGCTCCACCAGCAGATTCCCTCTCACCAGCCACGTCCACATTCTGTTTCTCCATCGATCAACTGAGTTAACAACTCATTTGCTGAAAAAATGTAAAGCAATTAATTACTGAATTTACTTCTTTGTAATTTAGATTGGATGCTCAAACACCAGTAACCTACCAGTTACTAAAGGAAATGTTTAACTTAAGTATATTGCTTTTAGGTTAAACTCAACCATAATTTGGTTTCAAAATATGTTTCCTTTACAATAATTCTTTCAAGAATATGTCCGTAAAACGCAATGTTACATTTTGTTCAACAGTAGACACACACGTACTACTTTTATGTTACTAACACAAAATGCTCATTTAATTTCATACTGCATCAGCCAGTACATTGACTTCCGTATACGCCTCTTCGTTAGTCCGCCAATCATGCGCATTACATGAATTTCAAAATAAGAGCCCCCAACTTTTTTTGTTTAACTTTTAAATTTTTGTGGTAATATACATTATGCCACAAATGCTGTTGATTGAGCTTAACTTGTATTGAACCCGGAATATTCCTTTAAAAAAGAAATATTTGTGAAAGGTAATAACCAACCAAGTGGTGTTATCAAAGTAGAAACAAAGCATGAATATACAGCATAACAATGAGAAAATAGGTAAAATTATTACATGGCTGCAGGATTAATCACAGACAGAGAACAACTGCCTATTTAGCCAGTCAACTATACATATGTTATCATGCATTATATTATTTTTTGTAAAAATACTACAAGCCTATTGTGTGGTTGTGTGGGATAGCCCAGACCTGCAAGAAGACGGACATGGCCCTCTACCTGCCACCCTACCTGTTTAAGTCAATCATTAACAATTGAGCTCAAGTCTTGCACATGATTTAGGGGTTTGGTGTATGTTTACTTATTTTGATCAGATACTGAGGGCTCCTAATCAAGCTGCTTGTTTTGTGGGATGTCTCTGATTTAACTGAACAATGAAGCCAAACAACTGTACTTTCATGGGGGGTGGGATCCCTTTGTCATCCGAGTTCTTTAAAGGTAAGAGGTTTGACTGATAAAAAGTGTTGATATGTCAACACAAATGATGTCTATCCAAGCAATGTAATGGCTATCATGTACTTTTCCATGATTTATGATAGGAATGGTAAACTGCTATGCAAAATATTTATGGTTACATATGTGCTGTAATGAAAACATCTCTGTTACTGATGTAACCTCCGTTCCCTGATGGAGGGAACGAGACGTTGTGTTGATGAGTTGACACTAGGGGTCACCCTTGGGATCCCAGACATCTCTGATCTTTGAGAAAAGGCCAATGGGAATTGGCGTGTTGGATTTGCATGCCACTCCCCCGGACATACGGGTATAAATGGAGTGTTGCTGTAAACACACATTTAGGTTTTGCACTGATGAGCCGAGGCAAAGAACCGGCCATTTTAGTAGTTGGTTCAGTGTTGTGGCAAGAGGGACAGGGAACAGAGGTTAAATCAGTAAACAAGAAGTTCCCTATCTGTCATTCACTCGACGTTGTGTCGATGAGTTGACACTAGGGGTCCCAACGAGAAATGCCTCAAGAGCTGAATCGTGTTACGCAGACTGGCAGTGCGAGACGGGCAGAACTCTGTGTGCCTCGTAGCCAGCGCAGCAAGCCATGACGTAACTACCCCCAACACACTGGCTGCATGAAGCGGTCCCCTACACCCTGTGGACTGGCTAACTACTCAGAAGTTTAAGGCCGTAGCCTTCTCTCTATTATTCTCCCCAAATTGTTCAGCTGGGGGCCATATAAGGTCCACATTGGGGGGTGTCCCTCCAAAGAGGAGGACACAGCGGAGACCGCACCCAGCCCCGAGAGGGGGGTACTTCTAAGCAGAATACAACACACAGTCTTACCGGGTCGGAGCGGAAGCACGTTGTGCTGTGGAGGGGAGGAGTTACTACAAACACTGTGACCAAGGACAGAGGGCTGCTCCCAAGGAAGAGCGATTTACCAGTGGGGAAACCATTTGTGGAATATACATCACACAGGGTTACCTAAGGAGACAACCAGCACATGTGGAGCACTTACCACAGTACGTGGGCCTAAGTGACACACGTACTGGGGTGGCGGCGAGCCTCTCCGAAGACTCATCGGACTTGGATTAAGAGGGGGGCCTGGTTCCGGGGCGCCGTACCTGCCTTAAGAGAGACGTGGCTGGCGGTTGTGATAACGACGGCCGGGGAGACCGGAAATAGAGCCCAGGAAATGAGGAAACTGCTCTTTAATGGAAAATGTGGGTACCGCAGCCCGTCGTGCATGGGGAAACAACAAAAGTTAATTGAAACCACCCGACCCTCCTGTTGGGGAGGGAGTGGTCTGCTTACCAGCTCCCGTAGTGCAGTTTCCTGAGTCCCGGAGCTGCCCATCTCATTGGCGCTTCAAAGCCTTCTTTGGGCCTGTGGGGAGCTCCACACCGCTGTGGCGGAGCTGGTGTTGCCGCCGCAGGGGGACGCCCAGGGCGACGAGTAGACGCAGTGCGGGGTCTGTGGCTCAGCCGAGGCAGGATATGCTGCATGGTCTCCATCTGCTTTCTTACCATTGAGAACTGCCTGGCAAAGTCATCAACAGTGTTGAAAAACATCCCAACCTGGGAGATGGAGGCGTCAAGGAAACGAACCTTGTCGGCCTCTCGCGACTCAACCAGGTTGAGCCAAAGTTGGCATTCCAGGACCATCAGGGTGGACATCGCCTACCCGAGAGCGCGCGTTGTGAACTTTGTCGCTCGGAGGGTGAAGTCGGTCGCCAAGCGCAGCTCATGCATTAGTCCCGGGTCAGGACTACCCTTGTGTATTTCTCTTAGTGCCTTGGTTGCTTGGTGCAACTGCAGGAGCATAATGGCATGTAAGACGGAAGCGGACAACGTCGAGTGAGTGACAGATAGGGAACTACTTTATATATTTTGTATATGCATTGACCGTCAACACAGATCATTCAACAAGTGACATGTTGGTCAATGCTGAGTCTGCTACCATTGTATCCCTGTTTTCCTAATTCTGACATTTTCCTTGTTTAGCTGTTTCCAGGAGTATTACCTAAAAAGTTGGTAAAAATGTGTCTCGGAGCTAGGGTAACCAGAGACTGATCTGACTGTTCTGTACTTTTTAATTGTCCTGAAAAAAAGGGCATCTGGTTACCCTACTTTGCTGTGATAAAGGTTTTCTTACACAAGCAAGGCAGATGGCTAATTCAACCTGTAGGAAGTATTTTAAGAGATGCCCTTTTGCATGGGCATCTCTTGAATGTATCCTTGCCACCGTATAGTCCTTATATGATGACCCTTAATTATGAGCTGTTTGGGTCATTACATAGTTTTGTTTCTGCTTGTAGTACTCAAAAACGATCTTTGGCTGTTCCTCCTTCCTGCTGTGTTTGCCGTGCTGCTGCTCGCTCTTTTCTTGGAGGAGATTGGCTTCTTTTTGCACCATGTGCCCTTTCCACGGTGCAGTCGTTTCACCCGGTGTATCCTGTGAGTGTTCCCAGTAAAACAGCACTTACCACTAGTTATTGAACTTCATTAATTTCAGGCTTTTATTTGTCATTTGGCAACATTGTGCTTACTGTACAGGTCTTCGGAATGACATCTATCATTGCACTGTATGTTCCTGTCTATGCAATTTCATTGCTTCCCTGTGAGTGACTTTTGACCTCCACTGTTGTAATCAAATTGTACAATACTGATACTGACCAACAGTCAGACAAACAATCATATCTATTTGGAATATGTGTTTGTATTCTTTACAGATATCAATCTATTACACTGTTTAAGTTCATGGGTCATATTAAGGACTTTTTCGGTTGAAAGGCCCGCATGCTTGAGGTATTAGCAGGGGAGTAAGTGCCTCCAAACCCCTTCCCCTGTTGCTGCTGCTGCTGTCTACCTCTATTCAACATCAACAAGTATTTCATCACACGAATACCCGCTGGTTTACATTCCATTTTATTCATTTCTGAGACTCTCTGAGACCATTTACAGCTGTTCTAGAATTAACGGTCTTTACAGAATAAAAGTTGACATTTTAAGTCAATTTAAAATAACAGTATTGCTCTATTATATTTGAGGTTAGAATAATCTTATTGTTTTTCAGGACCAGTGTGGGCTGGATGATGGCTGCTGTCCTTCAGCTCTCTGTGGTCAGAACACTCCTGTTCTTCCTAACTCTTGTCCTCTGGACAGATGAACATTATGACTATGGGGATGTGAATACAATATGCAATTGCTTTCAGCTCACTTTAGTGTTAGGCACAATATTTTTTATGGTACTATAGAGTAAAAAGCCCTGATTCAATTGAAATATATTAATCCCAGAGAAATGCGTTCAGGCATCAAATATGTGTCTCTACACAAGGGATCCAATTATTAGTTTCTGAACTACATTATATGACACAGTGTCTCTTTGTAAGCTGTTTCTCTTTCTCATAGGTGGACTCAGGGAACCACAACATGTATGTCAATGCTATTATTGCGGTTTCCAATTTTCTGTCCTTTTATGGCTACCTGCTATTTTATGAAGCCACAAAAAGAGCATTGCCTGGATACAATCTGCGAGCCAAGTTTATTTGCATCATTGTTGTCCTGGTCCTTTGTGGACTACAGAGTGGAATTCGAGAGGCCGTGGGTGCGCTGAATGTTAACCCCTGCACACCTCCCTTCTCTGACCTCTTTCGGTCTCAATGTAAGAACTAGATTTGTATTGATTCTTGTATTGATGGGATTTGGAAACAGGAATAAGGCAGATTTAACTAAAGCTTTAAAGATGCTTTACATTTTTTTTTATGGAACATGAAAGTATATCTCAGGCAGAATGTCGGCCTAAGTCACCATTACTTTTCACTGTATGGAAAAAAATAAGCAATAGAAGTGAATGGTGACTGAGGCTAACATTCAACCTGACATATTTTTGGGTTTCACAGAAGAATGAAAGCCATACAGGTTTGGAACAACATGAAGGTGATTACACTTTTAGGTGGACTGGTCTTTTAAATAAAGCTTTAAGTTGTCAAAATAACTCTTTTTTTTTTTTTTTTCTCTCTTGTGGTCTCTCAAGTTATTTACCACTATGCTATTGTGGAGATGTTCTGCATCAGCCTCTTTGCACATCACACATTCCGGAAAGTTGAGCCCCGTCTTGAGGAAGGTGTTGAAATAGAAGATGATGTCGTAAGAGAGCTCAGTGAGAAGGCGATTCAAACAGAAGACGAGCTGCCATTTGCTGTACAGCCCTCCTCTCACGAGGATGAGCCATGCCATTCTAACCAAGGGTACAACAGTGACAGCGAAGATAGCCTCTGCAAAAGTGAGCGTGCCCCACTGGACTGCTTCCACTTCCCCGTACAGCTCAAACAGCAGCAAGCACAGAGACAGAGCTGCCAACAATTACTGTCTGTGCAGAGACTAACCATATTGACAAAAATTATGTTACTGTTGTATAGCAGAAAAGGAAAGAAAATGTATATATTATATATAGTTTTGTAGTAAATGTGTGACATTGTTGTATTTCACATGTCTATGACTCCACTGTGCCCAAAAAATGTACTTAGGTCATTGACAGATAAGGTGTTATAATGCGAAAGTTTAAAACACTTGTGACATGTTCTCAGAAATGTAATCTTTTTGTCCAATTTGGTTACATACATTTTTGAAAAACTTACATATACTTACTTACATACATTTTATAGCTTTTTCTACCTAAAAAAAATCATCACGCTCAGTCTTGAGGGTCTAAAGGTGTCCGCTCTGCTTTATGGTTTTATGGTCAACATTAACAAAACAATAACTACCTACATGTTGGTTACACCCAATGTCTTTGAGAATTTTAAACTCAGATGTTTCACTGCTTTTTTTTTTTTTAAGAAATAATAATAAAAGACTATATCTTTTTTCCACATGATATTTTTTAATTTAAGCCCCAGAAAAAATTATCAAAATGACTTTAAACTCAGCAATTGATAAATGTTCATTCAAGTAAATAGTTTTTGTGAATTAGTTTTTTTTTTATATGTATTTTTACTTTAATGAATCAGGACAAAAATGAGTGTCACTTCATTGACCCTTAGGACACATGGCCATAATATGCACCTGTTACACTCTGTTATTGTATTTTATGATGAATCTTGTAAAAAGAATCCACGTTATGATCATGAAAAGTTTTTTTTTCTTTCTAGATATAGATCTAGATCAAACATGTCGAAATCAAATTCTGACTGGCTAATCGCCCTTATTTAAAGTCTGTTATTTATCAAACATATTAAAATTAAATATGAAATATTTTACTTGCAAAATTAGTCAAATAAAAAATAAAAGTAATACATGACACAATTGATCTAAAGAGGACGGTAAGGGGGAATGCATGGTTTTACAAGGGGGATGCATTTTGGTATTTTTTGCAACAAAGGGGATGCCATCCCTTTGCATCCCCCCTTGATTATTAATTTCACCAGTGTAACAAGCATTTTTCCATTACAAGACATATATTTTTATGTATCATGAATGGATTAATAATATCATTAAGTTTACAGTATATTACAAATTTACACGATTACTAATTCCAATTCTATATTCTAATTCAATTCCAATTCTAATTCAATGCAAATGAATGAGAAACAAGCGAATAAAAGATATAATATATCCATATTTTGATTCACATTACAAATACATAAGGAATAAAGAACACATACTCAAGTTGTACATTGCAAGAACCCTCTAGCTGCAAAAGAATATATAAATAAACTCCAGCAACTTTCCTGGTGTCCAAATCCCAAGTTGGTGCATCCAATTCAAAAGGGATCATCCCTGTGCCTTATTCCCTTCAAAGTGAATTACCCTTCACTGTGAGAGCTTCAGTGGCTGAAAGGTGATAATGGTCAGTCAGAACTCACTTTTTAAGTGATTCTTATGGGAAAACTGGTTGGAAATATCCTACAGCATTGGATTGAGCTCCCTTCGAAGTGTCCTGTGAAGGCATGATCAGCGGCAGTTAGAACACAGCCAGATGTGCTGAACAGTTAGGGTGAGTGCTTTCCTACTAGAAATGATTTGATTGGACAAGGTTTCTCTACCTCTATGTGATGTCATGGATGTCCCCGAGTCTTTTTAGCCAGACGAGAGAGACTGCAGATGCTTATAATGCTTATTCTTTAAGTAAGTCTATCATCCCCACAAGTGTGTTTTTGTAATCAAATCAGTGTTTTTGATTGAATCTTTTAAGTGAACAAATTGTTCTTGTTTGCTTCCATTATTCTGGTGGTGAATGTCTCAGTGTTTTTTAATGAATCAGTTGAATCCATGATTCACAACACCATCCTCACAATAGGTAAAATCCCCCATTTGTCGCCACCTACTGGCTTAAATGTTTGTTTCTTCAATTCCTTGCTGCAGACTGTAGCGCGATGATGATGTGGTGGATCTAATCCTCTGCGTAATGGATTTTGGTGACGTAGTAAATGTTTTGGTTTTTAAATGTTACACTGAGTACATTATTACTTAGTACTTAAGTATTACTCTCAGACATTTGTTTAATATAGCTTAGCTTTTAAAATGGTCATAACCATGTATTTCGTAAATTACTTATTCTTGTTTTTCCTCTTCACCCACAGAACACAAATATATAAATTAAAGATGCAATATGTAACAATTTTCATGTAATATTTACCTTTTTTCGCCAATGTCTGAATGGCTTGTAATGCAACTTAAAAAACGAGCCCTTCCCGGACTTCGTAGGTTGCCTGTAGACTGATTATCATGCGAAGGGAGCAGGTCGCTTTTGCAGGGAAAATCCAAAGTACGTGACGTTTATGCGCGCTCCCGAGCTTGACTGGAAATGACACCCATTAAAAAATATTATGTGCACAAGTTATATTTACAATGATTTCTCTTTGTTTTCTTCAAACATCACTTCTCACATTTCATCTCAAGCATGCTTTGCACTGACACTTTTGTCGTCTTTGTGAACAAGTACGTGTCGTTTTTTAAACAGTTAATAGAAATAATTTTCACACAATACATTTTTACATAAAACACAAAAAAGTATTTTTTTAGATAAATTGAGTTGCGCCCCATGTTCAACAGGATTAACCAATAAGCGTGTCCTTTTCAAGTTTTAGATACACCTCGACCAATCATCAACATAAATGCCTAGCATGCCCTTCCTGCTAAATAAAATTGTTGGAAAGTGTCAGAAAGTAATAAACATCATGAGGAGTTTAAGTGGAGTGAAATGTGGGCAAACTTCTCATTTAAAACTGTATATGTGACATTGATTAGGTCTGTGATTGATTATGATGGGTCAGCATCAAAAACTTTATTGGAAAATATAAATTAGATGCAAGCTCAAGCTCTGAGGCAGTGCAGTGCAGCAGTAAAAACAACCTTCTTATCAGCTCTGCAGGTTCTGACAGGAGAGATGCTGCTAGAAATGAGAAAACAGCTAATGATTAATTACTGGGCCAATCTTAAAGGGCAAAATTGGTGATACAAGAAAGCTGGGAACAAGATAAAAGAAATTGTTTAGGATGGGCTAGTAAAATATATGCAAGATGAGCCCAACAGTTGTAATCCCAAAAACAGAACTGTGGGTACATAAAACACCACAAATAGTCATGCATATTATGTTTGAAATAAAGAAAGCAGGAAGAGGGTACATAGTTTTACCAACAGAATTTTCAATCCATGTCAGTGTTAATTACCTCCAATATATATTTACAGATGGGTCAAAAGATCCAGAGCATCAGACAACTGGAGCAGCATTTATAGAACCAAAATGGAAAGAAGTGTAAACGAAGTTCAAACTATTTGGGAGTATATCCAGTGGAAATCCTGGCAAAATGCATGGCTTTACAGTGGGTAGAAGAACAAAAACAAGGATCCATTTTAGTATGTTCTGACTCCTTAAGAGCTTTAAGCCTTTAAGCCTTGTTTAGAATTTTACAAGTACATACAATAATCATTCGAGAGGGTACAGTAATTAGGTTTATGTGTGGGTTCTGGCACATGTAGGTATAAAGGGAAATGAGGAGATGGATAAATTAGCAAAACAAACATTACAAAGAGAATCAATAACATTAAAAGTGGCATTAAGTCAGAAGTTAAAGCAGTAATATGGGGTAAAGCAATAGAAGAATGGCAAGGAAAGTGGAACAAACATATAGGGTTGATTTTTTTAATGCATAACCAATAAAGTTAATCAGAAAATAGGAAATATAGGCAAGTCAGGGAAAGGGGAAGTTGGTTACAACAGAATAAGGTTAAGACATTCAAATTTAAATAGTATACAAAAAATAATAGGAAAACATCCAGATGGGTTGTGTGAATACTCTCAGGTTGAGGAGAATATATCACATGTAATTACTGAATGCACTAAATATGATGGAGGAGTTGATGAAGACTGTAATTAAGGAGTACAGTATTAAGGAATTAACAAATATGTCAAGTTGGAAAAACAGTAAGAAAAAAACAAGAAAAACAGGATTGATTCGTAGAATTGAAGATCTGTTCCACACTCCGGAGCAGAAGGTGGCAGTTATTCACCATTTACTTTGGATGCCACCCGCCATTAAAAACCAAGAGGAAGATGGAAAAGAAGAAGATTTTTAAAGGCATGTTTGCTTGCTCAAATAGTTAAAGTGTAATTACAGTACAAAATAAATAACAATGTATAAACGTACTGTTTTAGATGATACTGCGGGACTTTTAGATGCATACATAAAAGGAATCGTGCACAGCAAGTGCTGAGAAGTTCAAAAATCGTGATAATAAATTTTGTGGAAAGGCACTTCACTTTGTTTGATACCTTTGTTTGATTTGCTTGACAACTTGGCTGGTAGTTCGGTAAAGTTGGGTATGTTCACAGATTCAAACTTACCGGATTAATAACTCATAAGTGAAACGTTGTTAAAACACAAACGACACCTCTTTCCAGCCGTAGTAAGGTATACAAAGAGCTTCAACCTAATTTTCATCTAAACGAGCCATCCTCCGAGCTTGACAAATAACATTGGTCTCTACGTGCAGCCGACTGTGAGACAGAGTGTGTAGGGACCATCTAAAAAGTGCAACACTGAAAAACGATACTGCAGCCGTGGCCAAAAGTATTGGCAGTGACATAAATGTTGTGCATCGCAATTTTTTCTGCTTCAGTTGTTGTGGTGCTGATTCACATTGTTAGATTATTGAGTGATCAGATGCATTTTAAATAATTGCAAAAAGCTTCATTGGCCCCAAAAATGTACTTGATCACAAAGGCCAAACATTTTTACTTGATCACAAAAACCCAAATTTCACAGTTTTTTGGTCCTGTCACAAAATGACCAGCCAACATAATTTCACTAATCATATCAGCAGCAACTGGGAAAGTGTAAACGATTACTAGACAGGTGAAATCACATTATTCTGATTGGATTATAAGAGCAGACTGATTGCTATAAAAGGAGGGAAGAAGTGCTTCCAATCATTGTGTTCTTGTTAGCAATGGTTACCTCTAAAGAAAGACGTGCAGCCATCATTGCGTTGCATCAAAATGGCCTCACCTGCAAGGAAATTGCGGCAAAGAATATTGCACCTGAAAGAACCATTTACCGCATCATCAAGAACTTTGAGGAGAGAGGTTCAACTGCTGTGAAGAAGGCTTCAGGACATCCCAGAGTGTCCAGCAAGTGCCAGGACTGTCTCCTCCTGAGGAGTCTGCTACGGAATCATGTCACCACCAGTACAGGGCTTGCTCAATATTGGCAACAGGTTGGTGTGAGTGCATCTGCACGCACCATGAGGTGAAGACTTTTGGACAATGGCCTGGTGTCAAGAAGGGCAGCAAAGAAGCCTTATGTCTCCAAGAAAAACATCAAGGACAGACTAAAATTCTGCTGGAAGTACAAGGATTGGACCGCAGAAGACTGGTGCAAAGATATTTTCTCTGATGAAGCCCCCTTCTGACTGTTTGGGACATCTGGAAAATCAATAGTCCAGAGAAGAAAAGGTGAACGCTACCATGAGTCTTGTGTAGTGCCAACAGTGAAGCATCCTGAGACTATCCATGTGTGAGTTGCTTTTCATCCAAGGGAGTGGGCTCTCTCTCAATTCTGCCCAAAAACACTGCCATGAATAATGGTATCAAAACATAGGCAAGAGTGATAATGAAGTGGCTCTGTGAACATTACATTGAAATTTTGGATCCGTGGCCAGGCAACTCCCCGGATCTTAATCCCATAGAGAACCTCTGGTCAATCCTCAAAAGGCGAGTGGACAAACAGAAGCCCATAAATTGTGATAAACTCAGAGCACTAATAAGGCAATAATTGATCGCAATCAGTCAGGATTTGGCCCAGAAGCTGATATACAGCATGCCAGAGCGAATTGCAGAGGTTATGAAGAACAAGGGTCAACACTGTAAATATTGACTCTTTGCATATATTGAATGTTTTTGCCAATAAAAGCCTTTAAAACTTGTGAAATGCTTTTCATTGTTTTCTAGTATACCATAGAAACGTGTTAAAATAATCTACAAATACTGAAGCAGCAAACTTTGCAAAACGCATAATGTATGTTTCTGCCAATACTTTTGGCCACGCTGTACAAAAATATTCAGTAACTTCACTCTTACAAAGTGTAGTGTCACAAAATCACTTCACGCATCAGTGGTCTCTTGTTGGTTATACTACAACACTTAGTTAGGAAAAATTTGCTTTTGAATAATTTTGTGAAATTGTTTGGGAAACATTTTCAGTAACTTCACTCTTACAAAGTGTAGTGGCACCAAATTCATGTCAAACACCAGGAGACCCCTGATGTTATACGAAACCACCTAATTTGTAAAGATTTTATTTGCTTCATTTTAACCAGAATAATTTTAGCATTGAAACCATGTAAGAAGGTGGCCTATTTGCTTTCCACAAACCAGAACATTGGTTTAGGCTTCTTTCATGAATTGACATACAGACTCAAACACATGATCCATCTTATATTTACTCAGCTGCTCCTTCTGAGAAGGATGACAATAGACTTTGTAAGAGTGAAGTTATTGAATATTTTTGTAGCATCGCTTTTCGGTATTGCACTTTTTAGACGGTCCCTGCACACTTGTCTCACAGCCAGCTCAGATTTTAGGATGAAATTTAGGTAGAACCTTACTAAAGAGGCATCGTTTGTGTTTTAACAACGTTTTGCTTATGAGTTATTGATCCTGGAAGTTCGAATCTGTGAATATATACCCAACTTTACAGAATTTTGACATTTTTATTGAAGTTATAGTTGTTTGCAGCCCCTTGTTTGTAGATTGCAGGGTGTCCTGTAAGATTCCATGGGGAGACCTACGGGCTCTGAGTTGCAGAGAGAGGCTAGTATGCAAGCAGCTGAGTGTGACAAAGAACAACTTTAATGACTATGAGGTGGAGTACCTTTTTTAATGACAAAAAATATAAGGTGAGTTAATAATGTTGTATTTAGGTATTGCTTGTAGGAAGACCCTGGGCTAGTTCATTCAGGGAATTTGTCACAACGTCTATATCTCAGGAATTATACAGTTTTGAGTTAAAGGTGCTCTTCGTAATTGTTTCCCTTATTAAAACATTTTACTCCTAAAGAAATTCATTGTCATTTTGAAATGTTTATGTACATAATGATGACTCACATGAGATGAAGACTCAAGTCAAATCAGGGTCCCCTCATGGGGTGCACCTTTAAATGTCCATTTACACAAATGTGTGTTTTCATTAGTAGGGGTTTTGTTTGTTAGTTTAAAAATTTTGGGTTGTGTATCAATACAGATTTCCTGATTTGATTTTGTTCCAATTTACAATCTCTCCATTAGATCCGATTTCGATAGAAACTGAATCATTTGACTATATTCCAGTTATGTCCATTTTGCCTACATATAAAAGAAATTTGCTCTCAGCTAATGCTCTAAATTATGTTCTTATTTGGTACATTTTGATAACATAAATAAAAAAAAATTAACAAAATATGCATTTAATTAGCTATTATTTTAACAGAAATACTTATCAAAACAACCAAAACTGAAACTTTCACTTTAAACTTTAAAGTAAAAGTAAAATGTAGATCTTGGGATGTTAAGAATCAATATCACTAATGTTCAATTGTAGATCACTATTTATCAGAAAATCAATATTTTTACCCTAAAAGCCTATAGGTCAAAACTTTTGTAAATTATAATACATTTTAATTATATTCTCGAAACTAAAATTCCAATTTCATCATATTTTTTCTATAGCAGAAGTACTGTATTTGTTGGTCAAATCCCTGGTTTGATAGTTTTATACATTAAGCTTCTACATTATTGTTGTTTCATGAATTTTTTTGGTGTTTCAAATTTTAAAGCCTATGAAGTCCCTATTGAAGTCTCATGGCAAATTGCATTAAGAAAACTTCCCCATAGCAGGTAAACGTTTGTTTAATGGCTTGTTTTTTCTTCTTCTGGGAAATAATGTTGGACTGTTCCCAAGACTAAATTACTATTCTGGGTTTGATATAACTGAAGCTCAATTGACAGCATTTGTGGCATAATATTGATTATCACAAAAAATTTATTTTGACTTGCCCTTCTTTTTCTTTAAAAAAAAAAAAATCTGGGTTCCAGTGAGGCACTTATAATGGAATTTAATGGGGACAATCTGCAAACATTAAAATACTCACTGTTTCAAAAGTATAGCCTCAAGACATAAACAATAACATGATGATTGTGATAAAATCACTTACTAACCATTTCTGTGTAAAGTTATAGCTTGCCATGACAATGTATTGTCAGCAAACCCTAAAATGACAAAAAATCATGATTTAAACAATATGTGATTTAACAGAAGAATTCATGTGTGCTTATATTAAAATAAGCTTCAAATTTCTGCCTTTTAAACCCTCAAAACTTTGGCCCCATTCACTTCCATTATAAGTGGAAGTGATATTATACAATAGTATATTGTAGCTGCTGTTTTTGCTCATTTTAAGAAAAGGAGAAACGAGTCGAAATAGTTTTTCATGATAATCAACATTATGCCACACATGCTGTTGTGATTGAGCTTAACTTTTATTGAACCCGGAATATTCCTTTATAGGTATACGCCTACAGAAATTTACGTTTAAAAATAAACCAATCCTGAGAAAAATCAACTGGAGTTAGAAGTGTGACAACTAGCCTTGTCTCCCCAATAACTTACTAACCTGTGACCTCATCACCATTTGTGCCACCAACTGCACCTTCTTTTGTCCCCTTATCCACTAAATTCATGTTCACGTTATGTCACTTAGTTCTGCTGCACTGTAACCTTTGTAATATTTTTTGTTCATGGTCGAGTATTCTTTCTGGTGAAGTGGAAGGGCTATGCCGAGTCCAAGAACACATGGGAGCCTCTCATAAACCTTAAATGCCCCATATTCTTGCACCAGTTCTGGCAAGACAAGAAGACAGCTCTGCTTGAGGCCAATGAGCCATTCGATTCTTTGAGTACCCCCATTGTCACCTTCCTCCTCAAGAAAGCCAAGCAGCGCATGAAGCTTCAGAAATGGGAAGACCTCATGAAACAGACCTGCAGGCACAAGGGCTGCATTTTTGTCAGTAATGAGGTTGTACAGACTTCACTTACATTTATGACAAAAAGTTTGTGAAAGGGGTTGAGGTAAACCCAGTGACAGTGGTATGTGAGTGTGAGAACTGCTTCTCTCAGTCTGTAAATGGCTGCTGTCCAGGGCTGATGAGTCATCGCAGGGCATGTAATGAAGCAGGCAGGTGAAATTGATGCCTGGGGTACCCATCTACGAGTGTTTCTCTAAGTGCCGATGTGGGCCAGACTGTGGGAATAGGGTTGTGCAGAGAGGTATTCGTATGATATGTGCATCTTCGAAACAGTCAATGAGAGAGGATGGGGTGTGCGGAGTGCACACCCCATCCTCTGCAGTGCATATACAAAACTGCCTTTGTTATGGAGTATCTTGAAGAGGTAAGCAATTTAAATAGTAAATTGAGGTAAGGTAAGGTTGAATCAAGGTATTTTGCATGAACATTCAAATTCATGAGGATTATTGTCAGTTGAGGAATACTGATCAAAGTAATTAGTCCTCAGTTATAGATAATGTTAGGATATTTAAAATCAAGATAGAAAGAAATACATCATGCTTTTTTAATCATAGATTTAATCATATTAATAAGCCAGGATATTTAAGATATAGCCAGTAAATTCACATTTCTGGTTTAAATTACTCCTATTAATTTTGTATTTAAAATTATAGGGGACATTTAATTTGAAAAGTATTAACACTTAAAAGACTAAATTATTACATGTGTAATAAAAGGACAATCAATGGTCTTATGCAAAACCAGTAGCGCAGAATATGGGCTTCTCATTATAATAACATTTATTGATGTTACTGAAATGATATGTTAATAATAGTTGTTTTAGCAAATCTGGCCTATGTTGCTGTTAAATTAACATTATATCACTTCACATAGCATTTAATTAATATATCTTTACCTATGTTTTTCCAGTGTGATCCAAACTTGCTGGTGTATAATGTTTTTATTGACAACTTGGATGAGCGACTTCCCAGAATCGCATTCTTTGTGAAACAAGGGATCAAAGCAGGAGAGGTCCTTATTGGGGTCGGCCTATAATTTTTGGTTAAATTCAGCCACAAATATTTATATCGGTTCATCCCTTAAAAAAAAAATTAATAAATTAACACTCATTGTCAAATCTTGTTTACGTTGTACTGTCTTCCTGTCTCTTTTGTTGTAGTTGATCGGGTTGATGCAGAGAGTTTAAAAATGGACTCAGTCGTCAGTCGAGCAGGAATTGAAGGATCACCCATCAAACGGATCCATATAGAGTTCAACTGTGTAGTGAAGAATTGACGGAAATATATGCGTTAATCCAGTACGTGCAGAGAATAGCACTCACATAGAAGCATGCATACAATGACAAGCATCAATATACATTCAACATTCTTAATAGTTAAAACTTGTATGTTTGAATATATATTTATGTTTTGATTTGTGTATATGTAACTTTTAAAACTTTTATTGATTTAACTTTTTATAGTGGACATTCAAAAAATAAACTTTGCTTTAAATAGAAAGTGTAAATAGTAGTGTTTCAAACTTAATTAAGTACATTCATGTTTTACATAACTTGAGAGTGTGTGGCCTTATTTTTTATTTATTAAGCATGAGCAAATGGCCTTTTATATATTCTTTTTATTGAAGAATTTGATAAAAAAAATAAAAAAATAAAATACAATTAAACTACTACGAATACTATGTGGAGTATTTATGCTCACTGCATGAATATGTAGTTTACGTTAATGTCTGTAGTGACCGCCAGGTGGTGCTATTGTATTCATATTTTCAGGTCTCTCCTAAGTCAATTTTATTCAAGCTTTATTTCTTATAATGTGAAGCAAATTAATTCACAGAATCAGTGGCAAATAGTAACTATACACGTAGCATCATCCTTCAAGTCAAGGAAAGTTAATAAAAATAAAAAGAAGCTGATATTTGAGGCAGCCAAAATAGCAGAAAGATCTTTATTTTTCATCTAAAAGCGATGAAAGATTATAGTAGTCTGAAGTTTTGAGTTTTTTTTAATTTTTTTTATGCATACAGGTAAATATTCTACAAGAAAGTACAATTAGAAATATACAAAAACAAATTAAACTATTACCTATATTTGCTGTTTGAGATTTGGCAGGTCAGATTCATTGATCTTTCTGTGGAGACTAAGGTAAATATTTAATACAAGGACAAATGTAGTCAAAATCAAGCATTTCAGTAGCCAGTTGTTAAAGGAATATTCCGGGTTCATTGCAGGTTAAGGTCAATTGACAGCATTTCTACTCATCAAACAGAACTGGTGTAAATCAATCAGGTTTGTAGGCCTCCTTGCTCTCATATGCTTTTTCAATTCTGCCCACAAATTATCTATCAGATTAAGGTCAGGGTCAAATGTGACGGCCATTCAAATACCTTGACCTTGCCATTTTGCCACAACTTTGGAGGTATACTTGGGGTCATTGTCCATTTGGAAGACACATTTGTGACCGAGCTTTCTCTGATTAAACTGTTTTACTAATTCAATGAGTTAACAAAGAAAAACAAAACATGTATTCACAGAATCAACGTTAAACACCTACTATTACCCCTCTCAATGCCCAACCCCACCCTGACCCTCAACATACACCCCTGTGGTCACACATGAGTAAACACACACACAAAATAATAATAATAATCACACACTTATGAAGCCATACTTCTCTCTCCACTGGCCCTCTCCGAGAGCCCTCCAAGAATGCCAAATAGCTGCCCCATTTCGATTAAACATATCCAAGTTCCCCAGCCTTCAAGATGACACTTCCTCAAAAGCCGCCACCCTCCCCATCTCCATGCACCACTCTTGAAATGAGGGTGCTCCAGCCAACTTCCATCCCCTTAAAACAATCTGGCTGCCGATCATAACACCGGCCAGGACCCATTTTTTATTGTGTTTATCCCCTATATTGATGACCGCCCATCTCCTGATATACAGAGTCTGGGGCAAAATACAATTTTAGTGTCCAATACGTCACACATAATACTCTTAACCTTCAACCACGATTCTTGTATTTTAACACTCCAACAAAAACACGGGTTGTATCTCCATCTTCTGAATGGCATTGCCAGCTGGAGGAAGTGAGTTTAAGACCAAGCCTATACAATAAAGAGGGGGTCCAATAGAATCGATGTAAAATCTTGAATTGCATAAGCACCCTTGCATCTCTAGATGCAGACTTGATGTTTTTTAGAATCCTAGCCCACACTCCCTCCTCCAACACCAAGTTTAAATCTCTTGACAGAAGTTAAAGCTCTGTCCCCCAGACTCTAAATTAGCAGAGAGTAATACAGTGATGACCCATGACCTTTTCCAAAAGCAGTAATCACCACTGTCAGAGTCTCTGCCACTTTAGGGGGGTGTATGCTACTCCCAAATATAGTACAGAGCTGGTGGCACAGCTGTAAATACCTAAAGAACTGAGATCTGGGAATCCTACTATGATGAACCAAATCTTCAAAGAATCTCAACTTTCCACTCTCATATAGGTCACCAAGCGTATTAACCTCCCTCACAATCCACTCTGTCCAGCAGAAAGGGGACTTATTAATACATAATTTTGGGTTCATTCATATTGTTACGTTCTGCAGCATATTTCATTTGTGTTTTCTTTCCTCTCATTCATCTTTACTATCATGATTCTTAGGTTCAGTGATTGGTTATTCATCTTGTCAATCATCATTAGTTAACGTGATGACACCCCCCTCAAGAAACCCATTCGGACTCTCCTTCCTCTCCTTGAGAGGAAAGAGGCTTGTTTATCTCTTGTTTGTGTTTGGACTGATTGATGTATTAGTGAGACAACCATTTTGTTGTTAAAGTTGTATTTCATAATGGTTTAATTTTCCTTTTCAAGTTTGTTACTAGGTTTATCTGTTGTGACATTGCTTCACTTAAATCACTCATTCAAAACTAACTTTCTGGACTTTGAGAGGAGAGATAAGGTAGCATGTCACGTGATCTACACTACACTACGTAGCATTTGAGTTTGTCTAAACACACCAGGTAAGGAATGGGCGCTACCCTCTGTATTTATGATGTTTGTTTAGTTAGTGTAGTTTAGGTATTGTTTTCATATTTTTATTTTCTTTGTTAGCTTGAGAAGATGTAAGAGAGAAGTTTTTTGTTGATTTCTTTGCTTTAGCCCCGCTCATTGTCCTTCACTCCTTTGTCAGGTTTGACTTTGTCTTACCATTTGTACATATTCTGTAAATATTTGTTTAAAGTTTTGCACCATAAATATGATTTGGTGTATTGCTATGATTTTGTTACAAAAGAAAGAATTATAATTAGCAGTTACCCATATCTGTCTCTGCCTGATTCATTCCATCATGCAAGTTATCGGTAACTGAACCCATTTTCATTTTATTCTCTTAATTTAGTTAAAATTTATCAATTATATGTTATGTGGTCTTATTTCCCTAGACAGCTAAAAGGAGGACGTAACACATATGCTCGAGGCAACATTAAAATATATGTCTGAATTAAACACACTGGACACTTTTGTCCATACCAAGTACAAACGCTAGATAACTGGGTGTAATTTAACCTCTACGATTAGTTTGATAGAAAGGCTTTGCAATGGCGAAATAGGGGCAATAAATTCCTGTTCAATACAAAACCAGGTAGGGTCTCTATCAGGTGGAAGTGACCAATGAGCCAAATGTCTGCGACGGAATGCATAATAATAAAACAAATTCTTGGGTAGGCCTAGCCCACCTTTTTCAATTGGCCTATGCAACTAACTGAAATGTAATCTAGGATGCTTACCATTCTAAATCGCTATTCCTTCGCTATGATATCAAATTGTTTGAAATCAGAGAGGGGGTCATCTATAGGGAGAGACTGTAACAGTTAGTTGAATTTTGGAATACAATTCATTTTTATAACATTAACCTTTCCAATCAGAGATAAATATAATTAAGCCCACCTCTCACGAAAACCTTTTTATTTAAAGGCCAAAATTAACTCTAACTAAAACACACAAATTTGCTGGGAATACAATACCCAAAATACATAATGCCCTGTTTGGGCCACTGGAAGGCACCCGGCTGAAAAGCGTTACATTGCAGTATGCTTTCAGAGTAAAATCTTTGTATTTAGACCAATTAACTCTGTATTTCGAGAACTTAGAAAAGGAGTTAATAATTATTTGGAGGCAAGGCATAGATCTTGTAGGTTCTGAGACGAATAATAGTAAATCATCTGCATAAAGTAAAAGCTTATGCGCCACACCTCCAGCCACCACCCCCCGGAAAAGCATCCTCCTTTCTTATCGAGGCTACAAATGGTTTCAGAGCAAGCCAGAATAATAATGGGGAAAGGGGGCAACCCTTCCCGGTGCCCCTATAAAGGAATCTATTCATTTGTACCACCGCTACCGGGGGTCTATAAAGTAACTTAATAGAACCAAAAAAATATTCCCGAAGCCATACATTTCCAAAATCTTAGAAAAGATAATCCCATTCTACCATTTCAAACGCCTTTTCGGTGTCAAGTGAGATGGCAGTGACCTGAGACAGATCATTCGCCACTGACAACATGATATTGATGAAACGCCTAATGTTATCAGAAGAGCTACGGACCTGAATAAATCCCACCTGATCTATATATCATGTATAAGAGATGTCATAACTTAATCGGTTAGCCAAAAAGTTTGACAATATTTTAACATCTAGCTGGATTAGCGAAATTGGATAATAATTCTTACACTCACTTGGATCTTTGTTCTTTTAAAGAATCGGACTGATCCGGGTTTGCATCATGGTTGGCGGAAGCTTTCCATTCTTTAATGATTCCATATAAACTTCTAGCAAAAGTGGAGCCAGTTCTGTAGCATAAGATCTATAAAATTCAGCAGCAAAGCCATCTGACCCCGGAGCATTGCCTGTAGGCAAGGCCTTAATTACCTCGCCAAGCTCCTTTATGGTTTGCTCAGAATCAATAGAATGTTTTTGCTCAGCCGTCTGTTTCGGAAGTTCTAATAGTCCCACAAAGTTTCTAATATCCTCATTAGTAGACTAAGACATGGAACTATAGAAATCAAGATAGAATTCCTTAAAAGCATTATTAATATCAATGGCTGAGGTTAATATTTCACAACCAGCATGTTTCACTGAGGGAATGGTAGAAAAAGACTCTGTTTTATATATCTAGCCAAAAGTTTTCTTGCCTTGTACCCTGACTTAAAATATGACTGTATTGCACTGAATAGCCAAAACTCCACCTTCTGTGAAAAAAATTGTATTATATCTGTATTTAAATTGGGTCAATTCTCTGAGGCCATCAGACAACATTCGGCGCTTCAGTTCTGCCTCTGCACTTTTAATATTCGTTTCCAACTCCACGACTTCTCGTGCTTTGGATTTTGTGGTGAATGAGGCATACTGTATGATCCGGCCCCTAAGAACCTCCTTAAGTGTCTCCCAATCCACATCTACAGAGGATACTGAGGACCAGTTGGTCTCCATATAAACACTGACTTCAGCTTTTAACATTTGTTGGAATTCAGGATTTTGCAAAAGGGATAAAATAAAGCTCCAACAATATGATTTCCTTTTCTCCAAATGCGGCAACACCTCTAAACTCCTCTAAATGTTTCCAATTGTGCAATCAACAACAGATGAAATGAGGAACATAGAAATGTTAAAAATCTATTCTAGAAAATAATGTATAGTTCCTACTGGATGGGTTCAGAAGTCTCCAAATATCTGTAAGACACATCATGTGAAGCGTCAATGTTGCTCTATGGCAGTGCTTCTCAATTATTTTCTGTTACGCCCCCCCTAGGAAGAAGTAAACATTTCGCGCCCCCCAACTCTCCGCCGCGACTGTAAATAGTATCATTTGTCTATAAAATTGTTTAAAGTACACCTCTGCATAACATTGTATCCTTATTAACATAAAAAAAAGAAATATAAATCAACTTACAACAAAGAATAACATTATTAACATTGTTTTTTAGTCTGTAACAGAAAAGACTTAAAGTGCATCAATTTGCCTGAAATTTAAAAAAAAATGCAATCCTTATTTAAACTGTAATTTTTTTTGACCATTTGATACAAAAATGTATTTTTTATATAATCAATAAATAATAATAAATTCAAATTGATCAGCAACATTAACTCAGGAGCACAATATATAAAACACTTTGACCTATAAAACAAAAATGAATAAAACAATTTGTGCTGATTTTTTCTTTTTATCAAAATGGACGATTGTTGACAATATTCGGCACGTTTTCGCTGAAAAAACTCAAGCGGCTTATCAGCGTGATTGGGGTGTAATGTCTTTATGTGACGCCTTAATTTATTTGGCTTCATGCTGTTCGCTGCCAACATTTTTAGACACAGTAAACATACCGGTCTTTCCTCATCTCCCACCGTTGTCACAGTGAAGCCAAGCGCTACATACGCTTTGTCATATTTCCTTGTCTTAGCTTTCGGGAGACTTATGTTTTTCTCATTATCTCCGTCTTTCTCCGTCTTTCTTTTCATCCCCGTTAAATATTTTTCCATGGTGTCTCATGGGTTTGTTATCTGCACTTCATATCTCCGGCTCTGTGCTGTGAGTTCTTCTTCGTTGCAAAAAAAGCATGTTCCCCGGGGTCACACGCGCCCCCCCGGCATCGCTCCGAGCCCCCTCAGGGGGGCGCGCCCCACTATTTGAGAAGCACTGCTCTATGGGGATTGCACACTTTTGCTTCACTATGATCAAGGCCAGATTTCATCAAAAGATTAAAGTCTCCTCCCAGTATTATGTCATGAGGGGTGCCAGCGGCTTACAACATCCCTTCAAGATCTATAAAAAAGCCCTGATCATAAACGTTAGGTGCATATATATTAGCCAAAATAAGACTTTCCCCCTGAATTTCTGCTAAAACAATAATTAATCTAATTTATCTTTAATCTGTTTGAGACATTTGAATTGTGAATGCTTACTTATCAATGTAATGACTCCCCTGCTCTTACTTGAGCCAGCACTAAAGAAAACATGTCCACACCATATCTTCCCAAATGTTTCTGCTTCCTGTGAGGAAAGATTTGTTTCTTGAAGAAACACTATATCATATTTCTTACGCTTAAGAAGAGAAATAACCTTCCCTCTTTTTATGGAGTGCCCCATCCCATTCACATTCCACGTGGAGAGAGACAATCCACTCATATAAACATTTGACATTTTGACATTATGATAAAAAAAATAGATTGTGTCAAAAACTAAATTATAAAGACCACATCCTAACATTAGTGCAACAATCAAACCCAAAACTTCCCCTAGAACCAAACTAACAGAAAAAGAAAAATGTGTGCATTAACCCCACGCACGACAATGTCAACTAGCGTCGATCCCTCTAAACCTCTAAACAGTCCATGTGCACCACGAGAGCCCCCACGACAAACTTGCCATTGGATTGCTCAAGTCTGTTGTTTCTATAAAAAATTTGTGAGACACAATTACACAACAAATGATAATCTATAAAACAAACTCCAGCCAATAGGCAGAATAAACACAAAGAACTTAGATTCATCCATATTACTTTCCCGAGGTGTGTTACTCCACAAAAACAAACTCCTGCCACTACGCGGAACCAGCACCAAAATAATAAAAACACATTAAAAAAAAGGGGGCACGTCATGAGTCAAACGAACGTTCAGTGAGCTGGCCCATTCGGCTGCTACATGAGTGCAACAAATGACCTAAAAGAGTTTCTTGCATTCCTTGAATTTATCACGTTTGTCTCGAATTTTCAAAGTCTGGGAACAAGAAAATGCTGTCCTTCTTTCAAAAACACCTTTCTTTACTCTTCGTTTCGCATAACACAAGATCATTATCGGATGATCTCAGAAATTTGGACAAAATTGATCGAGGCTGTGAGCTCGCACGATTTCCAGTTTATGGCCTGTTATGTCAAGCAGATTCGGAAAGAGCCCAACCAGGAATTTCACCATATCCTGACCCTCTTTGGTCTCAAAACTTCCAACGATTTGTACATTATCCTGCCGGCTACGGTTCTCCATGTCCTTCAATGTCTCCCAGACATGTTCCAAATCCACCTTGGTCACTAGCGGATTAGCAGATGATTCCCTATCTGATGACTCCAGATAATTGATCCCTTTCTTGACATCCCCCACTCTTGAAACCACCTCAGAGAATTTTGACGCCATGGCAGTGATCAATCAACGTATTAGAGCAAGATCCTGCAAGTCAGCAATGACCTTCATCAGCATTGCCGACATGTTCAGCATCTCTAGCTGAATTCCCTCATTTCTCTGATCAAATTGGCTCCCGGGCCCACAGCCTTCTCGGGGTGTCAGCTTGAGCACATAAGTGATTTTAATGTCTAAAGAGCCTGAGGATTTTGAATTCTTTGACATATTGTCACCCTAGAACAATTATGGAACAGAGTGTATCGAATCTCACTGGTTTATGTCATTAATAGTGTTAAAACTAGCAAAGTAGGCAGAGCTCGCCGTTCACATGTCCAAACCTTGTATGGCATCACGTGACTCTTATCGTGACCGAGCTTTAACTTCATGGCTGATGTCTTGAGACGTTGCTTCAATATATCCATACAATTATTCTTTCTCATGATGGCATGTATTTTGTGAAGTGCACCAGTCCCTCCTGCAGCAAAGCACCCCCCACAACATGATTATGCCACCCCCATGCTTCACAGTTGGGATGGTGTTCTCCAGCTTGCAAGCCTCACTATTTTTCCTCCTATGACCATTATGGCCAAACAGTTACAATTTTGTCTCATCAGACCAGAGTAAATTTCTCCAAAAAGTAAGAACTTTGTCCTCATGTGCACTTGCAAACTGTAGTCTGGCTTTTTGATGGCAGTTTTGGAGCATTGGCTTCTTCCTGGCTGAGCAGCCTTTCAGGTTATGTCACTATAGGTCTCGTTTTTACTGTGGATATAGATACTTATCTACCTGTTTCCTCCAGCATCTTCACAATGTACTTTGCTGTTGTTCTTGGATTGATTTGCACTTTTCACACCAAAATACATTCATCTCTAGGGATCAGAATGCTTCTCTTTCCTGAGCGGTATGATGGCTGCGTGGTCCCATGGTGTTTACACTTGAATACTATTGTTTGTACAGATGAACGTGGTACCTTCCGGTGTTTGGAAATTGCTTCCCAGGTTGAACCAGTCTTGTGGAGGTCTACAATTATTTTCTGAGGTCTTGTCTGATTTCTTTTGATTTTCCATAATGTCAAGAAAAGGGGCACTGAGTTTGAAGGTAGACCTTAAAATACATCCACAGGTACACCTTCAAATCTCTGCACCTCCTATCAGAAGCTAATTGTCTAAAGGCTTGACATAATTTTCTGGAATCTTCCAAGCTTCTTGAAGGCACAGTTTACTTAGTGTATGTAAAGTTTTGTCCCACAGGAATTGTGATATAGTCAATTAAATGTGAAAAAATCTGTCTGTAAATAATTGTTGGAAAAAATTATGTGTTGTGCACAAAGTAGATGTGCACAAATTATGTGTTGTGCACAAAGAAAAACGACTTGCCAAAAGTATAGTTTGCTAATATTAAATCTGTGGAGTGGTGGGGGGGCCTGGATAGCTCAGCGAATATTGACACTGACTACCACCCCTTGAGTCGCGAGTTCGAATCCAGGGTGTGCTGATTGACTCCAGCCAGGAGTCACTAAGCGACCAAATTGGCCCGGTTGCTAGAGAGGGTAGAGTCACATAGGGTAACCTCCTCGTGGTCGTGATTAGTATTTCTCTCAATGGGGCATGTGGTAAGTTGTGCATAGATCGCAGAGAATAGCATGAGTCTCCACATGCTGGGAGTCTCTTCCTTGTCATGCACAATGAGCCACGCGATAAGATGCGAGGATTGGCGGTCTCAGAATCGGAGGCAACTGAGACTTCCTTCACCACCCGGATTGAGGTGAGTAAACAACAAATATGTGGAGTGGTTACAAAATTAGTTTGAATGACTTCAACCTAAGTGTATGTAAACTTCTGACTTCAACTGTACAATGGTAGTGAATGGGGCCAATTTTTTAGAATTTAAAGGCAGAAATGTGAAGCTTATAATAAATTAAAAAAAAGCACTTTACATTAATTATTGTTGAAACTCATATATAATTTGAGTTGTACATTTGTTAAAATGTCATTTTTACAGTCGTTTTAAGTTTTGCTGGCATTAAATTGTCATGGCAAGTTGTAAAATTGGATATAACTTTAAACAGAACATTTTTGCTTATCAAACTAAAATCATGTTAACACGCATATTGTTTATGTCTTGTGGCTATGCTTTTGACACATATTTTTAAGTTTACGGATTGGCGGGATTCACTTCCATTGTAAGAGGCTCACTGTAACCCAAATATTTGCTTTTTTGAACCCAGAATATTCCTTTAAAGGGACATATTCACCAAAATATTTTCTTTCTTCAAATTCTCTCTTAATGTACTCACTCTCATGTCATCCCAGATGTGTATGACTTTCTTCTGCTGAACACAAACAAAGATTTTTAGAAGAATATTTCAGCTCTGTAGGTCCATGCAATGCAAGTGAATGGGTACCGACATTTTGAAAAAAGTAAACCATTAGACTTAATTAGATAATTAAGTCCTTTTTTTACCTATAAACTCTCCTCCCTGCCAGTAGGTGGTGATATGCACAAAGAATGAAAATCGCCAAAAACAAAAGAAAAAGAATATGAAAGTGAAAATGGAGATTTATGGTAAAAAAGGACTTAAATATTTGTTTCTCACCCACACCTATCATATTGCTTCTAAAGATATAGATTTAACCACTGGAGTCTTATGGATTACATTTATGCTTTCTTTATATGCATTTTGGAGCTTCAAAATGATGGTACCCATTCTCTTTCGTTGTGAGGACTTACAGATCTGAGATATTCTTCTAAAAATCTTTTGTTTGTTTTCAGCAGAAGAAAGAAAGTCATACACATCTGAGATCACATTAGGGTGAGTAAATGATGAGAGAATTTTCATTTTTGGGTGAACGATCCTTCTAACTGTGGGTGAAAACTAGTATTTGTTTATGAAATAGGCTTTTCAAATAGATGTAGTCTAAATCCCTATGCATTCTGTATTATGAATATGCAAGAAGGAAGTGGTAAACCTTTCACTTAGAGTCGGCTGGCCTTGCCTGATCTCTGGCCTGAAGACCCAGCTTGGTTCAGACAGACAGTCACCTCAGCTTTAGCCTCGTATGAGGATATCAGATTCCTCCCGGTAGTTTTTACATTTATCCACACATGTTTTTCCGTACCTATTTTTAATCTATAACCTAATCATTCATTTAATCTATAACCTATTCATTACCTCTCCAAGAGGAGACTGGCAAACATTAATCAGTTGACCTCACACATATGGCTTGAGCATCTAACCATGGCCAGTCTCACACTGGGTGGATTAATGTTCATCCACCACACAAAGCTGATCACTTCACTGCTGATCTCATATGGAACATATTAGTCAAGTTCAGATTGCAATATGTGAGTTGGACAATGCCAGCCAACCTGTTTCAATTATTATTTTAAGGATTAATATACCCAAATTGACTTGTATACCCATAAACAACATATGAATGCACATCCTAAACTGTAAAACTGTCAAATGCTGAGTATGTGAGAATCTAAATGCGGTAAATTGCATCTAAATGAAAAATCAAAAGCATACATATCTTTAACTTAGTTCATCACCAAAATATATTATAACCACAATACAAATATAATTTGGTCTAAGAAGCTATAGGAATTCTTTCCTGCATACAGACACTTTTTCACCGACTCACATTGGCTCTCCTGTAGTACAGAATCAGCAATACATTTCAGGTAGATAAAGGTCAAAGGTCAATTCCATGTCTGCAAGGTGACAAACACTATGAAAGTAAGGAACATGCAGTGCTGTTGTATCACTATTCATAGCTTCCCTAAAAATCTAAATTCTGTCATAATTTACTCACCTCATGTTGTTCCAAACTCATATGACTTTCTTTCTTATGCATTATACAAAGTAGAAATTTGAATGAATATTCCAGTTTGTGTCTTCAATACAACAGCGGTTAATGGTGACTCACTTTAAATCTTAACCTCGTGTGACCCTGTGTCCACATATGTGGACATTGTATTTTGACTTTGCTATACGCAACACATAATTTAAAATAATAAAAACCAACTGAATGCAGTTCACAAGAACATAGACTGTCATTTAAGGGTTAATCTTATGGCACACAGTCACGTGACGCAACAGCATTGATTTCCTTGAAGAATATAGTTTGACATGCCGCTTTAAAAAAAAAATCACACATCAGCACTTTGATAAACATGATGTCTACATATGAGGACACTGGCACTGCATTTCCTCAGAAAAAACATGTTAGTTATTTTGAATAACTTTCAGCTCTAACACATTCTGTGGGTCATTTAGCTTTATTTTAATATACATTTTGTTATGTTTAATTTTCTTATCTCTGTGCAATATGATTGTATTCATTATCATTAGTAAATGCATTCCTATATTTACTGTGCATTTTCACACTGAGAATAAATGGGTTCATCCAACAGCTGAAAAATTTTGCTTTCATATGCTTTAAATGAAGTTAAGATGAAAATAAGGCACATTTTCAACTGTTCTGAGACCAGCGCAGGCAGAAAGCACACTGGAGGTTAAGCCATTCACTAAATAGTGAGAAAGGGAGAATCCCATAATGCATTCAATCCTAAAATCCAAATAAAATTCAGTTTCTTGCTGCAGATGATGTTTGGACCACTCAACATGTTAGGCAGACATGGCACAATGGTAATCAGTACATAGATTCATAATTTACAATGCTACCTTTTATTTTAACATGGTTGGCAGTGATTGGATGATGCTGGACATTACTTTGAATAAGAATTATTTATTCAACTTTACAGAAAATCAGCCTAAATGTCTGTAACGTCTCAAAAGCAGTCCTGGACACAATAAATTATTAGATAAAAACAATCTGACTTTCTATAGCTTAGTGTTATTTAAAATTTCACAACGTAGTCTCGCTATTGGCTCTAGAAAAGTTTTTTTTGCTTGTTTATTAGGTGCTACAAGTTACAAATCAAAAAGGGGACATGGAAAATGAACACAGCAGTCACGCTTGTGTAGGAGGTTAAAAAAGGATATTAAAGTATTAGAAAAATCACAATTTTTGAGAACAAATGGCTTATATTTCAGGTTGTTTCTCACAAAAAACAGTTTTATGCTTTCAGAAGATTTGGAATTTGAGTCACATGAACTATATTTCTGATACATTTGGGGCTTTTTTAAGCTTCAAAGTGATTCATTAAAACGTTTATTTTTGTGCTCTGCATAAGACACAAAAGATATTGTGATTTGGAAGAACATTAAGGGGAGTTAATTATGACATTCTTTTTCTTTTTGAGTGAACTATATCTTTTAATTTCTTTATGAATTTTTCTCAGCCAGAGCCTTTCTTTTTATGTTGTGAATGGTTTGTCAGAACAGAGTTAGGCAATGTTGTGTTGTAGAATTGAGAATACAAGAAAAAACGCATTATTATACCATTTAAAAGAAAATTACATTTCTTACACCACATTAACAGTCAAAAATGCAACAAAAGTAAACTTTTATTGTCATGTTGGGGAAAAAAATCCTGTTGATTTACAGATCAAGATATCTGAAAGCGGACTCATGTTTTCTTTCTCATTTTTTTTTCCAGATTTGGCTATACCCCCTCATACATCATGAATTCACATATCAACAACTCCTGAGTTGCTCAACTAAAACTTCAATATGGACAGAATTTTGGTGGATTATTTCTTTTGCTCTAGTAATAGTTAGTTGTATGTGCAACCTGTAATATCTAGAGGCTGTTTTATGAACGTTTTTGCATACATTCATGTTATTTTTTATATAAATAAAACATTGGCTAAAATAAATCCATATGAATGTATGTTCTTATCTGCTTTATACCAGGCCCATTATTAAGAATAATTCCTTTGGTAGGGTATAATGGAGTTTTCAGAAGTATTTTTATGCATTTCTTCTCTAAATATGAATGGTAAATTCTATAAATGATTTCTTAAGTAACATTTGCTTTATTCAGATGAAGTCAAATTCATCTTTGAAAAGATATATGGATTTGTTTGTCTTTAAAATATCACAAAGTTGCTTTCAAAACATCTGTTACATCAGCATAATTAAAACAGGGTTTTTTAATATGCAATTTCATTTGTAATTTTTGTTTACTTAATTATATAGGATAGTTTGTGCACAAGACATACTCTTTCAGTTTTCTAAATTGTGGAAAAAAGACTCCTCAATGGTAGATAATGTAAGTGTTCAGAATAAACAAGAATGATCAATTAGAGGCTCAAAAATAATCACTGAGCTTGCCTGTTGAAAATCTAATGAGCATCCTGAATATTAGTATTCATTTGCAAGATATATTTCTCTCCGATTCATTTGCATAACAATCTTCAGCAATTATTGTAACAGGAATTGCCAAAAATGTATGATAACTATTTCATGTCTGTGAATAAAGAAAATGAAGCAGTCTGTTTTTATGAATGTTTACAGCATCCCAAGATAAATGTGTAAACAAGGTTTAAACACTCTATTAAAAATAAAATGCTATAAATGTATATATGTTGTGACACTGTATTCCTACCGGGCTATTTATTTTTGTTAAGAACAACAATTGTATTTTAAAAAATTGTTTTTGTAAAAACTTAAATTCTCTCATCATTTACACACGTCATGTTCTTCTTTCTTCTGTGGAACACAAAAGGATGTGTTAGACTCCAATTTCATTGTATGGAAAAAAGATAAAATGAAAGTGAATTGTTAATGAGCCACACATTCTGTCTAACATCTTCTGTGTTCCACTTAAGAAAGTCAAATGTGGTTGGAACAACATGAGGGTGAGTAAATGATGACATCATTTTCATTTTTGGGGTTAGCATTATGTTTGATCCATGTCATGTATTTCCATGTTGACCTAACCAACATTATATCCTACCTACCATATCCTAAGGCTCAGCGCTTTGCAATGCCAGTAATGATGTTTACAGCTTTAGAAATTTTTGTTGATCAACTACAGGAGTGGTTCCCATCAGACGGTTTATCTGACCTTTCACATTTTCTCAATTTAATGAGTACCCAGTTCCACACACTCATATTCATCAGCATAAACACTCACACACACATGCGTGGTAAAAAGATGATGATCAAGGGTTGTAACCCCACCCTTCACTCCACCCCATTTTAAGTTAGTGCGTTGTCTATATAATACACATGAAATTACACAAGAGGTTCACAGTTAATTTACAAAAGATAAGATGCCTGAAGCAACTAAAAATGTTCTACCAGGCATTTTTGCTCATTACAAAATCACATCCTTTGCACCTGACCCAAACACCAACCCAAGCAATTTCCTATTCACATGTGAATACACAATAGCTCAAACCTTCATTCATATACAGGCCCACACTCCAACCCCCTCCCAAAGACAATAAGAGGAAAAAAGTCTCAAAGAAATCCTTAAGAATCCAAGAAGTTCCTTTTAATTCCACAGAAAATCTATTTTCACGTGTCACATTGTTGTTTTTTTCCTTAAATTCAAGTCTCTCCAGAGAACTGCTCAAAATTGTACACCAGTGTGTCACAATTTGCAGATTTGTTATCAGTAACCCTGCCGACGTTGGAGTCTTCTCACCCGCAACCCGCAGGCTTGTGATGGGGAGCGAGACATGTCCTCTGCTAATCCCCGAATACACAGTGTTGTGTTTTCCCCAGCATATGTTTCATTCTAATTTATTGGTGTTTTTAGAAGCATATAGCTTTCAAATCATTCTTGCATTGGTAACATTAAACCATGGTAATGGAGTAAGGCATAAAATGCAGAAACAGAAAGAATACTTATTTTTCTTTTGATAATAGATGTTGTAATAAATTTCAGCTGCTATTCTGTTTTGCTTTGTTCTTGCAATGACAGATTTCAGAAAAGAATGTCTGATCACACCTACCACAGAGAGATGTCATGTGTGTTTTCCCCCTTTTAACATTCAAATATTACAATCTCCATTGGTCAGCATTCCGATTCAAGTCAAAATATGCTAGAGAAATCAAGTTACTGGATAAATCATTTCTTGTGGTTGTGTGCAAGTTGTGTGCAAAATCTTAAGGTAAACTCATTTGACACTTCAACCAATTTGCTTCTAATAAGATAGAATACTTGTAAATGTAACATTCCTAAAACAGTTAAAAAAAATTCTAATTTAAAACACATTCATAATTTCATTACAAGAATTCAGTCTTAAAATGAGATTTTTGATTAATACTGTGAGAAGTGAACAGGAGGCTGGATTTCACATGTATTATGTCATACTGCAATCCAGCACAAACATTCAACTTTAATTTCTTTGTTCCCACCTAACCAACTTCTTATTTCCAGAAAATCCATTCATCATGTATTAGTCTGTAATACACAGTAAAAGCAAAGAAATACCTCAACTACAACCCACCTATGTGAAAAGCGGAATTATTTCCCCTCAAAGATATACAATATTTCAATATGTTAATCACATTTTTAAATTGTTTACATTTTTTATCGATCTGATATGCTATTAAACTTTCATTCAAGTAATTCAAAAAGCAAAAGATTAAGTAACCTCTCCTCTACAATATCTTCTGAATCATTTGGAAGGCTAAAAGGTCAGTTAGTTTAACCAAAGTAGATTATTATCTGTTCAGTATATTCACTCAGTCTCTAAACCTTGCTTGTAATCAAAAGTTGTCTCCATGTTAAGAGACCAATTACAGTAAAGTACTGTTGTCTTAATAATTTATTTTATATCTTTACCTTTTCTTGGTTTGAATATCAAAGGACTGGTCGCATATTCAGATCCAGCTCTGAACATGATAATGGCATGAAGTAGTTTTGTGCAAAGCAATGAAATATTTATAATAAAAATGAATTGAGGCAAATAAAACAACAATAAATTACAGCAAATATGTAATTAAAGTCACTCAGGGAAAGAGCACCTGCAAACCTGAATAGGCATTATTTCATTGAGATTCATATTTTCAGTCAGCCCCTTTTATTTGTATCATCCCTTTAAATCAACTAAGAAAGGAACAAGCATTATTTTTCATGGAAGTTTCTCTGTTTATATATATATATATATATATATATATATATATATATATATATATATATACTGTTGTTCTATTATCATTCCTACCTGAAATTGTAGAAACTTTATTACCATTCCTATAGAGGCTTATGCTTGTCTCCTGGCACTCATCCTTAAAAATAGTTTAATCTCAAGTTTGTTTTGCCCTTAAAGTTAAGGTAATATACATGCATGTTAAGTATTTTTGAATAGTTAGTTTAAATAAAACAAATTACTCGGTCAAGAGTGCAGCTGTTCACAAGGCATGAATAATACATTTTTGTTAATTTTTGTTTTGAGGCCCTTAGGATCTTTGTAAAGGGACAGAGATATTGAGCCAAATGGTAATGTTTGTAGGGTTAAATCATAAGAACCCCTTTGATATAGCCATAATACATTCACTATAAAATATACCAGTTTGGGCGATTTCTAAATAGCTAGATTTGTCATGTTTTTAACCACTCTTAACACATCCCATTGGAAAACATATGGTTCTTCAAACTTGTTTCAATTTGATTTACCATATCGCATCTTAGCATAGAGCTCATTTTCCCTTTAAAATCACTATAAGATGACAGTAGATGCTTATTCCTTGACATCCACCAATTTTAAAGCATCTTAAACTTAATCAAAGGCCACAACAGCTCTTAAAAATTACTTTTAGACCTCATAATCCCCTCCACTGTCTGTCCACTCTTCAATCATCCAATGGAAAAATTGGAATGGAAAAAATAACAATATGAATGAAAACTCATCTTCACATTACACAGTAAGGCTCACGGGGCAGTTGAGGTGGAGTTCTACAACAGGGAGGCAGGTGGGCCAACAGGCCCTTCTTCAGGTCTTTGTTGAGAAAAAAGCAGATGATGGGATTAACGCCAGCCTGTGCGAAACTCATCCACACGGTGGTAGACAGATACCTGTGTGGGATGGTGCATGCCTTCACAAAAACCCGCCAGTAACAGGCCACAATGTATGGGGACCAGAGCACCAGAAAAAACAAGGTGATGACATAGAACATCCTGCCAAGCTGCTTCTCGGCCTTAAACTCCTCCATGCCTAGCAGGCGTCTGTTCTGGTTGTGCAAGTTCTGCCTGATGCCCAATAAAGTGGGAGGCATTGGACCACGGCCGAACCCTGCTATCCAGTTTGCGGCTGCCTGGCCAGTGGCTCCAGGCCCGTGAAAGGTCCAGTTTTGGCTGATGGCTGGAACCATCTGGACCGGCTTCATCTTCCGGTGCTTGTATTCAAACAGCAGGAGTTTCATGTAAACCACATGAGTGGCCAGGATTAGCACAGCCAGCATGAGCATGAAGCCTAATGTATCATTGGCCTTGAAGTAGCGGTGTTCAAAGATGCATTGGTCCTCCTCGCGGATAAACTTGTAGGTGCCTACATCGAAGACAGGTGGGAACGCCATGGCAACCGACAGTGTCCAGACCATACAGACCACTGCAATACAGGTCCAGAAGGTCATTCGCTTAGAGTAGAACCGGTGGTGGGCGATGGCCATGTAACGTGTGACGCTAATGCAGAACAGCATGAAGGCAGCATGGAAGCAAAAAAGTACAGCCATGAATGCCACCACCTTGCAGCTGAGCACGCTATAAGTCCAAGCAGAGCCGTTCTTGATGGAAACCAGCACAAAGGGAAAGCAGACCGCTGCACGAATGGTGTCAGCAAGGCAGAGGTCCAAAAGAAAGTAATAAGGTGCCTTGTGAAGCGCTCTGTCCCGTAGCACCAGCAGAGACACCACTAAGTTGCCTACCAGGCTGATGCAGATGATCAGCCCCAGAAGGACAAGTTTGACATAGGTAGAAACAGCCGAAGAAGGTGCTCCACCTATCATGCCACCTGTAGTAGACACTATGGCTGCCAAAGGGTTCCCAGGCCCATCGCTGCTTGCGTTTCCGTTGGCCATCCCTTTCGCTGCTCTAATTGCACGCCTTCTCCGACGAAACCAACTCCTCCTTTACCCCCACTTCCTCCACTCCCTCCTCCACCTCCGCCTCCTCCGGCTGAGCTGTCGTCCGTCCTCGTGGTTGCCTTTCGTTGTTGTCTCAAATAAAAGGTGAGAAGCTTGATCTGCATTGCCCCATTTTTCACAGTTCTCTTTGGAACTTCCCTTCAAAGGTGCCACCTCTGGCCTTCACACCTATGAATAAACAACAAAACATTTGTTACAGTTCCCCCCTCCCAAAAGAGTAGCTGGTTCTTCTCACAGGTCACAGACACAACTGACTTTTTAGAAAAGTAAATGGCTATACAATTTTAATGTTAGATACAGTAAAGTAGCAGGTAGCATAACTTGATATTGATGCTTGATAAAAAGAGCTTATTCTTAAAATCAGTACTGCTTTCTCTTCCTATCCTATTTTGATGTTGGGCAAAAATGTTAGCCTAAATCTATATTCACTTTCATTGCATCTTTTTTCAATGAAAGTGTATGGTGATTAAGGCTGTTATTCAGTGTAACATCTCCTTTTGTTTTCCATGGAAGTAATTCATACAGCTTTAGAACATTATTAGGGTGAATAAATCAAGACATTTTATCTTGGGTAAACTATCCCTAAAATGCAATTCTGATTGGCTAAAGAAGAAGGAATTTCTAAGAAGAAATACCCTGAATTTTTTTGCTGTTTGACAACCTATTTCTATCTGGCAAATTATTAGTGTTGCTATTCCAAAAGAAAAAAATATACAAGAAAAAACCCTTAAGCACTTTTTAACATCTCAATCAACTCCCTAGTTCAGTGGATAGGGAACTAGTCAGGAAGTCTGCCATTTCTAGGGCTTTCTATGGCTGCATTAGCAATATCATTTAGTGCACTGAAACGTTCGTTCCCCCAAAAATTCCCAGAATCCACCATAAAAATCAGGAAGCATTGTTGCTCACGTCATGTCTTCTGAAGTCCTTCAATTCATTACAAGACTAGTCAAATGCTTATTTTCCCATAACAAGAAATTTGCTTGCAATTATCTTTTATCCATAATGTGCATGAAAGGTTTTTAGAAGAATTTAGTATTTTTTCTTCATATCTTTCATTATAACACTGTACAGTACGTTTATCTATAAAATGCACAATGTAATTTATACAGTGATGTTGTTGATTAATAATACCAGTTGCGCTTAAATGTGTGACCTCGTAATTGTGTCTCAGTTAATTTAATCATTAGTGTCCCAATGTTTAGTGGATTGACCCCCTTGCCAGTGCCCGAATTTGTTTTCAGAATAAACTGATTCATGACATAGAAAGCAAAGAAGCAAGATGAGACACACCCCCAGTGTCTTTTGAATCCGTTTGAAAAAGGATTAGTTCAGATTCATTCAATCAGCATTTTAACAGATTGGACAGGCTGAGTTTGAAATTAGTACTACCGATACTACTTGTACAACTTCTACAAGAAATCTATGGCAGAAATAGTAAGTGCAGCATGGTAGAATACAATTCCGAACTCAGTCGTACAGTATTTTAGACAAGTTAGTGTCTTCTGTGTAACGTGACTCATTAAATCAATTGATTCAACTGATTCGTTAAAAAACACAAAGTCGTTCATGACAAATATAAGTTAACAAGAACGATTCATTCACTTAAAAGGTCCATGCAAAGCACATATTCATAAAGTGCATAAAATAAAGATTCACGTGCTAAATATCAAACCACATATTGGTATTTGTAAATTACAGTTTAAAACCTCTGAAACTAATAAGACACTTACAATCCAAACAACTGATGTCAGGTTTTCCACTGTAAAGAGCCAGGGTTGACAAACAAAAACAAACCAAACCACAGTGTGAATCCACATTCCCCTTCTGTCACTCACTCAACATTGTGTCGATGTAGTGACATTAGGGGTTGCTCTTGAGAGCCCCAAACACCTCCCATTCTTTGAGAAAAGGCCAATGAGAATTGGCGAGTAGAATTTGCATGCCACGACGAGTGCAGATTTCGCCCCTGGATGCTTCGACAGCGCTAAAAGAGTGTATATTCCTGCTAAAGAGTATATTATCTTTATTAGAGCACGCACATTGACGTTGAGCGTCTTTTTAAAAACGCGTCTTTATATAAAGATGTCTTTCCATCTTGGTGTGATTCCTGGATGCGGTCATGATCTCTCCGCTTCTGACGACCACAGGCACTGCCTCGCATGTCTGGGAAACGATCACACTGAGGCAGCGTTTGTGGATGGTTTATGTTCTCATTGCGAGAATATGACCATGGCAATGATAAGGTTGCAGCTTTCCTTCTTCCGGAAGAAAGCCACACTAGCCGCCCCCCGAGCTGCGCCTTATACCCACAGGTCTGAGGCCGGCCTGGCTGGCACTGGAGGCGATTTGGGGAGTTCAATCGTTTATCGTGGGGTAATTCCCCGTGGACCTACCGTTCCCCAGCCCACCTCACGCCAGCATGACGTTTCTTTCGGGGCCGGCGAGCAGGATGAGTCTTCAATCGCTGCATCGGAGAGTTATCTGGTGATGTCGGATGCCGATAACTCAATTGGGCTGCGACCTTCGTGTCTGCCCACCCGGTCTGAGGCTGACGCAGAGCTGACCATGCTTTCCCGGGCCGCCGCGAGCATCAGCTAAGACTGGAACCCTCTACCCTCCCCTGAGGGCTCGCTGCTTGATGATTGGTTCCTGGGTTCAGGGCGTGCTCACAGCCAAACGCCGGTACATGGGTACATGGAGGTCTCTAAGGTGGATAAGGCGGTTGCGATGCAACTATGCCCGCAAAATGGTCCCCTCCAGAGCCTGTAGGACTACGTCGTCTCTGGCGACCAAAGCTTATAGTGCCGCTGGATAGGACGTCTCCACCCTGCATGCCATGACCATGAGCAAAAGCCCAGGTGAGATGGGGAAAGGGTTCTATAGCCCTTACTTCTTCGTGCCAATTAAGGGGGTGGGTTGCGGCCAATCTTGGACCTGCGAGTTCTGAACGGTGCATTACACAGACTCCTGTTCAAGATGCTGATGCAGAAACACATTTTGACATGCATCCAGCATCAAGATTGGTTCACGGCGGTAGACCTGAAGGATGCGTACTTTTACGTATTGGTTCTACCTTGACAAAGACCCTTCCTACAGTTTGGACCTGGTTCCTGGCCAGGACCGCAACTGGGTTGGCACATCAACAACCTAGATTTGCTGGCCGTACTACTATTGCCGTTGATCCACAGCAAGCATGTGTTGGTCCGGTCTGACAATACAGCGACAGTAGCATATATAAATCGGCAAGGTGGTGTAAGCTCTCGTCACATGCCCAACATCTCTTCCTCTGGAGTCAGCAGTGGCTGAGGTCTCTGTGGGCCACTCATATCCTGGGAAGCCTCAATGCCACAGCAGACATGCTGTCACGGCAGGCAACGCTCAGCAGAGAGCGGAGACTCAACCCCAGGACCTACCACCGCGCCTCCTCCATGTGCGACTGCCAAGCCCATGTGTCGTATTGCCACATGTTGACCTCCCCTTTTGGGCAGGATGTTGTCTCCGTGGGGTCCTTTTCCTCTGAAAGTATAGGAAAGGAAAAGAAGACCTTCCCCGATGCGTATGATAATGTTAGATTGTCCCAGCCGAATCGAATACTCTGTGGAGAGAAAACAGAGAGAGAAAAGGCCGCATCTGGTGCAGCCTGCTCCCATGCTAGTTATGTTGCTTCCCCCTAAGGGATGTGGGGAACTAAATTATGTCTTTTGGGGCATTGGGGGAGGTTAAGTGCAGTCTTATGCACGCAGCAGCCTGGTTTGACCTGCATCAAGTAACACGGTTCAGCTGTTGCAGCGTTTTTCTATAGGGACCCCTAGTGTCACAACAACGACACAACGTCGAGTGCGTGGCAGAAGGGGAATGTCATGGTTACTGTCGTAACCTCCGTTCCCTGATGGAGGGAACGAGACGCTGTGTCCCTCTTGCCACAACACTGAACTAGCGACTGGAATTGCCGGACCTTGTCTAGGCTCCTCAGCACAAAACCTGAATGGAGTGGCATTCCAGCTCCTTTTATACACGTATATCCAGGGGAGTGGCATGCAAATTCCACTCGCCAATTCTCATTGACATTTCTCAAAGAATTTGAGGTTTTCGGGGCTCTCAAGAGCGACCCCTAGTGTCACTACATCAACACAACATCTCATTCCCTCCATCATGGAATGGAGGTTATGACAGTAACCATGATGTTTTCTATACTCACATTAAAAGCAAGTAATGCCAGTGGAAGATGATTTACAACTGTGTGTACTGAACCATGGATTAACATGATGTACTCTCAGCAACAGGCTCAACCATCACATTATAGATAACATCTATATATTTTATATATCTGTGTGAATGTATAACCTTAGTTATATTATTTAGTAGTTTGTCAAGGTGTTAGCACACATTTTTCATCTCAGTAGATTTTGGGTTGTTTGCATATATACTGAAAGTTTTGACTCCTGCCTTCAAGCACCTTTAATGATACTTCTAATTTAACTTAATTTACAACAGTATGAGGATTATACGTGCCTGCAAAAAGTATTTTGACAATTTAAAAGAACAATAGTTCCATTAATGTGATTATTTTAAAAGAATAGTAATTTTATCAACTAAGCATCTCTACAGAAATAAACTTCTCATGTTCATTTACATTTTAAATGTTTAATGTTGTACTGCATAATAAAAAACTTTGAACAAAAAATAAATATCATATTCATTTTAATCATGATATACCAAATGTAACAGCACATGTTAGCTTGCCAAAATGGTGTCTATTTTGTTTGTCCACCATCAGAAAGCAGAGATCAATCAATAGTCTGTTGAATGATAAGCAGGGTTCCTGTAAGCATCTGCTGTACCATGCTGAGGAACATCTTCTGCTTCCCCCTTAGTGCCGAGCAGTTCAGCTGTTTCCACCACACGCTACATGGCATGCCAGCAACTAGTCTTTCATGGTAATTAACTCATTGTTGCTAGGCTACAACACATCACTTGTTATGTCTTGAGTATGGTCATGTGACTGAGATGCATGTGTGGATGTGTGTATTGCCTAGTATTTAGTTACACAGTAAGTGTAATAATAGTTTTGTCGCTGATTAAATTAATTATTCAATATATTTGTAAGGCAATGTTTAAACAGTAAGTATAATTATTAAATTGTAAGCATAATGATTTGTTAGCAGTCTTTGAAGTCAATCCTAAATTGACTACAGAGATTCTGGCAGTATTCTGTCTGACTGGTACAGGCTGTCTATGTTGAGGGCATTTGGACGAGGGCATTTAAATTTGCCAAATGAACAGTTCTCCCCTGCTTTGGCATAGCAAAGCCAGCTAGCATTATCCGACTCAGTCAATGTGAAAGAGAATTGACCCATGAATTCAGGTGTACACCTTCACCTGTGGTGATATTGGCAGCACTTAAAGAGCCATTAGTGCCAGCCATCACTGGCTAACGGCCTCTGGTACTGAGCGAGTTATAAGAAGATGCCTTAGCTGATGACAAAGTCGCTGAGTACCTTAGTCTAACAAAAGACAGAACTGCACCGACTCATTGTTTTAGAGCAGAAACACTAATTCACTTGTGTCACCGCAATTACAGCTGCTTGTTGCTAGGCTACAGGGTCCTTCTGCCTTGTGCGGTGTATGTGTCTTTGTAAGTCTGAATGCAACTCAGATTTGAATGTGTTGAGATGAGTTTGGCAGGAAAGAACATAAAAAGAACATAAGTGTATGTTTCTGTTAGTCAAGAAATTGAAATGTTGTTTAACTCTAGCCTGTCTTTACTATGACAACCTGTTTATAAATTGAAAAGTATTATATTGTAAGTTTCATTATTTCTTGGCTCACTTTCAGAAGATGTCAGGAAGAAAGTTAGCCTCAGTCACCATTCATTTTCACTGAATCTCTTTTCCATACAATAACAACTTTACATGGACACCAGAAAGCGGCGTTTCCATTTACATCACCTTATTCAGCACCACCCTTTTTCCGCACTCTGCTCTTCTGCATTTTGTTATATAACTTCCTTTTTATATTGATGCTACTGAGAAGAGTCAATCATGGATTACCTGTGTGAGCACAGAAAGTGTTTTTCACCAAGAGTTGATGGTGTGAGTGTATATCACCCATTTACTATGTGAAAATGCAAGTGAGGTGTTTTTTCAGAAACACAAAAAAAAGTGTGACACACTGGCAGGTCACATTCAGACAGCTATGACACACTGCACTTTTTCATGAAACAAGCATTTAATTGTTAAATGTGTAATTCTGCTTATTTTTTTAGGTTACAACTTGTTATTAATTTATGGTAATGTGTTGTTGACGTGAAATTTCCAACATTGACAGCTCATATTATTGCACATGCAAGTTCATTATGTTAAAGAAAATTTATGTGTCACCCTACATTTTGAAGAGGCTTACATGTGATTACAATTGTTGTAAATGGAATATCAAATAAAACATACACTTTCACATGTATATGAGTGTATATAAATATAGTAGCACCCCTTCCCCATCCTGGTTTAACACTCAAAAAATCTAGTCACCTTAACTATAACGATGGGTGAATGACACGAGGAGATGGTCAGAGGTGTCGTACAGAGATATTTTTAATGACTTGTTGTCTCTTGGAGTTTCATGAGCACAGACACATCAGTACCTCCACAGTATGAAGGTAGGATCTTGTGAATTTATGAATGAAATACTCTTGTTTTGAAATATCCCGCTCTGTTTCCAGTTGTTATGACATCCCCTGAACACTTTAAAATACCAATGATGACTTTTGATAACTCTGTATCATGTAAATCAACTTTTATTTTAACTTTCACATCTACACTATAGATGTCCATATAGCAACCACTAGAATGGAAGTTCCAAGACAAAATGTACAAGATGGCTGGGCACTAATTTCTCTGGCGCATAAGGTGAATTAGTGGCGTACACTTTACTCCCATATACATGTGGCTTGTTCAGTAAGCAGCTCTCTCCACAGCAACGTAATTTCCCCCCAATGCTTCTGTAAATAACAAACATGGTATATGAGGAAGACTTTACTATTTTTTTCTCCGTTGCTCTGCTTTGTTTCCAGATATTCCAGAGTTGTTGCTGTTTTCTATCCCGAACTGCAGTGGAATTATGCTGCAACAGTGGAGCTCTTACATAAAACATTGGGATTCCCTTAACGTGCATATAACGGTACGCGAACGTTAGGAACTGTCAATATTTTATATTAGTGTATGTACATATAAAAGTATAGTTAATAGTTTATGTGCTTTTCCCACTGTAGTCCCAGAAATGTTGAATTCTTTCCACTCTGACTTGTTGGTCTGCATCCTATCACGTTTGTTCTTGGTCTGTTCCACTCACATGCACACTCCTCAAAAACCTGTTAGAATGTTGCTTACGTGTTTACATGGCCACATTAAGATGCATTCTCTGTGAGAAAACTGGATGTTTTAAACCGCTTTCTCTTAATCCCTTAAACGGCATAAGGAAATTGATGTTCTCGTTTACATGATGTTTCAGAACACCTCTTTCTGCAAAACCTGGAATAAATTGTTTTCTTAGGTGCATGTCATCAGTGAAATTGAATGGTGACTGTGGCTAACATTCTGCCTAACATCTCATTCACTAAAAAAGAAAGTCATACAGGTTTAGAACAACATCAGAGTGAGTAAACGATGACAGCGTTTTTGTTTTTGGGTGAACTTTAAGTATTGTTAGTGTTGAGAAAATATTGGCTGTTGAAGCAACTGTAGATTTTGCTTTTAAAATATTTGCAGAATGAAGCAAATAGAGAACAGAATATATTGTTAGATAGAAATAAACTGATGATGACAAGTTAGACAAACCAGAGACGGCCCAAGGTATAAGCGAACTAAGCGGCTGCTTAGGGCCCCCGTGGACAACATGGGGCCCCCAAGAGCACATGAAATGACAGCTTGGACAATGGTAATTATACAAAAACGCAATATTAAATGCAATATTATGTTAACGTAATAATTATGTTAATGTAAACAGTCAGACAGTTAGTTGATTGAAGAGGCAAAAGCATTGCAGATGCATAGTAAAACAGCAATGTTACAAAAAAAGACATATACCTCTGGTGCAGAGAAAAGGGGAAAAAAAGAGAAATGAGGAAGAGAAAAAAAACAGCAAGATAATTAGCTAGGCTATGTTGCGAGCTAGCTTTAGCTGGCTAGTTAGTTAACATAGCCTAGGTAGAATATCTTCTTGTTTTAGGAAACTTCACGTTTGACTAAACATCCATAAATAGCCTAGACATCTTAATATATTATAATACAACATTTTATTTAGCTAGTTTCAGATTACATTTTTTATCTTCTGTGTAAAAATAACTTGTTCTTGGGTATATATTGTTGTAATAAAAATAATCTTCTGTTCCATAAACTTGGAACTGATAACAGCTTAACATTATTTACATTAGCCTACCATTTTGGGGTCTTTACTATTATATTCCAATATTATTATGCCTCAATTAGCTAGTTATAGATTAAGAGTTGTTGTTTTAGGTGTACCGATGGCTTGCTGCTGTGTATAATAATTTATATTGTTAAAATAACATTCTGTTCCCTCGTATGAAACTTCCACAGCAACAGACACAGTTGAAATATTTTGGAGGTGGGGCACAACCAATGCCACCTGCCCCAAGTGCCAGTGCTACAGCTGATGATGATACAGCAGGTGAGTTTTCAACAATTCCAGATCAATATATTTATATGGTTAAACCATGCCTTTTGTGAGTTATTTTTTTGTTTTTGCTTTTGACAGACAGTTGCATTACCTTCTAATGTGACATCTCACATGACTAGCAATCAATCATATTGGCGGCACCGAGGGGCCCCCAAATCAAATTCTGAAAAGGGCCCCATAAAGGCTTATTCTGGCCCTGAGACAAACTATAGGTAAATATTCCCTAACACTTTGGTAAGGACAATCAAAATAAAGGATATCCAATAAGTCAAACACAGGGACATTTGAAATATGTTTGTTTACACGTGTTCTCCCAAAATGTTTGTTTATTAAAATTTGATGCTAAAGCATTTGTAATTCTGATAGAACTTCTGTTGGAATCTTGAGTGAAATAACTTACAGTACTACATGTTAGTGCTGCACAATTTGGACAAAAAGTCATATTGCAGTAAGTTCTACACCGTTGAGCTTTTATTTTGGTGACATCCGGATGAACAGTTCACATTCACAACAGCTGTATATTGTGTTCCTCAATCTCATCCTCTGTCCACAAATACAAAATATTTCTATTGCAAATTATTTGTATATTAACTTCTTGCAGCCAAATATTTGGTATTAAGCAAAAACTAAATTAAAGAGAATCTGGAGCGCACTCAGTGCAAGAAAACAGAATCGAACTCGGAGCACATCTGTTACTCTGAGCACCAGCTGGAGTTGTGGAACACAGGACCACTTTGAAAACTCTGTAATAAAGCACTAACACAATACAGACCGGACAGAGCAGTGCTCATAAACTTTGAAGCGAGCAGCGTGGGCAGACTATTTATTTATTTAATTAATTAAATCAAAGCCCTTCGCATTTTAATAATCACACAAGGCCATATAATGGTTTCAATTTTAATTTCATTAATTGTGCAGCACTACTAGAACTTTACTGGTACATTAAAAAGATCAAAGGCCGAATGAATATGGAAATTTTACCTGAATGTCACATTTTTCACTTGGAAATGTACAGCAGTTCACTGACCTGGTTTAGGAACGGTATTGCAATTTTTATGGGTCATAGACAAACCTTTTCAAAATGCAGATTTGATCAATTTGGTGTGCAGATGTTTCTTTTTCACTTTCCCTCTGTAAATGTTAATGCATACATATTTAGCTCTGTGAAATAAAGAATTCAACAACTTCTTTGGATGTGTCAGAGCTGGTACTGTCATTCATGTCAACCTACATAATGTGAAAGTTCAGCTCTTTCTATTTTTTATACTCTAGACAGACGCACGCATTCCAGTGAGGGCGGCTGAAAAGTTTCACTTATTTTACCCTCCTCCACAAAATACTTTGATGTGTACCTCAGATATTCAGCATTTAAAAAAATATTTCCTAATGAAGTTAACTGTAGGGTGCAAGTCCCCATGGGGTAAAAGGCACTTTTGCTTTTATTTTCTCCCAAAACACCAAAGAGCAACAAAAACTACCACAGTACTTTCCTTAACACCTGTTTGTCAGTATACACTACAAAATATTCCCAATTTTTGATTTTAAGGTAATTGTATCCATTATTTAATATATTTTTTAAATGTTGCAAATTTATGTAGTTAATGAAAATCACTGAAACTATCAAATGTATTTTAAGACAAAATACTAATTTGTCCTTTTCAGTTATGTTCAAGGTGTTTCAATCAAAAGATTTTGAATAACTCGCCAATAAGTGAAAGGATAGCATTTAAAGTGAAAATCCCCTCTGTTGTAGGGGATAAAGGCCCCCATAAAACACATAGTTTTTCATAAGCGGAGCATGTAGATTAATTTGAAGAATGTTCAAAGTGGGCTCAAATTGACTGTTCCAATCACAATGGAGATTCATTTGTTTATAGAATACTTGAGATGTTATGAAATACCAGATGTGATTGAAATTAAAAGGAAATGGTGCACCCTTTCCTGCAGTAGTAATTTTGAGTAAGCATTATCTAAATTTGTTACACAAAAAAAGCATATTGATATCTCAAAAGTATTTGCCTATAGTTGACTAATTTTGTCCTATAACTATTGCCCCTATATCTACACTATATCACTATAACCCCTCCGGGAGCCTTTTACCCAAAGTAATTTTAATCAAAACAACCTTTTGTTATTTCTTTTCACACAAATGATGTTATTCCATCAATATTCAATATACACTTTGTGACCTAATGTGTGCCTTTAGCCTCGTTGGACCCTACAAATGCACAGTTATCATCCCTGGGTTACCATTATGTTATTAATTTGAAGTGCCCTTAAAGGCTAAATTGAATATCTCGCATTAGGCTAATAGTGAGAAGGCCTTCGATCGCGCTGGGAGGAGTCAGATGTAAAGAGAGCTGGTTGTAGGTAGAAGGCTGGATAGCAACAGCAGTGAATATCGCTACACTGGTCTCTGTGGGAGGAGACGACGCGGAATTCACCAACCAAACGAGCCTGAATCATTTCAACTCTCCCACACCTATCGTTTTGATACGATATAGAAAGAACAATGTGATCCCGTCGTTCGTGGCTGGCTTTTATCAAACGCATCTTTCTCTTCAGCTTTATTTGTGTTGGGCTAACGGTGTGGGCTGAGCTGAACGCGATGCGACATATATATATATATATTTATATAGATAGATAGATAGATAGATAGACAGACAGACAGACAGACAGACAGACAGACACACACACACCTACATTAATAGTTTGTTGAAGTGGAGCTCATTTAACGGCGCTTGTAGGCTACTGTCCAATTTGGGGCCGATGATTCTTCTTTTAAGCATACGAAAGAACATGAGCATAATTTATTACTTAGATCTACTGACGTGACCAGCACAGCCAATATCGGTACACCTAATACGCAAAAGAGCAAATGACCAATATGGACACAGTCAGAGCGCATATGACAGTCCAGACAGTGTTACACTGATTTTCTTAGTTCTCTTGGGTGCAACTGACATGTTAATACATGTACTAAACATTGTGGCCTGCATGTATAATCTTTGGGTGTGACGGGGAACAGCGTCTCTTTCTGTCTTATTATTTCGCGGGCGGGCGCGCGCTTATGTTTGCTTGAGGGACAATGAAATAACAAGTGCATAAAACAGACTGCATTTTACTTTAGGAGCCTACATAGGGTGCGTCATAACGAGATGACGAAGAGTCATGCTTTTTTTTTAAGAATGCTCCAATTGACATTAGTATTTGTATGCCCCCAAATTATAGTAGCCTACATTATTATTCCACAACAGAAACAATAATGTTGGCTAATGTAGAGTATTATATGACGGAGCTCTTACCTAGAATTCTTGGTCTTCCTCCAGATAATGGATCTTGAGGCGATGGTAGGCCTTAACGGGAGCTTGTTGCAAATATATCAAAATAAATAAATAAATAAAATAAAAACACACAAAAAAGTTGGAAATATGTTTCTTCCACCCCAGACAACGCGTTCATTGAATCGCACATGAATCCAGATTATAATCCAAGAAGCCTCGACGTCCTTTACAAACAACAGAGAATAAACAAACAAATAAATAAATAATGAATTAATGAATACTGGGAATGGTCACGTCTGGGGGAAAAAAGAAACAAGACCTGTTTCACTGTAAAATCTTTTGTCCAACGGCTGAAAACTTTTTATGCCTGGAGCTGGTTTCTTACGTACATACAGGTTTTAAAAAACAAAAAATGTCGTTTCCTCTTTTTTCGTGTGCATGTCATGTCTTCGGGTTCTCCATAAAGCTAGGCCAAACCTTAGCAGTACTATATTCCCATTACACTGTGACTAAATCAAACACAATTGACTAGCACAATCACTCTATTTATGCTCTGGTTTGTGGTTTCGTTTAATTCTGAGACACAGTGTCAGTATCATTATCTCGTGCACCGATTTATACTTGTAAATAACGATTGGCACGCGCTACTGGGCTACAGGGCAACGCTTCTTCCCAATCTTCATTTTCTTTGCCGAAATCTCGACTGATGCCAAAGACATTTTCTCTCACGCCACACCGATACACTTCTTATCTTCGAATGGAATAAATCCGCTTTATCGAGCATCGTCCCTGGATATATCCAGTGACATCAACGTTGTCCTCTCACATAGTGTAGTCATTTTGTGTGTAGACATGTACACAGTACATGTAAGCGCCCTATATATTTAAAATGCATAAGCCTGGTATGGTCTGTGATGCGAGGCGCAAAAAAGATGGATCACACATGGCAGTCAATCCCGGTTCTTCGCCATGACTGTCAGTATCCTGTTGCCATCATTGAATTAAGAACGTTAACGAAAAATGATCAAAATGAAATGGGTTCCTCTGCGATGATGAATTGGAAACAGCGGCTCCCGTCCCTGCGCTCTACCTCTGTTATCCCTACATCGGATCCCTCCGGAAACGTCTCGGGATTTTTCGGCAGCCTCATTGAAGCTGCTCTCCCCACCATGACGATGTCACAGAGTTAAACCACAAACTTTTAAATGGCCAATTCTCTAATTTAAAGAACACAAACCCTTTATACGGATTACATTATTCGGATAGACAGATAGACAGATAGACAGATAGATAGATAGATAGATAGATAGATTATTATTTTTTATATAATTATTATAATTCAACATACTGAAAATGCTAAAAATGTACTAAATCCATTCAATACCTTGCTTTTATGAAGAATGTACAGTTCTAGACATTTCTGGAATCACAAGTTTTAAGAAAATATCTTATAATATATCTAATATAAATATCTTATAGCCTACATTGGGGGCTTCAAATATTTTCTCAGACAACGGGGGGCCTTGGAGTCAGGGGCATAGGTTCCCATAGAAAGCATTCCCCATCCAATAATCAAAACAAGTAAGCAAACCTATCCCATTATTTATACCATGATCAATGGAAACATGTAATAGCTTCACGCTGCAACCCCACAAAGTTCAAGCCAAATCTAAACCCTTGCTTGGAGTCAAAAAGGTTGCGAACCACTGGTCTAAAGGGATAGTTTACCCAAAAATGGAAATTCTCTCATTATTTACCTATTCTCATGCCATCCCAGCTGTGTGTGACTTTTTCTTCTTCTGCAGAACACACAAACAGATTTTAGAAAATGTTTTAAGCTCTGCTGGTCCATGCAATGCAAGTGAATGGAGGTGAGAACTCTGAAGGCCCAAAAAGCACATAAAGGCAGCATAACAGTAATCCAAAAGACTTCAGTGGTTAAATCTATGTCTTCAGAAGCGATATGACAAGTGAGGGTGAGACTTATAGTAAAAAAAGGACTTTTGGTCTAGTTATATTGATCTGTTTCTCACCCACACTTATCATATCACTTGTGAAGATATGGTTTTAACCACTGAAGTCTTATTGATTACTGTTATGCTGCCTTCATATGCTTTTTGGACCGTTAGAGTTCTGGTCACCATTTACTTGCATTGTATGGACCTACAGATCTGAGATATTCTTCTAAAAATTGTTGTTAGCCTTCAGCAGAAAAAAGAAAGTCATACACGATGGCATGAATGTGAGTAAGTGATGAAATAATTTTCATTTTTGGGTCAACTATTCCTTTAAGGTTGTTTTGCGTTTGGGTCTTTGGAACATTTTTGATTGAAGGGAGTAATTCTGCAAACCAGCTCACCCAGTAGGCCCTTGGTGAGTGAGCATTTAATCTATCTGTAACTTCCTGGTAAAAAGATGTTTAGTCTCTGCGTGACACAGCGATCTACTGTGTGCCCTCATGCCTGGCCAAACAGCTGCCTGAACTGCTGGAAGCCACAGGAACAGATGGCCTTGCATGAGAAAGGGAAAAGTGTTACAGAAGAACCTGAGGACACACAATCAGTCACAAGAAAGGAACGAAAAGTATTTTTTTCTTAATTAAGATATTTTTGCAAAATGTTTTATATTGTTTAAATTATTGATTTAGAGAGATGAATGCCCAGTCATTCCCTTTCCATTAGTGCATGATTCGTATGACATGGTCGTTGCACTGATTAGCTGCTGTTACTTCCACTTCTGTTGTAACCTCAATTAGTGGAGTCTGAAATATTAATAACATGATAAAGTTAAGTCAAGTCAAGTCAAGTCAATTTTATTTGTATAGGGCCTTTCACAACACACATCATTTCAAAGGAGATTTACAAAAGATCAGCATTAACAGACGATAAAACTGTAATGTCTATAATGTCGATGAATCATCATTTTGTAATTAGATAAAATACGATTGTTTATCGTGTTTAAAAATAAGTAATTAAATAGTAATTGTATTAATAACCCCAGTGAGCAAGCTGAAAGCGACTGTGGCAAGGAACACAAAACTCCATAAAATGTTGATTAATATAGGAAAAATAACCTTGGGAAAAACCAGACTCACTGTGGGGGCCAGTTCCCCTCTGGCTAACATCATGAATATAATGTAAATATTACTTATGTATAGTTAAAATCATGGTTTAAAATGATTAAACTAAGTAAGTGTTAAGGGTCAGAATCTGTTTCATCACAGAGCACATCTAAACTTCCCATTAACTTTATAGTATAACGTTGTATATCATTATGGTCTCTTGATTACTGATAATATTTTCAATAATCATTTATTGAAAATATATGTATATTATAATATGTCTTTGGTCTGTACACATGAAATCATTTTACTCAAGTAGGCTAGAAAATGACAAATTGCTGAAGCACTCTGTGTGCAATTGCGCCGTCTAGTGGACATAATATTACATATTTGACTAGCCTGGTAAACTGTGCTAAGTTTACCAGGCTAACTCCTTATTCCAAAGCAGAAACAGATTGTCTATTCAGTATAGTATTCTCCATCACAGTATACTATATTTTATACTTTATATTTTATTTTCTGTTTAAATGATGTCATTTGTTGTGGCACATCAATTTCTACAATAATGTTACCACAAATCTTTTCAGAATTTCAACTTTGTTTTCATTAAAGCATTTATTATTTAGTGTAATCCATTTGGTCATTACATATTTCTTTACATATTTGCCTTTTCTATTTTGTGATAACTCTTTTCCTAATAACACAGATGATGGTTCACTGATACTGATTGACTTTTCAAATCAACTGCTTTTCCCAGAGGCCAGTGCAAGGGCAAATAAAGTTTGTTTCCATACCCTTCATAGTCTATGCAAGTGGTCCAAAAGTTTAACAACAAATTATTATCCATTTTTTTCCCCTTCTGCATCAACATCCATCCCTCACTCATATGCAGCTATGGTTTCAGTACAGGGCCTACCCACATATTTTTAAGTAGAATAGTTGTTTGCAGATATACATCAATACAAGTACATTTATGAAGCTCGTAAGCATACATTTTATCAGATTATATACATTTGAAATAAGCGCAAGTTCTATTTATTAATTAGAAAGACCTTTTGTCTGTCGTTCCGGTGAAAGTGTTTATCTGTGCAGAATTTATGTCATGCAATCTTGTAACTGACGCCGATGATGAATGACGGGCTTTCAGAGGAAATCAGAATGCAGCTTATCAGAAATCAGAGCATAACATGTGTGACATTTTGCCAACCACAAAATAAGAATCTTCATCAAAACAAACTGTGTGAAAACGAACATCGTCATTTGCTCTTGTGAGGACAGTCCCATTTAAATTTCCTTTTTGTTGTAGCCTTTTCAGGTGTGGTTGCTACTTGCTTTAAATATAGGCCAACTTTATGTTCAGTCATTTTGAAATGGACAAGTTAATTCAGCTTTTTTTTTGTCATGTGCCTTTCAATTTTTTTATTACATAGGCCTGAAAATAACATTTAGATAATAACATTATAAAACTTCATAGGTTATCGCAGGTGAAATATTTACATTCAAGTGTGTCATTAAATATAAAATTCTCACAAGCAATACTAAAGCAACATTTTTGTATAGAAAGGTAATTTGACCTCTGCTGAAAAAAGTCACATTATTAATGCTTATTACAGCTGAAGTCATGACAGAAATGACTTTTGGCAAAGATTGAATTGCCACAGAAAATCAACAGATAAAAACATGAAAACCCGTCTTTCTAAATGTCTGATCTGCCCATCCCAGGGGCCAAATCTGGAACTACAGTTGCGACAAACTGCACAATGCTAAAACTTGCTTCTTTGAATGGATTTGACATAAATTGCACAGTGCATCCAAATTTAAGAAACTTTTGAGTTGTAATTACATTAATGTACTCCTAACCCTAACCCTATACCTGACCCTAACCATAACAGTACTGATACTAAAACAGTGCTCTTTCCACTTGCCTCTTTGAATGGATGTGAGGTGAAAGGCACAGCAATTTTCCGTAATTCACCACATTTGGTTCGAATATGGGTGGCAAATTATTCAGAACTAACACACACATTTTCTGTGTGATCATGTTGCAAAAACACAAAATCACAAAATTGGTAAATAAATGTAAAAGTCATCCATATTAAAAAATATAATAAAATGCGACTACAAATTTACAGTAAACAGTTGATTTATAAAAGTCAATATTTATAACTTTTTTAATGAAAAAAATAATTGGTTGACATCTTGGTTTACTTCACAAATCAGGGAGCTACACTAAGATGTTTAGTTTCAAAAGTCAGCATTGTTAATTTTTGCTTTAGCTGAATCTGCAAAATGTTGGTATGTAAGATAAAGGTTTCACATGTTTAACAAAACACAGAGACCAGTTTTCTAAATACCTGCTAATATCATTTTGACTTTCAGATTAAAAAATCTCATAAACTGTTTAACAACAACTTTTGCCCTTTGGTCAAGCAATCCACTTGACAATTTTCACTGTAAATGTCACACTAGAATATTGGGTCATGTTGTTTCGGTGGCTACACTAGAATCAGCCTTCATCGCCCACAAACAGATCCAAATCAGCTGAATCCCATAATAGCAAACACCTACTATAAGAAATACTTAGTCATACTACATTAAGCACACGTTTGACTCACCAGATATGTGTAAAAAAAAAAAAAAAAAAAAAGATAAATATCTACAGAGGCAGTTATTTAGGTAGATAACCAGAAACATAATGATGCATGCCTTGAAAATGTCATGCTTCACAAATAGCAGATTTACTGGTAAAGTAAGTGTCAAAAACACAGTTTTAGCGAATGTGGCTTAAAGATTTCAAAAGTTGTGAAAGCTGCTAAGTCATCTCCTTGCATTTTAAGAATCAATGCATTGTGTGTAGAGTAGACGATCTTACCAACACAGCTCTGAAACCTCTGTCAGTCTCAGCAGCTTTACTATTCATTCCCTTTAGTTTAGTTTCATTTACCATCAACTTTTGTTGTATTGAAAAAGATGCAATGAAAATGTTCACTCTTCTGGTGGAGAAAAAAAAGAGGGAAATAGGCATGACTGGGCTAGCCTGTCCCTATTTTTTAGGCAGTTGACTTATCCCTGAAGGGCTGTTCGACGCACATAACAGCGTTGGGGGAGGTTACGTGTCGGCTTGGTGCACTGGCTACGAGACACACGTAACACAGTTCAGATAGTTGTGGCGTTTTTGTAGGGGACCCTAGTGTCACTTCATCGACACAACATTGAGTGAGTGGCAGATAGGGAACGTCCTGGTTACTTCCGTAACCTCCGTTCCCTGATGGAGGGAACGAAACATTGTGTCCCTCCTGCCACAACACTGGACGACCTGCTGAAATGGCTGGGACCTTCTCTCTCGGCTCCTCAGCACAAAACCTGAATGAGTGCTTCGCACGCCAGCTCCTTTATACCCGTATGCAAATACCACTCGCCTATCCCCATTGGCCTTTTATCAAAGATCAGAGGTGACTCGGGTTCCCAAGAGTGACCCATAGTATCACTTCATCGACAACGTATCATTCGCTCCATCAGGGAACGGAGGTTACAGGAGTAACCAGGACATTTTTTTAACTATCCCTGTAATATAATTGCTATAGTTTGCTATCACTGCATAACATATTGTATTACTTAGTAGGGCACAATGGGGCTTAAGGCACACCTTAAGGAAAATTTGCTTTTTTTTCTGATCACAAAATGTATCAACATTTAAAAAAGTAATATTCTTTTTTATATTGATGAAGCAACAGTATTTGTGTGAAAAATAATAACGCAAATGTATTTTGTTTAAAACAGTACAGAATATTTATATATATATATATATAAACATTCTGATATTACACGAAGAAACAGAAGCAATTGAGAAGCAAATGAGAAAATAGATAGAAGGACTGTGGTGAATTCTCCAAGACGCTTGGAACATCCTATCTGCAAAAAAAAAAATTACAAATGTTTTTTAAAGAAAAATTAAACTGTGTTCAGGTGTACCTAGGAGATTTGGTTCTGTTTTAAAGGTCACACTTAATATTGATTTAGCTTTTTTTATGTTTACTGGACTTTGTATGACATTAATTGATAAATGAAAACTATTTATGGCATTCTTTTTAAAGACATCGTCACTATGCAACATGTTTCACAGGTGCCTAAAACCTTTGCACAGTACTGTAAAAAAAACAAAAGAAGAACAAAAAAGTGGTGAGGGAGCCCTTATTTTCACATTTGGGGTAAAAAGCCCCCAGAGGAGTTCTAGCAATATAGTGTAAATATAGGATTATAGTTATTGGGCAAAATTGTTGAGTAAAATAACCACTTCAGAAAAGGGTTCATCCTTTCCTATTAATTTCAATCACATTTGGCAGTTCATAACATCTAAAGAATATTATAAACAAATTAATATCCATTGTGACTGAATCATACAATGTGAACCTGCTTTAAACATTATTCAGAACAAATCTATTCCCCCCACTTAAGAAAAACGTGTTTTATGGGGGCCTTTATTTTAGTATTGGACAGTTATTGAAAAACTTTTGATGTAAACACCTTTAACAAAGCTGAAAATGACAAATAAGTATTTTGTCTAAATAAAATATGTTATTTTGTGTGATTTTTAATACATAAAATTGTAACAATTTAAAAAATATTAAATATTAGATTAAATTACTTCAAAATCAAACTTTAGACACTGCAAGCTATGATCTCATGGATCAGGAATATTTTGCTAAGTATTTTGTTAAGAAAATTGCTGTGGTGGATTTAGTTGCTGTTTAGGTTTTTGGGAGAAAATCAAATCAAAAGTGCCTTTCTTAACAAAATGACATTTAGCCCCATTGTACTCTACTTATTTATGCATGTAACTGCACTGTAATGCAGACACTCTTATATAAAGTTTGACCCAGTTTTTTATTCTTAATGCATGTGTTTATACATCCAGAAAAGACAATGGGGGAATGCTAGATCTCACTTGGATTATTTTATATTGTGATATACTTTACATAACCTCTGTCTAATAAAGAACAATTGAGTCCATATACAAAACACACACCAAAGACATTAGGTATTCCTAAATAATGCAATTTAAGAATAACTAACAAAATGATGCAACGTTTTGCAATATTGCTCAACATGTATGAATCTAATTGTGAATATGCCTGCATGTGTTTTCTGTTTTCTTGTTTTCTGTATGTCTACTACATAGGAGAGAAATTACATAAAACCAGCTTTGTTTTAAAGTTAACACTTTGTTTTTTTGTGATTTGTTTTTCATATGGCAGATAATGATTCCTCCTTCAAACTTTTCTATCAAATAAGAGAGGCAAAGGAATGCAGTGAATGTGAAAAACATTATGATAATTTTCTGAGGATCATTCATTGATTGACAAACTCTATGTATAGAGCTTTAAGCATGTATAAGTCTTAAAGCATTTTGGCATTTTCATTACTGTTATTTCTGTGATGTGCGGTTATGCTGCTTATGCTAGGGAATTGGAGGGAAAGAATTTCACAATCAAAATGGCAATTATAATAATGATACTGATTTTAGAGATGTCAAGAAACATAAATATCTCTTAAATATCAGTGAAGAAATGGTCTGTGGAACTCACAATGCATGATTTACTATTCCTTTCTTCATTAATTACACTGTAAAAAAATTCCTGTTGTTTTTACAAAAAAATCTGGCAGCTGTGGTTGCCAGAATAATTATGTAAAAAATACAGTTAAAATGTAAACCGCTTTACAACAATCTGTACATTTTACAGTTTAAAATAGTTGTAATTTATATGCTGGCACTGAAGAAATTAAATTCTGTATAAATTCTGTTAAATGTACAGTAAAAAAATAAAATAATAAACATGCTTCTGAAGCTGGAAAAATCTGTTGTTTACTTTATAAGGTATTTGTTAATCACCGTAGTAACTACAGAAGGGCACATGATGACATGAATTTCATCAGTAGTGGCTCTTCCAGGAGCAATGACCAATAAAAGTATAAAGACAGTGCTCAGTATCATTTACATTTACATTTATGCATTTGGCAGACGCTTTTATCCAAAGCGACTTACAGAGCACTTATTACAGGGACAATCCCCCCGGAGCAACCTGCGTTAAGTGCCTTGCTCAAGGACACAATGGTGGTGGCCATGGGGATCGAACCGGCGACCATCTGATTAACAGTTATGTGCTGTAGACCACTACGCCACCACCACTCCCACTCACACAAACACTATACAACAACATGGTAACACATATGAGATTTAAATAATGCAGTAAACATTAACTAAATTACATCAAATATAACACAGAACACCCCAGTGTACGTAAATGATATTAAAAATATGATGAAACTATTCCCATAAAATATAATGAAATGGGTCACGCAGGGAATTGTGGGAATGCCCAATTACTGTTTTTTACTGTAATTTTAACAATAATTTACTGTAAAAAAGTACATGTACGCTCTTGTTCATTTTATCATTAATTATACAGGAAAATCATACTTTTTACATTTAAATTATTGAATTTTTACATCATTTTATTGTAAAAAATACTGTATTGTCTTTTAAAATATATTAAAACATTTTACTGTATATTTTTACAGTTAATATTTGTTAATCAATTAAAATTTTATTTCTGTAGCATTTTTTCAGTATTTTACTGTTAAAATTACTGAAATTTTTTACAGTGTATGCTTTTTGACATGGTTATTGCCAACTCAGTAACTATTGTATTCTATGGAATTATCCTTTCAAAATCAGTGTTGTTTTTCATGCAAATTCTGTTTAACCTTGCTTTTTTATTTGTGTAACATTTAATCATGTTTCCTCTGTGATGACGGCAGGTATGAATAAGTGCTGGATATTGTCTACTTACAATGACACATTCTGTGAATGTGGGAGAGGTGGCAACTTCAGGTGAGTCTTAAACACACTGTAGCTCTCTGGCAAGAATTCCTTGACAGGCACTGAACTTTTTGATAAAGTGTGAATGAGAATAATTTTCCTACAACCAAACGGGTTTGTTATATGATGAGTTATTGCTGACATTTCCATGCTATTTTCCATGCTGTAAGTAATTAATAAGTCTCTGCTGGAAGACTGCTCGCCTCCATTGATGCACAGGCTTATGTGTATGTAATGGCACTTAAGGGAGAGGTCAAAGGGTTAAAAATATACATTCAAGTCTTGTTTTTTATTTATTATTATTGTTATACATTTTATTACTGTTGTACCTAATCAAAATAATGAGTGTTTAAGGTTTCAGAAAGGCACAAAATGTTTGCATCTCGTGCAATTAAATGTTTTGGTTTGTTTGTTTCTTTATATGTAATAATATGAAAAGCAGTTCATTCATATTTTTAACTATTCATAACAAACAGATTAATACTTTATTAAACCTGACAATTCTTAGATTTTTTAATGTTTGTTTAGAACAGGTATTTTCAATCGCAATGTGGCATAGCCTAAATTGGCCAAATGTCGTAACATAAAGCATTCTGTGTAAGTGAGATGAATTGCCTTTTGGAAAATTCTTGCTTTTGTGATCAACTCCTGCAGACTGATGTGTGTTAGATGGTCTTCAATTTCAAGTGTGTACATTACATAGTTGCATAGTTGAGCATGCCATGATGTATGACCTTTGCCATGAATTAAAGAAACCAACATTGCATTTGATGCTTTGATTTAATCTCCAATTTATTGTCAGATTGTTTTAGTTTTTTTCATCAGGTAAAGATTATTTCACTCTCGTTTTTAACCAGAACAGCACAGGAAGAGAACGGCTGACTACAAAGGTGCAAGGTAAAGAACACACTCATGAATATAACATGCTTGTCTCTGAAATTTGCTTGATTTAGTAATGCTTGACATTTACTGAAATGTGGTAGCTTAAAACAACCAAGACATTTTATCTGGGGCTTAGAGGAGATGGCTTTGGATAATGACATTTCAAAGTATCCAAAATGTGTATGGATCCTGAAATCTATATATACTTTATAAATGGATGAGTCAATTTTAAACTTCATGTTTGTTGGGACTTATTATTTGCATGTTAAATGTTATGTTTAAATATGAATGATAGATAAAGGTTTTAATTTATGCAAATGTATGCTCCTTTCCAGTCAAGCCGTCTGATCATAAAACTATTATAAAATATTTTATTCAAAACAGTTAACTGCTTTGCATATACTACAGCATATTGTTAATTATCTGTATGTTTTTGTACCATGTTACAAAGTTAATGATTGTAATATGATACATAAACATGTCGCCACTGAAATCTCACTTAAAGACTTTAGTTGTTAAGTATTTGGAACAGCTTGTGTTTACTTCTTTCATGCCCCATACTGAACCATTAAAACATTTTACAACAGATATTACAGTGGGACAAAAGACAAAAGAGACAAAGTATGGTCACTATGAGTCATTTAGCTTTTGTCTCCATATATTTGTGAATAACATCACAATTTCACACAGACCAACAAAGTTCAGTTTTTCAACTTGTTTCATGTGGTAGACATGGTAAAGGAAAGTAGCTGAGAGAAATTGATGCATATATGGAGTTTCACTTAGATTTTGTCTTGTGATGCATGAGGCGATATTGTGGAAAGTTGATTGAATTTTGAAAAATCTCTCACTTATGTGAAATGAGGAAAAAGAATCAAACGACTGAGGCAGTGAGTAATATTCCATCACTGTGTGGTTTAAACTTCACACCGCATATTGCATGAGAAAACAAAACATCAAAAGTGTGTTTTTGGCTTGCATATTTAACAGACACAAAACCAGGATAACAGACATTGTAGGCATTGAGGATTTTCAGTAGGACATACTTCACCCAAATATAAAATGATTTAATATTTTATTCATCCTCACTAAAGGAGATGTTAGGTTGAGTATTAGCCTCAGCCACCATTCACTTTTATTGTGTGGAAAAAAGTAATTGCTGACTTAGGCTGAAATTCTGCCAAACATCTCTTTTTGTGTGCCACAGAAGAAAAAAAAAATTATACAAGTTTGGAAAAACATGAGGATGAATAAATTATGAGAGATTTTTTTTTTTCGTGAACTATACTTTTATTAATTTTGTTTGCCTTATTTAATGTTCTTTAACAGTGCGGAGGAGTACACGAAAACAAATCCTTTGATCGTTATTGATGCTCTGATCTCAACTCAGACTCAATAACATTGTCAACCACATTCTATCTCTATCTCATTTCCCATATCCTGTTCCTGGGTTGATGCTTTCATGCAAGTTTTTGCAAAATGCAAAGTATGTGTGGTTTCCTGAGAGATGGGAGTGGTTTATGTCTTGTATAGACAGATAGATGCCACACATCTTATTTGCTTTTCATTAAAGCAGATCTTGCGCTTTGGTTTTTAAAGGGACTTCAACCAAAAAAGAAAGTTAAGATTATATATTGTCAGACATGTCTTAAATTTTGTCTACTGTAAAATATGAACACAATAGTGGTGCAGAGGGTTATAGGGACTCACTTTGAATACCAGCAGTGTGTCAATCACCTTGCATTCGTGCTCTCTTTCCTGTTTTTTTTTTTGTTTTTGTTTGTTTTTTTTACCCTCTCTGCTCACCTTCAGGGAAAACCCCATGTGAGATGGTCTGTGTTCCAGGATCTCACATTCCTTGCATGCAACTTACTCTATTTGATCTCTTGGATGTTAGTTGGTTGAAAGACAGATACTAACATTTTAACGGGTACCATAACTACCACACAACAATTGTATGTAATAGTAGTTATGATTTGTTTTAATTAATTTTTAATATTTAATTACTTTAATGAAAATTATTGAATTATATTAAGTGGCAGAAGGCTGTTATTTGCTCATCAGCTTATAAATATATTTTAGTATATGTAGTATATAGATTTAATTTTACAGCACCCATTAAGACATTTGCTTTAAATGCATATTATTATTCAATACTTTTTATGGTATTAAAATATTTACTACCATATAAAAAGGAAAAAAGGAAAGATTTTCAGTAATATAAAACTTAATTTGAACCACCTGTAAGGTGATGACAACACTGACTTTTTTGTATCAAATTATTCTAACTCAATATAAATATTTTTACTGGTACTATTACATTTGACACATATATAGATGACGTGCAGATTTGTAGTATTCTGTGAATTATGAAGGAAAATGTAAACATTCTTACAGTCCAGTGTCCCCTACACTTATGTTTTGCACTCTTTGCAGTTTTCTTATACATTTCCAACATTTTGTTTGACTGTTTTCTGTTTAATTTTAATGAATTAAAGCATACTGTAAATTCATGAGACTAGGTTAACCATATTAAAATCCACTGATATAAACAAAACTTTTGGTCAAACTCTGTACTTCAGGAATGCCGAAGACTGAGAAAGAAAGTGATAAGAAAGTGCGTGGGAGAGAACATGAACGACAGCTGACACTAAAAGAAGAGCATGATGCATCTCCCCTGCTGAATGAATGTTCTTCACCACAGCATGAGCAACACCTTTCTTCTCAGGTACATTGTATGAGCTTTTATTCTGTGGTACTTCCTGTGTCAATGCTTTATAGAAGAAAGCCATCCCTTAGTGGGGTGCTTGCACATTGCATTTTCTTTAGAGAAATTATTTTATGTATAGTCCTTTTTTATCATTATTGTAATTAAAATGCAATATAATGGATTTGTTCTTAATTTTTTGGAAATGGTGTACTTATGCTGCATAGTATACCTCAGATGGAGGCAACAGTCCAGTTCAACTATTCTACCTCTTCCATCAGCTCAGCATCCTCTGTTACACCACATAGATTATTAAATTAATAGATACTGAACCTATATTACCAAAATTAACTCTTAGTTAATGAATAGTCTTTATTGTGAAGTGGGTGTTGACATTATTTCTTTCTCTCTCTCTCTGTGTGTGTGTGTGTGTGTGTGTGTGTGTGTGCGTGCGTGCGTGCGTGCGTGCGTGCGTGCGTGCATGTGTGTGTGTGTGTGTGTGTGTGTGTGTGTGCAGGGAGCTGGTGATGAGGAACAGATGCATTTTCTTCAGCTGGTGTTTCAGAATTCTTGTGTTGGCCAGATCAGGCCAACCGTACTCCGTTCTACGGCTTTCCTGCTTCAGGGTTTGTGCTCCAATGAAATATGAACTTAACATTGTTCCCTATAGTCAAACTGGTCAAATCATCTGATCATTAAATCATTATTATCTATCATTGTCTATCATTATCTGTCATTATATTCTATATATGTGCATCCTCTATGGAGCAAAACATTTTTAAAATGTGTATGTACAGTACAGCTACTGCAACCAAAAACATTACCACTTTAAAGTGGTTAAGAAGGGATTTATGATGGGAAATAGACACAAAGTGTTATTTTTAAACTTACTTCCACATCACCAGAAGCATAATGGAGTTAATTAACAGATGTTCAGGAGGAGCATGTTAATTTTAACCTGACAAATCACAGCCCATGAGAAGGAGTATATAAGCTGCTGCTTACCTGCTTCCTGTAACAACTCTCCTGACATCTCACCTCCACCCCATCTCCACACATTCTCAAGATTCATAATTTAACTTAATAAGTAAATTCCGGTATAAGGACAGCAAACCAAAGACCCTTACCACTTCAACACAAGATTACATTAACAAACGAACTACAGAAATATTTAATATTATATAAACAAAATTGTATATATGAGTTCTTAAAGGTATAGTTCACCCAAAAATGAAAATTCATTCATCATTTACTCACCCTCATACCATCTCAGATGTGTATGACTTTCTTTCTTCTGCCAAACACAAAACAAAGATTTTTAGAAAATATCTGTTGGTCCTTACAATGCAAGGTAACTGTGACCAGACATTTGATGCTCCAAAGATCACATAAAAACAACATACAATGTATCCATATAACTCCAGTGTATAAATCTATGTCTTCAGAAGCGATATGATAGGTGTGGGTGAGAAACAGATCAATATTTAAGTCCTTTTTAAAAGAAATCTCCATGTTCACTTTCAAAATGTGAAAGCATGTGAAATTGAAAGTAGAGATTTATAGTAACAAAGATAATGACTGTTTCTCACCCACACCTATCATATCGCTTCTGAAGACATGGATTTAACCCCTGGAGTTATGTGGATTAATTTTATTTAGTTTTTATGTGATCTTTGGAATTTCAAAGGTCTGGTCACCATTATCTTGCATTGTAAGGAACAACAGAGCTGATATATTCTTCTAAAAGAATATATAGGTATAGATGGGTGAACTATACCTTTAAGCTCATGGCTTTTAAAGAGAATCATCATGGGATCATTCATGGCATTATTTCCAGAAAGTATCCTGTAGTCCTCTGTAATGGTCATTTTGGAGGGTCCTGTCCTTACTTTAATTTAAAGTACTCAGGTATGTGCTCGGCTTTGCCTCATTCCTTAGCAAGCGAGAGCAACCCAACAGCCATGAACAAAAGAAAAGATGCAAGTCGCAGTGCCCAGAATTCAATCCAAGCTGTTCCTGGATCAAGCCAGCCCAGGAAACATTTTCCCAGCTTTCACTCACACAGGTGAGAATCTCTGTACTACTGCAAATATATTGATTAAGCGTATAACATTTTCATTAAGTACAGTAGAAGTCCTATATGTGTCCTTCTCAGGCAGGGCCAGTCAGAGATTGAGAATTCCAGCTCTCTATTTATAAATGGACAATGTCGTTGGCCTGGCTGTGACGAAGTCTTTCAAGGATATCAATGTTTTTTGAGGTACCGTAGGTTTTCTGTGTTCCATGTTGTTCCAAAACCAAATGAATTTCTTTCTTCTGTGCAACATAAAAAGAGATGTTAAGGGAAAATGTTCAGACTCAGTCACTATTCACTTTCATTGTTTGGGAAAAAAAAAGATAAGAAAATAACATATTGACTAAAGCTAACACTCTGCATAACATCTCCTTTTGTGTTTCCCGGAAAAAAAGAATTTGGGTAATGATGTAAATGATGATAGAATTTTCATTTTTGTGTTAACTATATAACCTTAAAATGTAAATGTAAACAACCAGTTCACCAGAAAGCCACTGTTGTCAGAACTAATCATTTGTTTGGATAATTTTGAAGTTGAGTCATCATTAGCAGAAAACATTTAATTCTCACACTGTCTAGACACCTGTATCGAGACCACAGCACAGGTGAGAAAACTATAGCACAGTGGCGTGTTCAGCAAGACCTGGTACAACACATGGAAAATCAGGTACAAAGACGTCAGTGATACAATCTCTTGAATACAGCATGCATGAGCCACGTTTTGTGCATTATTGTTCCCCTTCAGTCATAATGAATGAGCAATAAGAAAGTGATTCACAGTTTCAATGGTTTTGAGTCATTAAGCAAGAGTGTGAACCCAAAACAATCAGATGTCTTGATAGACTGGCTCTTGTGTGCAAAAATACTATATGTGATGTTTCAGCTCATTCTGGAGAAGCAGAGACTTCATGCCATGCAGCTCCACCTTCGGCTGTTTGAGTGCATCTCAACACGCACCGTAAGACTGTTCAGATTACTCTTTAAAACAATGCCTGTATAGGTTTAGGAAATATACGTTCTCACAGTGAACATGTTATTTCCTTTATATAATAGCTGTTTTTTTGGTCTTAGCTGGTCTCCCAGGCTGGTATGTTGGCTGGTTTTAGAGGGGTTTCATGTAATTGTTATCTGGTCACACTGGGAGACCACTTGGCTAAGCTGAAAACCAGCTTACTTTTCAGTAAGGGAACTTGTCTAAAGTTGATAGTTGTGACCCTGGAGAATGAGTAGGCAATATGGTGGTGCTAAAATCCACAATATAGTAATAGCCATGGCACTGTACCATTTTGTAGCATAGCTACATTCGGTTATGTCAGGGTGGAAAATTGGACCTTAATAAATTTGCTTTATAAAATAAAAATTTAAAAATAAAAAATGTGTCCTCAATATATTTATTATGAATGTATTTATTATGTAACTGCTGTATAAATGCCAATAAGGCACTTAGGACTGTTTTATATTCTGAATATAGTCAAAGCTCAAGGTGTTGTAGTGCCATTTAGCCATGACTATATTCACAGTATATCATGGTCTCTTGTACCTTATGGCTTAAATATACTTTATTGGTTAATTGATTTGAGATATTTGTTCAAATCCATAGTCGTGCTTGATGAAACCTCTCTTACATGAAAGGCTGACCTGTGTGTTCTCCATTAGGGAGCAGCTCCAGGATGGTGGAGGCCGCTGGCACTAAATTTGCCCCCGTTGCGGGAGCCAGATGGCAGGACAGAGAGACCAAGTGAAACACCAGTGCGACAGGAACACTGGCACACACCCCCACCTCACCTGCTGCCAGGTAAAACCTGCTAAAACACCAGATTTCCTGTGGGTGGGAGACCAAAATACACTATGCCCCAAACACACACTTTAACTAAAGAATGTCAAAATGACACATCATAAAAGGGGAATTTTTTAAGAATCTTCAAGCTCTTCTTTTCCTACCAAAACACCAGATAGTGACCACAATCCAAAAATGTCAACAACAAAAAAACAAACACCATTAATTTAAAACACTTTAAAAGTAGTTCATATGACTCGTGCACTGTATTTCAAGTCTTCTGAAGACATATGATAGCTTTGTGGGAGGACAATGTCATGAGGGTGAATAAAAACTGACAGAATTTTCTTTTTTGTGGCAAACATAAATAATCCAATCCAAAATTAACTGAAATGGAACTCATGGATGAAATGCAGATGAGTTAGAGTTTAAAAAAAAATAGATGGATAAAGGTTATAATACAACATTGTTTACAGTGTGAAAGGCACACCCATCTGTTTATTTCCTTTCTCTTTTGTTGTTGGCCAGACAGTAGTATGTGGGTGGTCTACCACTATCACTGCAGTTGAACTTGTTAGATTGCTTATTTTCTGTTGCCACACTTGGCATGCCTGTAGAACACAAAGGTTACCTAAACTCAGCAAACAATAAATATCCCTTTTTCAGGACACTGTATTTTAAAGATAATTTTGTAAAAATCAAATATCGTTATAGATCTTTATTGTAAAGGGTTTAAACAATGTTTTCAATTCTTGTTCAATGAACCATAAACAATTAATTAACATGCACCTGTGGGATGCTCGTTAAGACACTAACAGCTTACAAACGGTAGGGAATTAAGGTCACAGTTATTAAAACTTACTAAAGAGACCTTTCTGCTGACTCTGAAAAACACCAAAATAAAGATTCCCAATCTCATCTGCGTGAACGTGCCTTAGGCATGCTGCATATGAGGACTGCAGATGTGGTCAGGGCAATAAACTGCAATGTCCATAATGTGAGATGCCTATGACAGTGCTACAGGGAGACAGAAAGGATAGCTGGAATTTGCATGCCACTCCCCCGGACATACGGGTATAAAAGGAGCTGGCTCGCAACCACTCATTCAGGCTTTGTGCTGAGGAGCCGAGACAGGGTCCCAGCCATTTCAGCGGGTAGTACAGCGTTGTGGCAAGAGGGACTCAAAGTCTCATTCCCTCCATCAGGGAACAGAGGTTACAACAGTAACCAAGACATTCCCTATCTGTCACTCACTCAACGTTGTGTCGATGTAGTGACACTAGGGGTCCCTATACAAAACGTCTCAACTAGCTACTCTGTGTTACGTGGACTGCCAGTGCAGGTGCAAGCAAGCCACTGCATGCCTAATAGCAGGTGCATCCAGTCTGCATGTAGCCTCCCCCAACGGCCCAAGAATGTCACACAGTCCCTCACACCCCTACAATATCTACAATGGAAAAAGGCTGCACCAGAGCGGAAAAAAAATTTTGGATGAGGCCAAATGTATTTGCGTCAGGGAAGGTGTAATTTCCCAGGAGGGAAATACACCCGAGGGACCACATCCTGCCCGAAGGGTGGCAAATATATCACATAGACTTGCCAGCCGCATGTGGATGAGGCTCCATGGTAGGTCCTACCCAGAGGGTTGACAAACACAGAGACTGGTGGCAGAGGGAGCTCTGCCCAAGGGAGATGTGAATTTACCAACAGGGAAACCATGCCGTAGAAAATACCACAAGGGGCTACCACAGGTAACCAGCACATGTGGAGCAGCTACCAAGGTACAGGGCATCCTAGCACCCATAGCCAGGTCGGGGTCTCAAGAACCCGTGAGAGTATTCCGGACCGAACTACAGGCAAGTGTCACTGATCGGGGCAATTAAATGTGGGTACTGCAGCCCCTTGGGGGTTGCAAGGGGCTGCAGTACAAAACAAAAGTGAACACAGGATTCTCCTCCCGGCCCCCCACCGGGGGACGGAGGGGTCTGGATACCAGCTCAGTGGGCCTCTTACTCATTGGGTCGTCAATCTCAGGGGAACTTGGGGGCCTTCCTGGGGATCTTAGAGTCGAACCGTTAGACTGGGGTTGTCAGCTTCATGCAAGGGGGCTCTACACCGTGGCTGAGCTGCTGGCTCGGGCTGTGGCGGAGCTGTCTGAGTTGCAGCCACAGGGGGACGCCCTCAGCAGCGAGCAGACGGGGTGCGGGACCTTGAACAGTGCTGGGGGAGGATTTGAATCCTGAATGGTCTCCGTCTGCTTCTTCATCGCTGAGAACTGCTGGGCAAAGCCCTCCACGTAACAGCCCTATCCACCTGAGGAATCTCCATATACCTCCTGGCCGCCCCACCGTTGTGGATAGTGAGAGCAGAACCCAGAAGTTGGGTCCGGGCAGTAAAAGGTGCCCGCCATGACTATGTGAATTCTTCATGCACCTCCGGGAATAATGGGAGCGGGGCAGGGTGCGGCCGTGAGCAGCGCTCCGAACCCAGGAACCAATCATCAAGCCGTGAGGGCTCAGGGTTGGGTGGAGGGCTCCACTCCAGCCCGAAACTCACAGCAGCCTGGGCAAGCGTGGCGGAACGACACTTTCCGTCAGTGCACACTCTTTTAGAAGGAAATATACTCTTTTCAACAAGAATATATACTCTTTCAGAGCCACTGAAAGCCACTGAAATGCGTTGTAAATCCAGCAGCATACACTTCTCTTTGTGAGGTGAATGGAATGGCAGTGGAACTTGCTGTTCAACACCACTCGGTTCCGAAGAAAAAATCTGAATGAGTGGTTGCGAGCCAGCTCCTTTTATACCCATATGTCCTGGGGAGTGGCATGCAAATTCCACTTGCCAATTCCCAGTGGCCTTTTCTCAAAGATCAGAGGTGTTTGAGGCTCCCAAGAGTGACGCTTAGTGTCACTACATCGACACAGTATCGTGTGAGTGACAGATAGGGAACTGGTACAGTCCTTGAGGAGTAGATGCACTGCTGTACTTAATGCAGCTGGTGGCCACACCAGATACTGACTGTTACTTTTGGGATTTTGACTCCCACTTTGTTCAGGGACACATTATTCCATTTCTGTTAGTCATAGTTTATGTATTCGTTGTTTAAACCTTTTTCGTTCATACAAATTTGTACATGTTAATTTTGCTGAAATTAAATCAGTTGAAAGAGAGAGGACGTTTCTTTTTTTGCTGAGTCTATTTCTGGGCCAAAAGTAGTTTACAGGTCTCAGCTGGATTTCTTTTATAAAACATTGATTTTACAGGTTTGGTGTATTGCTGTGGCAGGGCGGAGGGCGGGGCCAGGTCGTGATACTACACACCCGGTCCCATATTAGGCTAATTATGCCTCTGTGAGGTTTAAAGGCTAATGATCTCTCCGGCCCTCTGCAGTCAGCCTTTAAACCTCAAGGAGGCATAATTAGCCTAATACGGGACCAGGTGTGTAGTATCACGACCCGGCCCCGCCCTCTGCCCTGCCACAATTGCGTAAGTAATTTATATAATTAATAGAAAATGAGTCATTTGTGTTACTCGGCTGTACAATTTGTTCATACAGCAAAATACATAGTGACATACTGTAAACCACAATGCAAAAATTAGTGTTTGCAGTCAATTTCCAAGAATTATTGTGTTATGCTCTGCTTCAAAGCCATCTGTTCTTATGATTTGCAGATTTTGTTAGCAGCATTGAATACTACAAATACGCCAACATACGACCTCCATATACGTATGCTTTCCTAATCAGATGGGTGAGTACACAAATGAGTGCCGATAGAGAAGAGTTGTAAGAGTTCAAATACACTTAATATAATGTCTATATAAGCATTCAGAAAGTATTCAGAGCCCTTCATTTTTTTCACATGATGTTATGTTGCAGCCTTATGCTAAAATGCTTTAAATTATTTATTTTTTACATCAATCTACACTCCATACCCCATAATGACAAAGCAAAAAAGTTTTTGATAAGAAAAAAAAAATGAAATATCACATTGACATACAGACCCTTAACTCAGTACTTAGCTGAAGCACCTTTGGCAACGATTACAGCCTCAAGTCTTTTTGGGTATGATTTGAAAACCTGGATTTGGGGATTTTCTGCCATTCTTCTCTGCAGATCCTCTCAAGCTCTGTCAGGTTTGATGGGGGGCCATCTGTGGAGAGCCATTTTCAGGTCTCTCCAGAGATGTTCGATTGGGTTCAGGTGCGGGCTCTGTCTGGGCCACTCAAGGACATTTACAGAGTTGTCCCTAAGTCATTCTTGTGTTGAATTGGCTGTGTGCTTAGGGTCATTGTACTGTTAGAAGGTGAACCTTTGGCCCAGTCTGAGGTCCTGAGTGCTCTGGACCAGGTTTTCATAAAGGATATCTCTGTATTTTGCTGTGTTCAGCTTTCCTTCAACACTGACAGTCCTCCAGTCCCTGCCACTGAAAAACACCCCTACAGCATGATACTACCACCATTATGCTTCACAATTGGGATGATATTGTGCAGGTGATGAACAGTGCCTTTTTTCCTCCAGACCTGATGCTTGGAATTGAGGCCAAACAGTTAAATATTTGTGTCATCAGACCAGAGAATCTTGTTTCTCACAGTCTGTGAGTCCTTTTGGTGCTTTTTTGGTGGACCAGCTCTAGGAAGAGTCCTGGTTGTTCCAAACTTCTTTGACTTAAGAATTATGGAGGCCACTGTGCTCTTGGGAACCTTCAATTCAGCCAAAATTTGTTTGTAGCCTTCCCCAGATCTGTGCCTCGACACAATCCTGTCTCTGAGTTCTGCAGGCAGTTCCTTTAATCTCATGGCTTGGTTTTTGCTCTGATATGCATTTTCAGCTGTGAGACCTTATATAGACAGGTGTGTGCCTTTCCAAATCATTTTCAATCAATTGAATTTGCCACAGGTGGACTCCAACCTGTGTAGAAACATCTCAAAGACAGAAATGGGATGCACCTAAGCTAAATTTCAAGTGTCATATAAAAGGATCTGGATACTTATGTCAATGTGTTATTTCATTTTTTTCTATTTAATACATTTGCAAAGTTATTGAAAATCTGGTTTTTGCTTTGTCATTATGGAGTATGGCATGTAGATTGATGTGAGAAAAAAAAATACTTTCAAGCATTTTTACATAAGGCTGCAACATAACAAAATGTAAAAAAATGGAGGGGTCTGAATACTTAATGCACTGTATGTACTGCAACAAAACATTCATGTAAGAATATAAAACTCTTACATGAATGTTTATTTTTTGGTTGTTCCCATAAATGCATTTCCACTATAATTGTTATTCTTCCTAATTCATACAGAACAATTTATGTAGAATTCTGGATTACACCTGCAATTCTGCAGCAATTAAGAATTTTCCTTTGAAACATATAAAAATGTGAATATATTCCTCATTAAAAGTGTTTTTGAGAAGTTTATTTTCTGTTAATTTCAACAGTCAATACTTGAAGCTCCAGAAAAACAACGGATGCTAAACGAGATTTACAATTGGTTCGCACGAATGTTCTACTACTTCCGTCATAACTCTCCTACATGGAAGGTACTGGACAGTTGACTCAGCTACAGCTTCATTTGCTAATATATATATACATATATATATAGGTCCAAGCTTGAAAAGATTTAGATCTGAATGTACTGAAGGTGATCTGACACAAATGGGAAATTTAGGACATTATATTTATGACCACATGGTGACAGTGTTGACATGATGAGGACATGATGAATCATTTCAACACTTGTATTTCATGGAATCTTAATTCTGAATATAAAATTATATTCTGTTTCATTAACATTTAAAACTTTTTAACAGAATGCTGTGCGACACAATCTGAGTCTTCATAAATGCTTTGTGCGGGTGGATGGGAGGACGGGGGCGGTTTGGACAGTGGATGAGGAAAAGTTTCAAAAGAGGAAAGGACAGAAAATCAACAGGTCATTTTATGTTCTTCCCTCATACACATTGAGAATATCAGGATGGTCAAATTAAGCATATAAATCAAATTCACAACAAAGGTTATTTGGTACATTGTTTTGGAAAGTCAGTGATTTTGTGTTTAGAACTGGCTTTACTGACTTTAACAATCCCTGGCCTCTGGCTCCTACACAGTTTACTTAATTTTCTCCAAGTAGGTGGGCTACAGCATTTCCAATGATTAAAGGTAAATATAAATGTTCTCATGGAATGTTTTGCAGGGACTGTACTTTGAAATGGCTGACACCTTTCTCCCATTCTCCAACCCATGTGACCTCAGATGTATCGATGAAAACCACAGATTAAAAGAGAAAACTTCTATCATTTGAGACTGTTCAGTTACATATAATTTTGTCAATATCCATTTTTGTATCCAATCTATATATATCTGAACAAAAATCTATAATTAGTCTTACCTAAAATATGTTTTAAATTACTGTCTTGACAGTTGTCTTTGTAACACTTATCAACAACTATTGTCTTTGCAATTATTTATGCAGACAGTAAGGCTTTTATTTTTCATTGGTGTAAACTGTGCATTATTACCTTATTTCTATATTTTGTGCTATACAAAAACTCCCTTTGGATTAAAATTCAGAGAAAATAAATACAGTTTTTATTGAAATACAATATTGTGTTTATATTAGAAAATAAGAAATATTCAGAATTTCACTTTGAGTGACAAAGCTCCAGCCTGACCAGAAGAGGGCATCTGTGCGTGTGTGTGTGTGTGTGTGCGCGCGTGCGTGCGCGCATGGTTTTGGGAGTGGTAATTCTGTAACAGTGCAGGCAAAGACATTAAGCATCTTCAAAGCTGCTGGTATGAAAGACAAAGACATTTTATATAGTATTCTGATGATACTTACATAACAATTAATAACTGAGTGGCTGAATTATAGCCTAGTAGACACAAGGGTAAGTTGTCCCACTAAATTCCCCGGTTGATTTGAATTGCAATTCAATAATATTTTTATGCCTCGTGTTTTTCCTCAGATATGCTAAGGTACTCTTGTTTTATTTTTATATTTTTAACACATTCACACACGTGCACACACATATTTGTGTGACATGTGTGACTGATGCTGCAGTTGAAAGGTGGTGAGTAAATAAATCCGCTGCATCTGCTCCCCTGTGGTTCTCTGTTTTGTCTTCCAGCTAGATAGGAACACATCCATTCCAGCTAGATAGAAACACACCCATGATTCCTCGCCCTCTGCTTTTGTGCCCTCACGGCGCAGGCTTTTGTTCAGCCTCACATTTCATTGTAACCGTGCTCTTTCCCACAATCACAAAGTCTTGGTGTTTGGCATTGTATCTTAAATGAAAACTAATACATCTTAGTTTAATAAGCCTCTTTAAAAAAATATTAATGTATTTTTAATTTAAAGAGATAGTTCACCCCAGAATGAAAATTCTATCATCATTTACTCGCATTTATGTTGTTCAAAACCTGTGTAACTTTCTTTCTTCTGTGGAACACAGAAGTAAAAGTTGAGAGGAATTTTTACACTGCTCTCTTCCATAGAGTGAAAGTGGATGGTAACTAGTGTTTAAGCACCAAAAAGGATTAAATAGCACCATAAAAACATCCTAAAAGTAGTCCATAGTACTTGTAAGCTTTATTCCACCTAAAATGAAAATTCTGTCATCGTTTACTCACCCTCATGCCATTCTGAACCATGTAACTTTATTGAAAATGAAAAAAAAAATGTTTTGAAGAATATTCACACTGCTCTCTTCAATAAAATACAAGTAGATGGTGACCAGGGGCTGTTAAAGGAATAGTTCACCCAAAAATGAAAACTCTCATCATTTACTCACTCTCATACCATCCCTGATGTGTATGACTTTCTGTCTTCAGCAGAACACAAACAAGGATTTTTAGATGAATATTTCAGGTCTGTAGGTCCATTCAAGTGAAGGAGTGCCAAATTTTCCAAAAAGCATATATAACCATCATAAAAGTAATCCATAAGACTCCAGTGGATTAATCAATGTCTTCTCAAGCGAAACACTAGGTGTTTAAGAAATAGATCAATATTTAAAATATTAAAAATGACAAAAAATTCACCACGCCACCTCTTGCATGACATGAGTGCATAAGCAAGTTCACACAAGAACTGACGTGTGAAGTACAAAAAAAATACGGAAGCTCAATGTTGTTTACAACAGAGGAGCACAGACATTCATACACAGATGCCTCCTTTTGGCTGGTTTGGATACATCAACTGCAGCATAATCTTGGAACGGTCAACAAGGAGAGCTGTTTGAATTGGCTTGAATGCAAGTGAATGGAGAAAATGATTCAGACCGAGCTCCTTGCTCAGACCGCTGCATAAACTTTAAACTCTGCATTATTATCTTATTTATATATTTAGTGCTATACCAAATCTCCTTTTTGGATTAAAATCGAGAGTAAAATAAATACATTTTAAAATGAAAGACTACATTGTAGCAATGATTATGTTTATATTAGAAAATAAAAGAATATTCAGAATATCACTTTGAGTGACAAAACTCCAACCTGACCAGAAGAGAGCATCTTTGTGCGTGTTTTGTGTATGTGTGTGTGTGTGTGTGTGTGTGTGTGTGTGTGTGCGGGGCAGGTTTGGGTGGTTTACAAATACTTTTTTTAACTACTTTTGCGTGGAAACAATAATGCGGCCCATAGGAACAGCTGCTACTAATGTATCTACGTATGAATATATATGCAGAGGAAGTTTATGTGCCAGCGTCATGCAAAGGCAGTTTGAACTCCACCCTCATCACCGAGCTGGCCGGAATCAAACATTTTTACTAAAGTTTTAAATATGATCTTGATCTGTTTCTTACATACATGTCAAAAGACATTCATTCCATTTATTAAATCCACTGGAATCGTATGGATTATTTTTAAGATGACTATATGTACTTTTTGGAGCTTCAAAAATTTGGCACCCTATTCACTTGCACTTTATGGACCTACCTGAAATATTCTTCTGAAAATCTTCAATTTGTGTTCTGCTAAAGAAAGCCAGTAATAAACATCTGGGATGGCATGAGGGAGTAAATGATGACAGAACTATTCCTTTAAGCACCAAAAATGAAAATAAAAAAGACCAGGAAAGGCATCATTAAAATAGTCTACATGACTCATGCACTAGTCTTTTGAAGCCATATGATAGCTTTGTGTGGATAAGACAGAAATCAGCATTGGTCACCACCATTCACTTTCACTGTATGGAAAAGCTTGAACATTCTGCTATAATTATGTCTTTTTAATGCCAAGGAAGAAAGAAATTTTGAAAGACTTGAGAATGAGTAAACGGTGACTGAATTTTCCATTTTGGGTGAAATATCCCTTTAATTGTTCAGTAAGGCCCAAGGACACCAGTTCTAATAATACAGTATGTTCTGGTTTTTGCCAGAACCAAAGACACAAATATTCCATTAATTTTACCGCTCACATTTTCCAGCTGTCTCAACGGATCTCCTCATGCCCGCCGATCATTTTATTGGTTCCGCACAGAACCGACAAAACATTTCATAACAAATCCAACCCTCCTTTTTTATCTTGTTTCCATGGCCTTCAGTCCTTCAGATATATTATGAAAAATGGGCAGTTGACAGCCTCAGGGTACAGCTCTGTGTTAGCTGGACCCTAATTACAATTGGAGCATTTCCTTGAGTGAACACACCTCATTATATCGGCCTCTGGACAGTTTCACAGATTCTAACAGCTGCCTCTCTCTGTGTCAGGTGCTTATTACCAGCTCTTCCTTCCCCTGTCGACTTTCAGAGCCAAACAGGTGTCTCAGCCCCTGAATCCAGAATGCTATATGACTTCTGTGTTTTCATTACCTGAACCTACCATAGATATACGCTGGAAAAAGAGGGTGCATTTTCTTCAGGGACTTTCAAAAGTGTTTTATCATTGATAAGTGATGTGTGTTTTTCATTGAAATTATAGATAGTGTATCATCTCAAAGAGTTTTACTAGATTCAAACATTATGTGAATACAGATTTGCTCTGTAATTTTGGTTTTGAAGTATTGCATTGGAAAGCAAGAACTTGTTTTTTAAAATACTCAGAAGCGCACACACACAAATGAAGATTTATAGTTTAAAGGGATGGTTCACCCAAAAATTTAAATGTTGAGATCATTAAAACACCCACATTACTTTCTTTCTTCTATGTAACACTAAAGGAGATATTATGCAGAATGTTAGTCTCAGTCACCATTCACTTTCATAGCATCCTTTTTCTGTACAATGAATGTGAAAGGTGAGTGAGGCAAACGTTCTGCCTTACAACTCCTTTTGTGTTCTACAGAAGAAAGAAGAGGTAAATGATGACAATTTTTCTTCAGTATCCCTTTTTAAGATTAGATGAAAAATAATGAGGTTCTGTTGTTGAACATACCACAGAATGGAACGTTTTGATTCAGTGTGTCAAATCACTCAACGAATACAATTTGTCCTCACAAAAGTAGAAAAACTATTTCATCTAGTCATCCATCATGAAGGTGAATATCTCACTCTCCATTAACCATTGCTCTGTGACAAGAAAGACAAACTCAACAGAGAATTGAGCTTCTAGATTCACCTCAGTTTCATCTCTGCCTTGTCTCTCTGACAATTTCCCATTTCTGAGACATGCAAATACTCAAAACAGAGCCAGTGGGCTGGTATGTTTGACAGGCTGGGACAGAGATAAAGAATTGCATAAATGACACCCCTTCAACTATGCCACATCACAGAGAAGAGCCATAAATCAACCAGCACCTGTGCAACCTGATGCAAGCAGCTGCTCTATAAAACTTGATTATTTGAGTTTGTTCTGATAGCTTTTGAAATTGCATTGCAAAAGGGATGCCTAAGGAGTTAATTCATTTAATTTCAAATTACTGAATGTCTCAAAATCAGCTTTTTAAAGGTGCTTTTAATCATTTTTGTGCTTATGTAGCGTAAACACCAAGTGAACAAAAGTTCTGTTACGATGTCCTTTAAAAAAAATTTATTAGCATCCAGTCATGATTCATTTATTCCATGTGTGAAAGCATTCAACTACAAGGCATTATTACTGGGATAGTTCACCCAAAAATGAAAATTCTTTCATTATTTACTCACCCTCATGCCATCCCAGATCTGTATGACTTCCTGTCTTCTGCTGAACACCAACAAAGATTTTTGGAAAAATATCTCTCAGCTCTGTAGGTCAATGCAAGTGAAAGGTGCCCAGAACATAAAAGATCCAAAACACATTTTAAGGCAGCATAAAAGTAATCCATACGACTCCAGTGGTTAAATCAATGTATTCAGGAGCGATATGATAGAGAAACAGTTCAATATTTAAGTCCTTTTTTTTCTATAAATCTCCACTTTCACTTCTACATTCTTCTTCTGTTTTGGCAATTTGCCTCCTACTGGGCAGGGAGGAGAATTTATAGTAACAGTGGGCATAAATATTTATCTGTTTCTCACCCACACCTATCATATCAATTTTATGCTGCCTTTATATGCTTTTAGGGCCTTCAAAGTTCTGGCCACCATTCACTTGCATTGTATGGACAGAGCTGACATATTTTTCTAAACATCTTTGTTTGTGTTCAGTAGAAGAAAGTCATACATATCTGGGATGGCATGAGGGTGAGTAAATGAGAGAACTGTAATTTTTGGGAGAACTATCCCTTTAACTATCCATTCATCTCTATAAAAATGTGGGCATACTAATGATGGACCCACACCTACACACAAACACAAGACAAAGCATTAAAACAGTGGTTCTCAATTGATTTTGGTTTAGGACCCAGATTTTACTCTTCATACCAAGTGGTGAATCAACACAGTCCTTTTATTGTTCAAAAGTGCAACATATGCAAACTTATTAACATTAAAAAGGCTAAATAGAAAGATTAATAATTAGGTACATATGTAAACAACAGCAAAAGTGTGATTTACCAGCCTAACACATGGAACACACACTGTGCCAAATATTGTATTAGTATTATTAGTCTTATTACCAAGGTGACTTGGTAATATGAATTTGCAGTAAAGTGCTTTTATTGGACACACAGCATTTGATGTCAACAACTAAAGATATGGGAAGCTTTTCTCCTCCCTTATAATTGAGAAGGCAATTTATTATTTTATCCAAACTTCGCACAATTACATGGATTTTTTTATTTGCATTTAGCATTGTTTTATTTCTTGTTGTCCTTGACGATCTATCAGAACAGACCTATGACCCTCTGCCTCTTTGACAAAGAGTAGCCTACTGTTTCAGTAAGAGATGTCAACAATAGATATCAATGTTCTTTGTTATGTGACTAATCTCAGTTTATTAAGAGGTATTTAATGCCTCTAAACAAAGTCCTTCACAAAAATTCAAAAGGCAAGAAAAAAGGGACTTTACAAGATACCTCTTCATCTGACAAATGGACAAAGTGAGATTTTGTTTTCCATATGTGGGCAACTCAATGTTCAAATCAAATCAATTTATTGAAAATCAAATCCCTAATCTCTTCAATATGTTGAAAGCAGTGCGTTTAATACAGTAAAGCTAATTTGTTCTTGTGGAGTCTCTGATTTGCTGTGGGGTTGGGCTTCTGTCTACACAGTAAGAAGCTTAATTACATGAGCACACAGTTATTTAAATTGCTGCTACTTTTTTTTTTTTACCTTGAATTGGGAAAAATGTTTTTAGCAGAGGGACAGATTTTAATGGGCTCTGCTAGTCTTTATTAAATTCTCATCAGGAAAGACCCTGGTCATCCATTCAGGTTTGTGAATTTTCAAACTGAGCTATTCTCCCCAAACACAGACATCAGTTTCTAAATAGAATATCTAAATTAATTACAACAAACCCCTTAATGCATTTCATATTTCATCAACTAACTCTTATTTCCATGAAGCATCCCTGTTGCAAAGAAGAAATATCTCACCTTGATGTTGCTAGACACCTTTGAGAGAATGAAAACACGTCTTTCTACAGAAGAGGATGAAAGGCCGCTGGCCTCCATCTTACCGATCTCACCGCAGGGCACCACAGCTCTCTGATGACTCCTGACAGCTCAGGACTTTCCATAACTTTCAAGTCATGATACAGTAGTCAAATAGCTCTGGGGGAGATAGAAACCATAATGGAAGAGAGAAAAATCTGAAGGGGGAGAAAAAGAGAAAGAATCCTATCTTAAATTTTCTTTTTAGTTTAATAAGTGCTTGGATCATATTACTTATTACTAGGAACTTGAGGAGAAACATTCAGAGCAACAAAATAACATGACAAATATGCACTTGGAAATCGGTATGGAATGATCTCATCTGTTTGTTTTTACTTTGTACGAGAGGAGTGTAAATGTGCTGATGGAAAAACTCACAAGAAAGAAAAAAGGCAATGTGAGATGAAAAGATAACAAAGAGACAGACATTAAATGAGTATGTCACCATGTTTAGCTGAATAAATAAACGATCATTAATTTGTTCATCTAATAATTAGTGTAATTAAGCAAAACACAGCCTTTCAGAATAAGGAGAAATGGGGCCTTTGAGAAAATTGTCTTTAAAGGAATATTCTGGGTTCAGTACAAGTTAAGCTCGATTGACAGCATTTGTGGCATATTGTTGATTACCCCCAAAAATATTTTTTACATGACCTTCTTTTTTGGTGCCCTTGTTCTGTAAACATTAAAATACTCACTGTTTCAAAAGTATAGCCACAAAATGTAAACAATATGTGTGTTTACATGATTTACGTCACTTGCTAAACTTTTCTGTGTAAATTTATAGACAATTTTGCAACTTGGTTGCCATGACAATGTGATGTCAACTAACCCTGAACTGACATCTATAAAAACGATGATTTAAACAACTTAGCTCAAATAATACACAAGTTTTAACAAAAGAATTATTGCAATAGCTTTTATAAAATTATAAGCTTGAAATGTCTGCCTTTAAACCCTCCAGTAATTGGCGCCATTCACTTCCATTGTTAAGTGCCTCACTGAGCACCATTACATGCACACCAATATGCTGATTACTCCCAAAAATCAGCTTATTTAAAAAATCTGACAAAGCAAGAAAACCATGCTTACAAGTAATTTGAAATAATCGCGTTATTCTCTACTTTTGACGTCAAATCGTGAAGAGACATGTGCTCAACATATGGAGTTAATTAACAGAGGTTTGGGAGGAGCATGTTCATTTTAATCTGTTAAAAGTCACAGCCAACGAGTAGGAGTTTATAAGCCGCTGCTTACCTGCTTGCTGGGCTTACCCGTTCGAATGCCGTGAGCACTCTCTCTCCATAGAACAGTCTCCCTTTGAAATGCAGTGTGAGCCCTCCCTTTCGAACATAGTGCGAGCCAACTTTCACTCTTATTTTCCCCGTTCCACTACTTCCTGGGCTCACCCGTTTGAATGCTGTGAGCTCACTCTTTCAATAGAGCAGTCTCCCAGTTCGAATTGCAGTGTGAGCTCTCCCTTTCGAACGCAGCGCAAACCCAACTCTCGTTCTCACCTTCCCCATTCGAACGCAGCACAAGCAAACTCTCATTTTCCCCTTCCCTGTTCACATAGCGTGAGCCCATTCACTTCTACGACAAGTTGTGATCTTTTGTTCTAATCGCATCGTAGCCCTCTAGACAAGCCATCGTACAACAACACCTTCAAACAAATGTGTAAAGCACTCCCGCTATACAGATTTTGTAAGACTGAAATGCACACATTGGATAACACTGTGAGAACTCTGGTAAAGGTGTTAACATGCCACATGAAATCGGCATAATGGGCAAAACTCTACCTGTCTCGACCGGTTTATTCTTATGCTGTTTATGACCTTACACTGATAAAGGAATGCTGTTCATTGCATTTACATGCTTACATCCTCATTGCTTATTTAGCATAATTGGTGTAAGAACATGCATGTAAATTTGCTCAATATAACCTCTATTACATGGACTTAAATAAACAGTTTTTTCAAGGGTTTTTGCAGTAAACAGCTTTCTGAAACATCATGTAAACAAGAACGGCGATATCCTTACGCTGTTTAAGGGATTAAAAGTAAGCAGTTTAACTCATCCAGGTTTCTCCCAGAAAACGTGGCTTAATGTGGCCACATAAACAAATAAGCAGCATTCGAACAGGTTTTTGAGGAGTGCGCGTGTGCGTGAACAGACCTGATATGAAACACAATAGGATGGAGCCCAACAATAATTCAACAAAGAGGACGTTGCTTGCAATATGCCACTTTCTCTAAAGAAACTGCCTTCTTGCAAGAAGCTGTTTTCTCGCAAGAAGACGCTTTCTGGTGTCCATGTAAATGTAGTCACTGTAACTTTGATTTTTGAATTTTTTTAAGAAAAGAGGGACAAGTCAAAAATATATTGTTTGGTTGTAATCAACATTATGCCACAAATGATCTCTATGTTTTTTGTGAAATAATAATAATAAAAAAATACTACCTGGATCATACAGATAAAAAATCCACAGCTTTTAAATGAATATGTACACACGCACAAACACAAAAAAAGCAGAATGAAGGGAAGATTTAAAACACGTTGAATTGATGATGTGAGCACAGGCACAGACATGTCATGTTTAATTCTGGTCCAGGGATTTCCAATGGATTTGACTCACAGACTGGTGTTTCTCTTGATGGGACTTTAAATGAGACAGTCTAGTAAAGCAGAAATCATGATACTACCAGCCTTTCTACAAACAATCTTACATGCATGACCGCGAAATCTGGAAACACACACAACATGCATGCACGTATAGCAATGTGGAAGGAGAGGGAGGGATGGACAGATTAGGATGAGGAGAGAGAAGATGAATAGCTGGATAATAAGCCTCATCTCCCAGGACTTGACAGAAATATGCGGTTGAGATGGATGGAGCCCATGGAAAAATAGAGCCTAGTCCACTCCCTGCCCCCAATTCATCCATCCCCCAAGCTTCTCTTCCCATCCCACCATTCAAACGGGATGAGGGCGAGTTAAGCAGAGCGAGAGAGAAAGAGTTAGAGTATCCCTATTGGGTTGGTGATCAAAAGCCACTCATTCCCTAAAATTCGCTCAGAGAAGTCAGCGAAGAGTGTCTAAAAGAGAGAGACTGTCTAAAAGATGACAAAAAAGCAACAAAAACTCATCATGGGAAAATCACAGTGAAAATCATGAAGTCCCAAAGGAGCATTCTATACTCAATACTCACTGTCAATCTTTGTTTTATTCATTTAATTTTTACGAATTAAGATAATACAAATTGGGAAAATAAACTGAGGTCTTGTTCGAGATTTGTTGAGACAGAAAGTTCTCCTCCCTTTAAACTTAAAATTTGAGTCTGTTGATTCTGTTGCTTTAAATCTCCAGCTTTTCATGTCTGCATGCTTTCCTAAAGAGGAGATAAACATGATGGAAAGATAATATTGTGAGGCAGAGAAAATCCTTTTAGATGTATTTCTAAAACAAAACAGAATCCCTATCTTTCCCAGACAGCAAAACCTTTGTTGTTGTGGGTACCTTTTAGTATTTGTCTGGTTTGTCACCAGTGTGGCTTTCTGAGCAGGAGGATGAAAACAGAGGTACATTTTTCAAGATGTTACTGGGGAGCTCAAAATCTCCATCTGTGCTAATAACAGGTGGAAAAAACGTTCATACTGACTGAGAGAATCATCATAATTTTTGTAAGTTTTCCACACTCAGGCAAACTTTCATGCAGGAAACTTGCAACGTGCGCTGCCAAGATACTGTATTTCTCTATCCTTCATTCAAATGCTAAAAATGCTAAAATGCTAGTACTTACTTTCTCTTTCTTTCTTTCTTTCCATCTTTTCCTTATTGAAGTAAATGGTCTGACTTAAGTCTTGTGATGCTTGCTATGTCTTTACAGAGAGCTCTGGTGGAAATCAGTATCATGATGCAATGCTAAAACTTTCCCTGCTCAACAGTGTACTGAATGTCTGGCACAACACTTCTCCAAAACAAAGTTAGATTAGATATGAGGTAATAGTGATTTATTTGGACTGCAGCCTCTGTTATGGATTATAACAGGTTGAGGTCTACATTAGAAACAGATACTCATATCTTTGAGACCTTATGTCAAATCCTTTTGCTGGATTTTTTTTTTTTTTTTAGCATTTGTTTTTATTTGAATTCTAGAATACTGGAAAGTGTTTTTTTTTTCCCCAAGGACACAACCTAACTACTTGTACTTTTTATATTAAATAGTTGATTCTGTAGGCTACAGTCAGAATCTAGAAGTTTATCATTGGATTCCATGTGTTATTCTCTCTCAGGGGGTGAGATATGCTTTGAAACTTGGTAATCTCACCAGAACCAGAATTGCTTGATGTGGTTCTCACTGATAAAATTTGAGGCTCTCATTGGCTAGAGAAAGGAAGAAAAGGCTTCTTCTGGGAAAAGCAGACAGTTACAGGTGGGTCTTGATAACTCTGCAGTAACCTTTTTCCTGTTCTCATTTTCTCTAGTATGGGAAATCGTTCATATCCATCCAAAAATAATGACCCTCACAAAACTCTAACTGTGAGTCACATAACAGTCCAAAGATTAGAAACAGAATCTGTTATTTTCGTTTATTTCATAATAATTTTCGCTAATAATCCAAAGGATTGTCATTATTCAGTTTTAGAGAAAATCTGCAAAACAAAATGACAGAGAGTGTGAGAGGAATATAAAATGAATTACACATATTCTCAGTGGGAACTTATATGTGATTATGCTTTGTGTACTGCCCAGAAATCTTTTGCAAAATAGAGCAAAGCAAAGCCAAGAGTAGTTTCAAAATAAGAGATTCTGACTATAAAATTTTTGCAAGTGTCAGTATGCATCTGTTACTGTATTTAAGAATAGGGATGACAGGAGAAACTACTCTTGTAAACATTGGATCTCTCACTATCCTCTTCCTGCAGGTTCTGATAGAGATATATTTCCATGGTACAGCTGCCAAAGAAAAGCAATGATGTTGGGAAAACCATTGGAAAAGATCCCAGGACTACAGTTCAGAATAGGCAAGTCTTATGAGCAAACTGGGAAACAACGTAATCATGAAATCACAGCTTTCTCTGGAGCAGATAGGAGAGCAAAAGATGAAGATCATGTGTGTAAAACCAATCCTTTATATTTGACAGGTCTTTTTAAATGTATTTGTAGGTTTTGGGGCCTTTGAATGTAGCTACTGTAAGAGCAGCCAGTATGCAAAGACTAAATGAAGTTCCAAATGTAAGTTCAGGTGGAGCTTTTATCTCTGCCTGCCAGTCATATCCCATGGATATAAGCAGCTGCTTAGATCCCTCACAAAAGTGAAAATTCTTCTGGCATCCCTCCACCTTCCTATGTCCACCTTAATATTTTACATAGCCTATACCAATTATGATTCAGAATTGTCTTTCAATTTCTTGCTTTAATCAGTCCAGATGGAGGGGGATCTCAGACCTCAATGCAAGTCCTGTGTTTGAGCCCCTCCGTTATGGACAGTATGCCAAATATGTTTATCTAACTGCACTCCTGGACTATATAAACCAGTAAACTTGTGAAATGCATTTTATTCCAGATTGAGGGGGGTCTGTGGAATTGTGAGGAAGCGATTTAAATATGTCAAATGTGTTCAAATGAGCCAAGAGCACTACACTATCAGTATTTAACCACAATATTCATTTGAAAAGCCTTTAAGGAGCAGGTAATGTTTAAAACATTGTGAATGAAGAGTGTTCAAATTCTGCAGAATTCTGCTGAGCTTTCTGTGGAGTTCCATGGACACAGATTCCATGTGGACTCATGATGTCGTAACTTCCCCCTAGAAGAAGCATGTAAGTGCTCCATCTTTTGCATTTTACTGTGAGTTATATCGGATTGGGTGGTCAGAGGATATCTTAGTGACAGTGCCTTGTTTTGGTAAAGTACACTACACCCTGTCCTGATATCTTTTCCTGCTCTTTTACACTAAAGCAAACAGAAGCACAAGCTACAAGAGTGGAGTCCCATCTGTTCTTCCATTGAGACCTAAGTGATGACTCAAACAATGATTTTTCATTTGTTAATCTGAGCTTGTAATTCCAATCAAATGGACTTCAATGTCCAGTCTGTTAAAAATAACAGATGTGATTTGTGTACCTTATGGCACAAAAGTCCACCTTATGGTGTGTGGTGATGTCAAACCATGGCAAAGGCTACGCACCTTATTCTCTGAGGCAAGAACTGAATCTAACACTGGGCTGAGAATTTCCCCATTTGATTACAAATTAGATGTGTCAGATGTCGAAGTACGAATCCTAAGGAATTCCTTTGACTGTGCAATAAATGTGTTAAAGTAATATGGTCTGAAGACTTTAAACCAACTGTTTTTGCTTCAGAATCTAGATTTTACTTTAGACATAAAACAACACAGCGCAAACATTGTTAACATTGAAATGTATTGAAGTGATGGTTCACCCAAAAATGAAAATTCTCTAATTTACTCACCCTAATGCCATCCCAGGTTATTACATCTTTCCTCTGCTGAACACAAACAAAGCTCTGTTGGTCCTCACAATGCAAGTGAATGGGTACCAAAATTGTGAAGCTCCAAAAGGACATAAAGGCAGCATAAATGAAATCCATATGACTCCAGTGTTTAAACGGTATCTTCAGAAGTGATATGATAGGTGTGGGTGAGAAACTATAAATTCTACTCTCTGCCCAGTAGGTGTTGATTTGCATGAAGAACGAAAATGATCAAAAACTAAAGAAGAATGTGAAAGTGAAAATTAAAATGGAGATTTATTGAAGAAAATGACTGAAATATTGATCGGTTTCTGATGGAATAATTGTTATGCTGCCTTTATGTCCTTTTGGATCTTCAAAATTTTGGTCACCATTCACTTGCACTGTACGGACCTACAGATATTAAATATTCTTCTAAAATCTTTGTTTGCTCTGCATGAAAAAAAGAAAGTCGTACATATCTGGGATGGCATGAGGGTGAGTAAATTATTATTTTTGTGTGTGGGGGGCTATCCCTTTAAAATTACCATGAACTGCATGGGCCCAATAATATTAAGTGATAGGTTTGTATTTGTCACTTGAATTTAAATGTTTCATGCGCTTGGCAGCCAACAATTCAATGCACAAAACACATTGTGGTCAGTACAAACCATGTTTATCCTAATAATTAATGAAGTCTGGGTTTTATTTTCTTTTAACTTACATAGTTTTTTTCTTGGTTAGATTCATGGTTTTCAAGGATATCAACACAACCTGTTCATGTTATCATATGCCATATTTGGCCAGCTTCTGCCAAGTGATTTTTTTTGCCCCCATATACAGAGTTTGATTAAATGCACAGCCTTGAATTCAACAAAAAAAGATATGGGAATCATTTCCCCCTGCTGTCTGTGACCATTTTAGATCTAACCAGTGACCCATTTGCAACCCACCAGTTGAGAACTATTGTTTTAAACAAAGCTGACAATGGATCCTTGGATAATTCTTCTCAGACTGTCTCAAATGTTATTCAAAATGACAGTCCCTAGAATGTTTTGGGTGATTAGTGGAACTACAGGTCCCCTCTTCTTTAAGAATTGCTGCACATTTACAATCTTTCCTGTCAAAACAATGCAGAACAGCAAGGGGTTTGTGTCATTGCCGGTATGACCTCTATGTTCATTTCCACAGAGCTGCCTGCTTTCCCTGAACCCCTTCACCCTGATAGCTGCATACCTCGGCCGTCCTAAATAATTTTCTCCTTGTGAAAGCTAACAGGGCCAATCGATTCATCCTCCCAGCAGGTAGACAAGCATAAGAGCAGGCCTGTGGAATCGTGAATGTCTGCAAGAGTGAGAGATTGAATTGGCTCTATGAGACTTGTAGGCTTATTACTGACTCTGGGAGGTGAAGGGTTTTGGGCTCCATTGGAGAACAGGCTGAACTCCACACAAAGGACCAAAAAGAGACATGGGGTTTTGGAAGCATACACACACTCGTACACACATACTCACATGTATACATAACGTACACACACATAGTAGAGGAATCTGAGCTTGCTCTGATGTGAATGCTGTCTTTAATCCTGTTCCTGGTCACCCTGCTCCTTTCGTTGTGGGCCACTGAGACTGGAATCTCAGGAATTTCCAGGCCGCTTTTTACCCAACACCGGGCACAATGACAGCACAGCCCTGTCTGTACAGGGTCAGATCCCCCTCAGTGTCTTTCTCTCTCTCTGCCACCATCTTTCCACTCTCTCTATCACCCCTGACTGTGATGTGACTAACAAAACCTGTTAGTTATTGTGGTTGGTCACTGTGACAATATTCAAAGAATAGCAGAATCACTGATCTAATGGGGTATGCATGCTATGTGCAGTTCAGAGGCGACAGGTTTTGTTTGCTCTTACCACCTCTAAGTGCCCTCTATGTAACATATAGATGCTAGATTGACTACATTTTCTTTCCATTCATAAGATAACTGAGATGTTATTGAGATGTGTGATGAGTAGAGCCGTTAATTGTGATGTGTATGACCTTTTTTCTTCTGCTGAACATAAAAAAACATTTTTAAAGAAATATTCAGCTCTGTAGGTCCATACAATGCAAGTGAATGGTGACCAGAACTTTTAAGCTCCCAAAAGCACATGAAGGCAGATAAAAGTAATCCATTTGACCATCCATATCTTCAGAAGTGATATGATGGGTGTGGGTGAGGAATAGATCAATATTTAAGTCCTTTTTTGACTATAAATCTCCACTTTCTCTGAGGGTTCACATTCTGAATGTGAAAGTGCAGTAAAAAAGAATAGTAAAAATTATAGAAATGTTGATCTGTTTCTCACTCAAATTGAGTGCATCAGAATACATATATTAAACCACTGGAGTTGTATGGATTACTTTTATGCTGCCTTTATGTGCTTTTTGGAGCTTGAAAGGACTGGTGGTCACTATTCACTTTCATTGTATGGACCTACAGAGATGAAATATTCTTCTAAAAATCTTTGTGTTCAGCAGAAGAAAATCATTCACATCTGGGATGGCATGAGAGTGAGTAAATGTTGACAGAATTGTCATTTTTGGGTGAACTATCCCTTTAAGCATTTCACCAGCAACAACAGCTGATTGTCTCACAACTAAGAAAATTACACTAAAAACAACATAGCTACACTGTGAGATGCACATCTGCTGTTTATGATGCTTTAGGTTTCCAGAACATTCTCTGTTCACCCCATAAGGCAAATGTAAAGCTACATTAAACACAGACATATTAAGATCTGCACACTGAGAGCTGGAGCATATTCATATTCAAAACATGTAGAAACACAAACCCTTGTTCCGTTCGGTCCTGTTTTTAAAATTTAATCTCCAAAAAAGTACAGACAAAATAGGATTAATCTTGACACAATTTTAGACCCAAGTGACTGTCCTCTGTGTTCAAATATGTATCTTTTCAGAGTTCTATTAATTTAAACATCTCTGTGGTTTGAAGATATGACTATTATCACCAGAATGTCAGAGCTGCTGACAGAGCCCCTCATCTGAGGCTCTGTTTCACATCAGAGAGAATTAAATATGAGGCCTCACCCCTACTAGGAGGTTTATAATAAACCATTCAACCTGACAACAATGGTAAGAACTCTAAGTTAATAGGACTCAGTATTGGGAACTTCATGCTCTAGCTTATAAATTAACGATTCCCTCTTTGTAAGATTAACTAAGAGTTCTGGTTTATTAGCTGGATAACAATCCCTTATTCAGTGCCTCAGCCAGGCAGCGGGGGCTCCGTGTAGTTATTTTGCCTGGTAGGGAGCTGGTTAACACTGACACGGCTGGCTGGTTTTAATAGGGAGGTAGTGAGAGAGGGCGAGGTACAGCACGCAGCACAGCCGACACCTGCGAGCACTTGGCTGGACGCGTACAGGGGGTGCGCGACTGACTCTGGAGGACCAACGGATTTATTCCTCGTAATATCCTGAAACGATGACAATGCGAATGTAGATGTGAAAGGTGTTTTTTTTTTTTTTAGCTTCACGTATTTCTCTAAGGGTAGCCGGTTAATGTACTTTAGTAGATGCGACTGTTGGAAACTTAGGTAACTCACAGACAAACTAAGCGAAAACCGAAAAGCTTACAAACAAATGGACATTGACGCGTTTTTGTGAGTTTTTAAGTTTGTGACTGGTTTCTTCGCGTCGGACAGCTGTGTGCCACGGAATGTAACATCTTCCCATCTTAAGTTACCTGGACTGACTAGAAGTAAGTAGCTACCTCGTTCAAAAACGAAGATGTTGAAAATGACGATTATAAAGCAACGATATATGTTTCTAGTTTGAAACATTATAAAGCATTAGCATTTGGTGTGTTTTGCTGCTTGGTTGATGTGGTTTGTTATTTTACTGATAGTTTGAGTTCTTTATATCTGTTATAATGTCAACTACATGCTGTGTCTCACTCTCGCAGCCTATTGAGTTGCCTACCTAGACTATAGCATTGCGGGCGAGTGCAGCGTTTGTGGGCATCCTCGCGCTCCCAGAAATGCAGCTGGCTTATAACGCGAGAACACTGGAAAAAGTGAAAATGTGCAGTTGTTGTCTATTTCTACCTAATCTGACCCTTAAAGTAACAATTAGAAAATGCATTACTGTAGTTTCGACGAATCAGTTATAAATGATAGTTTTGATTCGAACAAACCCATTTAATATATAGGGTAATTTTCGGTTAACTGACAAAAACATTTGTGTATGATTGTTACAAATGTATGATGTCCCAAAATACTATACTCTAGGTAGTCAGCTCACTACACTAGGTTTTAAGCCATACAGTGTCCTGCGTCTGAAGAGATGCCACGAGGTTCCCACATCAGCTTTTATCGTCCACTTAGCACGCACACGCAACATTCACAAAGGAATTGTCAGTTTTCCGTTTAAACAAGCTCAGCCGGTAACTTTCGAGGAGCATATGGGCACACTATAGCCACCAATATTTTATTCATTCACAGCTCTGGCTTAAATGGTTATTCATTATGGATCTGAAGTTAAAAGCAAAACACATTTTCTAATCTGCTTATGTTGAAATGATGTCAGTTATTACCATCCCTATAATCAGGGCAATAGTTAATAAAGTTTCTGATCCTAAAGGATGCATTGAGTAGGAGCAGACATTAATTATTCACTTTTTCCATTAATAGCAGAATTAACCAAACAGTACACAGAGGGCAGTTTTCTTGCAGTTGGCACAGCATTCCTGAAAGGTCATACATTATAGGAGTGGCTAAAACTTTGGAATGTATGGTAAAAATGATAAGAATTATATGTATATATATATATATATATATATATATATATATATATATATATATATATATATATATATATATACGTTCCTTTAAGCAGTTTAATGTTTTTGCAAGTGTGTCCATACATCATTCAGTGATTTCTGGCAGGGGCGTAAGAACCATCTGAAAACTAGAATTTATAATTTTTTAGAATGTTTTATGTGATATAATTTAAAAGAAAGCATATCAACTGAACTTTAAAGAAACATTAGCATTTTTTATGATTGAACTTTAGTTAGAACTTAAATGTAGAAGCCACATATGAATGAAAATGTTCATATTCTCCTGGTCTTTTTTAGGCAAACAGGTAACCCTGGTTTCTGGTATCAGACCTTCTATAGGCGTAATGTGTGGCATGCCACTTTGTAAAGATAGAAAAGATACTGAAAGATTCCTCCACAAAACATGAAAAAGCTATTAGTGGTTATGAGTTTACAGCTGTTTTTAAATGCATGTCCTTAGCAGCAGGTTAAACATAAAAACATTTATTTCAAGTTACTTTTCTCACTTTGGAGAATAATTTTTGATGCCAGAACAGAGATGATGAAATAGGAAATTATCCATAAATCAATTTATGTTCTCGTGTGTCAATTCCTTAATTCATGTATGAAGGTATTTATGAATTCTTGCTTAATTCTCCTTTGGTCCTCACACTATATACCTCTTATGTTAATAGTCTGGTAACTTTGTGTGCTAATGCACATTTTTTAATTGCGTGCTTTATGAAGTGAATGACCCTGAAGTAAAGGTGGTTTATGCTGTTTAAGTGGTGTGGAATTTTCACCAGTCTATTAAAGTTATTCACAAAACCAACATGCTGCTTGAAAGTCATGAAAGTGGAATTCTGGGATCCATGTGGATTGTTCCTCATCAATTATTGAACAGTTATTGAGGCAGAAGTGGAAAGAAGGTCTGAAATCGATTGAGAAGCTGCCCTCAAGGCTTCATTGTATCTGCCGTTATTTTGGTATTGTTGACAGGACTTAGTGAAATATTAATTTTGTCAATCATAGTTTGCACTGACTTACTTAGAAGCTGTGCAGTACATACTAATATCTCCTTGCACTATCTTTATTTTTATACAAGGCTTTTTTATTCCATTGGAAATTAGACTGTGTGTTATACTGATTAAAGACATTTGCAACAGAGAGAAACTATTTGGTCCACACTTAAACAACTAAGCATTAATTACAACATGTCAAACCAAAGGGCATCTGCAACAAATGTTTTAACCAACTAGTTTTAATGTAATTGTAATGGATATAAGAAGTCAGTTCACAAGTGAGTATCCACATGTGTAGTTTATAACGTGAACTATGGACATGTTCCTCTAAGTTGACATCTTCTATTTTGAGCAGTATATCTATTGTTTGATACAACCTAACAATCTAATGTTGATGTTTTTTAAGTTTTGTTTAAAAAGTGTGCAAATATATTTATATATACACACACATTGCCTCTGTAGGATTGATATTTTGTTATCTAATGCAATGCCATTTATACATTTATACTTTTTGAGGCCAGTATACACTCACTGAGCACTTTATTAGGTTCCTAATAAAGTGCCCGACATGGTCTTAGGTTTGCTGTTGTAGCCCATCCGCCTCAAGATTCGACGTGCTTTGCATCCTGAGATCCTTTTATGCTCGCTACAATTGTACAGAGTGGTTATCTGAGTTACTGTAGCCTTTCTGTCAGCTCGAAACCAGTCTGCCCATTCTCCGATGCCCTCTCTCATCAACATGACGTTTCTGTCCGCAGAACTACCGCTCACTGGATGTTTTTTTTATTTTTGGCACCATTCTGAATAAACTCGAGAGACTGTTGTGCGTGAAAAAGCAGTAGGGCTGCAACTAACAATTATTTTGATATCGATTAATCTAATGATTCTTAGAACGATTATTCGACTATTTGGTGATTATTGCAATGATTAATCTTTAGCTCTTAACAATTATTCAGCTTGTGGCCCGACTTAAAATGTTGTAATAAACTTGCTTACTAACAACAAAGAGGACAAAATCATCTTTTAAAAATACCTCTAAATGACATTTGCTGAATTAAAGGGAAAAAAATACTTTTTATTAAGTTTAATTCGGTAAAGAAATTCACTGCAAAAAAAACTATCAAGTGTTTTTTTCTTGTTTTCCTTTTTTGTCTAAATATCCTTAAAACCAGATACATTTAATTAAGAAGCAACATATAAGATGTGCTTTAAGAGAATGTATCTTAAATATAAGTGTATTTTGTATATAGGTGTATTTATTTCACTTGGTTATACTTCTGCGAGTGCAGTAAACCCAAAATATACTTCTATTCAATGTCTATTCTCTAAAAGCAAGTGTGAATATGTTATATGCTGCTTCTCAGGTGAATGCATCTTTTTTTTAAGGATTTTTATTTTTAATATTATTTTAAAAATGTTCAGATAATAATTTTTTCTTCTGCAGTATAGTTCCTAAAGTAAATGTACATTGTTTTAAAAGAGTTTTAGATATTTTTATTGGAAAACAAGCCAAAACAAATCAACAATGTATTTTGTTGCAGTGTATAATGGGGCGAAGACTGCCCTCTCTCACCTTTCTGTTCACTTCAATCCATCTTTAACTCACACAAAAAAAGAAAAACTCTCTTATTAATAAAGCTGCTTATTATGATTCAATAAGTCATGAGACATTGCGTTATAATCTAGCTGCATCAAGCATGCATGCTCGAGAGATGAGCGTCACCGTGCCAGAGTGAGCCTCAGCCGGGTGCAGTTTCAATCTCTCCCCCGTTGATCGGGACATTTGCGCAACTCATAGGAGAGGCACTGACCGCACAGAGAAATGCTAGTTTTGGAGTTCGGTTACTACTCCGAAACTGGCAAGTTAGGAACTATACTGCAGAAGAAAAAACAATGTACATTTACTGTGCGAACTGCAGTGCTGCTCTCCCGCATCATTGTTAGAGTTTAAAGTTATCTCATGTTACGTTAAATTAGATCAAACGACTATTCGACCATGAAAATTTTTGTCTACAATTTTTTTATTGTTGTCGATAACGTCGACTAATCGTTTCAGCCCTAATCAGCAGTTACAGAAATACTCAAACCAGTCCGTTTTTCCCCATTCTGCTGGTTGATGTGAATATTAACTCAAGCTGCTGACCTGTATTTGCAAGATTTGATGCACTGCTGCCACATGATTGGCTGATTAGATAATTGCACGAATATGTAGGTGTACAGTTGTTCCTAATAAAGTGCTCAGTGAGTGTATATAAATTACTGACATGACCAGTGGATGCTTTGCATCCATTTTTATTCACATTTTCTTTTTATTCGTGTTTTTTTTTTTTCACTTGTTATAAGAATGGAGAAGATAAGGTCAAAAGACTAAAATAAGAATTTGGACTTGGTCACTTGGTTCTGTTTTAAGCATTGCTATCAGACATTATGAGGTCATGTTTGGGAAGAGCTTTTTGGGATGAGAGTATGAGAGAACTGTGAGCTGATGTCATTGTGATTTAACACATTTTGAAAGTTAAGAAGGGGAATTGTTTTTCATGAACAGCCCCCAAAAGGCACATAAATATTCGCCAGGACACTTTTGCCAAACATATTTCAAAGAGCCCAGATAAGGATCGTTAATACCTGTAGAAACATGTTGACATAATGTTCTGGGTGTAATGGGGAACATATATCATGAGAAAAGAAATGGTTCTATATTCTTTCATCAGCTATAATTTGCAAACAGGTTTTTAGACATCAGTGCTTGTCAATGTTTTGACACCTGCCTTTCGTTGACTTCAAATACCTTTCCTCTTTCATTTCTTTGTCGTTTTAAACTTTTTTCACCTTTTGGTCAACAATTATTCAAGTCCAGAGAATCTGGTTCTTTAAGCTCCCTGTCTTGGATATTTTAATCCTTTTTTTTTTCTTCTCTTGAATCAAATTTTTGTCTAATTCATAAAAATGATTCTAAGCTTAAGTATTTTTTTCCTTTTATTTACTCAATTACTTTTTTAACTGATTTTATTTTGTTCACTACATAAATTACACTTAAATTTCCATTACAAGTGCCTCTCTCTTTCTGTCTCTCTCTCTCTCTCTCTCTCTCTCTCTCTCTCACACACACACACACACAAGGAGAGACTTGCACTCATGTATACACTTTTTAACTCTCCACACATACAACAAGCCTCTTGAGACTGCTGTCATGACAGCATCAGTGGAGCTGGTGGGTCACATTGGGGTCAGACTGGACTCCAGGGGTTGTTAGAACAGGGAAGCTGGGGTACAAGTGATAATTTAGTGATGCCATGGTGCATATGGGAGTCTTCCATCCTACAAACCAGTGCATTCTCAATGCAGATCGTATATTATTGCCTTGAGAGAATTGTTCAGTCAAGCATGATTTTCACACCTAGAATCTTATCTGATTTGTCTGCAATCAGGTGTATGTACTTCAGATGCAGATGCAATTTTTTATTTATATTTACCTGTAGGAATGTTCTGTAGTTTTTGTTTTTATGCATATTTAATTCAATATTAGCTTTGAAGACTTTTGGATTACCAGTGTAGTCCAAAATAGAGATGAAATGCTCTCTCTTTCTGTTTGTTGGCACTGGGTGCAATTAACCATACATTTCAGCTAGAAACAATGGCAGATAATACTGTGGTAAATTACATTCTATCATTAGTTTATAAATTTGATTATTATATATCCTTACTGTATGTTAACACATTACGTTCAGGCTTCAAAACCAAAAATGACTTCAGAATCAGAATGCTCCCATCCCAGTCCTGGTGCCACATTTACGGAGAAAAGCTCAATACAGGGGCGTCAATAACGGTGAGTAAGAGAGCCTAATCCCTGCAGCTGTCAGCCCTGTGACTATTAAGCCTCCATTCTGTAGATTCTTGGGTCTTTGCCAATCAAAGACCAACAGTGTTGTGAGGGTCCACTGTTGACCAAACGGTGTATTCTCTTCCTAGAGATAGCAGAGAACAAGTTTTCACACCACAAAGGCACTAAAAGGCTAGTAAAAAAAAAAAAACAAGAGTTTCAGAGATTTGTCTGAGCCAATGATGCTACTTTTTGGTTGTCTGTCTGATTGAATATTTGGAAAATGTCACAGTATATTAATTAATATAAATAAATAAATGTGAATGACTTAAGTGTTGAGGAAGTGAAAACAAGAATCCCAGACAATGGGAACATGTTTGCCTAGAACTTTTGTTTTGTTTATGTTGTGCTAAGGGTTAGGAAACGAGAACTAGTTATTATTCAGAAATGGTTCCATAAAAAAAAAAAAAATGTATGTTCCGTTAACTGCTCTTGAACGTGCATTCCTCCGCCAATGTGGAGCCAACACCGTGTTAAAATACGGCACTGCAACACCACAGCACGACCAATGCAGCCTGATTCTCACACAAATGACTTAGAAGCTGTTTTTGTTTTTTTATCTACAGCCCAAAATAGATAGGATGCAGGGCATAGCCCGATTCCCAAATGAATGATTCTTAAGCCTGGTTATACTTTGGAAGAAGCCAAAAAATTTTCTCCTGGACAAACTAAAGCACCCTTGGCGAACAAAGCTACTGTTTATACTACACGTGGTATCGTTTTAAATTTAGTTAGTTTAGGGTGATGGGTAATGTACTGTTCCAGCCACAAGTAAAGCCAATAATGCAGGTTTTTCCATGGACTGACACTTTTAGCACTGTGCCACTTCTTTGCTTTATTAAACTTGTCACGGCCCCTTTCACTTTTAAAAACTCATCTCTCTCTCCACTCATTTGTTGTGGCATGCTGTCTTTGTAGAGTTTGTCACACAAATCAAGTAAAAAGTATACTTTCACACAATCTCTGAGAGACGGGCTTCAAAGTTTTCCATTTTAACAACAGTAACCTAGGTAATAACTCCTCAGCTGGCACGCACAATTGTAAAAACAAAAAGCGTCACATCCAAATTAAACCTACGGATAGTTTTAACCAATCATTAATGACCTTCGACCAGCTGAGTTCTTTTGTGTTGAGAATTTCAGAGATTTGCGCAAACAGGAGAAATCTCACCAAACTAACACCTTGGCAGAACAAAAGCATCACTGCATTTTGTCACAATTTGTAGCCGACGTAAGCGAAGCCTGTTTGCCCAGTAAGTATAAATTAGCCCTTATGAGTACACCACAAAACATACAGCGCTTTATCTCCAGAACGAAGATGGTTATTTTTAGTGAAAGGCATTCATTTCATCATGTCCGACTTGAAAAGAGCCATTACTGTATATGTATTTTTTGGCTCCGTTCCCAATGCCAACAGCTTTGTCACTTGGTGTTGCTTGACTCTGTAACCTGCGTGGCTAGTGGGCATTCCTGGTGGTGCTGCCGCACTAGCTTTATTGGTGGACTACACAATTGGCCATAGTAATTTTCGAAATGCTGCTTACAGATGATATTACCGATAAAACTAAGATATCATTCTAAATTCACAAGGAATCAGTTCTCTTGCCTCTAAAAATGAGCATTCTCCAGGAGAGAGCGTTATATATATATATAATTTGCTGCAGTGCTTAATGTATCATATTATTAAAAAGATGAATGTCATATATGAATCAAACACACTCAGAACGCGGTTTTCCACGCATCATTTTATCAGCCTATATCCATGTATGTGGTTTCAGACAAATTAAATAGAACAGTGAAATCACTCACAGAAACTTCTGTTCCATCTTGCTTGCATTTGTCTCCTGTGTATCGTCATTCACTGCAGACGGGTGGCGTGAGCTCCATGCTCTTCCCTCTCATTGGTAGTTGCTCTCGAATGTCGTTTGATATTTGCAAAAAGTTGAAATTTTCTTAACTTGTCTTGTCGCTCTCCATGACAACCTCTGTTGCCATGGCCATGGCAGCTTGTGTCACTGGAAGTCGCCATGCTCTCATTGAAAATTAATGGGACTTGCACATTATGAGTGTTGTTTATAAAAATGAAATAATTAATTAAATTATATGAAAATTAAATAGGAAATGGTTTTATCCTTTGGTAATGGGCTACTTATTTATTTCCAAATATTTCTTCCTAAAAGTACTAAAAGAAAAGTTAATTGAACCATTAAGGAACCGGAATTGTTAAATTACTTTCCATTCTGAGTGCACTTTTAACCCTACCTATCTCTTTTCTTGGACTACTTGTCATATTGTATGATGAAAACAAATCAAAATGGCAATGAAACCCACCACTAATGCATTAGACCTTATTATTCTCTTGATGCTGTTTATAACAACATAGCATTCTATCATGATGTCCCCTGATGCCGGAAAACAGCTGTCAGCTTTGAATAGCTGGGGTCATACTGGTAGGGGCCATAATTGTAGAGGAATTCAGTGTTTATCATGTAAATAAAAGAATAGAGGACATTGAAACAGGTGTTGGTATGCACTGGGAGGGCCATGCGCTGTTCACCCTCCTATGCGTAAAGTCTCTCTAATGCTCCTGCTCTCCATTTGTAACATTACAACACACAAGCACCACTTTGACAGATCTGGTTTTGCCAGAAGGGAGGGGAGCATTGTGGTAGGGATTAAGACCAGAGACGGGCAGAGTTCATATGTGTGTATTTATGTGTGCGTATGCGCTCATGGTTTGAGAATGATAAAGTGCATTAATATTGCATGATGCAAGTGCACTGCTTTTATTATTTCTAAATTAGTGACCCATGCTTTGCTGTGGAGATAGATAAACTTATAATACTGTATGTACCAGGCTGCTTAATTGCATTGTGTAAGGCAACGGTTGTTGCCTGGTGACTGCACAACACTGTTGCAGTGGAAGTGTGAAGGTGAAAATGTCTCCATGGTTGTGGATGTCGGTCACTTCAAAGGACTACAGATAAGATGTTTGGAGCTTAGTGGCCTTTGAAGACAGAAGCTGAATCCGGTTCTTAAAGGTGGTGAAGCTTAACCAATGACTCAAAAGCTCACTGCTCCACCCGGTTTAAAAGCAGAATCTGGGACCTTCATGTTGCCAACATTAGAGCTGGAGAAGTGCCACAATTCCCTCAACAGAGGCATGCACTTAGCTCCCTCACACTAGAGAGCATATGTGTGGTCATGAAAACCACAACATGAACTTACTTTGGACCTGGTGCTAAGAAAGGCAATCTGTTATGTGGCTAGCCGGTATACTTAACTGGCTGTCAGCCAGATTTGCAAGACAGAACTGAAGAACATCTAACAAAGGCTGCAACAGGTGGTAGTGCACAACAAAATAACTTGTCAATAGTCATACATCCGTTTCTGCTTGTCTAAAGTAAACAAGTGCTAAGCCTGTAGATTTTTTTTACAGCCTATCTTGAAATAAATGAATGCCTAGTTTTTGTCAGTAGCCTCTGAAAAGATTCCCCTGCAGAGAGAAACTGTATGTTTGCTTTCTGCATATTAGGCAATGACACAAAATGGTTGTAAAATGGTGAAAAAGGTTGAGAAATATTGGAAAGTGAATGGATCCAGTGAGACAAAGTCAGATAAAATTTAGAGCAGACTTTCACTGCAGTACAATGGGCATTCATTGAGTTACAAATGATGTAGCTATTTAATAGATGTTTATATCAAACTATTTACAAGATGAACAATTAAAAAAATACTGGATAGTATTGTGATTATAAGTAGAAGTGAAATCTAAGAATTTTCCCTCTTGAAAATGTAACCCATAATCTCAAAGGTTGCTTTCTGATATACAGTTGAAGTCAGAAGTTTACATACACCTTAGCCAAATACATTTAAACTTTAATTGTAGAAAAAAACCCTGTCTTAGGTCAGTTAGGATCACTTGGTAGCATTGCCTTTAAATTGTGTCAAATTATTTGGATAGCCTTCCACAAGTTTTTCACATTAAGTTGCTGGAATTTTGCAGACAGAACTGGTGTAACTGAGTCAGGTTTGTTGGCCTACTTGCTCGCACATGCTTTTTCAGGTTGTGGTCAGGGATTTGTGATGGCCACTCCAATACCTTTGTAATCCTTAAGCCATGTTGCCACAGCTTTGAAGGCCCATTTGCGACCAAGCTTTTAACTTTCTGGCTGAGGTCTTGAGATGTTGCTTCAATATATCCACATAATTTTCCTTCCTCATGATGCCATCTATTTTATGAAGTGCACCAGTCCCTCCTGCATCAAAGCACCCCCACATCATAATGCTGCCACCCCCATGCTTCACGGTTGGGATGGTGGTCTACGGCTTGCAAGTCACACCCTTTTTACTCCAAACATAACAATGGTCATTATGGCCTAAAAGTACCATTTTTGTTTCATTAGATCGGAGGACATTTCTCCAGAAAGTAAGATCTTTGTCCCCATGTGCACTTGCAAACTGTAGTCTGGATTTTTTATGGCGATTTTGGAGCAGTGGCTTCTTCCTTGCCGACCTGCCTTTCAGGTTATGTAGATATAGGTCTCGTTTTACTGTGGAAATAGATACATATCTACCTGTTTCCTCCAGCATCTTCACAGGGTCCTTTGCTGTTGTTCTGGGATTGATTTGCACTTTTCACACCAAACTATGTTCATCTTTAGGAGACAGAATGCATCTTCTTCCTGAGCGGTATTATGGCTGCGTAGTCCCATGGTGTTTATACTTGCGTACTATTGTTTGTACAGATGAACGTGGTACCTTCAGGAGTTTGGAAATTGCTCCCAATGATGAACCAGACTTGTGGAGGTCCACAATTTCTTTTCTGAGGTCTTGGCTGATTTTGTTTGGTTTTCCCATGATGTCAATGTTTGAAGGTAGCCCTTAAAATTGGGGCTGTCAATCGATAAAATTTTTTAATCAAATAAATTACATGGTGTCCCACTTAATTAATCTCGATTAATCACATATACAAATATTTGCTGAGAAAGCCCCTTATATAACAATAATTCAATATATAATGATTATACATATTTATATCAATATATAATTATACATAGTTATCTTTAAATATTACAAAATTATTTATATATATATATAAGTTATATATATATAAATAAATAGATATATATATATATATATATATATATATATATATATATATATATATATATATATATATATAAATAAAAATATTCAGATAATTAAAATGCATTACATTCTTAATAATTGATAAGACAATTCAAAAAGTGGCTTTAGAATACAATGTATTGTTTACTACCATATTATTGATCATAAGTCAATAATTGGCATACAGTTCACAGCAATCCATTTCACAAGTGAATTTGTCAATCAGTTGGAGATTTATTTTGAGGGCTTGTTTAAGGACCCGTCAATTTACACCTGCCTCAGACATTCTTTTTTATTTTAATTTGTTTATTAATGCTTACAAAACTTTTACATCTAGAGCCAAGAGTTATATTAAAACAAACAACAACAAAAAGAAAAATAAATAAATAAACAGTTTAATACAAATATCAAATTGTTTACATATTTCAATACACTTTACAGCTTTCTTCTTACTCTCATTGGAAATTGTTTATTTGGTGGTTTTTAACCATCATACATTTATGAATACTAAACTTTGCCAACAAAAGCAGAACATTAATCAAATAATATTCCTTATGAAGAGACATGTCATAGCTAAAAATAAAAAAATTAAAAATTTTCAAAACAAAGTTGAAAGCTGGGAATAATATGATCTCTAACAATCTTGCAGAAATCAGACCCAAGTGGAGTAGGGACAACTCCAAAATAAATGAAAAAATGTTTCCTCCTGCAGACCACAAAATGTACAGAATATATTGACATCACAATTAAATTTCTCTACAAGAAAATAATTAGCGAGGTAGTACTTATAAATAAGTTTGAAGGAAATTTCTTTGATTTTATTCATGATTAAATATTTATGGGTAATTTCCAAATTTTGTACCATCTCAATCCAGCGTCAGACATGCGTGTGTAGTGTCTCGTGTGCATTGCATCATAAACATAAAATGTTTAGGTCACTGTTTCAAGTTAAATATAGTTTAATACTCAATCTTTAAACACATCTTGAGATCCGTTAGTTCACATTTGCGCTCCTTCAAGTGTTTTGAATGCAAGAACGTGTTGTTCTGCCTACTGAAGATTTTTCTTCACTGTATAAACTGTGCGTTGCTCATACAGCTGAAATTTCACTTACTGCCCTCTGGAGTAAACGGGTGGTACTACAAGCTTGCATTTCTCAGGACTCTTCCTTATTATGGTCAAATCACTTGTCACATTGTTGTCTTTGTTTCATTTGTGGCTGCAGACCAAAAGAACTGTAGGCTGAATGGCAACCGGGGGGGCATTGCGATTAAATGCGTAAATTTAATTTACACATTTAATTTTTTTTGTAATTAATCGCACTGAATTAACGCATTAAATTAATTAACACAGCTTTAGAGCCCTACTTAAACCCTACCTGTGTCCACAGGTACACCTCCAATTAACTCCAATTAGCCAATTAGTCTATTAGAAGCAAATTGCATAAAAGCTTGACATAATTTTCTGGAATTTTCCAAGCTGATTAAAGGCACAGGTAACTTTGTGTATGTAAACTTCTGACCCACTGACATTGTGACATACTCAATTAAACAATTGTTGGAAAAATGACTGGTGTCATGCAGAAAGTAGATGTCTTAAACAACTTGAAATCTGTGGAGAATCACTAATATGAAATCTGTGTAGTGGTTAAAAAATGTGTTATATAAGTGTATATAAATGTATGACTTCAACTTTATGTGGATTAGCATTAGCTATGGAAACAAGGTAGAAAGTATTTCTGGTAAATGATTATTATGTTTCTGCCATTGTGTATGTTGAAACATGACCCTCTTGACCCTTTTGCGCACTTGTTAGCCCTTCAAGGCTGTTTCCAAGTCAGTGGTAGCTCTATAGTGGAGCTAATGCTTCACGCTAATGAGCGCTAACATTGACAGCAGGCTGCATTAGCCCCATCCAGCTTGCATTCAGAGAGGTGATAGGGTTGACTGCTTCACCTTTTATTCTCCACCTCAGTGGTTTAATTGCTGCGGCTGAAGCTCATGTTACTTTTCTCCTCATCTTCCCCATCTTTCTGTTGTTCACTGCCATCACAAAATCTTGAGGCCTTGGGGCAATGAGCGGTTTGGTGCACAGAATATGCTGATGTTTCTCACTTTCAGGAAAATGAAATGCAGCCTGAGGATTTAAAGAGGATTTAAGTTTCTTGTTAAGCTCATGTTTTCTTATCCCTGTATAAAGGGATAGTTCACTCAAATATGGAAATTCATAATTTACTCTTCCTCATGACATTCATTATTCTGTTGAACACAAAAGACGATTTAAGGTGGGATTTTTGTCTTAGCTACCATACAATTTCATTGCATTTTTGTTTTTTAATATACAATGAAAGTGAATGGTGATTGAGGCCATTGGCATCTACAGAAGAGGGGCAGCAGGGGCTCAAGCCTCTGCCCCTTTCATGTCCAAATCTAAAGGGGCTCCTCTAGTTGTTCAGAAAAAGGGGAGAAATCTAATAATAACAGAAAAATCTATAAAATTAAATTAAAATCTCTTAATAATCTCACAATAATAGTAATAATGTGTGAATTGCGGTAGCACTAAAGCAGAAAATTATTTGCAGGTGCCTTTAACTCTTTCCCCACCAAACACGGAATTTTCCGGGTTTTATGAAAAAAACGCTTCCCCGCCAAACACGGAATTTTCCGGGTATCCGTGTTTTAGGTGGTATACGGTAAGGAAGACCCGCACGCATGTTTTGAAAGAGTACGCAACTCTTTGATCAAAGAAACAGACTGCGATCGTCTCAAACGTGAAGTGGAACACCATACTAATACTAAAGCACTTGTTTGATAAAAATGCCTTTTTCTCAGCTTCTTGTCCGAAATGTTGTTTTTGACAAAACCTACCTCTGTTCAAGTGGCAATAAAAAAAGAACAAATGAAGATAAAATAAAATCGTTTTTTTTGCCTAAAAGCAGAGGCTCAGATCTTTATTTTGATATATAGCATCTTCATATATTCATGGAACAAAATATTCTGCGGGCCATTAAATTTCGCATTAATTTAGCGAAAATCGTCAAAAACCCTGGCAGTGGCTGGCAACTTTTTTTAAAAACGCTGGCGGGGAAAGAGTTAACAGCGCACGCTACAGCAGATCAGATCATTGGAGTGGCATGGTCTCAGACGAGTAACAAGAAAGAGTGGATTTATGTATAGAAAAAAGAATACTTGATTGCTACCGCATTTCCGACATCGTACACTTACAGTGTAGAGCGGTCCCGTTTCTTTCAATGTAGATGGAAATTAATACACCTTTCATTGAGAACAGTCATAAATCAGCGAAAAATTCAGTTTACTTTTTGTTTAAAATAATTAGCCATTTTTGGACATGTAGGCTACCATGGTAACCATTAAGACCCATGGTATTACTATCTTAATACCATCATTGTACCATGATTATGATTATGAGAAATTACTATAGTGTCAGTTTTATAAAGAGGACAATGAGGTCAGAGTGAAACCAGCAGAGACGACATGAAGTGAGGGAGCAAAGATGAGAGAAAGTGAAGTGAAGAGTATTGAGACAAGAAAAAGATTAAACCCTAAAAAAAGCATTGTGGCATTAGCATTGTACGTATTACCGTGGTACTGAATGTATATAAACTCAGCAAAAAAGAAACGTCCTCTCACTTTCTACTGCTTTTATTTAACATTTCCTCCACATTGACTGCACCAGATTTGCCTGTTCTTGCTGTGAGATGTTACCCACTCTTCCACCAAGGCACTTTGAAGTTACCGGATGTTTCTGGGGGGAATGGCCCTAGCCCTCTCCTCTGATCCAACAGGTCCCAGACGTGCTCAATGGGATTGAGATCCGGGCTTTTCGCTGGCCATGGCAGAACTCAGACATTCCTGCCTTGCAGGAAATCACGCACAGAACGAGCAGTATGGCTGGTGGCATTGTCATGCTGTAGGTTCATGTCAGGATGAGCCTGCAGGAAGGGTACCACATGAGGGAGGAGACTGTAACGCACAGTCCGATGATGCTGTGACACACCGCCCCAGACCATGATGGACCCTCCACCTCTAAATCGATCCCGCTCCAGAGTACAGGCCTCGGTGTAACACTCATTCCTTTGATGATAAATGCGAGTCCGACCATCACCTCTGGTGAGACAAAACTGCAACTCGTCAGTGAAGAGCACTTTTTGCCAGTCCTGCCTGATCCAGCGAAGGTGGGTTTGTGCCCATAGGCGACGTTGATACCAGTGATGTTTGGTAAGGACCTGCTTTACAACAGGCATACAAGCCCTCAGTCCTTCCTCTCTTGCAGACAGTCTGAGCACTGATGGAGGGATTGTTTCAAAAATGTTTCTTTTTTGAGTTTGTCAAAAACATACTACAATGATTGGCTAATGAAACTGCAAGTTAAATGAATAAAAGACGTAATTTTGAGTGTTTAATACAGAATGGTTTTATACATTCTTTTCTAGTTTTGTCATTGGCCTATTTATTTAATGACTAGAACAAAACCTCAGAGCAAAAGTGCACTTACATACATGCACAAAATTATTATTCTTTGCAGATGTAGCTAATTGTCAGACAGTAAGAGCTTCAGGCTAGAGCGTGATGGCAAAATGCAGGACGTCAACAATCTCCTACTCTACCCCTCTGGTTTCTCCTCATGGACCGCTCCCAAATCTGCCTCTGGAGACCAGGTGGCCTAGATAAACATATGCAAGTTGTCACTCTAACCACACACTACCTAGAACTGAAGGAAGGACTTGCTGGAAGTTTTTAACCCCCTTTGAAGTGTAACTCTCCAGAATAGAAAAAAACATTCTGGACAATTGGACAAGATGTTTTATGGATGAGCCTAACAAAGTCTTTGCATGTTGTCAAACGGAAATTCAACAAACGTCTTTGAAAACCCAGAGTAAATTAAGTCAAATTAAAGTTCTGGACAATGGACAGTAGTTCAACTCATATTTCTGGTTTATTGGTATGCAGGATCGATCGTGTACATTTAGAATTGCTTTCACTTTGCGCTATGTGTCTTTGGTCAAAGTTTTCTGGCTGTTGTGTTTTAATTGGACCGTGTGAGTCTCACTATAATCTCTCCTGGGTTCAGCTAATTGTGACTGTGTTTTTGTAGGGAATCATTGGCTTAGACCTCTTCATCACATGAGAAGCCCACAGTAATCCAACCCACTGCCTTGGAAATTATTTTTCTGGTTTCATCAGCCTAGTGACTTCTACTCCTGGAATTTAAGACGCAGTTACCCATTTGAACCTTTTAATAAATCTTTTAAACCTAAATCAATCAATAAACAAACATAAGACAATATGAAATGGAACAAAAGATTGATTATTATCATCAGGTTTCTTCTTTCTGTATTTATTAAGTATTTAGCACATGAAATGTCCTTGCAGGGTCTGCAAGATCATTAAAAAAAGATTGATCCTTTGATTAATCATCATATTAATCCAAACCTCCCTGTACATGTACCACCAAAAAGATCAGCAAAGAGGATTACATCAAAGACCAAAAATGTCAAAGATAAGACTGGACAGACCTGTAAGAACAAGTAATGTGTCAATGAGAGACTGATGAAGAGGACTTAACAGGTCTTAAGTCTTAGATAGAGAAATGGCCTGTCTTCTGTTAAGGAATGTGTGACAGGGTTATCGGCTCGAGAGATCTGAAATTGCTTGCTCCTTTTTCTGAGATTTTTCCGAGCTTTTGTACTGACTGGTAGCAGTGAAGCTTTGCAGTTGGAAGGCAGCTGGAAATGCACCCTTAAGTTCCTCAGCAATACAGTCTGATTCACTTCATTCACAGAGATTTCACATTCAATAATGGGGGACAATCAGAGTGTTGGGCATGTGATCAGTCATGGCTTGCTTTATTTCTTGGGGGTGCTTTTGGGAACCCTGTTAAAAGTCTTTCTTTGTTGGAGGTCTATTAAAAGGTCTGTGTATTTTAATAGGCTAATGATTTCTGCAATGGGTTTCTACATCATCTTCAGTTTTATTTCTAAATTGGTATTAACTTCAAATTGATCTTTGCTATTGCAATCCTCACAGATAAGCATGAGACTCTGTAAATCATACATTCTTATTTGTCAATTAGAGCCGCTTTAAGGGGACCTTAGAGCGAAAATGCAGAAATTGGTTCGGCAGGAGGGAGCCACTGCTGTTGAATTATTGAGGGAAAGTCTTCCAGAATCCTTTGTGTCAAGTTGCCCCATGACCTACTGTTTCCACATACCCAGGCTGCTTAATGGTAAACGCGCTGCGCTATTGGTTTTCTGTATTCATGCTTGCTGCATGGAAACTAATTTCCACTTGAAGAGGAGCTCAGCTGGAGAGAGAAAAACAGAGAGAGTGGTAGACGTTGGGACACAAAAGAGCACAGAAAGTGAGAGAGCAAGAGAGAACATTTTGCCAACTAATAGTTTTATTCTGTTCTCTGTTCTATACTGTTTTCATTAAAGGAGTGACCTGACTAAAATGTTTAAGTAATGTTGTGAGAAAAAGTGGCTTTTTGTTGACAAGCAAATACAGTGTCTCAAGGCTTTAAAGATTATTTCTAGATCAGTTGCTCTCAACTGGTGGGATGAGACCCAAACATGGGTGGTAGGTCTATTACGAACATGGACGAGATGGAAAATAAATGAGAAATTTAGATGATAAAATAAAACCATATAATCATGCATAATTAGAAAAGAAAAGAAAATATATATATATAGGTTTATCAACTTTTAAAATGGAGGAGAAAATGATTAATCTGTCTTTTTGTTGTTGATATCAAAAGCCATCCAATCAAATTTTACAATATTTTTTTACAAATTCATCTGTCACTTTGTAGAAGCTAGCCAAATTGGGAAGATGCCAAATGGACAGGTTGCATCACAAACCATGAATAAAACTATGCAAGGTAAAATAAAATATGATCCAGATGACTTTAAATACCAGTTCACTTGCAATGTGAACAAACATGGTTTGTGCCAACCACAGTGTTTTCCGTGCAGTGAATAACTGGTTGCTGTGAGCATGAAGCCATTGAAATTGAATTGACATTTAGAAACTAAACATAAATTATATTATATTATGTTATATTTTATGTAAGGGATAATCCATGGCTAGGTGTGTGTTAAATGATTTTAAATGCACAATGTAGAGGCAGAGAACCACCTGACGTGAAGCGAAGGTTGCCTCATCAAACTTTATTTAAAATAGTTTAATGCACACCTAGCTGTGGAGTATCCAGATTATATTATGGTCACTTGACAGAATTGAATAGTTACAGCTCTCGTAATTTTCTGCAGTGCAATTTTTGACTGGAAGAACAAAAAATAATGGTTAATTTTATCTATGGGTCGTTGGATCTACAGCTCCGCCTATTCAGACACAGAGAAAAAGTAGTGCGACTACACACTTGGTCAAAACTGTGAATTCAAATGCTCAATCCAGAAATAATAATATCCTACAGAAAGTAGAGGGGATGGCACTCCAAAAAAAAAGATATTATTTAATTTTTATTCATTGTCATTTTTACATAAATGTGGAAAAACTGACATTAGAAGTAAAAGTAGCACTTACTGTATGATAAGGGGAAAACCATTCAAAACGCTCTGGAACCTGCAAATATTTACCTGTAAGTCATATAATATCCATCAACGCTGCATGAATGACTGAATTAAGACTAAAATTGCAATTTGTTCTTGAACAGTAGTGCTTCACCGCAAAATGCTGCATGCATTTTATAAACAAACAGTGCCTCTCCTTCAGTGTTTGAGTCAGAGATGGGGGAGGGGGGGAGGGGGGGGGGTGCTCTAGTGGCTATAGGCAGCACTTCAGCACATAACATACACAACACATTACAGATTAAATCATCTTGCATCGCCTTGTCAGACAGCGAAAGATGCATTCCATAGGTCCTGATTTCCTTCTCTCACAAAGAGAAACTAGCTGAATTCCATTATATTAGCTATGCTGATGAAAGTGGTTAGGAAATGTTTTCAATTGCTATAGCTTAGTCTGCATGCTCTGTAGTGTTTTGCTAGGGTTGCTAACAGCACATTAAAATCGAACAGTGATTAAAACAGACCAGAACTACCTGTGAATTCAACGGTTTGTACGGAACGCGTTCCAGCCAATCAGAATAGAGTATTCAAACAAATATATATTATATTAATACAATTCAATGTTTGATTAAAGGATATTTTTATTTTGTTTGCTTTTTTACAATAAACAATTTTGGAACCTACAATACTTTTATATATATAAAAAAACAAACTCTCAAACTATAAAGACTATAAATCACACCTGTCAATTTTCCAATTCAGTCTATGTCATGTTAGTAACACATATATTATATTATATTATATTAGTGTATATTTAAGGGCTATCAATTGATTAAAATGTTTGGTATGCTGATTATTTAACTAAATTAATCACAATTAATTGCATACATAAATATTTGCTGAGAAATCACCTCAAATAACAATAATTCAATATATTATGATTGAATAATTATAAATGGTTATATTTAAAGTATAAATAAATGTAAATTATAATAAAACAATACAGACAATTAAAATGCATTACATTATTTTGGCACACAAGTAAAGCATTAAAAAGGACAATACAAAAGTGGCTTTAGAATGCAATATAATGTTTATTTCCATATTACTGAACGTAAACATATCTTTGGCCTACAGTTCAAAGCAATACATTTTGCAACTGAATTCCTCAATCAGTCTGAGATTTCTTATAAGGGCTTGTTTAAGGTCGTGTCAATGTACACCTGCATCAAAAGGATGCTTTTGGAGCATGTTCTAAACGTACCGTTTTTAGGCTGCTGTGTCAAGTTAAACTATTTTTTGAGATCTCTGCGTTCGGATTTGTGCTCCAAGCTGTGTTTGAATGCAAGAATGTGTTCTCATCTTGTGTTGCCTGCCCTTGGTAAGTGTGGTTTGTAGGGCTGGGTCATCCGCAAACGAGTCTGCTCTAAGAGCCGGCTATCGTAGGTGAACGTTGGGAGCTGGCTCGCATTTCAGAAGAGCCGAATCTATTTATAAAAAAATTCAGATAAGAATAATCAAAAGATTTAAATGAATTGAATTAACTAATTCAAAGAACGAAAAACTATATTTATAATATAATATAGGCCTAAATGCTCAAGTGCACACACATTCATTCTGACTGTCTGCTCAGACTAACAGCCTCACATGTTGCTCCTGTCAATTAGACACGCAGTGTCAACCAATGAACCAAAGATGCGTGAGGGAGGGCGGAGCCTATGTATTATGTTGTTTAGATTGCATTCGTATTGAATTTACATTTATACACTTTGTTTATATACAAACATATACCGCCTCTCCCTACACACATACTACGCAGTTTGCGTAGGGCACCATCTCCCTAGGGGGGCACCATCTTACCCTAGGAGGGCACCCCCAACCCCCCATTGTTGGAACTCTGTGTAGTGCATCAATTTGGCCAGTGGCGGCCCTGTTTATTATGCTGTTCAGACCGTATTAGTTTTGAATGTTTCGATTTATATGCAGTTTGTTTATATTCAATATACAGTTATACTATAATGCACATGTGTAATAGCATTATTTTTCATAACAAACCAATGCATTTTAAATACATTGTGGTTAAGGTAGTGTATGCTTTTAATTTAATTATTTAATTAGAATTGTTTTAACACCAATTGTAGTCAAACTATCGCAAACTGTTTGACTTGAAAAAAAAGAGCCGGCTCACTGAAAAGAGCCAGAATGCCCATTACTAGTGGTTTGTTCTCTATCTGAGTAAGCTGCTCATTGCTTATCCAGCGATTTTCGCTTACTGCCATCTGGAGAAAACAGGTTGTATCCTAAGCTTGAATTATGGTTGTGGACCAGATTTTTTTAATGTGTTATTTTTTATACAATTAACATGTTAAATTTAACAGCCCTAATTATATTGTATTATATTATATTATATTAAAATGTTTGATTTAAGGAGATTTTTGGAAAGGTCATTTACATGTACTTTAAAAGTTTAAAGAGTAAAACAATCATTTTTTTTTTTTTATGTCATGTAAATGATTTAGTCAGACTCTACCTACACTAGACAGCTTGCATCCTTAGCTGGGTTCAAGCCTTGGCCTTCTGAGTCCAAAGTCCTACACTCTTATTAGGTGAGCTACCATGCAGGTTAATCATTCTTGAATATATGTGTTGAATATGTGTGTAAATGTTTGTGAGTTTGTAATACAAGTGCTAAAATGTATTGTTTTTCAAATGATGCATTTTAATTATTGATGCAAGTGTTTCAATTTCATAACATAGCAGAGTAAAAGAGCCAAAAATAAGTGTTTATAAAGTAATAATCAGCCATTGTAGTTGTGATTTGTGTGAAAGTGAATAAAATGCACAGTTGTTGTAGCACCACTACTGTTAATTACACCAGGAAACTGCAGCAAAACATAAAATGTGGCATGTAAAACATTAATTCTATGAGACTAGAATCTTAACACTACCAAAACTAAAATTCTTCCTTTAAATATTCAATAACTCATTGTACTCATGTATATTTGGACAAACAGATTAATACTATAGCTTGACTATACAAAAACCCTACTGTAGCTATATTACAACTGCAAATTTATTGACTGTTGGGTCACCACTTGATGTCAAATATAAAATCTGGGTCCTCCAGAAGAAAACCATTAGAGAACCACTGATGTGGAAAATAATCTTTTCATTCCCTTTCATTTATCAGACCACATTTCTTGTTTTTTGGCAGTCTCTATCTATCTGTCCTTCTGTTCCTCATCCTCCCTGTTGTCCATCTCACCTTAACCTCATCATTCTTTCTTGCCTCACCCATTGTTTTGACCTCTATCTATTCTCAGATTCACTCTTTCCTTCCTGTCCGTTTATGAGAAACTCATCATTCTGTTCCCGTGTGGAGGTGTGGCTCACTTGTAACACATGCAGACACACACACACACACACTCGCACACGCTCTGTGATAATGACACCCTGTAGCCACTTGAGGCATATAATTAGAGAGCAGACATGTGCTGACTCTTAACGATAGGTATTCTCTAGGCTACAGGGCTCACCCATGGCTTCACCCTCACATTTACAGTGAATCTCAAAATTAAAGGCAGACAAACTGAGGTTCAGCAATACAAGTGATGCAGAAATACAGCAATATAGAATTTTCGCCATTGTACTTGCATATTTTCTATTACTGTAACAAAGGTAGACGTCTGTGTATATTTACATATTATAGCTAACTATAGCATTGATGAGTACTTACCTACAGTGGTCCGAGGAGGGCCAAACAACAAATCGGCAACAGGGTGTTGGGTGCCCAAGGCTCATCGATGTGCGAGCGCAACTAAGGCTATCCTGTCTGGTCCAAACCGACAGAAGGTCTACTGTGGCACAAGTCACAGAATTTTTTTTATGATTATTTTTATGGCCTTTTAGCTTTAATTGGATAGGGAAAGTAGAGAGGTGACAGGAGATGAGAGGGAGAAGAGTGGGAATGGGATCGGGACAGGAACTCACGAGCCGGGATCGAACTCTAGTCACCCGCAATGCATCAGCACCATATGTCATGAGTGCAGCCCACTAGGCTATGGCTCCGATAAGTCACAGACTCAGATATTTATAATGGTTACGGGAGTAATGTGTCACAACACAGTGCATTGCACCCTGATGCGTATGGGGCTACATAGCCGCTGACCGGTCAGAGTGCCCATGATGATCCCTATCCTCTGTTAAATGCCTCTATAATGGGCGGACAAACAACAAAACTGGACCGTAGAAGATCGTTTTTTTGCATCACATGGACGAATGTGGGAAGTGATGGCACCAAGATGCACTGTGGTAAGATGACAAGCCGGTGGAGGGAGTGTGATGCTCTGGGAAACCCTGGGTCTGGCCATTCATATGAATGTCAATTTGACACGTTTCACCAACCTAAACATTGTTGTAGACAGGTACACCCTTTATGGTATTCCCTGATGGCAGTGGCCTCTTTCAGCAGGATAATGCACACTGCCACACTGCACACATTGTTCTGGAGTGGTTTGAGGAACATGATGAAGAGTTCAAGGCTTTTTTTGTCCAATTTGTCCAAATTCCCCAGGTCTCAATCTAATTGAGCATCTGTGGGATGTGCAGGATCAACAAGTCCGATCCACGGTGGCTCCACCTCACAACATACAGTACTTGAAGGATCTGCTGCTAATGTGTTGGTGCCAGATACCACAGGACACCTTCAGGGGTCTTGTAGAGTCCATGCCTCAGCGGGTCGGCGCTGTTTTGGCTGCACACAGAGGACCAACAGCATATTAGGCAGGTGGTTATAATGGTTTGGATCATCAGTGTATATGGCAACCAGTCTCCTACACTGTGCTAGTTTCACGTCTCTTGTAGCACTTTGTGGTCTCTTTCTATTCATATAATAAAATACATTAAACTGGTGAGCAGCCGTGTAATAAGCATGATAATGCACAGTCAGCCAGTCATTATTGCAAATAAACCCCTTCAGAACGATACAAGACCTCTCTGCTTCACGTCTGCTCAGTGTCTGGATCATCATGTCAAGGTTTATTTTGTGATAATGAGTGGCTGACTGTGCATTATTATCTTTATTATTTTTATCTTTTGAGTAAATGTATATAAAAGAGCCAAAAGACATTGTGTAGGAGCACTCAGCCTCTCCTGTCTGTCTGTATCAGTGACTTCAACTATTTTTAACACACTAACCATAATGTGTTTGTTCCTGGTAATCTTTTAAAATCTTCACAGACTAGGCATTACCACCTTTTAAGGGTAATAGACAGTGGAGATTTCAGCAGTGTTTTGCATTGTTTTATGAATCTCGCACATCAATTTTGCTCAATACTTGTCTTAAAAAAAATTGCCAAAACGACTGCTTCAAATGCACGAGTGCATTTTTATTTAAGCATTTCTGATCTCCAGATTTAATTTATGGTAATTCTGTGCATTTACCAAGGCTAAAGAATTGTGTCATTTGGCTATTGTTCCTCATTTTTCATTGCTTGTAATGTGTCATTTAATTCTGGCAGAGGGCCAAACTCCAGCACTTTAAAGTGCATAACAAAACTACCTCAAAAGAGAGGCCTGGTAGAACTTAAACAAACCTGTTAAATTACAATGGCGTTGTGTACTTTTGTGATGATTGTGGTGATTGTCATTTCAAATACAATATATTTTCCTCACTGTGTAGTCTGTTGAATTGAAGTTGTGCTGTTTTGTCATGTCAGTGTCTTAATCAATCTGCCAGGGTTTATTTTGCATCACTGCCCGTCTGACTGTACACTATCCTGCTTATAACATGGCTACTTATCATAAAAATGAATACATGGAAATGAAAGGTTGATATGGTTCTTATTATTTATTTATTTTTTGAGGAGAAGGATACCGTGGAGTGATATGAAAGACCACAGCTTGGAAGGAAATTGGTTGCCTGATACAATGGTCAGTTATACTAATCAGCAGTCATTAGGCCTACACCAAAAATATTTGACAGCAATTTACTAAGAATCAAGTATTTCAGAGAGCTGTGTAATAAATCAGAGCTTACTGTCTTTGTGGAACACCAGAACATTTTGATTAAAAAAACATGCTAACAAGTGAATGCATTCATGTTTTGGGTATCCCTAGTTAAGCATGTAAATCTGTGTACACAGCATGCATAGATATGTGCTCACCGTGTTTAACACCCCATAATGCTGTTCCCTGCCGGTTGGGACTAAGAGTTTAAGATTTAAAGCAATACAGTGTGACATGGATTTGCTCTGGCTGCAAGAATTTGGCAGACCTATTAAAGAAACGATTGCTCTCTGACTGCATAGTTTTCTAATCTCTTTTAGGCATATGTCTCTGCTGCAGAAAGACCTGCTGCCCTCTCCCACACAATCCAACACTAGTTATGTGGAAAAGGGCAGATCGGTTCAGATATTTGTGTCTTTTTTAAAGGGATAGTTCGGTCAAAAATGAAAATTCAGTCATACTCATACTCATGTTGTTGTAAATGCACAAAAAACACAAAAGGAATACTAGGTAGGGGTGAGTAAAAATATACATTTTAAGATGCACTTGCATTTGTATCTTCATTTGAACAAGCCTGATAGCATTACTTAAATCCCTTGATCAATCTTTTACTCCATGTGCATCTCTCTACAATGAGAGGAAATCTCTTGCATTTGCAACTAAATTTTGCACTATTTGACAAAAAATGTATATATTTTTGCAACTTGCTGGTAAATGTTTATATTTCAATCACCAGTAATTGTGTAGTATAGTGGTGGAGTATTCAGCAGCGAGATCGTTTCACTGCATGTTGAGAGTAAAAGTTGTTCTGTGTAATGTGTGTCCAAAGACAACATCCACGCAACCATTTGTCATTGAATAATGTTTCTTTTAAAACCATTTCTGGTCTCTACATGCAGTTGTTGGTAAAAAAAAACAAAAACAAAGAAAAAATATTTACTTCTAATCACTCATAACACCGGTGAGATGAAGCCATTTGATTCTCTCTCGTTAATGTTCTCATATTTACAGATGCTCTTTAAAGAACAGCCGGTTTTCTTAAAGAGACAGTACCGTTTTTAACACGTGTTCAACAAATCAATGTAAATAGTACATATTATGCAATTAAACAAAACAAATGTCCATCCATCCATCCATCCATCCATCCATCCATCGTCAACCGCTTATCCTGCGTACAGGGTCGCGGGGGGCTGGAGCCTATCCCAGCTAACACTGGGCGAAAGGCGGGGGACACCCTGGACAGGTCGCCAGTCCATCGCAGGGCCACACATAGACAGACATACACTCACACTCACCTCCACATCCACATCCACATCCACATCTAGGGCAATTGTTTTGGAGACACCAATTAAGCTAGCCTGCATGTCTTTTGGATGGTGGGAGGAAGCCGGAGTACCCGGAGAGAACCCACGCAGACACGGGGAGAACATGCAAACTCCACACAGAAAGGCCGGGGCAACCAGGGTTTCAACCCACAACCTTCTTGCTGTGAGGCGACAGTGCTAACCGCTGCACCACCGTGCCGCCTACAAAACAAATGTAACAAAATATAATATTCAATATAATAGAATATTTATTGATTGAATATACATGCAGTATTTGTCCAAAATGATAAAAAAAAATATCATTTTAAATAAGAAGTCAAATTAATAGTTTTTTAATGTACCTAGTTAGAATGTCCCCTGTATAATTAACAGCATTAGCTGAGAGAGAATGTTCATTCATATGTAAGCAAAAGGAACATAACTGAAATATACCCATATAAATTGATATCAAATTGAATCTAATAGAATCGAAATCAAATCAAGAGCTTGTGAATTGGTTTGAATCAGGAATTCTGTATCAATACCCAGTCAGTAACCATTCACGTTCATTGCATTTGTGTTCTATGGAAGAAAATAAATTATACAGGTGTGGAACAACAAGAGGGGTGAGTAAATTATGACAGAATTGGCATTTTTTGGGTGAACTATCCCTTTAAGTAAAAAAAAAGATTAAACAAGGAAATGGTTGAAAGCTAAAGAAAACAAAACTAAACTGTCTACCTATATACATCATTTGAGTTGCTGTGTTTTAAGTACATCCACATTGTCATTCAACTCGCCTGCAGCAGGAAGGGTGTCATTAAATGGCAGTAAATGCCCTTTTTTTGTTGAGAAATCTCACAACCCTGTCTTACTGTTTGGAAACATTTCAGTAGTCAAATATTAAAAGCCAAAAGGCCACCTTTAGTGCATTGTTTTCTTTTGGCTTTGGAGCCTCTATGCCAAGGGGTGGGACTTTTCTCAGATTTTCAGTGACCTGTAAACGTGCCCTAATCTGGGTCAGGAATTTTCAGGGTGGCTCCTCCTATGCTAACAAGACAAGTCAGTCTTTTCTTTTTGTTTAAATAATCACTCTTGTTTTATGGGCACTTATGTTGATTAATGCAAATTCCAACATTTAAACTTAATTTAAAATGAGTATAATTAATGTCAGCATCCATTGAATTAACTTACTTATATTTCACAATGCATTTCTCTTTTTGGAGCCTCTTTAGTAACTCATGAACTGTCTTTGTCTCTCTCGATCATGCAGATCTCAGTGGGTTTACTGCTGTCATTATCATCAACATGATTCAAACGCTGCAACTCATCCTGAGTTTGTGTGTCTGGGGTTGTCATGGCAACATCCGCACAGCACCCCGAGTGCACCTGTCATATAGAGGTGAGCTTTTTTTTTTTTACACAAGCACACACAGACATATATATACTGAATGTGTAAACGATACATCATTAGTGATTTAAGTGACTGGGGTTATTTAAGACGTATTACGTTCTCCTTTTTTAGTAATTAGATGCAGCGATGAAAGTGAAGTTATTATACATCTCATTATCACAAATCCTGTCTTTAGGCTTTATAAATAATTGTATCTAACAAGGTACAAATGTTCAGGCAGAAACATGAGACATTTAACAAATGTTTTAGATGAACACATTTATAATCAAATTGTCTTAAGAGGGTGGCTTCTTTTTTTGACCCAGGTCCCCCATCCCAATCCAGACTTTTAGCCAACCAATTTAAAAATACCAGATTGTATCGGTCACAACAGTAATTTAATTAATAAACCATTAAACATACATTTCAAAAGATATACAAAACTACATTTTGAAATATTAAATGTGACATTATGCAGGTTATTTATATTAAATGCACATTAATTATATTAAATGTTTTTGTTTTTTTATTACATTTATTATACTATATGTTTAATATATTAGTCCACAGACACCCAGTTGAAAACCCTGGTAATAAGCAATTGAAATTCAATTCCTAAATGCATTTCCCAAACCCTTTCAGTATTTATCTGTGGAATCTTTGGGTCTTCTAGTATTTATTTTGCAGTTCATTGGAATGGAACAATTGGAGTTCTCTTGAAAGTCTGTAGAATTTTGTTTTCATGCTTTGTAGAGCTTCTGGGCACTTTCTGTCATAAGTGGCTTTTTAATGCCTCTCTTTTTACTGTTGTTCCTCTTGTCACGCTCTCTCTTTTTCTCTCTTACTTTCTCGCTTCCTGTCTTTCTGTGTATGTTTTGAATCTGGCACCAGCATGCCTCATCTCCCAATTAATGCCCCAGATAGAGACTACCCATCATCCCCTCTGCAGGGGGATGTGTCACGGCGGGGCACAAAGAGATGCAAGCAGAGAGAGGCAGATGTTTGAAGTTTAAAAGTCAAATCTCTCCCACAAAAGCATTAGCATTTTTTTTCCCACTGAGCACGCATACGGCGGTCAAATTCCGGTGTTGAAAAGATACAGTAGAGTTGTTGAGAAGATATTGTTTTATATAATGAAAGACACTTGGCATGAAAGGCACTTGGCACAGCCGCATGCAGACACATTTATAAAACTATTTCAACCACCAGTCCTACAGAAACGCAGAGGCACAACAGGTCACTGTCTGACATGAATTTGCTCTCAGTTCTCAGAAACTGTCACACACTAAACCAGCAGGTGTCTCTGCAGTGGAGCCCCATTCCTTTGTAAAAATCCATCAGGAAGTATGTGCACAAACAAACTTGTACAGTCTCCTCCACAGGGTATTTTAGTCCACAACCTGGTGGTGTGTGCCAACCTGTGCCAATTGAGCAGGCAGAGCGGCAGTTATTCATGAAATGCTACTGTCAGAATGCTGGTGGACTTTCCTGAAGTAGAGAAAGTGGAGAAGAAAGGTTTACTTTAGTGATTTTTTTTCCTTTTACTATTACTGTTTTTTAATTCAGTAAATGCTGATTGATTTTCTTTTCCACCATAAATGAATAGTGCATCCATTAATGAAAATTCTGTCATCATTCTTAAACCTGTATGTGACGAGGGCGGAGCCGAGACATGAGCATACACTGAGTATACTTGAATCGGGCTAATCAGCTGAGAGGACCACTGGCTGACAGAATGGCTAGAAGGGTAACGTCTCCGGGGATTTGTGGCCGGCCAGCGAGGGAAAGCGAGATAAAGGGGAGCCGGAGACACCAATTCGGGAGAGAGAGAGAGACAGGCACGGCCGTGCTATATGTGTGTCTGTGTTCCTTTTATGTTGTTTTAAGTTCATTTATATCATTAAAATGTATGTGTATTGTTCAGACGGTTCCTGCCTCCTCCTTGCCCAACCCTTAACTGTTTACTGTTGTGGTGCCGAAACACGGGAGGGAGGAGGGATGTGATTTTGCGGAGTCCTCGTCGCTGCTGTCCACCCAAATGAGCAGCCATGGCTGTCTGCCAGGGGATGAAGGGGTTGCTGCAGGCCGGCAAGAGTCGTAGGAACCGCCGTCTTCCGCCGAGAAGGGGAAGAGCATTTCCGTCGGCAAGTGGTCGGAGGGCTCGTTGCCGTCCGCCGAGGGAGGAGTGACCGTGTCTGGGAACTGGCGAGCAAGTCTTTCTCTCTCTCTCTCTCTCTCTCTCTCTCTCTCTCTGTCATTCTGCCTCGCTCTTTCTCTCTCCCCTTTCGCGCCCTTAGTCTCTTCCAGGGCTCCAGAAAGGATCAGCACCCGGAGGCACCAGTTCGAGAGAGAGACCCACGCGGCTGCGTTGTGTGTCTCTCTGTTGAACTGGCGCCTCAGGCTCGTCTTTATCCCCGTCCCAGCTGATTATCCATGTGTCCTCACAGCCCGGCCTGTCCCCGCCCTCCTCCTCGTCAAACTGTATCATCATATTCTTTATTCCGTGATACCCAAAAGGTGAAATTTTGAAAATATTCTGGCCTTTATATATATATATATATATATTTCAAGTGAATGATGAATTGGGCTGTCATGCTCCAAAAAGTACCATAAAGGTATTATTAATAAAACCAACAATATGTTCCCCCAATACAATTGCTATTGTATGGCTTTCTAAGATTTGGAATATAGGATAGATCATATGGATTACTTTTATGATACTTTTAAGGTGCTATCGTTGTAATTTTGGAGCTTGATAGTTTGATAATCTTGATAATCTTAATTTTGTCTATGGAAGAAATAAGGGTGTGGAACAACATGCGGGTGAGTAAATATAGTTTAAAAAAAATAGTAATTAGAGTTATACTCTACCCCACTCTGAGAGAAACAGTATGACAGAAAGGAACTATATTTGTCTCTGAAATATAGTACAGGTATTTTTGAGTGTCTTTGTGTGTGTGTGTGTGTGCGTGCGTGCGTGTGCGTGCGTGCGCGTGCGTGCGTGTGTGTGTGTGTGTGTTAGTAAGGGTGATTATGACCCTGGGTTGTGTGGGGTTATAATGTGCGTAGGTGACAGTGGGATAGATCCCTGTTCTGAGAAATGGAATTGGCCCGTGGCATTTGAGGTTATTTTTAGCCTGTGTGGTTGCTGTGTTTATCCCAGCCAAAGCAAAGGGAAGCCCCCCCAAAGCATGGCAGGGATCACAGCCAGCAACCTGCTCCAAAATACCACATAGACAATGTTTGTGGATTCAGCTGGTGTCATCCAACCTGAATCCTTCTCCACCCCACAGCAGAGCCACTGGCTTTTGAAAGACTTTGTCAAGATCAGGCAGGGCTGGTTCATTCATTTGTGGAGCCCTTGGCAAGATTATGACAATATGCACTGTATTCATTTATTTTTCTTAAAGGGATAGTTCACCCAAAAATTAAAATTTAATCATCCTCATTTTGTTCCAAACTTTTTTGACACCGTTTAAATTAATAGTTGCAGTAAAAAAGGTAAAATTACCATGAACTAGATGTATACATGCATCTTTATCTTACAGTTCTGCGCTTATTAGTGCACAGTGAGGATCGCCGCGCGACTCCCAAGCTCTCTGTCTACATTGAAGTACGTCATTCTGCGTTCACGATACACATAAGCTGTTTTGTGCCGTTCTTTAATGGAGCCTTTCTTTTTTCTTAATTTTATAGTTTTGTGCAATAAGATGTTAGTTATTTAGCCTTTTTTTTTTGTTGAATATCTGTTTTTACCATGTTGAAGTGCTGCGCTTGGCATCCATATATTCATCTAAAACATGTCTGATCAGAGTCAAGTGACCATAACTATGCCTAATTATACATATTATCCTTAACATGACTAGTCTTCAAACCTCTGACCAACTAGACAATTTAAAACAAATTATTACATCAATATTCCAAACCAGTATGATTTCTTTCTTCAGTAGAACACAAATAAAAGAATGTTCAGAACAATCTCAGTCACCAGTCACTTTCAGTGCAATCTTCTTCCATGGATGGTGACTGAATGGCCTCTGAGGCCAGTGTCCTCGTATTGGGAATTTAGGTGTACACATTTGTTATTTGTAACAAAGCCACAATTATTATTTTTCCACTGTTAACAATAGTGTACTGTACATGCATTCTCTTGTTAAACATAATATACATTTATACCATTAAGTATACGGTAAATTCATACTTAACGTTATACCTAACCCTAAATTAAAACCTTCAGAGTGATACAAGACCCCTCCGCGAAAGGGTTTATTGTGCGATAACAACCGGTTTACTGTACATAATCCTGCTTATTATATGGCTACTAACAAAATAAACAAATAAATGGACAAAATATTGATTACGTAATTTGAGAAGAAAGAAATCGTTTAACAGCTTATATCCACCTCCAGCTTGCATCAGAATTCATTTGGTGTTTATTTTGTTATTAATGAATGTCTAACTACTCACTATGCATTTTGTTACAAGACCAATTGCCAAATAAATAAATAAATACACATTAAATATTTATTGAGTTGAAATTATTTTATTGGCTTACTTGTAGAGATCGCAGAGTGATCCGAGAGGCAGGAAAGGTGGCTCGCAAATACCCTGATGAGTAGTCTGATATGTGGATGTGCGGTTGTGACAGATATAAATACCGTTAGATGGTGACATTAACCAATCAAAATATCTGAGTATTCCAGAGAGCCCTGTAATATGTTAAGCTAACTACCTGTTAATCAATTAACATTTGTTGCAGTAGCATTTTCACATTATTTTTCAGTTACAGTTTGGTGAATCTGGACAACCAGCATAGCTTTTCTGATGAAGATGGTTGACTAGGAAACAACATGCGCTGTTCTTCTCAGCAGTTTTGTTAGATGAAAGCCTTACAAATTATTACTAATGGGTTCTTCTCTCATATATGACCATCCAAGTTTCTTGTGCCAAGTGTTTGTAGGCAGAAACATTTATAATGAGGTCATGTAGAGTTTTGCATTTCATCTACAATCAACATTTCCTTCCCAGGAGAAACCAATGAGACAATTTAGCCTCATGTCCTTTCCTGTGAAAAATGCTCTGGGTTTTTGCTGGCCTTGAACCAGTCTCCCATGTCTAAGTAATGATCTGGAATTTGTTTTAATAAATGCTGTAAAATCCAGAGCACAGTTTCATTATATTTTATAATTCTCATGATACTCTTTTCCAGTCTTTTGGCATTCAGCCTACAGTTCTTTTGGTCTGCAGCCACAAATTAAACAAAGACAATGTTTGAAAACTTTGCTACGATGTGTCGGAAGCTGGGTTAATCTCATTCTCTGGAATTTTAGCTCATTAGATTTGGTTGAGAACAGTCTTCACTGCAGAGTAGGCATTCAGATGCTATGTATGGATCTGTTTAAAAGCCATTCCTGTCAGAATCAAACTGTAAACATGGCACAGCGAGAGACATGGCAACCCTAATTTTAAAGGCCAAATGTATTTATAGTTATTCACAATGGAAAAAAGGGACTAAAACTAGGGACTAGTTTGTAAAAATAGCATATAGTCACGACTATCAATGCTCATCCAAATCCTACATGCTCTCCCAGATATATGGATCCCTGCAAATAATGTAATCTGATCCCGCTTCCTCATTATATGTTAGACTGAAATAGAGCTATACAGAGAAACATGTGTTGGGTGTAGCATAATGGTTAAGATTTCGAACTGTTTACACAAAGGTTACAAGTTCAGGACAGATAATAAATGGTTAGATGTGTGCAAATTAAAGTTGAAATAACATGGACCAGTGGTTTTAACAGAATCATATGCCACTGATTAACAACCTCGGAGCTCACAGTAGGTCTGTCTTTAAAGGTTCATAAACTATTGTTAATCAATAAATGGTGTTTTGGTTGATTCAACCAAATGGTTCAACAAATACATCTGCAAAATCAATTCTCCTTTGGAATTTTTACTTCTGGAACCTGACTGTTGCGCTCTATTGCAATTCAGCAAATTCCTCTTACTGTCATTCCAATTCAAAATTCTGTTAGGTGTGGCCAATTCAATTCAAATTCCAAATGAATCAAAAGGAAGCTCATTTTTTAATTCTGAAATCTGCCCAACCCTGGTGTACTATAAGTTACTTTTCAGTAAAAGAGCTTCTTAAATGGCACCTCAATATGCAATGGAAATGCATTTACATGTAGAAACCTGGTCATGACCTAAATATTTAGATTTCTTTTGCAAGAGAGCGGTAAAGTCAGTGAAGTAAGACCAGCACAGGGTTTAGGAAAGAAGCTGTCAGAACCGACTCACAGCAGGAGTTTAAAAAAGGCTCAAACTAAAAATGTCCAAAAGAAATATACAGACATGGATGGTTCCCTTTACTTTTTATACAGTCTGTGTCTATTTTCTGAGCAGACTGAAGTGAATTGCTGACACAGCTCCTAACATGCCAGCCTTTTCCAGACTTTTTATGAGGTTTTCTTATTCACAATGGCAAAAACTGCTGTTCACATGCCTTCAGAAAATGTATGTTTTTTGCAGTAGATACATAAAGCTGCTATATAAACATGTCTATCTACAAAACCCTAAGGTTGTTCTGTGTATGACTTGTTTTCTTCCATAGAACACTTAGATGTTAGGCAAAATGTTAGTCTCAGTCACCTTTCACTGCCATTGCATCTTTTTTTCAAAACAATGAAAGTGAATGGTAACTGAGGCTGTCAGTCCTTAACGTTCTGCCTAGTATCTGTTCCACAGGAAAAAAAAAAAAGTAATTTGGAACATCATGAGGGTGAGGAAATGAGGGCAGAATTAATATTTTTAAATAACACTTGACATTGCATTGATTAACACATATGGGGAGTGCCTTCTTACACTACCAAGTTGACACCTCTCTGCAGTAACGCAAATATTGTAATTTTGGCTATGGTGTCTCAGCCCTGCCTGTTTTGGCACAAAGCTGTCCGCTTTAAATGCAGGTGTGCAAACACTATTTTCTCAGAATTTCTTCCTTCAAGACAGTGATGAATCACTTGTATAGAAGCCCTCTTCCCTTCGCCGTCGACAACACGTGTCAGCGGGCGGAATCTTCACGGCAACGAGTAGACACTCCACTCCCATGCACTGCTCCGGCGAACATCCTCGCTGCTTGACACTTCGCTGGTCAACGGCCTCGGGATCCTAATTCCCCACAGCGCATCGGCAGGAGTTATGTATCCTTACAAGCAATTGTATATTTTGTGCTACATATTACATATATATATATATATATATATCTGAAAGAGTCGCTTATGTGTTCGCGTCTTTTTGAAGATGTCGTTTCGTAAGTGTTCCTTGTGTGAGAGGCACATTCTGCCGTCAGACCTGCATGAGAGCTGCGTTCACTGTCTGAGCTGTGCCCAAGCACAGACAGTTCTCATGGAGACAGACTGCCCTTACTGCGAGGGCATGAAACAAACTTTGCTTGTAAATTGCCCTCTTTCTGAGGGATAATTCAGCCTCACGCACCATCCCACCCGCCTCTTCTGTGATACCCGAGAATTCACTCGAGGAGGCACGGCGGGATGAATTTGAGGTGGACCTTGTGCTAGCACACACTGTGAGTCCCTCAGTCTCCACATGATGATGTGATATCTTTGCTGATACGTTATGTGTGAGACGAGCTCCGGCCCTCTGAAAGAGCATGCGGCCTCATCTCGTTCGGTTCCATGTCTCTCGCTGTATCAGGCGAGTGGTCAGTGGATGACGCTGCCGCCCATTCCCCCAGCAAGGGCGAGGAGCATGCACATGCCACTGACAGGGAGATACTCTGTGTCCTTACAAGGGTGGTCAAAGAGCTCGGCCTCGAGTGGTATCCCTTAAGAACCTGAACAGTCTGGCCTTGATGAATGGTTCCTGCAATCTGGACTTCGTCAAGTGGCCGCGTTCCACAAATCTGCCCCATTCTTAGAGAGCGCCATCCTCTCTAATGTAGATCATGGAGAAGAGAACGGTTATGCTTAACTACCCCCTGTGGAGGCGGCGATAGCGGCACACCTCTGCTCAGCGAATAACAGAGCATGGAAATCACGCCCCTGTTGTTTCTAAAACAAGATAAATCAAATTGGTCTTGTTTTAAAGGATTTTTAGATATTTTTGCAGGAAAACAATACAAAAATTATCAAGATACGTTTGTTGCCCTAATATCAAAAGGTCTTATTAGGAAAAAATGTATTATTATTCAATGAGAATTTTCTCAATAAAAAATAGGATCGTGCTTGGTAACATGTGCATGTAAAATAGCTAGAAATAGCATTTTAGCTTAGCATAAAGCTGACAATTTACACAAGGTTTATTTCTATTTTTTCTGCTCCAAACTTACTTCAAACTTCTCTGTCTGCTCGTATGATTGTAACACATCATAAGAAAGTGTTTCACTGCTGTTCAAATGCACTTTGAATCACATCATTTATATGCATAAATGTTTTCCATCTGAAAGGATTAAATATTAAATGAAACAAATTACAATAAAATGCAAAGTAATCTCTTCAGTAATCAAAATACTTTTGAATGTAACTATTCTAATTACTAATTATTTAAATTGTAACTGTAGTAGAATACAGTTACTTATATTTTGTATTTTAAATACGTAATCCCGTTACATGTATTCTGTTACTCCCCAACCCTGCATATGGTGATCAAACCAAATTGCCCTCTGTCCTGTTATGCGGACGCGTGGCAAGCCCTAATGCGTATTTCAGAAAAACTATTCAGTATGGTTTTTCAAAACATTATGCATGTCAGCCACCCCGTTTCAATACTGTTCTGTCTTCCACTGTTTCGTCAGAAGTTGCGCCAGTGTTAAAAGCCAAAATACACAATCTCCTCATGAAAAGCACAATAGAGGTTGTGCCAAATTGTCAAGCACAAAAATTGTTTTACAGCCATTATTTTCTTGTCCCAAAGAAAGATGGGGGACTTCGGCCAATCCTGGATCTGAGACGTTTGAATCGCACACTTGAAGCGCCCATTCAAAATTATTTCTCAGAAACACATGTACGCCCACACGATTGGTTTGCATCGATAGATCTGAAGGATGCGTACTTTCAAATACAAATTGTATGACATTACAGGATGTTTCTAAGATTTGCGTTTGAGGGAACAGCATATCAGTTCAAAGTCCTGCCCTTCGGACTTTCTCTGGCTCGCACATTCACAAAGTGAATCTTATGCGGTTCTCGCCCCTCTGAAACTGAACGCCGTGCGCATCTTGAACTACCTCAATGATTGGCTGTTACTGGTACAATAAGAGCACGCTCTCCCCAAGCCAACAAATCTCTTTTTGGGTGTCCACCTCGACTTCACGAGCAGGCATGTGCACCTCACAAGCGAGCGCTTTCAGGCCATTCTACAGTGTCTGTCTCAGTTCAAACTGGGGAGAACACTTCCACAGAAGCCATTTAAAAAAGCATTGGGGTTTATGGCGGCATTTATTCCATTAGGTCTCTTACACATGAGGCATTTTCAGTGCTGTCTCAAGCGGCGTGTGCCATGACGTGCTTGGCGCCATGGGCGCCTGTGCATCACTATATTCCACCATTATATAGCTGCTTTAGCACCTTGGACAGCTCCTGCCTTTTACTAGCGAGGTATCACTCTGGTGCATAATGTCAGGCAGAAAGTGGTGACTACGGATGCTTCCAACACAGGGTGGGGTGGGGCGGTGCGGTGTGCGATGAGTGCCTGAATTTCGGCACATGGACAGGTGTGAAGAAAGTGTGGCACATCAACCACCTAGAGCTATCGGCTGTATTACTGGCCTTAAAGACTTTTCAGTCAGAAATAGCAGACTGTCATGTCCTGGTTCGCTCAGACAATATGATAGTTGTGGCATATACTGTATAAACTGCCATGGCAGAATTTATTCACCGCCACTGTTGAGACCTCCTCCTGTGGAGCGAGCGTCATCTCTCCATGAGAGCGACATATGACCCAGGCTTCTTGAATTTCAGCCGGCAACTATTTTCATGCCAAGGGGTGATACCGGGCAAATGGAATCTTCATCCTCAAACTGTATTGAGGATTTGGAAAATATTCAGCAAAACAGAAATCGATTATTTGCCTCAGCGGGGAACACCCACAGTCCCAAGCCCTGCTGGGAGCGGATGCAATGCATTTCCCCCAAGTCAAGTCTATTCTATTCAAGATTCTATTAGTTGCACTGAAATGGCCCAACCAGCTATAGTTTCTGGAAATTATGGAGATGCTGTAAAGCTCATCATGGGAAATACAGCTGAGCAGGGATCTCCTCTCACAGGCGCAAGGCACAATTTGGCATCCCCAGCCCAAGCTGTGGAACCTGCATATGTGGCCCCAGAACGGAGCACGCTAAATGCGCCAGTATTGACGCATCCAGTCATGAACACCATTTCACAGGCCAGAGCACAGTCCACGAGACACCTCTACGTTCTAAAATGGAATGTGTTCACTGATTCGTGTCTCTCACATGGCAAAGACCTAATAAGCTGCCCCATACATGAAATTGTCATATTTCATCAAGAGCGATTAGAAGCAGGACTCACTCCTTCAACGCCCAAAGTGGATGTGGCGACTATATCACGCACATGAAGCCAGCACCACTATTGGCAAGCATGATTTAATCTTAAAGTTCCTTAAAGGAGCAAGATGATTAAACCCACCTCGGCCGTCTACGGTCCCGACTTGGGACTTAATTTTAGCCCTAAAAGCTTTCGCAGGGCCCCCCTTCGAGCCTTTAAGACTGCAGTACTGCTGGCTCTGGCCTCAGTAAAACGGGTCGGTGACCTGTATGCACTATCAATTGAAAAGGCCACTATCAAACCCAGAAAAGGCTATGTACCTAAGGTTCTAACAACGCCCTTCAGAGCACAGGTGGCTCACATTCAGGCCATTTGTTATGCCCTGTGCGGGTGATAAATGCTTACGTTGAGCTTTCCCGCCAGTACAGACTGTCTGATCAGCTCTTTGAATGCTATGATACGAGGATGCACGAAAGGAATGTCCATCCCAAAGCAAAGACTTTTATCACTGGATTGTCAATGTAGTTTCCCTGGCTTATGAGTCGCAGGGTAAGACTTGCCCAATTGGTGTTAAATCAAAATCATGGGCATGGACGAATGGTGTGTCCATAAAAGACATATGTTTTGCAGCAGGATGGTCTTCTCAAAACACATTTGCAAGATTTTACAACCTAAATGTAACGTCTCTCTCTTCACAAGTCCTCTTTGTTTAGATCAAATCAAATCAAATCAAATCACTTTATTGTCACACTACCATGTACACAAGTGCAACAGTAGGTGAAATTCTTGTGTGCAGTTCCGAGCAACATAGCAGTCATGACAGTGACGAGACATATACCAATTACAGTAAACAACATACTTACACAACAACAATTTACATATCAAATGTACACATATTTACACAACACAATAATTATATACAATGCACAGTAATCAATACACACAATATAGAATACACAATATACAATAAGTGGGAGTATATGAAATATATATATAAGTAGTTTAATTGAGGAGAATATGTTGACAGTCCAGTGTGAGATTATAGATTAATAAAGTGCAGTGCTAATTATTGATCCTGATAGATCAAGTGTTCAACAGTCTGACTGCTTGGGGGAAGAAGCTGTCATGTAGTCGGCTGGTGCGGGTCCTGATGCTGCGATACCGCCTGCCTGATGGTAGCAGTGAGAACAGACCATGACTCGGGTGGCTGGAGTCTCTGATGATCCTCTGAGCTTTTTTCACACACCGCCTTGTGTATATGTCCTGGAGGGAGGGAAGCTCAACTCCGATGATGTTTCTGGCAGTTCGCACCACCCTTTGCAGCGCTTTGCAGTTGTGGGCGGTGCTATTGCCGTACCAGGCGGTGATGCAGCCAGTCAGGATGCTCTCTACAGTACTAGTGTAGAACCGTGTGAGGATGTGATGGTTCATTCCAAACTTCCTCAGCCGTCTCAGGAAGAAGAGGCTCTGGTGAGCCTTCACAACAGCCTCAGTGTGGATGGACCATGTGAGTTCCTCAGTAATGTGGACACCGAGGAACTTGAAACTGCTGACTCTCTCCACCGGTGCTCCATTAATGGTGATGGGGCTGTGTACTCTGTCTTTTCTCCTGAAGTCCACTACAAGCTCCTTGGTTTTACTGACGTTGAGGGAGAGGTTGTGCTCCTGACACCAGCGTGTCAGTGTGTGCACCTCCTCTCTGTAGGCTCTTTCATCATTGTCAGTGATCAGACCTACCACCGTCGTATCGTCAGCAAACTTAATGATGGTATTGGAGCTATGTGTTGCCACACAGTCATGCGTGTATAGGGAATACAGGAGGGGGCTAAGAACACAGCCCTGTGGGGCTCCAGTGTTGAGGGTCAGTGATGAGGAGGTGTTGCTGCCCATTCTAACCACCTGATGTCTGCCTGACAGGAAATCCAGGATCCAGCTGCACAGTGAGATGTTTAAGCCCAGAGCCCGGAGTTTCATATCAAGCTTGGAGGGCACTATGGTGTTGAATGCTGAGCTGTAGTCTACAAACAGCATTCTCACATATGTGTTCCTTTTTTCCAGATGGGAGAGAGCAGTGTGTAGTGTAGATGCAATGGCACAGTAGTGGAGCGGTTGTTACGGTAGGCAAACTGCAATGGGTCCAAAGAGGTGGGCAGAACAGAGCAGATGTAATCTCTGATTAACCTCTCAAAGCATTTGCTGATGATGGGGGTCAGAGCAACAGGACGCCAGTCATTTAGGCAAGTGATTGTGGCTTGCTTCGGTACAGGCACAATGGTTGATGTTTTGAAGCATGTGGGGACTACAGACAGGGAGAGGGACAGATTGAAAATGTCCGTAAAAACACCAGCCAGTTGATTCGCGCACGCTCTGATGACGCGGCCCGGAATGCCGTCTGGACCCGCGGCTTTACGGATGTTCACCCGTCGGAAGGATCGGGTTACATCCACAACAGAGACGGAGAGTGAACCAACCTCTGTAGCGTCAGCCGCGAATACTCTCTCCGCGAGGGCGACGTTATTGTCCTCAAAACGAGCATAAAATGTATTAAGTTCGTCCGGGAGTGATGCAGCGATGTTCATGGCGGAGTCTTTATTCCGTTTGTAGACCGTGATGGTGTTAATTCCCTGCCACATACTTCTAGAGTCAGTGGTGTTGAACTGACCTTCAAGCTTGTGCCTGTACTGGCGTTTGGCTGCACTGATGGTGTTACGGAGGGCATAACTGGCTTGTTTATGCTCCTCCGTGTTAGGAGAATTAAAAGCGGAGGTCCGCGCATTGAGTGCCACGCGAACATCGCCGTTAACCCATGGTTTCTGGTTGGGGTATATCCGTATTGTTTTGGTCGGAACAACATCCTCTACGCACTTCCTGATGAAACACGTTACGCTGTCAGCGTAAACCTCGATGTCGTCATCAGAGGCGGACTGGAACATCTCCCAGTCCGCGTGATCAAAACAGTCTTGTAGCGCAGAGTCTGATTGGTCCGACCAGCACTGGATCGCTCTGAGGGTGGGTGCATCCCGTTTCAGTTTCTGCCTGTACGCGGGCAGAAGCAGAACGGAATTGTGGTCCGATTTGCCAAGTGGGGGGCGGGGGAGGGATTTGTAGCCATCCCGGAAAGGAGAGTAACAATGGTCTAAAACCGGTCCCCTCGTGTGTTTAACTTTATGTGTTGGTGGTATTTTGGAGCGATTGTTTTGAAGTTGGCTTTGTTAAAGTCCCCGGTAACAATGAACGCAGCCTCAGGGTGCGCGGTTTCCTGCTCACTTATACTCCTATACAGTTCCCTGAGTGCCCGGTCTGTGTCGGCTTGTGGGGGGATGTACACAGCAGTGATGATGACCGCTGTGAATTCCCTCGGTAGCCAGAATGGGTCGACACATAAGCATGAGCTATTCCAGGTCAGGAGAGCAGAAAGACTTTATGAAATGTACATTCCTCTGATCACACCATGATTTGTTGATCATAAAACATACACCACCACCTCTGCTTTTACCTGAGAGGTCTTTCGCTCTGTCCGCTTGGTGCACGGAAAAGCCCTTGATTTTGATGGCCAAGTCTGGAATCTCCGCAGCCAGCCAGGTTTCTGTAAGGCATATAACGCAGCAGTCCCTCGTCTCTCGTTGGAAAGAGATCCGCGCTCTCAGCTCGCAGAGCTTGTTGTCCAGAGACTGAACATTTGCCAGTAGTATACTGGGTAGCGGGGGTCGATTTGCACGACATCTTACTCTGATGAGAACGCCGGCTCGTTTTCCTCTTTTCCTTCTGCGTTTCCGCGGCCGAGCAGCCCAGACAAAGGGCTCCGCCGGCGTGTTTGTAAACAGCGGGTCGGCATTAAGGAATTTGAAGTCCGGTTTTCGATGTGTAATTGTAGAACCAATGTCCATAAGTGTTTGTCTGTCGTAAACAATAAGGCAGACAACATCCAAGACAAAAAACAAAGAACTGTAAACAAAACAAACAATAAACCGCAGTGTTGTATCGGAGCTCGCAACGCAGCAGCCATACTCTGCGCCATCTTGAGTGCTTGCTATTTCGTTGGCCAAATAGCAATGAGCTCCCCATCATTTTACACAACCGCCTGCATTCAAGTTGTTGTAATTTACCATAAGCACTTACATTATAAATAAACTCCCCTCCCAACTGGGTTCGTGAAGGAGATAATTCATACTATATGACTATATTAATTCTGAGTGCTCCCCCCCTGGCCCAACATGAGGGCCACTCACTGCGGCATACTCATGTCGGTCACCTTCCCACGAGACTACGGCATCATATTTCCTTTCTGTGAGGTTATGTCGTGTAGTGCTGCGTGATGGGATTCTGTTCCCCATATACATTAATCAATGCGTGATTGCGTAACATTTACATACATGTCCTCATTTCCCTGAGAAAAAGGGAACAAGACATTGCGAATGCTAGCCGCACTAAAGACTCTTGAGTTCTTGAGGAATGAGTGATCCACTCCTTGTTTCTCTGTCAGAAATTCAGGAAATGCTCTTTACGCAACTGCTTTTATAGCAGACAGCTTCTCGCCAAAACAGGCGGGGCTCAAACACCATAGTCAATATTAGAAAATTGGCACTATTGTAGAGAGGTTTCAACTAGGTCATGTAGGAAGGCACACCCCATATGCGTTAATCAACCCAATGTCTCATTTCCTTCGTCTCAGGGAACCAAGGTTATGTACGTAATGAGACGTTTTACACTGCACATTAATTGAGAGGTCTGGTGTCTTATTCCTCCTAACAGCCTTGCATAACATTATTTACAGGCAATAGAGGGGCTGTTAAACAAGGCGCAACTTTCCACAACTCATTGTTCAACATGTTCCAGGCTTATCAGTTTGTTTCTGTATGTTAGGGATTGTTATAACCACAATGTCTCCCTGTGGATCAAGTCTGAAGAACTCTCGACTACAGTGCTCCTCTTCTTAAGAGCTTTGAGACCCTTATGAGTCATAATGACCTACTAAATTAAACCAAACCACTCATGTGTATTGAGATAATCTGATTTGTAAAGAATACTGTGCACTTTTTATTATTTACAGTCACAATTGCTTTAAAGTCGTGATTTTGTCTGGCTAGCTGTTTCACATTTGTTGAGTAAAGACCTGTTTTCGGTGATGTCATCTGTTTGGTGTAATGTATATTTAAAGGATTTTATCCCGTTTAAATTAACAAATGTCTTTATGTTTCATTGATTTAAGCTACCGAATAAAGCAGATCAGACACTGTTTTCACAGATGCTATTTTTGTCCAAAAGCAATGTCATAACAGTTCTGACATATGTCATTGTACAAAAGACCATAAATCCACGTAATAATTAAAAAAAAATTAAAATGCCATATATTCTTATTAAACACACTGTAAAACAAGAGTGGAAAGGTCTGTTTTTTCTTATCTTAATTTGTCAGGTAATTTTAGACCACATCCACACTAATAGGTTTCTGTTTAAAAACGCATTAATGTTGCTGTGCTTACGCCTATCATCCACACTAGAACTTTGTTTTTCTGCACTGAAAATGGAGTGTTTCAAAAATGCTCTCCATTACTACATATTTTGGAAAACAATGAGTTTTCAAACAAAAATGGATTAGTTTTGATGTAGTTTTGATATTTTAATTCTGTGCATTATTTAAATCCCCAAAAAGTTTTTGTAGGATCATTGGCACTAACACAGTTGCTAGGTTTGGCAAAGAAGAAATGTTTGCAATTGGGACGTTGTGAGTGGAAAACTTGACTAATTTTGTCCTCCATAAATGATGTTATTAAACTCTGTTCTGGCTGCATTGCTGACCGTGCCACAAGCTGGCAAACACATGCACAGACACATATACACACAAAGAGTCAAATCTGTAGAGGCCAATTGGCAAAGAATTGTAGACTCTAGATACAGGAATCCTCAAAACGCACATGGATAATTATACATGTCATCTAATAATTTATAGAAATGTAGAGATAAACTAATATCTAACTAGATGCCACAGCTCTTATGTCAATGTACGCACATACCCACAGAAAAAAAAAGTAATTTAAATATTTCTTACAGCAGTTAAGAGTAGTTTTACCCAGAGCTCAATAAAAGATACAGTCAGGTCCATAAATATTGGGACATCGACACAATTCTAATCTTTTTGGCTCTATACCAAAATGAAATGAAACGAACAAGATGTGCTTTAACTGCAGACTTTCAGCTTTAATTTGAGGGTATTTACATCCAAATAAGGTGAACGGTGTAGGAATTACAACAGTTTGTATATGTGCCTCCCACTTTTTAAGGGACCAAAAGTAATGGGAAAATTGGCTGCTCAGCTGCTCCATGGCCAGGTGTGTGTTCTTCCCTCATTATCCCATTTACAAGGAGCAGATAAAAGGTCCAGAGTCAAGTGTGCTATTTGCATTTGGAATCTGTTGCTGTCAACTCTCAATATGAGATCCAAAGAGCTGTCACTATCAGTGAAGCAAGCTATCATTAGGCTGAAAAATCAAAACAAACCCATCAGAGAGATAGCAAAAACATTAGGTGTGGCCAAATCAACTGTTTGGAACATTCTTAAAAAGAAAGAACGCACCGGTGAGCTCAGCAACACCAAAAGACCCGGAAGACCACGGAAAACAACTGTGGTGGATGACCGAAGAATTCTTTCCCTGGTGAAGAAAACATCCTTCACAACAGTTGGCCAGATCAAGAACACTCTCCAGGAGGAAGGTGTATGTGTGTCAAAGTCAACAATCAAGAGAAGACTTCACCAGAGTGAATACAGAGGGTTCACCACAAGATGTAAACCATTGGTGAGCCTCAAAAACAGGAAGGACAGATTAGAGTTTGCCAAACAACATCTAAAAAAGCCTTCACAGTTCTGGAACAACATCCTATGGACAGATGAGACAAAGATCAACTTGTACCAGAGTGATGGGAAGAGAAGAGTATGGAGAAGGAAAGGAACTGCTCATGATCCAAAGCATACCACCTCATCAGTGAAGCATGGTGGTGGTAGTGTCATGGCGTGGGCATGTATGGCTGCCAATGGAACTGGTTCTCTTGTATTTATTGATGATGTGACTGCTGACAAAAGCAGCAGGATGAATTCTGAAGTGTTTCGGGCTATATTATCTGCTCATATTCAGCCAAATGCTTCAGAACTCATTGGACGGTGCTTCACAGTACAGATGGACAATGACCCGAAGCATACTGCGAAAGCAACCAAAGAGTTTTTTAAGGGAAAGAAGTGGAATGTTATGCAATGGCCAAGTCAATCACCTGACCTGAATCCGATTGAGCATGCATTTCACTTGCTGAAGACAAAACTGAAGGGAAAATGCCCCAAGAACAAGCAGGAACTGAAGACAGTTGCAGTAGAGGCCTGGCAGAGCATCACCAGGGATGAAACCCAGCGTCTGGTGAATTACTTCAGGCTGTAATTTACTGCAAAGGATTTGCAACGAAGTATTAAAAAGTGAAAGTTTGATTTATGATTGTTAATCTGTCCCATTACTTTTGGTCCCTTAAAAAGTGGGAGGCACATATACAAACTGTTGTAATTCCTACACCGTTCACCTGATTTGGATGTAAATACCCTCAAATTAAAGCTGAAAGTCTGCAGTTAAAGCACATCTTGTTCGTTTCATTTCAAATCCATTGTGGTGGTGTATAGAGCCAAAAAGATTAGAATTGTGTCGATGTCCCAATATTTATGGACCTGACTGTATATATGGTATAATATGGCTATTCTGAGGCATTTGCTAATATGATGACATGCTGATTACTGCAGTGATCACTTAAGGGACTTCAGAAAGTATTTCAAATCAAATTACCTTAACTGACACAAAATGAGTTTGCAGGAGTTTGATAAGCTTTTAAATTAAGTATTTTTTGTAATTAAATTTGTTAATTTATTAAATGTTATGAATTTAAACAAATGTAAATAATTTAATAAAGTTACATTTAATAAATGTAGTGTTTTAATTTTTAGTTTAAATGTTAATGTTTTAATTTGTCATTTAAAATGTATTTAATTGAATATCTTATCAAACTCTTGCAAAAAAAATTGTCAGCTCCTTTTAAATTATATCACTATCTCTCAAAAATAACACTCAAGTGACATCACTTCCCCTCTTTCAGGTATGAGTGCTTCAGTGACGTGCGGTGATGTCTTAAAGAGGCTAGGCAGTGAGTTATGAAAGCCAGATTACCTGATGTATTGTTTAAGCTAATAATACGTAATAACAGTGAACGTTACGCACAAGCGCGGCATATCAAGAAATGTACAAATCAGGATGTATATAGTGTACTCTCTCTCTCTCTCTCTCTCTCTCTCACAGACACACACACACACACACAAGCGCGTAAACAGTGAAAGTTACGCACAAGCGCGGCATATCAAGAAATGTACAAATCAGGATGTATATCGTGTATTCTCTCTCTCTCTCTCTCTCTCTCTCTCTCACACACACACACACACACACACACACACACAAGCGCACAGCCACATAGCCAATCTTTTCTTACATACCAATAAGTTTGAAATGATCGGATAATTTTTGGGCCCTTTTGCTGTACTAGTCCATCTAAGGCTGGCGTAGACCTCCCTCTTGCAATTAACTCATATTTGGAATTAAAATCGAGCTTGGAAAAATGTCTTAATTCCGTGATTACAGCCGGTGCTGTCATTTTGAGTTTGAATTTGGCGGGATTAGGCATGTACGCTAGCTGTTGTGTAATGACGTTAGCTACGCAAATGTCCAGGAATATCTCGATTTTAATTGGTCCATGTCTGATACGTAACGGAGATGATTACGGGCATAACATATTTACGTCAAAAGGCACAGCAGATTTGTGCTTTTTGCCGTACATGTTAAAGAATACAGGATCGAAGTGCGCATGCGCAACATGGGTTTTCCGCTAGTCGTCTGCAATGAATGGACCGTAAAAGCACTGCTTATTCTACCATTTGTTTTTAGTTGATTATGCGTAACTGCTACATTTGTCATCATAACGTCTAAACAATTGGAATAACACACATATTGCATATATACAAATCACAAGAATAAAAAGTCAAAATATAAATACAAGTTTATTATTTAATAAACATTTTATTTTTGAATTTTGGCAGGGTAGGCAGTGCCTAGTTTGCCTACCCAGACCGCACGTCAGTGGAGTGCTTGAGGTTGTTTGTACCAAGGTAAAGGTCAAGGTCTAACCTAACATTTGCAGGCTGTCAGGTGCCTCCTATCTGAAGAAAAGCTGAGCTGCTCTTGCCAACAGTCATTGGATTTTGTGGATGAAGCCTGTTGGACAGGGATGAGAGAGAGATCTTAGAAAAGATCTGTGGCCCCAGTGCACAGTGAGCGGTCTGGAATCCCAGCCCAGAGATTCTGTACATGTCTGGAGGATCACCCACTCAGTTGCCAGACCCACACACACACACACACACAGCTCAGCACACTTCGTAACCTAGTTAAAGCCCTGAGGACAACACCTAACACACACACACAAACAAACATGTGCAGACACACAGACATGCACACTCATTGAGTGCATGCGTGGTATCTCGCCCATCCATGCCTGATCTCGTATGCATGTGTTCATGGTTGTATTCACATTGACTCTCTGAATGACTGGATGTTTTTTTAATCAATGATTACTATGGTTATTTTTGTTAATGAAAACTATTAGAGGTGAAAAACGATTTTCATGAAATAAAATTAGATTTAAAAATAAATTGGCTTTGCAAAAGAACAAAATCCAAACCGAAATTATAAATGTAAACTTACGGACAAAGATGACTTTATTTTTATTTTTTGTCAGGATGGTAAATTCTGGATGGAATAATAATTAGCTTAAATTGAACCAAGCCTAACTTTAGACTACAGGAGTATTCTGTCAAACAAGAACCTCCCGATTAGACAAGTGGTTGTTTCATTGACACATAAAACAATTTGCTTCCTCTTTTTTCACCATAGGCAGATGAAAGAACTTGTGTTGGAGTTATGATGCATGAAAACTGAAACATATATTGAACAAAAAAAATACAAAAAAATAATAATATATATATATATATATATATATTCAATTTTCAATGATAAAAATGACAAACACGCTGGCTGTGTCTCGTTTGGAAGGCTGCGTCCTCCAGAGTTTGCATTTTTGTCATAATTTTTCTTATTTTTTCATCTATTGTCAATGCCTTTTATGTATATGCACTTACATTTATACAATTGTTAACCTTTTTGCATTTCCAATAAAAATAATAAAGAAATAAAAGATTTTACGAGACGGCCTCGATGACGTATGCGGCCAACAAATGAGACCTCCAGAGGACACGGCCCTCCAAACGAGACAGCCAATTTATGAAAAATTAAGACCTTAAATGTTAATTGCCTAATGTGGTAACTTCGAAATTATCTATTTTGATTAATGGCAAAAATATTATTTAACAGAACTGAATCAACCTGAATACATTAGGTTATACCAACAAAACTAATTTTAAGGGTTAGATCAGGTAGAAATTGGTAACAAAGGCAGGTTACAACTTTGTATAGTGTAACTAGTGAAATGTAAAAAGCTACAAGAATTCTGTTCAGTATGTCACCTTGAAAAGTGAACATAACTGTCAGCTGAGTGAATATAATTTTCTGTCGATCCTGTATACCAGAGGTTAATAAGCATCTTTATTTGATACATTATCTAAAACATTTTCCACTTGCTCTGACCTTCCTGTCACTGGCCCACTGCTATTTCTGTTTATCCAGCATGTAACCGGCATGGACCGGCAGTTTGGTGTTTGGACGAGAGCGCAGTAATACCTCTGAGATCAAAGTGGTGTGCGGTATGACGCTAACATTGAGTAATTTATAGATTTGGTCTATGTCAGTTGTGCCGTTCTGCTCCACTAAACTCACGCACTTACTGTCGAACTGTCAGAGGGCACCGATTTCAGCACGTCCTCATAACCTCAGATTTATGTTTAAAGTCAACCAGCTTCTTAAACCCTGGCCCACCCTTCAGAGAAATCCCACTTTTATTGGACAATGCATGTAATCACGTATTTGTCATTTAAACCCATGTGAATTTTTATGTGATTTAAATAAAATGCATACTTTTGATTGGTCACGTGTATTTGGCTGTAAGGGATAGAGACAGGGAATAGACACTTAGTACACTAGAGCATGGCATGCTCAGACAGCTGAAGCCATCTCTCATCTCTGCACCTGCTCTGTTCCCCCTCGTCTCCTCCCTCATAGAAAGACAAAGAGAGACTGAAAAAAGAAGAGAGAGTTGGAAACCACCAGTGCCTGCTGTGTGAAAAAAATATGTAAAGGAATAGTTCATCCCAAAATGATAATTCTCTTGTCATTTACTCACCCTCATGTCGTTCCCAACTCACATGACTTTCTTTGTTTCATGGAATACAAGAGGAGAAATTTTTAATAATGTTGATGTCGCTATTTTCCATACAATGTGAATGGTGACTTTGGCTGTCAGTTTCTAACATTCTAACTTCTCCTTTTGTGCTCCACTGAAGAAAGTCATACGATTTTGAAACAGTATGAAATTGAGTAAATGACAACATCATTTTAATATATGACATACCACTGGTGGGTTTTTTGTTGGCGTTATGGTAAATGCTGGTCTCTGACCTGATATATTCTCTCTGTTTCTTAGAGTTACTGGAGACAAAAACCATACGCCCGTTCAGCTTTTCCTTCAACACCAGTGACTACCGAATTCTGCACATGGACCAGGACCAAGGACGGCTCTACCTGGGCAGCCGTGAATATGTGGTCTCCCTGGACATGCAAAATGTCAATAAAGAACCCCTTATTGTAAGACCAAGAATCTATTACAGCATTTAATCTGCGTTTCAGAGTTTGGTTATTTCAATTCAATATTTAAAAAAGAAGTTGTGCGTGTTTTCAGATTCACTGGCCAGCAACAACACAAAGAAAGGGAGAGTGTAAATTAACCGGAAAAGGTGGACAGGTACACTTTAGTCTGTTAGGATTCAATATTTAATATTATTGACACAGAAACAGCTTCTTTACTAAATTAATAAATGTAAAACTCCTTTTTTCTAATTTGCATTTGTGTTCTTAGGGTGAGTGTGCTAACTTTGTACGTCTGATCGAGCCATGGAACAGGACTCACCTGTATACCTGTGGCACAGGAGCTTATAAACCCATCTGCACCTTCATCAACAGAGGCTGGAGAGCTGAGGTACACACACACACACATTTGTTTTCATCATAATTCATTCACTTCTGCTTTTATACTGAGCCAGTCATATTTAAATAAACACAGAATACAGTTTTTAAATGATAATGTTATTTAGTGAAGCTAAAAAGTTATCCAATACCAACTAGGCCTGTGATACTAGTTAAAATGAAATCCCCAAATCTATGAAACTGCATTCATAATGGGGTTCAGCTGAAATAGACACAACCAGGTCTGATTAATGCCAGTCCTGTTCAATCAAATCAACACCTAAATATAACTTTTTCAGTAGCATGGAGTTGGCTAAAAGGTCTCACACAGTTGCACACAATGCCATGGCTGAAAGAAATTCCAGAAATGATGAGGGGAAAGGTTGATTGAAATACTGGGAATGGTTAAAAAGCTATTTCAAAGGCTCTGGGGCTACAAAGAACCACAGTGAGAACCATTATCTCCAAATGGAGAAATTTCTCTGCAACTTCTTCCATCTGCTCCTTTTGCAGCGACTTTAAAATCACTTAAGACAACAGATGGAAAAATAACAAAACAAATTGGATTGTAAATATAAACATAAACCATAATAATAATATATATATAAAAATTACCAAAAGATTTGTTTCATAAAACAAACATTGACAACAGTGTTTGTCATGGACATAATGTGATGTTCCACTTTATTTTCAGAGTTCGGACATGGACTTTATTACCACCTGCTGTGGGAATCTCCAAACTGCAAATGCAGGACTTTGCGCTGAAAACAGACATCCTTTTGAAACATCTTATCGTAGATTTGCAGCACTTCATTTACATGCTGTACAGTACACACAACGTTTGCGCACATACACTCACATATTGCGCAAACACTCCCGCCCACTTGCACTTTACACCGGCTTGAAAGTTGTACTCAGAATTAGCACTCTCACGAAAAATAGATATGACGTTGTGCACGGCCGTAGCGTTGCACTTTGCGCACTTGCGAAAGTAGAGCCCTTAGTAGGTTTGTCAAGTAATTTTCTTTGTGGAGACTGCTGGCTGGTTTCTTGTGGGGAGATTTAGTCACCAAATGGCGGCAAAACCTTGCCCACACACATGATGTTTAAAGTACAATCGCACACAACATGTTAATGTTGTTGTGTATGCATGTGTTTGTGTGTAGGAATATCTCTTCCGGCTGGTTCCTGGTTATGTGGACTCTGGAAAAGGAAAGTCTCCATATGACCCCCACCAAGAGAACGCTGCAGCTCTGATTAGTGAGACCTCTTTCTCTCCTGCTCTCTCTCTCTCTCTCTCTCTTTCTTTTTGAAGAATTTCTAGCATTTTGAGGAGCCTTCTGTAATTTAGTATTTTATATAATCTATATTTAGCGCTTTGTTCTTCCTAAAGTATCTCTCTCCTTCTTTCTCCTCAGATGGGAACCTGTATTCTGGAGTGCACGTGGACTTCATGGGTACTGATCCAGCTATCTTTAGGACATTGGGGGACAGGCCTGCTGTCAGAACAGAGCAGTATGACTCTCGATGGCTAAATGGTATGATGCAAGCTTAGAAATGCAGTGATGTAATTACAAGACAGACAGACCACTGACAAAATCATCTCTTTATCTCTTCATAAATCTCTCCACCAGAGCCTGTGTTTATAAAAATTCAGAAGATTCCCGACAGTGCCGAGAAGAATGATGACAAACTTTATTTTTTCTTCCGGGAGAAGAGTTTAGATGCTTCAGGGGGCAGTGCTCCGAGCGTTCTCGCAAGAGTGGGCAGAGTCTGTCTGGTGAGTAAAATCCAGATATACTTTGTCCAAAAGAAAGACCAGCTAGACACAAAGCTGCTTCTCTCAAAGGGATAGTTCAACCAAAAATAAAAACTCTGTCATAATTTACTTATCTCCATGTTGTTGAATCTCGTATGAATTTATTTCGTCCATGGAACACAAAAGGAGATGTTTGGCAAAATGTTAGCCTCATTCACCATTAGGGGTGGGCGATATAACCAAAATCTTATATCACAATATCAGTAATTTTATTTCACGATAATGATATATACAGTTGAAGTCAGAAGTTTACATACACCTTAGCCAAATACATTTAAACTCCTACATTTAATCATAGAAACATTCCCTGTCTTAGGTCAGTTAAGATCACTACTTTATTTTAAGAATGAAATGTCAGAGTAATAGTAGAGGGAATTATTTCTTTCTTTCATCACATTTCCAGTGGGTCAGAAGTTTACATACACTTTAATACATCCTTAAGCAATTTTGCCACAACTGGAGGTATACTTGGGGTCATTGTCCATATAGAAGACCCATTTTCAACTGATCTTTAACTTACTGGCTGATATCTTGAGATGTTTCTTCAATAGATCCACATAATTGTCCTTCCTCATGATGCCATCTATTTTGTGAAGTGCACCAACCCCTCCTGAAACAAAGCACCCCCACAACATGCTTCACGGTTGGTATTGTCGTTCAACCATATACAGTTAGTACAGTACACAGTGAAACGAGACAACGTTCCTCCAGGACCATGGTGCTACATAAAAAAACATAGGACAAACACAGAACCACATGAGACTAGACAGACTAAATAACATACCTATATAACAATGGTTATTATGGCCAAACAGTAAAAAAAAAGTCATTAGACCAGAGGAACTTTCTCCAAAAAGAAAGATCTTTGTCCCCATGTGCACTTGCAAACTGTTGTCTGGTTTTTTTATTGCAGTTTTGGAGCAGTGGCTTCTTCCTTGCTGAGCAGCCTTTCGGGTTATGTAGATATAGGACTCGTTTTACTGTGGATATAGATACCTGTTTACCTGTTTCCTCCAGCATCTTCACAAGGTCCTTTGCTGTTGTTCTGGGATTGATTTGCACTTTTCGCACCAATTACGTTTATCTCTAGTAGACAGAATGCGTTCCCTTCCTGAGCGGTATGATGGCTGCGTGGTCCCATGCTGTTTATTATTGTGTCCTATTGTTTGTACAGATGAACGTCCAATGTCAAGCAAAGAGGCAATGAATTTGAATGTAGGCCTTAAAATACATCCACAGGTACACCTCCAGTTCAGTACACCTCCTATCAGAAGCTAATTGTCTAAAGACATGACATAATTTTCTGGAATTTTCGAAGCTGCTTAAAGGCACAGTTAATTGTGATAGTCAATTAAAAGTTAAACAATCTGTCTGTAAACTATTGTTGGAAAATATTACTCATGTCATGCACAAAGTAGATTTCCTAAAGGAGTTGCCAAAACTATTGTTTGCTAATAGGAAATCTGTGGAGTGGTTAAAAAAATTGTTTTAATGACTTCAGTCTAAGCGTATGTAAACTTCTGACTTCAACTGTATCATGATATAGTATTTCTTTTGGAAAATCAATAAAAATTGCTTAATATATTAAATAACTATGTGGTACTGTTTATTTTTGGATAATCCAGTCAGTGAATTAAATAGTTCAAAATATAACGTTCTCTTAATTTTTGGAAATTATTTGGAAAAAAAAACACTCAACTTGGGTTTTAAATCATTCTTGGCATAATGCTATATTTTACATTATTAATAATGTAAGTAGCACCAGTGATCCCGCTCTGCGCTCTCCTGTAAAATCCGGGAAGCCTGCTGAACTCGCGTGCACTTGCTTGTTCCAGAGATAGCGCACGCGACACACACATCAAACACAGATGCACATGTCAGATGAGAAGCTTATTTAGCGCTCATGAATTGCCCGAACATGAGATGAATACCATTAAAGTTGCTTTGGTGGCCATCGAAAAATGTTTAATGCATAAAAACCCTGTCCGGGTTTTAAAAATTCTCTCAGTCTCACGTGAAGCCCTGCCCATTGATAGAAAAGCCCACACTGCGCACATGGATATTTACATAATGTGATATACACAATATAGCAAAATCTCGATTGACACTTTATATTGTCACCAGGTCATCATATCACTTAGTCATCATTTACTTTCAAAGATTAAATGAATAGTAACGGAGACTAACATTCTACCAAATATCATCTTTTGTGTTCCACAGAAAAGAGAATGTCATAGAGGGTGAATGAAGACTTTTGGGTGAACTTTCCCTTTAAGCTGCACTCTGACTTAATCATTTTTGTTTAAAAAATGTTGTCATGCAAATGAGTAATTTAAATCAGATGAACCTAAGGTTTGTTTAAGGTCTAGTCTATTATCTGTGTGTGTGCTTTCCCTTGAGAATGATGATGGCGGTCAAAGGTCATTGGTGAATAAGTGGACAACATTTCTCAAAGCACGCCTAGTCTGTTCTGTGATTGGTGCAGATGGTGTTGAAACTTACTTTGATGAACTGAGTAAGGCATTAGTTTTTGTCTCTTCCTTGATCACAGCTTTTCCATAATCAACCCTCTGCCTGAGTGACAGCTATATGTTTGTTTTGTAGGAGATGTTTTCATACAGAGGACCCATGATGAGCGCAGCCCCATCGTGTATGCGGTGTTCTCCACAGCTGGGTGAGACAATCTCTGAACTCCTTCACACAGTTCATTACCTAAAGCATTCAGGATTTCTGTTGTCTGTAAATATTATTTTAATATATATATAAGAAACCGATCACTCAAAAAATTAAAATTTCTATAATAATTTACTCATCCTCATGTCATTTCAATCATATATGTTTGTTTGTTTTTCCATGGAGCACAAATGGAAATTTTTAGCAAAAAGGCTAAGCTGTTCTTTTCCAATAAATAGCAACTTACATTCGTTCTGTTCTTTACACAAAGCTGTAGAAATGGGAGTCGTATTGACTGCTTTTATGGTCCTTTTTGGAGCTTGAAAGCAGTGTTGGGTGTAACACAAGTACAATGTAATTAATTATGTAATCAAATTACTTTTAGTCAAAGTTGTAGCATTGGGTAACAGGGAGAGGAAGCCAGGAGTTCCAGGAGTAACTTTAGGTAACTTATTATTGACGCTGGAGTGGAAGATATCAAACAAGGAACCGATACAAAAAAAAACAACACAACACAACATTGCAATACAAGAACTAACCAGGAATTAAAAAAACAGTAGGGTATTTATACAAAAAGGAACTAATGATGAAATGAAAGACAGATGAAAGTGATGAGGGCTGTGAATTCTGGGAAATGTAGTCCGGGGGAAACTTCAAAATAAGAGTCCTTGGGAAACACGAGGGAGACAGACTGTGACAAAGGTAGCGTCGGGGATTACATTTTAAATTATTGTAATCAGACTTTTAATAAATGTTAAAATTACATTACTTTGGTAAAGCATTTCTAAAAATAGTATTATTTATGTAGAATACATTAAAAGCATTTGTAATTTGTAAAAGAAATACCGTTTTGGAAAGATGAGTAAATGATGATTTTGGACAAACTATTCCTTTTAATTTGCAAATCATCAGTTCAGTCTTTGTAATTCAGATGTCAGCGTTTATAATGGTTTAATGTCGTTAAATGTGTTTTTTTATAATGCCAATGTTCTCTTTGAGTTACTCGCTCTCTTTCTCTCTCTCCAGCTCTGTGTTTAAAGGCTCTGCTGTGTGTGTATACTCTATGGCTGATATCAGAAATGTTTTCAATGGGCCCTTCTCTCACAAACATGGTCACAACTACCAGTGGACACCCTACACTGGAAAAATCCCCTACCCTCGACCGGGGACTGTGAGTATCATTTTTAAAAAATTTGTTATATTTTATTGTTGAATCATTGTTGATATCTCAATTTTAATCATATTCCTAACAGGCTGTAAAAATCACATACTTTTTTTTTTCTCAGTGTCCTGGAGGAACCTTCACCCCTGATCTCCACACCACTAAGGCCTTTTCTGATGAGGCTGTAAACTTTGTGCGTGCCCATCCACTGATGTATCAACCCATATACCCAATACACAAGCGTCCCCTGGTGGTCAGGACAGGTGTTGATTACCGTTTTACCACCATTGCTGTTGACCTGGTGGATGCTGTGGATGGGAGATATGAGGTGCTCTTCCTGGGCACAGGTTAGAAGCTTTAGATCATGTCGGACTCTTCTGGTTAAAGTAAATACAGGGCAATGTCTAGGTTTCTGTTGCATATGTAGGTGCATTGTGACGCATTTGTCACTAATTACAAAAACATGGCCAAATATTTATGGAACACCCCTTATTTTAGATCGTGGAACAGTCCAAAAGGTGATTGTCTTACCAAAAGACATCAGCACAACAGAAGAGCTAATTTTGGAGGAGGTTGAAGTTTTCAAGGTAAATTTACCAGTGACTTTTTTTCCTGTTAAATAAACTAATATTGTAACCATGATGATATGTATGTTTTTGAATAGTGTAATAAAATAATCTGTCTCTCTAATGTTGCTCAGATGCCAGCACCTGTGAAAACTCTGAAGATGTCTTCTAAAAGGGTAAGTTACCTAAATGTGGAAATGCTTTACAGATACCCTGCAAAAAATTATTGTCTTACTAATTATATTTGTCTTATTGCCAGTAAAAAAATCTAAACATGCTTAAAAAAATATAAAATTACTTGACAAGCAAAAGTACATATTTTAAGAGTTTGAGTCTTGTTTTTAGAGAAATTTTACAAAATCTAGTGAGGTTTATGCTTAATTCAAAAATAATTTGAATTAAGTTCACAAATATTTGTTTCTTATTTTAGGCATAAAGCTCACTTAGATTTCACTGAAGAAAAAAACTTAGGCCCAATACCTTATATCAGTTTTGCTTCTCAAGTGTATTTTTAGGTATTTTTAATAGAATAAAAATGGAAAGACTCTGTAAGAAAATTTATTTTGCAGTGTACATCCAATAATATTATAACACTTTCTTCTTGTTTTAGATGTATTTGTCTTTGTTTTGGCTAAATTAATGCAATTAATTGTCAAAAAGACAATGATATTAAAAATATTAAATGACTACGATGACTGAGCAAATACAGTGTGTTGTCTAACATTATGTCTATCTCTTTTGTATTTTACAGCAACAATTATATGTGTCATCAGAAAGGGGTCTTACCCAGGTGTCCCTGCACAGGTGTGCTGTTTATGGCAAGGCCTGTTCAGACTGCTGCCTGGCCAGAGATCCCTATTGTGCTTGGGATGGAGAAACCTGCTCTGCTTTCACCCCGGCTACCAAGAGGTCAGAGTACATTTATTTACCTACTGTAGAGCAGATGGGTGGTCTGTGGCCCTAATTGTGTGCAAAAGGATACATGGACAAAGTGGCACTTTTTCCCCCATTCCATGCTCCTCACATTGTTAATAATTACACAATGACCTCACCTATCTGTGCAGACCGTATACTGTTATTATAATCTATTTACTGTAATGTGTTGGATGTTGTTTGTACAGTATTTATTGCCCCTGCCTACTACTAGACACTATGTTCAGTGTGTTTCACATGTTAAATGTTTTTCACTGTGTTTTTCTGAATACACTTCATAATGTTCCTGCTCATGTCACACTGAAGACAAATAATTGTAACCTTTTATTTTAAATAATGCAGCACTGACTGATGATATGTGTTATCCAAAGAAGAATTTGCCTGTAGAGTTGTTCATTTATTTCTCTATGGCAGCTTCAAAGTTTGAAATGCTGGATATATGCAATGTTTCATATTTTATCTCCACAAAACGACTTGTGCCGTATTATAATCTACCATTGCAGGATGCATAAAGATAAAAGTTTTCTTCTTTTTATTCTTATCATCTTAAGTATATAAGATATATTATAGGCCTAATAAAATAAGATTTTAATCCCAAATCAAATTAAATAAGAAATCGGATATGTTCTCGAAACAGAATCAAATGAATAAAAAACATAAAATAGTCATCTCCATACCAAACAAATTCACTTCAAATATACAGCAACCTCTCATATTCTTTAGAAGACTGAAATCCCCAAAACTTAGAAGTAATTAATGCGCTATACTGTACTATTAACATAAAAAAAAAATTCTGAGGAAATCCAGTAATTATTGCAATCTCTCACTTTTTATCTACACATGTAGATAAAACTGTGTTTGCATTAAAAACATCCAGTATACACAGCTCCTAACGTTTTAAATCCATTAAAACAATTAATTAATCCACTACATAAGGGGCTGTTCATCTCAAACGTATTTTTGCATCTGTCTGTGCTGTTTTTCAATACATTTTCTACTGTATGTAAACATGCACTTGGCGGACATCTTTGACGTATTTGTCTTGCTGTTTTTTCAATGTCTTGGGCAGGACCGCTGAGTTTTTAGACTACGTGTCAAGTTAAAAAGAACTTTAACTTCTAAAAACCTGTCTAAATACACCCGTGTTCTGTTTTGTTAGGTGGCACAAGAATGCGTTCAGTTATCCAGTGAATTATACATCAGTTGTCAAGCATGTAAATGGGACAGCTGTTTTAATAATGACAAACACAGACCTTATTTTATTCATGAATTGAAATCTACTAATCTAAAAAGCCATTAGAAATTCCTGAGGGAATTCATGGCAAATTCGCCTACAAATTGACTGAAAAGCTTTATTGGCCTTCAATACATCTTTATAAACTCTGATGTTTGTAGTTTGTCTTGAAGCAAAATGAAACAAGAGATACCTGAATATATTGTTTTTACTTATATTGGTTCATGGTTGTTGCTCTTCTAAACCTTCTAAAAACTTTTGTGATCGAATCTTTAGGAGAAGCAGGAGGCAGGATATCAAACATGGAGATCCCTTACGCCAATGCCGAGGCTTCAATGCTAAAGGTTTTTATTCAGGCTCTTATACTGTACGTTGTTGAATAATTTCACAGTGTGTTGGATATTTTCTGAAACTTGAAATTGGCCCCTCTTTGACCCTCTCAGTAGAGAAGCGTCTGAGGGAGACAGTGCAGTTTGGGGTCGAGGGGAGCAGCACATTTCTGGAGTGCCAGCCGAGGTCTCCTCAGGCCTCCGTCAAATGGCTCTGCCAAAAGGACGGCAAGCGGAAAGCAGTAAGATGGCAGTTTTTGCTGTTCCAATACCAATAAATTGCCATTAAAATTGTTTTAAAGGGAGCTCTCCCACTGTTAAAAATGTTGTAGTTTGTAGCTGTATTCTGGTATTACAGTATGTAACTGTATTCTGGTACATTTAGATTAAAATTCCTTCATGATTTACTTGCTCTCACATTGTTCCAAAAGCGTATGACTTACTTTATTCCATGGAACACAAAAGGAGATTTTAGGAAGAACTTTATTCTTAGTCACCATTCACTTTTATTATATGGGAAAAAAAGATGCAATGAAAGGGAATGGTGACTGACACTAAAGGCCTGAGACTAAATCCCTGACGATTATGCTCGACGAACTTATGATGGAATGTATATTCACACAGAGTATGTACAAATTTTTTATTAAAAGCTATAAAACCCCTGTTTAGTAGGTGTGAAACACTGTTTCGTGGTCTTTCCTTTATTTAAATTATTGCAATATTGTGTTATATTATCCTTGCAATAAAAATAGCAGTGTGGTTCAATTCATACAATATTGAATGTAAATGTCTTTTTATGGGATATTTTACTACAATCTTAGTGCAAATGAATTGCCAATCCCTGCTGCAATTTTTAATGCCATGAGAATATAGCAGGCACAGTGATTTGCATATTAAATAATGCACATTAAGACAAAACACCATTAGCAGACTTTCAAAAACATACCAGGTTTTTGATTGCAGTACAAATGATTCAAGTATGTATCAGCTGGACATCCAATGCCGGTGTTTGGGAGTTGATAAGTGCCACCAATACGCTTGAGCAGTGACTCAAAAACTCATTGGTCAGTTTTCATCACAGTCTGAAGAAATAAAATCGAACCACTCTCAGTAAAAAAAACCTTCTGCTTGTCGACGGATGATTTGTCGGACCCGATGTGAATCCCACAATTGGAATCCATTTTTCTCCTTCAAAAGCTTGTTAGGAACGAACAATCGCACTGAAAAACTTGGTGTGAACTGGCTTTAAGATTCTGCATAACAACTTATTTTGTGTTCCATGGAAGAAATAAATACAATGGGTATGGAACTACGTAGGGGGGAGTAAATTATGATAGAATTTACATTTTTCGGGGAACTATCCATTAAATGAAGAAATTTATTTATAGATTACTAATGCATTTTGAAAAAATGGGGATTGCTGGCAGGATTACAATTACATTGTAGTTTTGTACACAGTTAATGTATTATCACCATTGGTGGCATGCTCCAATGGTGATAATACATTGGTTACTATGTTAGATCAGTCCATGCAAAGAAAGCAATGTTTATTGCTTTCTTTGCATGGACTGATCTAACATAGTAACCCTAGACAATACTGGTACCATTGTTTTGCTGGCATACAGAAGACAACTTTGTAAAAGTCCTATCCTCTAGTTGATATAAATTCCTGTATAACAATATAAGAATTCCTTTTCATTCTCAGCTCAGTCGGGATCAAGAAGTCTTGAAGACGGGTCAAGGCATCCTGCTGAAATCACTCACCCAATCAGATGCCGGGCTTTACCATTGCCTGGCAACCGAAAACAACTTCAAACACACCGTGGCCCGCATCTCTCTACGGATCCTGGACCGGGAGATTGTCGATGCACTGACTGAGCCGGACAACCCCGTAGAACCCGAGCATCGTCGCCATCATTCGCATCATCACCCTCCACCCCCGCCCCCTCCTCCCCAGACACCCCCACCCCCTCTGCAGCTCCACCCACAGCCAGAGGTGCGCCTAATCAACCAGTACTGCCAGACCTACAGGCAGCAGATGCAAAGCCAAGCCCACAAACCCAAACGCAACAACCGCAGACACACAGGCGAACAGGAAGAGGAGGAACCACAGGAGCAGTGAAAGGAACAGCATCTTCTCTGTGAACATTGTCCCATCACCATGTACTGTCATCTTTTAGTTAATTGATTGATTCATTAGATTGATTCAGTTGATTCTTTAGATTTATCAGACTGTGTCTGAACCCATTTTTGGTTTTCATTTTGAGGTCCACTGCCCACCAAAGTCAGTTCAATGTAATTTGTTTGTCCTACTTTATACACACATAGTAATGCAATGCTTTGAAGTGTACATGAATCTGAGCATATTAGAGCCGAGTCTGTCTGTCACTGAACAGATTATAGCGTAAAAGGCCCGATTTCGGTCATAGTGACCAAATTTGTAGTTACTGCCTTTTTATGGCAATGTAGTTTGATGTTCTGTGCTCTGCTCCCCCAACCAATTTCATTCTGGCTGTGATATGCTCATATCCCCACTTACGTTTGTCATTTTCTATGGTGAGGTTTGAACAAAGTTCTTTAACATTTTTAAATGTACTCAATAAATTCCTATACAGTGTCCAGCCAAACCAGCAAAACTACTGCCATATTATGTAAAATATGCTATTCCCTATCCTAAAAGATTAGCGCATTGATGACTACAGTGTAAATACTACCAGAAGTTTTCGAAACTGTTTTGCAATAGAGGCATCAGAGCTGCAAAAATATTTTGGGATTTATTTAGAGATCGCTGATTCAATCGAGAGTCTTTAAATCCCTCGACCATGAAATATTGCAATGGAAGGAATGTTCTGGATCATTTGAGCACAATTCCCTGAGGATGCTTGGGTGTACTTAGTTGCAAGACTATAATTATAACTCAATATATCTTGACATCATTTTAAGTATTGAAGTTTTTACTCTTCTTAGCTTTTACATTTATATTCAGATTTTCTACAAGTCCCTGTAAGAAAAAGTCTATGATATTATTATTGATCCATGACAGAAATTGAAAGCCTGAAAACTGAAAAGCAACTTTCATGAACAGTATGACATTTTCTTTATGAACTGAACTGGATGATTCTGCTTGGTTAACCATGTTGGCGAGTTTCAGTTAAATTATTATTCCGGGTTCAATACAAGTTCAGCTCAATCGACAGCATTTGTGGCATAATGTTGATTACCACAAAAATGTATTTTGACTCGTCCCTCCTTTTCTTTAAAAACAAATCTGGGTTACAGTGAGGTACTTACAATGGAAGTGAATGTGCCAATCTGTAAACATTAAAATACTCACTGTTTCAAAAGTAGAGACACAAGACATAAACAATATGTGTGGTAACATGATCATATTGTGTAAAGTTGAAGCCAATTTTACAACTTTGTTGACATGGTAATATAATGTCATCAAACCCTAAAACTACTTTAAAATTATAATACATGAGTTTTAACAGATGTAGTCATGTAAGTGCTTTTATAAAATTACAAGCTTCATTTTCTGGATTTTAACCCTCCAAAAACTGGCTTCATTCCTCTCTGTAACCTTGATTTGGAGGGGGTTAAGAGTGGGATGAGTCGAAATAATTTTTTGTGATAATCAATATTTTGCCACAAATCCTGTCGATTGAGCTTAACTTGTAATAAACCCAGAATAATCCCTTTAAGCAATTTTTTCTACCCTCAACCGTGAAGCTGTAAAATGGACATTTGAAAAGAATCCGGTGAATAGATAAAAAAATAAGAAGCTTTTTAACCATTTTTATTTATTTGCAATGATAAAGATTTTTGAAATCTATTTGTATAATACTAAAAATATTATATATTTTCCTTCATTCGTGATGAAACTAAAAAAGAAAGTAGCTCTTATTTTAGTAGTAGTACCTGGTCAGGCAAGTGTTTTATTTGGATAAGATTGTGGACCAAAATGAAAGTCATGGCAACAAGGATTTGCAAAAAGAAAAATAGGAATGAACGATCAGAACTATCTCTGTTCTGATTAATCAAATCTGACTTTCTACTTCATTAACTGTAGTGTAAAGCCTCAGCAAAAACAAATAAAAAAAAATCACATTATTGAAGGAGAAAGCAAACAAAATATCAGTTAGTTGTCCTCTTCTTTTTTTGTCATTCTTTGTTCCCAAACAACTACGTATATGCAAACTGTCCTTTCCTGATTTGGACTGTTGTATACATGTATGGGACAGGGATCGAGTTTATATCTTGACTGATGAAAGTCGGACCACTAAAATTATTCTCAATGAGCAGTACTACAAACCATAATCAGCTTTTCAGTGTCTTGTATTCCATGATTTTTCAATGGCGATACTGTATGTGGTCATATTTTTTGCTTGTGTATAAACACAGTATCTGCTTTGTTTTGTGTGACAATGACACATGTACATAGAAAATGTATGTATATGTACTAAACTTTTCTCTATCTTCATCTCTCTCGTGACCCTCTCTCTTTTTCACCTGCACCATACAACATATTTATTGTGAGAGTGTACATATTCATGTGAGTTGTGCTCTTTGGTGGTGGGACAGGGCTGGTGTTGGTGGAAACTGTCATTGTATGTATTGTTTATTAACAGGACCAGGAGACATGGACAAATGCTCTGGAGAAAGAGGTAGATGTTTTTGAAATCATTTTAATTGTTGCTATTACAAAAGTTAGGGTAAGGCAGAATACATTGTTTATTACATACTGTATAAATACATGTATGCGTATAAATTAATCTTGGAATTCACAAGATTGAATGTATACACAGAAAAGCTGCGCGTAATGTTTCATTTATTAGTTGGCATTGCATAGAAAGAATAATTGTTATAATTCTTCTGAAAATGGGCATAAAACCTAATTCACAGTTGCAGAGAGTGTTTTAAGCCAGAAATGTCTACCTCTTCAAGCACTTTCCATGGATTATCACTTGCACCAAGCTAAAGGACCAGTGCAAGGAAATGTGTTGTACAATTTTCTTTAGAACATACTGTAGTGTATACTTCGTCTAGCCCACTAATGCCAACATATGAACGGATAAGATAATGTGTCTCTTCAGTAGACGTTTGAGGCATATTTATAATGACTATGTGTAAAGAAACAGTTGGTGGTTTTAACCCCAGACATGTTATCTGGCAGTGAAGGGTGGTGATCATATACTAAAGTCCAAACTACAAATCTTTCCTCTTCATAGAGATGTTTTTGTGCAAAATGGCCCACTGTCTGTCTCTGAGGATATGTAACACCACATGCACTTTCTTTGTCCTCTTGTATCTTTCTCTGGTGTTGGTTATTGAACTAAAAGAACCTTCCTATATATGGTTGCTTCCTAAATATTTTCTCTATGTATTGACAGATTTTTGTGTAGGTTTACGTTAATGTGATTGTGATAAATATTATTTTATTATCATGGTATTTCGGGGTTTGGGTGCTAGTTGTTTTTTAAAGCAATAACAATAAACTGCTGTTTTTGTTTGTTAATTCAGTTATTTTTTGGTTATTTCTACTGTCTTACTACTGTTTTGTTGACATGTTTATAGCTATACACTATTAAGCATATTTAAAAAAGTAAGTCAAGTTAACTTCTGTTTTTTTCTTCGTTATTTTTACCTCCCTGATACGACTGTAGGGGGAGTGTCTGTGCAATACACACAGTACGTTTTACACGTCTTCACAAAGTTTGTATTATGACAAAAAAATAGCATTAGCAGATTTGGAATTTAAAAAATAATGTTGTTTAAAAATAAATAAAACTGAGGACAAAAAGAAGGAAATTTCCAACATAAAACTGTGACCGAACTTGGCAGTCGGACTGTTTGCCTGAAATCCGACGCCACTCCTGGTCAGGCTTAGAATGTTCCTTCGTTTGAACGAACTCACGTTGAACTACTTAAACTGCAGTGAAGTAAAAATTTAAAAATGAGACTGACCAAAGACCACAGAGTGAGACAAATGCTTGGACTCTCTTCGTTGTGACAGAGTAGGATCACAGAACACAAATATTAGATCATTTGCTTTATTGGATTTCAAGCAGATCAATCAGTGCAGTCTAAATCTGGTGTTATTTTAAGGTCCCCTACCTATTGTTACGATGATAATTTCGGATGAAGCATTAAAGGGATAGTTCACCCAAAAATAAAAATTCTCACATCATTCACTCACCCTCATGTCGTCCTATATGTGTATGACTTTCCTCTGCTTAACACAAACAAAGATTTTAGAATAATATTTAAGCTCTGTACATCCTTTCAATGCATGTTAATGGAGACCAGATCTTTCAAGCTCCAAAAATCATAAAGGCAGCATAAAAGTAATCCATATGACTCCAGTGGTTTAATGTATGTCTTCTGAAGCGATGCTATCACTTTAGGTGAGAAACAGATCAATATTTAAATCATTTTTTATTATAAATCTCCACTTTCACTTTCAGAATGTGAAAGATGAGATTTATAGTAAAAAAAGGACTTAAATATTGACCTGTTTCTCACACATACCTACCATATCGCTTAAACCACTTGAGTCTTATGGGTTACTTTTATGTAGTTACAATGTGTGTAATTTTTGGAGCTTTAAAGTGCTGGTCATCATTGCATAGTATGGACCAACAGAGCTGAAATATGCTTCTTAAAATCTTCGTTTGTGTTCAGCAGAAGACAGAAAGTCACATATGTGATGACATGAGGTGAGTTAAAGATGAGAGAATTTTCATTTTGGGGGTTACTGTTCCTTTAACAGTAAAATCTTATAGCTCGTTTGCTGAGCTAGATGGCATACATGTGCGAATCAATGGCAGAAAGAAGCATTAGTCGTCCCAATCGTCATCATCATCTTCATCACCGCCATCATCTTCCTCATCTCCTAAAGAAAAAAGTAATAGGAGTATAAATGTATACAGAGTGTATACTTGTAAGACATCATTATCACTGTAGGAACCTGTGAATCAAAGCTCCATTTTCCTTATCCATTCAGCACATGAAAGTACTGTATTTGAAGAGAGTTGGATAGTTTCCTTGTTAGTGGACTTAGCCATAGCATTTGTTTGGGTCTAATCCTAAATTTAAAAGCTAAGAAAATACTAAAACATGCACACCACCTAATAAAATTCAGGTGATTAAGAAGAAATCTAAGATATCACCCAGTTATAGTACTAAAACTCTATAAATATATATTGTACATTTTAGACTCCTTTTTATCCATGGAATACAAATGTGCTAGACAGAATTTTAGCCTCAGTCAACATTCACATTCATTATATGGAAAAAAGATGCAACTCGTTGAGGCAACTCGTTTTGAGTTCCATGAAAGAAAGTCTTAGATGTTGGGAACAACATGAGGGTGAGTAAATTATGACATAATTGTAATTTTTGGGTGAAATCCCCATTAAAGAAGAGATATGTCAGGATTATATCATTTGAACTGCAAATGCAAATATTTTTACCTTGATTTGAACATGTTAACATTCTATGACTAAAGCCCTCTCATTAAAGTTACCTGAGAAATGGATGACTTTACTCCTTTTCTTTATCACGTCTGTTGGGTTCCCATAATGCCTTCTGAGGACTGGTCTTGAGCTAGAGGATAAGAGCCTGGGGACTCAGTCTCCTGAGATAAACATCAGATATTTGCTCAAACAATAGTTATACACAAACATAGAACAAAACACATACAGTAATACAAAAATGGAGCAGAATGCATGCATGTACCTATTGTCTTTAAGGAATGTTCAGCGTTCAATACAATTTAAGATCAATCCACAGCATTTGTGGCATGATAGTGATTTCCAAAATAATAATAATAATTATAATAGTAATAATTGACTTGTCCCTTTTTTTATTTAATAAAAACATTTGTTTTTGCAGTTACATCAATGGATTTACAATGAAAGTGATTGGGGCCAGTCCATAAACATTAAAATATGCATTATTTAAAAAATATAGCCACAAGACATAAACATCCAACTGGTTAACATGATTTGTATGTGATAAAAGTGCTTACTAGCCCTATATGTGTAAAATCATCTTTAAAAATACAACTTTGTTGTCATGATGACATAAGTCCGATAAAACCTGTAAGCGATTTTATTACTCTAAAATCCTTAAAATCTGAGATTTTATCAACATTATGCTGATAAATGCTATCAACTGAGCTTAACTTGTACTGAACCTGGAACAATCCTTTAATCTTTGATCTAATGTTTGTAAGAATGTGCATTGTGTGTATTTGTGTCACATACAGCCTTTAGCAAAAAAACCGGAGGGTGGACGTGGAGCTGAGCTGCCAGGGCTACTAGTGAAGCTAGAGACTGAAGAAGGAGGAGGTGGAGGAGGGGGTGGGGGAGGAGGCGAGGGTGGTAGACCTCCACAGCTTGACGGCGGTGGGGGTGGAAGATTGGACGGTGGAGGGGGCTGAGGTCCAGGTCTGCCTCCCGGTGGACCACGATGTGGGGGTCCAGGAATTTGTGAAGGAGGAGAAGGGCTTGCAGGTGAACCTGAGAATGGAGGAAGCCCTCCTCAGGGTGAAGGAGGTGCAGTGACAGAACAAGGATGTCCTGGGTATGGAGGGAGGTCAGAATGACCCCGAGAAGTCACAGTTGCATATGTGAGGGCAATAAAGATCAGGATATCATTAAAGCAATAGTTCACACAAAAATGTATTTACTCATCCTTATGTTGTTTCAAACCCTTTTGAATTTCTTTATTCTGTGGAACACCAAAGGGGTTGTTAGGCAATATTAGCCTCAGTCACCATTCATTTACAAAAACAATTGCATCCAGGCCCCCAGATTGCTCGATGAAATCATAGATGATCTTAGATGTTTCTTTATCTGCCAGCTGGGTGTCACTAATCCCAGCACAGCTAGTTTCTTCAGGTCAGGGGCGAGACTGTTGGTCTAGATTGGCCAAAGCGAGTGTTAATTTATCTGCCTTTCAAAGCCTCACTCTTAAAGGAATAGCTCACCCCAAAAACATATTTTGTCATTATTTACTCACCTTCATGTCTTTCCAAAAGCATATGACTTTCTTTCTTCCATGGAATACAAAAGATCATGTAAAGAAAAATGTTAGGGACCTCAGTCACCTTTTATTTAATTGAAAAATGATGCAACTCCTTTTATGTTCCACATAGGAAGGAAAGCCATATGGGTCTGGAATGTCAACAGGGTGAGTAAATGATGACATAATTTACATTTTTGGTTGAACTATCCATTTTAGAGCATCTTTTATTTGTATTTCATTTGTCTTTGTGATTTAAGTGTCCTTTGTTCTTTTATTTCCACTCTGGGCTTAAAATAAGCATCACACAGTTTAGATGACTAAAGTTGAAATATTATTGTTGTATTGATTAAGAAAAAAGGGTGGAAAATAAATTTCTTTCATCAAAACCAGAGTTTGGATCCCACCCGACATGAGTGACATGTCTAAAGAGGGAAGAGATGAAACATCAATTACAAACAAAACGAAAAAGATTAAGGTGAATGGTAGAACCAACTTGAATCCACTAGGAGCTCCAATGTCTGCCTTAGTAAGCCTTGGGTCTTTCTTCTTTCCATTTTTGCCCTTCTTGCCTATAGAGATTGAGGCTGGCACAGGTGTGGGAACTGGGGGAGAGCGGTATCTTGAAGCCATGATATCTGGGTTCTGGATGTCCACTGTAGCTATTACACTTGGCTGTGAAACTGGACCTGTTTCAAAACCAATGACAAGCACTTATTATCAAACAACCTAAAATGCCGCCCTGCACACAGCACCCAAGCATATTCATGGACATGGTAAATCCTAGACACTTGAAATTCTCTTTATCAATGCAATAGGCCATGTAAACACTGTATGATGACTTTTTGGACCTAATATGTTAGATTCAGTGTTTAAAAATGACACCATTTGTTGGAGGAATTTGTTGTAGCACCCAATTGTCTGTCATTCAAACAAAACCAACATTAAAATGATCACAGTTCTTGGCAAATCTGAATTTGTCTGTTATAATTTAACAATTCACACTTGTAGACATATACCTTTGGTTGGAACATGCTGCCTTTTATCTAAATATTAAAAAAAATAAGGAGCTGTTGTACTGCTAAATGCTGTTGGGGAATGATTCACATACAGTATATGTGTAAAAGTCAAATGCAATATACAATTTGTAAGAATAACAGAAACTGACCTTGACGGTTGGCTCTTTGAGTTATCTTCTCCTCAACAATGTTTTCTGAAAAAGTCAGCTTCTGCCTCACTGGCAATGTTCAAACCTACTTGGCAATCCTGAAACATAAGCAAATTGCATTTCAAATTTAGATTCATAAAGGATCTGTTTGTGATGCAAAAACTCTTTTAACATCACTAATTATCCACAGGTTTAGCAGAAACATTGAGGTATTTTCAGATGTGCTGAATCTTGTATTAATCTTGTATCATGTGACTTCAGAGCAGTATGGAAGCCCCAAAACAGAGCTAAAGGAAAGATATGGAGTTTTGTATCTTATCACAATCGTATTCAATTATACACTCACTTAGCCTTTTATTAGGAACACCTGTACATCTACTTATTCATGCGACTATCTAATCAGCCAATCATGTGGCAGCAGTGCAATGCATAAAATCATGCAGATACAGGTCAGGAGCTTCAGTTAATATTCACATCAACCATCAGAATGGAGCAAAAATGTGATCTCAGTTATTTCACCTGTGGCATGAACGGGCTGGTTTGAGTATTTCTGTAACCGTTTGATCTCCTGGGATTTTCACGCACAACAGAGTTTTGAATTCACTCAAAATGGTGCGAAAAACAAAAAATATCCAGTGAGCGGTAGTTCTATGGACAGAAATGCTTTGTTGATGAGAGAGGTCAACAGAGAATGGACAGATTGGTTTGAGCTGACAGTTTCGTAAGGCAGACTTTAATTTACAATACAGATTTAGTGATGTTTCTAATTTAATAATTAATATAATAAACAGAAACTACAAATGCTATTGTACTCAAGGCCAGTCAATCAGAATAGACAAATAAATGGGAAAATTGTAAAGACTGTGCCTCTATGGCACTATAGGCATTCCTGTTTGTTTTGAGCGACCCGCTTAGATCCACCCCTAGAAAGTTATTCAACCATTAGTGTGTATTCAAAATGCTGTTTTGAAATACATTTCTTGAAATACGTTTTTAATTCCGTTTGATGGTGCAAATGTAACGGAAATTACATAATTCAGCTTTAATGAAAGGATTTAGAGTAAATTGGTACTGAACATGCTTACAAGTAATGTATTTCAACAAAACATGCAATAAGTAATCCAACAGTAATCCAATTAGATCAGGCAATCAAATTAGATTACAAGATTGTATTCATCTTGAAAAAGATTACATTACTGATTACAAGTTTAGCTGTGCAATTTGTAATCGGTACCAGACTACATTGCAAAAGTTATCTACCCAACAATGTATTTTCTGCATTCAAATTCTGTTAGTGTTCTTATACATGGTTGGGCAATGAGCAGGCTTATAAAGGTAAAGGTAAAATCAGGATTTAGTATCTTGATGTCAAAGAGCCGGATGTAATATGAGCGGTTAGGATTATCCTTAATGATACACGACTCCTGTGTGTTGGAAACTCCACTGCGTCGGACTGTGAGGAAGAGCCATGTACAACTGAACAACTGCCGTGGCCATGGCCTGCACCCACACAAACTTAACAGATAAACACCAAAGTAACACACTGATAAAACAGGGCAATCAGTGTGAAGTACAATGAGTGCAAAAAGAAATATCAGCATCCTCTTTAACAATAGGAAGTGTTCTTAAACCTTTCCTGTCTCTCTCCTGGCAAGCTTTGCTGTTGCATACAGTTTGTCATTCATCAAAGGAAAAAGGACAACAATCTTATAAAACGCACATTCACTGAAGATAATCCACATGACACTAGATGTTTTTCTCACAAAAATTATAACAAAACTGATAACAAAATGTAATCCCGTTGAATTGAATAGTTTAGCTGTTAGAGCTGAAATCTGCCACAGGTGTGATATTTTGTCTACAATCTGTCTGTTTTGTTCAATTTGCAGACAGAAAATAAAAGGACTTCTGAAGCCACAAAGAATGATGTATACATGTGCTTACTGAGTGTTATTTTGACCTTAAATTGACATCAACAGTAACATCTCTCATCTCTGCACTACATCTCTACTTTCAGAGTTTTCACTTTTATACAGTGTGATTTACAATGCATCCCTATTTGTACTCTGTCAGACATAATGCTCATCTTTGATTGGACTTCTAATGAAAGTTATTTCACTCACCACACATCTCCTTCCCAGCAGATCTACCAGGTGTTCATTCTCCTGGATACTGAGGAGAGAACTGGGCACATTATCCTGGCCGTTGTTTTTTTCCTTTGCTCATCTTTCCTTTTGATATGGACACCTGGATCATGGGACTCCACGCCAGGTCCCCTGCTCTGCTCACAGTGTTCAAGGTACATCTCTGAAACCTTTTTGGGATAAACGAATGCTTGAAGGAACTGTTACTTCTGTGTTCTGATGTCAATGTAGCACAGCAAAAGAGAATAGGAAGAACAAAAAACAATGCAGATCTGCTCTGACTACCATTAACAGGCAATTGTTCCTTAGTTCATATGAAGGGGGAGGGGGTTTAGGGTTATGTGAAGTATTACAAAAATATGTTTCCCTATTAAATATAATTTGAGGTTATAAATCTAGGTTCCTTTACTGTTAGGCACTCTAATGCAATGACTGAATGACAAATATACAGTCACTGATAACCTTATTAGGAACACATGTACACCTGCTTATTCATGTTAGTGTCTAATCAGCAGTGCACTAAATAAAATGCAGATACAGGTCAGGATCTTAAGTTAATGTTCATATCAACCAACAGAATGGGGAAAAATGTATCTCAGTGATTTCGACCATGGCATGATTGTTGATGCCAGATGTGCTGGTTTGAGTATTTCTGTAACTGCTGATTTTCACTCAAAATGGTGCCAAAAACAAATAATATCCAGTGAGCGGTAGTTCTATGTACAGAAATGCTTTGTTGATGAGAGAGGTCAACAGAGAATGGACAGATTGGTTTGAGCTGACAGTTTCGTAAGGCAGACTTTAATTTACAATACAGATTTAGTGATGTTTCTAATTTAATAATTAATATAATAAATAGAAACTACAAATGCTATTGTACTCAAGGCCAGTCAATCAGAAAAGACAAATAAATGGGAACACATTGCACGTTTTTAATACTGACTTTACTATCTTTATTGAAAATGGCAAGTATAACAGTGTCAAAAGCCAGTTCAGTAAACCAATGTTTACAAATGTAAAAGCACATGTAAAAGCAGTAGAAAATGAACTTGTTCAACTGCCAACTCTATTTGGTGTGTTGTGTTTCACATTGGAACTGTAAGTCTTTAACTTGGCAAATTTTTGTTATAAACTTACCAGCACAGAGTTATTGAAAAAATGTGTATTTAATCACAAAACTGAATAAATAGGTATTGCAGGATACTGGGAACTTGGCCTTTTTTGGTATAAGCAATGGCCTGAGCTGCAAACAATGAGTAGAGGAGCCCTGATGTCATGCAAAAAGCGTTGCATTGTTTCACAGTCTACATTAGACTAAGAGAAAAAGCTGTCTTGTATTGACATGCAAAGTCAAAGTTTAAAGGTCTTGATAAATCATGTTGTCACAATTGCATAGATCAAAGTGTTGTATACTGTATATGACAGTTAAAAAGAAAAACTTTACAGATATAACTTTCCTGAAATGTTCAGCAATTAATGTTTTTGCGTTGTATTTTTCCAGTCTAGTATTTTTTCAGCCCTATATAAACACTTTTCTGGAGACAGTTTTACTTTTCCTTCATTTGTTTGGAAAAGTATAACCTCATGCCAAATAAAACCTTATAATATGGTAAAATCAGATAAATCACTGAATTCACAGGTTAGATTTGGCTTGCCTTAGATGCCTTTGCAAATCACAGTATTCAAATTAAGCACCTCATCAAATGGAGTTCGTAGACAGCCATCTGTTCACTAAATAAAACAATAGATGGCATTCCACCCCACTACACCAAAATACTGCAACTGTACGTACCTCACATTTGTCTATCAAAATAAATGCTATCCTGCAGAAAAGTTTGAATTTCAAAAATCCAAATTTAACCCCTGCTTATAGATTCGGTTCAGGTCTACAGCCTTTGTCAAAGCTATTCTGAGATTATGTATATTTTTGTTTTCTGATCATATCCAATAGTTTTTTCTGAACAAATCTTATCATACTGTTATGAACCAGAATTTTAGAAGGAAAATACATTGTTTTCTGTTTCCCTAGGATTGCACTGTAGGACTATGTCAAAAAGTAAAAACAGACAAAAGTAAGTGTTTTGGCTTCTTTTAGAGAATACAACCTCTTCAGTCATTTTTTTTTGGCTTCTGCTGTACGTTATGGCTGTTGTTAAAATGTTGGCCTTCTTTCCACAATTTTAAAGCTTTTGGGGGGGTTCCGTCAATAAAATCATCATTATTTATCGTTACGGAGCGTGTAAAGGGAAATGACTGTGTTCTGGATCACAGTCACAGTATCACACAACTGCCTCAACAGGGCGTGACATTTCTGTGTCCCCCAGAAATCCTCCACCATGAAACATCATAGGATTGATCCACATTTAATTTTAAAGATGGCAGGACATTGGTCCTTTCCTAACTTAGTGGGACAAAAGATCTGAGGTGAGATGGGTCCAGCCTATAAGTGATGCTTTGTTTTCTCTCAGGTGGTGTTCTCCTTAACAGGCTGTTTGGACCCTTGTAGTTTTGTGGGTAAAGATTAGTGACCTCCTCCACTTCGGTTCTCCCCATAGACCCAATCCAGTGTGATAAACGTCAAGCTCATGGACATGAAGATGAAGCCCAGAGCAGTGAAGCAGGCAGCCTGTAGCACAAGAAAACAAAGTGCTTTAGTCTAAGATCATCTTTAGAAAACTGGTGAAAAGATAAACAAGACCACCTTAAAGGGATAGTTTACCAAAAATGTTAATTCTGTCATCATTTACTCACCATCATGCCATTCTAAACCTACATGACTTTCTATCTTCCGTGAAACACAAAAATAAAAATTTAATTTTCACATGAAATGACGTTGCTTGGGTAGCTCAGCACGTATTGACGTTGACTACCACCCCTAGCATCGCAAGTTCGAATCCAGGGTGTGCTGAATGTCTCCAGCCAGGTCTCCTAAGCAACCAAATTGGCCCGGTTGTTACGGAGGGTAGAGTCACATGGGGTAACCTCCTCATGGTCCAATTAGTGGTTCTTGCTCTCAGTGGGGCTAGTGGTGAGTTGTGCATGGATCGTGGAGAATTGCATGAGCCTCCACATGCTGGGAGTCTCCGCGGTGTCATGCACAAAGAGCCATGTGATAAAATGCGCAGATTGATGGTCTCAGAAGCGGAGGCAACTGCGACTTGTCCTCCCCCACCCTGATTGAGGTGGGTAACCGCGCCACCACGAGGACCTACTTAGTAGTGGGAATTGGGCATTCCAAATTGGGGAGAAAAGAGGATCAAAATATAAATGTATTATTATGTCTTCAGAAGACGTGTAATAAAGTGCGTGAGTTGTATCGACTAATTTTACTGTGGTTTTATGGTGTTTTTTGGTGTCATGTTTGGAGCTTCACAGCCCAGAGTCACTATTCACTTACATTATAAGACAAAACACACACACACACACACACACACACACACAACATGTGAAGACATTAAATTTTTTTTACTTTTGTGTTCCACAAAGGAAAGTCATGCAGGTATGGAGATACAGAGTAAATAATGACTGAATTTTAATTTTTGTTTGAACTATCCCTATTTTAGCATATTCTCTCTTTTCTTGACTAAAAATGTGTAAAAACAGCAGAAAAGGGTTTGAGACTTACCTGAATCTTTGGCCTTGAGTTCATTGGCTCTTGCTCAGTGGAAACGATACGGATGTAAAAGAGACCCGGGAGGATGAAGATCAAACTTGGGGCAGAAGTCGCACCTGTTGAATAATCAAAAACAAATGTGATTTTCTGGCTACTGAAAACTGCTTAAAAGAATAATTCAACCTAAAATGAAAAAAGTCTAATCATTTACTAACTCTCATGTCATCAAGATGTGTGTGATAAAAGATTTTTAGATGAATATCTCAGCTCTGTAGGTCCTCACAATGCAAGTGAAAGCTAACCAGATCTTTGAAGCCTCAAAAATCACATAAAGGCATACAAGTAATCCATAAAACTCCAGTTGTTAAATCCATGTCTTCAGAAGCAATATGATAGGTGTGGGTGAGAAACAGATCAATATTTAAGTGCTTTTTTATATATATGACCACTTTCAGTTTCAGATTCTGAAAGTGAAAGTGGAGATTTATAGTAAAAAAAAAAAAAGTATTTAAATATTGATCTGTTTCTCACCAAAAGTGATTGCATCACTTCAGAATACATGTATTAAACCAGTGGAGTCTTATGGATTACTTTATGTTTCCTTTATGTGATTTTTGGAGCTTGAGAGTTCTGGTCATTATTCACTTTGTAAGGACCAACAGAGCTGAGATATTCTTCTACAATTCCTCGTTTGTGTTCAGCAGAAGAAAGTCACACATCTGGGATGGCATGAGAGTGAGTAAATAATGAGAGAAGTTTCATTATTGAGTGAACTATCCCTTTAACAATACATGACATAATTAGAAATATATTGATCTCATACAATTAGAACATTCTGAGGAGTGAGAGTTATGCTTTAGAAACACTTCCATATCTTTCATTAAAATGCATAATTGTAATTATTTACTCACCAATGATACCAAAGATGTCACGAATGTTGGGCACGAAGATGACGAGCAGGTTGACGACAAAGAGGAGGCACACAGCGATGGTGATGTGACGCACCCAGTGAAAGGGCTTATCGGGGAACAGAAGCTGCAGAAGGGCTCTGCGAATCTGAAAGACGGACGTGACAAATCAAAATCATCAACATAATTTTTTTTGCAAGTAACATTTTTATTGATACATAAGTTAACATAAAGAATCAAACAACATATACTGTATATATATATATAATGAATTAATCACTTTTAACATTAAAACCCCTCTATAGCCCCTCCCCCTACCAATCTCCCACCCCACCTTGACTCGCCCACGAACACCCCTGTGGTCGATAGAATATAGACACACAAACACAAAAACATTTAAAAAAAATTTAAAAAAAAAACAATAAACGAGAAGAATTAAAAACTAAACTCTAAATTACTCTCTCCACCGCCCCTCCTTGAGAGTCCCCCAAAAAACGCAAAATAAATGCTCCATTTCCCATTGAATAAACTAACTCCTAACTCCCACCCTTCTGCTCGACCCCTCATTAAAGGCAGCCACCCTCACCATCTCTGCACACCACTCTGGGAACGAGGGTGCTCCATCTGACTTCCATCCCCTTAAAATAACCTGCCCACCAATCATCACACTGGTCAAAACCCAATCCTTTATTTACCTATCCTCCAAATTCATGACCTTCCCATCTCCCAAAATATAGTCTGTGTTAGAACGAGATATGAGTGTTCAACACATCACATAAAAAACTCTGCACCTTCAACCAAAATTCTTGGATCTTACGACACCCCCCAAAAATATGGGTGGTGTCTCCATCTTCTGAATGGCATCACCAACAGGTGGGTGTGTCCTTAAGACCAAGTCTATACAATTTAGAAGGGGTCCATGTAAATGTAAAATCTTAAATTGCATAAGGCGCACCCTTGTCTACTGAAGGTTTTTTAGAATCCTTGCCCACACTCCCTCCAATAACAAATTTAAATCTTCCTCCCATAATCTTTTGAAAGAATTTAAAGCTCCATCCCCCAGACTCTGAATTAGCAGGGAGTAATACACTGATGCCTCATGACCCTTACCAAAAGCAGCAATCACCACTCCTAGAGTATCTGCTACTCTAGGGGGGTGAGTGCCACTCACTCAATCCTCTCACTTGAGAAACACAAAATGGCTTACTCACTCCAATGTATTTATGAAGGACAGTTGGCCGGAAACACCAGTGCAAAAGCGATTTTACGTTGATGTAAGAGTTTCATAGATTCCTTGAATCGATCGTGTTTCTCTCTTGTCGAATTTGCAAAGTCCAGGAACAAGAAAATATTGTGATTCTTCCAAGAAAGCTTTCCTTTGCTCCTTGCCTTGCGCAACACAAGATCTTTATCGGATGATCTGAAAAATTGTTTGGGGCCTGTTTCCCTCAGCAGATCTGCAACCCAGGACTCTGTGAGCTCACTCGATTTTCATCTTATGGCCTGTTATGTTGAGCACACTCAGGAAGAGCTCGTCCAGGAATTTCACCACATCTCTGCCCTCTTCATGCTCAGGAATTCCAACAACCATACGTTGTTTCTTCGGCTCCTATTTTCCAAATCTTCCAATTTGTCAAAATTTTTTCCACATCTATTTTGGTCGCGAGCAGATAAGCAGATAATTCCCTTTCCGATGACTCCAAATAATCGATCCATTTCTCAACATCTGCCACTCTTGTAACCAACTCAGAGATTTTTTTTTCCATCTGCGTAATCGAACGATGTATTACAGCGAGATACTCCAAATCAGAAACAACCTTCATCAGCATCACTGACATGTTGGACATCTGACGCTGAATTACCCCGGCCGCGCCATCCAAATCAAGTCCCCAGTCTGCAGACCCGTCAGAGGTTTCATCTTGAGCACATAAGTGTCTTTTAATATCTCCAAGGCCGGAGGATTTTGACTTCTTTGCCATGTTTACCTCAAAGAACAAATATGTAACTGGTTGTATATAATCTCACCGGATTATAACATGAAAATAATTTTAAAAAACAGTAAAATGCACAGGGCTCATGGTTTACACGTCTGCTCCTTGCATGGCGTCACCTAACACCAATCATCAACAACATTAAATAATTTTCTTTTTTATCAATCCCAAAATTGTTTACTGAATATCTCAGCTTGTTCTGGTAGATTTTCAGGAATAGAAAAGCAGGACAGCCAGCCAGACAGCTGCATATAACCTGTCTATAAAAAAGTCTTCTTACCGGGAAGAGCACAACGGGAACAGTCAGAGTGACGGCTACCAGCACAGCCACACGCACACACAGGATGAGAGTGTCCAGGGGATCCACCTTGCTGTAGGTGTGTAGCAGTTCTGCCTCAGTGTTTACTGTTTTTCAGACAAAACAAATAATAAAATTATTTTGAGATGATCTACTATTTTAAGACACTGACATCCAGAAAATGCTTAAATTACACCTAATTGATGAGGTTTAGGTTTTTATTATATGAGCTAAACATACCACAAATTGATTATCATAAAACAAGTAAGGAGGAAAACATGTATGACACATCTAGCCTGTAACCAAGATTGCAATAGCATTTGATGCTAATCACGTCTCAGTTGACAGCTCCTGTAAAGTCATGTTATTACAATTATCCAAAAAAGGAAATTTTCCCTTCCTTTTATTTAAGGAAATGATTGGCTTTGTGGTGGTATATAGTATTGGTAGCAGTTGAAAAGGTGCATTAAGTCAGTTTTATGACTGACATGCAGCATTGGACATGATGTTAACTTAAAATCCAGAGTGCTTACAATAAAAGGTGAGGTAGCCAAAGATGGCAGTGAGAAGATACATGACAAACATCCCCAGGATGGACACGTTGGCAATGGCCTGCATGCGTCTCTTTGTGGGACTAGAAGTGTCAAAACAACAACCATAAAAGGAGGTTTACTTTTTACTCATTGTTCCCTTTTTCCAACAAAGACATATCAGAACATGTCAAAGAACTGGTTAATGCATATAACTAATGTCTTATTTCACATCAACCGTTAGTCTATTCAAATGAAAGACTACAAATTATTTTCTAAAGTAGCTTGTCAAAGTAACATACTGCAAAATTATGTTACGAACATTTTGTAACATATACATGGTCTAAAAAATTTAATATTAAAGGGATAGTTCACCCAAAAAGAGAAATCTGTCACAATTTACACACCCACACGTTGATTCAAACTTGCATGAATTTCTGTCTTCAGTGGAGTAAAAAAAGGAGATATTAGGTGGAATATCAGCCTAACCTTTCACTTCCTTTGTTTGGAAAATGCATGCAAAGAAAGTGAAACATCTGCCAAACATCTACTTTTGTGTTCCACTGAATACAGTCATACAGTTTTTGAACAACATAAAGGTGAGTAAATGATGACCAAATTTTCATTTTTGGGTGAACTATGCCAAGTATATAACCCAATAATCAAAATTTTTGCATAATGTCTATTTATGACCCTAAATGAGAAAATCAGTGTCTGTTAAAAGAAATAAAAATAAAAAAAATTAAATAGTGACAACAATTATTATTAGTGATCATGATGTTCTGAACATACTTGCGCAGTTCAGTGTAGATTGGTAGCACCTCGGGGTGGCATACAAAAGCGAATGCCAAGATTGGAACCGTGTAGGCTGTCTGCATGACAAAAAGGGTAACTGAAATTACTAGTGCTGTCGAAGTTAACGCGTTTATAACTCGTTAACGCAAAAGTCGTTTGACGGCACAGATTATTTTAAGGGCTTTAACGCGTAATGTGATCCTTTGAACAAACCGTAGTTCATGAGATGCGAGTCAATTTGCGCAAACGCTGCTAATGTCACATTGACCGTCGGGATAATGTTGGGAGACATTGATTACAGCGCCAAGCATTTTATCAATGTAGCACAGCAGTAGAACATGCCCGCAAAGCAAAGATAGAGCTCGGAACTTTGTAAAATGAATGCAGCTGTAAGACGGCCTTGCGGCGCGCTACGGAAGTTGCAAGGCGCGGTGTGTGAGAGAGGCAAAAGTTGCGAGGTGTGACCAAATGTGATTGTGAAAGGTTTCAAAATAAGGCTCTATCTAAAACAAGTACATTTGCATGAACCCAGACTGCATGTTTGCTGGAAATGTGAAAGTGAAGAGTGAAGAGCTCTTAACTGTCACTGTCCCAGCTCATGGACTTAAAAAGGATTGACAGGAAAACAAACTGCTGTGAAAAAATTCACAAATCAGACTGAGTGGTTTCAGTCTTCTAGGTGTTCAACTTTTGGAGCTATTTGCATCATAAAGTGAAGAGTCATAAAATGTAAACGACCGATTGCAGAACAGAGGATGATGTCATCTAAATTCACAAATCATGAAGAATAACACGCAACATTATTTTCGTCTACGACAAATTTGATAGCCAATCAAATTCTGAATTCCAAGCCGTATCACAGTCTATCACAGATCAAAAGATTTCACACTGATGTTATAATAATGAAACATCTACCGCTTGGAAACATTATTTCCATCTACATACACTCACCTAAAGGATTATTAGGAACACCTGTTCAATTTCTCATTAATGCAATTATCTAATCAACCAATCACATGGCAGTTGCTTCAATGCATTTAGGGGTGTGGTCCTGGTCAAGACAATCTCCTGAACTCCAAACTGAATGTCAGAATGGGAAAGAAAGGTGATTTAAGCAATTTTGAGCGTGGCATGGTTGTTGGTGCCAGACGGGCCGGTCTGAGTATTTCACAATCTGCTCAGTTACTGGGATTTTCACGCACAACCATTTCTAGGGTTTACAAAGAATGGTGTGAAAAGGGAAAAACATCCAGTATGTGGCAGTCCTGTGGGCGAAAATTACTTGTTGATGCTAGAGGTCAGAGGAGAATGGGCCGACTGATTCAAGCTGATAGAAGAGCAACTTTGCCTGAAATAACCACTCGTTACAACCAAGGTATGCAGCAAAGCATTTGTGAAGCCACAACACGCACAACCTTGAGATGGATGGGCTACAACAGCAGAAGACCCCACCGGGTACCACTCATCTCCACTACAAATAGGAAAAAGAGGCTACAATTTGCAAGAGCTCACCAAAATTGGACAGTTGAAGACTGGAAAAATTTTGCCTGGTCTGATGAGTCTCGATTTCTGTTGAGACATTCAGATCGTAGAGTCAGAATTTGGCATAACAGAATGAGAACATGGATCCATCATGACTTGTTACCACTGTGCAGGCTGGTGGTGGTGGTGTAATGGTGTGGGGGATCTTTTCTTGGCACACTTTAGGTCCCTTAGTGCCAATTGGGCATCGTTTAAATGCCACGGCCTACCTGAGCATTGTTTCTGACCATGTCCATCCCTTTATGGCCACCATGTACCCATCTCTGATGGCTACTTCCAACAGGATAATGCACCATGTCACAAAGCTCGAATCATTTCAAATTGGTTTCTTGAACATGACAATGAGTTCACTGTACTAAAATGGCCCCCACAGTCACCAGATCTCAACCCAATAGAGCATCTTTGGGATGTGGTGGAACGGGAGCTTCGTGCCCTGGATGTGCATCCCACAAATCTCCATCAACTGCAAGATGCTATCCTATCAATATGGGCCAACATTTCTAAAGAATGCTTTCAGCACCTTGTTGAATCAGTGCCACATAGAATTAAGGCAGTTCTGAAGGCGAAAGGGGGTCAAACACAGTATTAGTATGGTGTTCCTAATAATCCTTCAGGTGAGTGTAGCCTACATAATAACTAATGGATTTTATTTTGTGTGTGTACTAAAATATGCTATTCTGTTTATAGTGAAATTGTTGTCCTACTAAGAAATATACATTTTAATTAATTGATATTATATAAAAAAAGTTCCGGGTCAAAAGATGACTCATTGTTATGCTTATCATTACTTATTTCAGGTGGGCACACACAAAATCCTAAAAGATAGGTGGGCATACGGTGAATGCCTGTGTATGACCTAGACTACACTACTGTTATATACACTCACCTAAAGGATTATTAGGAACACCATACTAATACTGTGTTTGACCCCCTTTCGCCTTCAGATCTGCCTTAATTCTACGTGGCATTGATTCAACAAGGTGCTGAAAGCATTCTTTAGAAATGTTGGCCCATATTGATAGGATAGCATCTTGCAGTTGATGGAGATTTGTGGGATGCACATCCAGGGCACGAAGCTCCCGTTCCACCACATCCCAAAGATGCTCTATTGGGTTGAGATCTGGTGACTGTGGGGGCCATTTTAATACAGTGAACTCATTGTCATGTTCAAGAAACCAATTTGAAATGATTCGAGCTTTGTGACATGGTGCATTATCCTGCTGGAAGTAGCCATCAGAGGATGGGTACATGGTGGCCATAAAGGGATGGACATGGTCAGAAACAATGCTCAGGTAGGCCGTGGCATTTAAACGATGCCCAATTGGCACTAAGGGGCCTAAAGTGTGCCAAGAAAACATCTCCACACCATTAAACCACCACCACCAGCCTGCACAGTGGTAACAAGGCATGATGGATCCATGTTCTCATTCTGTTTACACCAAATTCTGACTCTACCATCTGAATGTCTCAACAGAAATCGAGACTCATCAGACCAGGCAACACTTTTCCAGTCTTCAACTGTCCAATTTTGGTGAGCTCTTGCAAATTGTAGCCTCTTTTTCCTATTTGTAGTGGAGATGAGTGGTACCCGGTGGGGTCTTCTGCTGTTGTAGCCCATCCGCCTCAAGGTTGTGCGTGTTGTGGCTTCACAAATGCTTTGCTGCATATCTCGGTTGTAACGAGTGGTTATTTCAGGCAAAGTCGGCCCATTCTCCTCTGACCTCTAGCATCAACAAGGCATTTTCGCCCACAGGACTGCCACATACTGGATGTTTTTCCCTTTTCACACCATTCTTTGTAAACCCTAGAAATGGTTGTGCGTGAAAATCCCAGTAACTGAGCAGATTGTGAAATACTCAGACCAGCCCGTCTGGCACCAACAACCATGCCACGCTCAAAATTGCTTAAATCACCTATCTTTCCCATTCTGACATTCAGTTTGGAGTTCAGGAGATTGTCTTGATCAGGACCACACCCCTAAATGCATTGAAGCAACTGCCATGTGATTGGTTGATTAGATAATTGCATTAATGAGAAATTGAACAGGTGTTCCTAATAATCCTTTAGGTGAGTGTATATGGTAATACAAATAACATGTTAACATGAACATTATTACACTCATATAAGCTATACAATGCTTTACAGTTTATTGCATATTATGAATGTATTTGTTTATTGATTAGAGTAAATTTCATAGTAGCCTAATGAAATGAACATTAGACCTATAAATTTAAATACATATTTAACATCAAGTTACCATACCATTGTTCTTAGTTTTTCAGGTCATAAAGGGTTAAAGAATTATACCTAAATATAACTTTCTGAATAGATACTTGGAATGGTAAATACATTTCCTGACCTCCTGGTTGATTGTGAAGTATTTGGCTTCACATTGGCCATCAATAGATATGTTGACAGCAGTGTGGTTACTGAAACCGTCAAAAGGACAAGGGATGTTCAACTTCTTATAGATGACCTGGGGAAACACAGAGATAAACTGTTTGAGTATAAGAGAAACAAACGTATCAATCTCTCAAAATGAGTGAGAGATACATTAATGGAGCAAGAGACACGGGAAAGAAATAAGGGAGGAGATGAACAAATACAGAGGCAGTTGAATAGATTGATAACAATAATATACTTGTGATAAAAAGACTGCTTTAGGCACACTTATATCCTCTTGACATTCAAACTTCATTGCTCTTATAATGTTTCAGTGTTTTTGGTCAATAATGGTTATAGCTATGTTTCAAATATTTTACATCAAAATGCACATTATCTATATTGATTGAATATGCAGACATATCGCAGCATTAGGTCAGCATATTGTATACCTCCAACATCACTTACTGAGATCAGGAAGAAAACCATACATGTCAGAGAGAAGCCACTTGTGTAGCCCAGGTACCCTGCAACAAACAACAGACATTATTACAACACCAGCTCACTGTACATTATGTTTACATTTGTTTAGGGTTACAAATCAGTGCTCTCAATAGATGTAATATAATGTATAAACAACTAAACCAACCTGGGCTCAGGAATCATAGAAAAAAACAATTGATTCTTTATGTACATTGATAATTCAATCAGAAATGAAAATTCTGTTGTCTTTTACTCACCCTCATGTTGTTCCAAACCCATTTTACTTTCTGTCTTCTGTGGAACATAAAATGATATATTAGGCAAAATGTTAGCCTCAGTCACCATTCACTTTCATTGCATCTTTATTCCTTACAATGAAAGTAAATGGTGACTGAGGCTGTCATTGCCTAACATCTCCTTTTGTGTTTTATAAAAAGTCATATGGGTTTGGATCAATGTGAGGTGTCTAAATCATAGCAGAATTGTCATTTTTGTGTGAACTATCCCTTAAAGGGATATATCATCATTTACTCACCCTCATGCCATCCCAGATGTGGGTTTTTTTTTTCAGCTATGTAGGTCCTTACAATGCAAGTGAATGTTGACCAAAATTTTGAAGCTCCAAAATTCCCATAAAAGCAGTATAAAAGTAATCCATAAGACTCCAGTGGTTACATCCATGTATTCAGAAGTGATATAATAGGTGTGGGTGAGAAACAGATCAATATTTAAGTCCTTTTATACAATAAATTCCAAGTACGTATAGCTACAGCCCAGAGATCTCCAAAAGGGGGCGGGATCTCCAAAAGAGTGTGTGGTTACTCCAAAAGATGGTTGTGCCAACTCCAAAAGGGAGCATCACATCCACACACGGTTAGGGAAAGAGTTAGGTTATGAGATCCCGCCACTTTTTGGGGCTCTGCCTGCAGCTATTTCCTTCTCATAAATTCTTCTCCCTACCCAGTAGGTGGCGATATGCACAAATAATGTGAATCACCAAAAACAAAAGAAGAAGTATGTGAAATTGAAAGTGGAGATTTATGGTAAAAAGGACTTAAATATTGATCTGTTTCACACCCACATTTATCATATAAATTCTGAAGATATAGATGTAACCACTGGAGTCTGATGGATTACTTTAATGCTGCCTTAATGTCATTTTGGAGCTTGAAAATGTTGGCACTCTTTCACTTGTATTGTTAGGACCAACAGAGCAGAGATATTATTCTAAAAATCTTCGTTTTTGTTCAGCAGAAGAAAGAAAGACATAAACTTCTAGGATTGCATGACGGTGAGTAAATGATGAGAGAATATTTATTTTGGGGTGAATTATCCCTTTAAATATGAGTGTGAACCTAGCAGATTAGAGTGTGTTTCCTTTTACAAGGCATTTGCCTCTATTTAAACTTGCTGTGAGTGAGAGGAGAATTTTATGAATAGTGGTAATGGGACAAGCTAATAGAAGAAGTTGGAATATGATTACAATCAGCAGTACACTTACCAAGCTGTCTCATCAGGGCAAGTGGAAAGATGATGCAAACAGACACAATGACAATCAGATAGTTGCCATTCAGGAACCACTCACTCAAAAAAAAAAAAAAGCCCAGAATGAATTAGTGAATATTTAGCCAACTCAAACTCTGCAAGGATTGGCTCTAAAATAGATGTTTATGTGCATTTAAACAGTAGGAGTTCTGGATAATGTCCAGGATCAAATAAACAATGACACTACAATCCTTTCAGTCTATTGGTTTAAAGTTACAGTGGGAATTTCAGCCAATAGCACCAAGGAGTCAGTAATGCTCACAACGGTTTTGAACTAGTTAACTTGAATGACCCAGAATATAACTGATTCTTGGGTAGATTTAATTAGTGTAATTAGGTGAACACGAGACAAAGCAGATGGTTATCTTTCTTACCCACTGCTGTGCTGAAGTCCAAGGAAAGCCTGAATAACCAAAGGTAATTCATACTTCACAATGAAGAGGTAGCTAGACATAGCTGAAAGGAACAGAAAGACAGATACATTAGACCTCTCCCTTCTAATTAACTAACTTTAATGAGCTGTAGTTGACTAACCAGTGTTTAATATGCATTAGAGAAACATATGCAATACAACAATGTATCAGACATTATGGTGTAATATGCAACATACATGTATTTATGTGACCTATAGCCTAAGGTAAGCCTCGACAACACCGCCATCTGTGCGGATCTATTTTTACGGTGGCAAAAGCATCTCATACATTGCAATACCTCTGGCAGGACAATAAAAGTATTGTAACATGAACTGAGTGGGAAAATTATATAACATTGCCCTGCTTACATTCCATGAGAGGTCAAGAACGTAACCATACACCACTCCTCATGAAACCACATTACTTACTGTTTTAAAAGGGCTTTATAATACTACCACTCTTTAAAATAAAGGTTCCAAAAAGGGGTTTTCACAGTGGTGTCATAAGAGACATTTTTTAAGAAACTTTGCATTGCGAAGGTTCCCTGAAGGTTCTTGATGGAACCATACATGCCGATAAAGAAACTTTATTTCTAAGAGTGTATATACAGTATATACTATCAAAGTCTGATTATATTTATGGTACCTTCGGACCTACTAGAAAGAGATTATGTCATGCTAATGGAACCTGTAATCAGTGTAAATAGACCTGTTACAGTCTTAAAACTCTGTAAAAAATACAAAAGAAATTTAAAGTGTCAGATCAGTAAGAAATAGCTTCTTAAAGTAACAACAAGCCTACAGTGCTCTTGAAACAGCTAATACTACAATATGTCTTGTTATAGTTTTGAAATTACATCAGAATTGACCAATTGTCAACTCACCACCAATGTTATGCATGGTTATGACAACAGCTGCCAATATTTTCCCTGGGTGTCCAAATGCTCGTTTACCAAGTTGTTCATAAGCACGAATACCTGTTCAGAAAACATCACAGGTTAGTGATTAAAGTATATATATATATATATATACACTCACCTAAAGGATTATTAGGAACACCATACTAATACTGTGTTTGACCCCCTTTCGCCTTCAGAACTGCCTTAATTCTACGTGGCACTGATTCAACAAGGTGCTGAAAGCATTCTTTAGAAATGTTGGCCCATATTGATAGGATAGCATCTTGCAGTTGATGGAGATTTGTGGGATGCACATCCAGGGCAAGAAGCTCCCGTTCCACCACATCCCAAAGATGCTCTATTGGGTTGAGATCTGGTGAATCATACAGTGAACTCATTGTCATGTTCAAGAAACCAATTAGAAATGATTCGAGCTTTGTGACATGGTGCATTATCCTGCTGGAAGTAGCCATCAGAGGATGGGTACATGGTGGCCATAAAGGGATGGACATGGTCAGAAACAATGCTCAGGTAGGCCGTGACATTTAAACAATGCCCAATTGGCACTAAGGGGCCTAAATTGTGCCAAGAAAACATCCCCCACACCATTACACCACCACCACCAGCCTGCACAGTGGTAACAAGGCATGATGGATCCATGTTCTCATTCTGTTTACGCCAAATTCTGACTCTACCATCTGAATGTCTCAACAGAAATCGAGACTCATCAGACCAGGCAACATTTTTCCAGTCTTCAACTGTCCAATTTTGGTGAGCTCTTGCAAATTGTAGCCTCTTTTTCCTATTTGTAGTGGAGATGAGTGGTACCCGGTGGGGTCTTCTGCTGTTGTAGCCCATCCGCCTCAAGGTTGTGCGTGTTGTGGCTTCACAAATGCTTTGCTGCATACCTCCGTTGTGACGAGTGGTTATTTCAGTCAAAGTTGCTCTTCTATCAGCTTGAATCAGTCGGCCCATTCTCCTCTGACCTCTAGCATCAACAAGGCATTTTCGCCCACAGGACTGCCGCATACTGGATGTTTTTCCCTTTTCACACCATTCTTTGTAAACCCTAGAAATGGTTTTGCGTGAAAATCCCAGTAACTGAGCAGATTGTGAAATACTCAGACCGGCCCGTCTGGCACCAACAACCATGCCACGCTCAAAATTGCTTAAATCACATTTCTGTCCCATTCTGACATTCAGTTTGGAGTTCAGGAGATTGTCTTGACCAGGACCACACCCCTAAATGCATTGAAGCAACTGCCTTGTGATTGGTTGATTAGCTAATTGCATTAATGAGAAATTGAACAGGTGTTCCTAATAATCCTTTAGGTGAGTGTGTATATATATATATATATATTGCCCAGCCTTAACTAAGACTGTGGGTTTATTCTCTTTCACCCTTTTTCACGATTAGAGGATAATGCAGTTTTGTGTCCATGCTTGTGCATCGGAAATAGTGCAGCATAAAGATTTGAAATTCTGTATGCTTCTGTGTGTGTGTTTACAAGGACTTTTTTTTTTTAGGATACAAACGTATTTACAAGGTTATTATGCTATAAATGTGGTTTATGAGGACATTTCTAATGTCACCATAATTCAAATAGCATACTTTGTTTTTTTTGAAAATGTAAACATGCAGAAAGTTTTTTTGTGAGGGTTACGTTTAGGGGTAGGGTTTGGGGATAGAATCTATAGTTCGTACAGTATAAAAATCATTATGTCTATGGAGAGTCCTAATAAGGATAGCCTCACCAACATCTGTGTGTGTTTGGGGAGAGGGTCCAAAATTAACATTCAAAAGCATCCAAATGCAAGTCAAAACTTTATGTATGTAAAACATTTAATGTTGCTTTAGTGAGTAAATAAAAAGGAGTAACTTGCCAGTTGGTCTGGATCTTAATTAGGAACTGCAACATTACATAATTTAATGGTTTTCTCAAAAGAGAGAGACTGTACATTATAAATGTGTTTATTTGCTAAAACTTGAAAGTCAACTTTTAGGTGTACACTAGCATATAAATATCCTCAGAACTAATACACATGGACTAAAAGTCACAAAACTGCCATTTTGATTCATGGAGTCTTGAAGAACTTAAAGGAGTCTTACCCACAACCCCAGCACTCCTCAGTAGAAGATGGACAGAGTATGATGACAGGACAGCAATGCTGGTCAACAAGATCCTGTGGAAAGTAAGCAGAAAACACAATCCTTTTAACATGAAGTACAGTTCACAACTTAACAAGATAATGTCTTATGACATGAAACAAGCAGATAAATGAAGATGTGTCTGATGTAACTGCTCTTCGTAGTTGATAATTTCATTGAAAATTAAGCACAAGACATCTTAATTTCAGTTTTGTAATCAAATGATCAAAGAATATCAGGATCCTCCTTTTATGCTACAGCTGTTATGACCAAAGATTGATCAATGTTGGTTGGCCAGAAATTTCTTGAATTTAATCTTTACTGGGCACTAAACTTTAACTGATTTTGGACATTAAAGGTGCACTTTTTGAAGTATGTTGAAGTATGGCTTTCACTGACACCTAGTGGCCTGGATGCTACATCATTCAAGCACATTCGTTTTCAGTTACCAATACCACTGTAGAAATGTACTATGCCTAGTAAGCCAGAAATAATTTTGAATTAATTAATGAAAATGTCCGACAGGGCAGTTACTAAAATTAAGCTGGTCATGTGGTCATGTGACTCTTCATCTCACATGAGTGGTCATGATTTTTAACATATATTTCTAAATTAATATTAATTTCTTTAGAAGTAAAACTTTTTAAATTTGGGGAAAAATTACTGAGTGCACCTTTAAAGGCAGCAATGAAAAACATAACTGTTTTTGTGTTGTCTAGGGCTAGAACAAGGAACCTAGAAAGGATTAGTTATTTTTTAAACTAATGTATTATTCAAGGACCTTGCGTATCTTCACTAGTATCTCTAGTAAGTATAGCTGTCAGAATTAATGCGTTAACGCATGCGATTAATAAAAAATCTTATACCCCAGCATAAACAGTGGTTTGAAGGGCGGAACCTTTGTAATGTGTCCGCCTGGAGTCATTAAACTGACGCACTCATCAGAACACAAGATATTCCATGGGTCACACCGTCTTTTAGAGAACCTTGGTCGTAACACACTAGTGCTGCGCTGTCAGTGATAAAAAAGATCTTAGCTCTTAATAGAAATCAAGTATTTTTCAGCCTATGTAAGGCGCATTTTAATTCTCACAGAAGCACACAAAATCTTAACTATCACCAAAACGCAGAATGAGACGTTTTTGTCTGCAAGCACTTTAGCAAGTTCAAAGCGCCTGACGCGAATCTCTAACACGGCTTCATGATTGCTGTAACAAAGCAGATTGCCACAGTCTACTGGCAAATGAATATTGTGGAGGATGACAGTTTAACGGAATTAAATTCTCCCAAATTTTTAATGTTATTAGAATTAGTACTAGTGCATTTCTTTCTTTTTAGCCTGCTGCGGATGGCTTTGTTTGGAAAATGTTAAATAACTATTATTTCTTATTTCCTAAGATGGAAATAAATTAATTTTGACTGGAAAAGAAGTATATATATATATATATATATATATATATATATATATATATATATATATATATATAGTGTCAAATTTCAGCACTTTCAAAATCTGCGATTTATCGTGATTAACTACAAAAAATTATGTGATTAATCACGATTACATTTTTTAACAGCTGACAGCACTACTAGTAAGATAATAACATGCTTGACTGGTAACAGTTAGAATATACAAAATGTTCAGACATAATTAGAATTTTATATTTATTTTTTAAACTGAGGGTATTTGACAGCATGACATAGATGTATTTAAAATGGAATATCCATTTGGCATCATTCAGTGATCAGTGTCACCTGCTTATAATACCCTTTTCTATATTCTTTTCCTTTTGTTCCTATTTGCTTTTTTTCTTATTTTGGATCTTAGATCCATGTTATGCCAATTTTGATTTGATTATCTTGATCTTTTTTTATTATTATGATTATTATTCAGTGAAATCTGCAAATGTATTTAAACTAAACCCTTGAAGTACTCATTGTTACAAAAAAACGTTACAAAATTTGTATAGAGCAGAGTCTCAAGAGTTATAATCTGCTATATCAATGCCCTAGTACTCCAGACCCACAAACACCTACAAAAGCTTACCACAGTGGTGGAGGAATCTGTGAACTGTGTTCAACAATTCCAAGACTTACTTCTAAGACCCATTCAGATTCCAGCTACTGAATTCAGTGAATCGTGTAATCAGAATCAGTATCAGTTTTATTGCCAAGTATGCTTACACATACAAGGAATTTGTCTCGGTGACAGGAGCTTCAAGTGCACAACAATTCAAAAACAATACAAAAAACAGCAGCAAGACTTAGATAATAATAACATATAACACATATGTACATACATTCACACATACTTTTTTTTTTTTTTTTTTTTTTAAGCATTCTGGGTTACTCACAAAAAGAGGATGATACCAGTGTTGGACATGGCATAGGACAGTCCTAGAATCCCACTACCCATGATGGCATTGCTAAGGTTGAAGACAGACATCCCAAATGAGGTCTTTCCTTCAAACTACAATAAACAGAAGACAGAGAAGAAATGTGAGGCTAAGTAAGAGTAAAAATGCCACAGAAATTTAAACAATTTGATGAGAATTACAAGAGAGACCAGATTTTTTTTTAATGAATTTAAGTTGAAATACTGTAGATCTTGGATCTTTCTGCACTCACATCTGTAAACTGGGGAGGTTTTCCTCCATCACTCTTGTGTGGTAAAAACTCCTCTCGTTCAGGTGACTCTCTTGGTAACAGAAAACAAAAAAACAGCTTGTTTATATAATGTCACAGAACTTACATGCAGCAATTATCAGCCCAATAATGCTAAGCCTACTGATTCTGATTGAAAATGACAAACCATTGTTTTCACACAATTTAAAAAGTTCATAATGGGATTAAGAAAATACTAATAAAAAATTCATACCCTTCTTCAAGATGTTGAAAGTCTTGATGGTGACCGTTTGCTAGTTTCTGAAGTTCCATTGTGTCTTTATTTTTCTCTCTCTCTCTCTCTCGTATGAGCAGTTGGAAAATGTTGTCTTGTTTAAGTGTGTAGGGTTTTCTCTAATGTAGATCTGCAAGACAGAAAAATAAATACCAAAACAATAAAAGTAGTGTTTTTGTCTACAATACTACAGAAGTAAATAACTCCTTTTTAGGGATGAAATATTCTACGAAGTCTGTTGAATGCAGTCTTTGACCCTGTCCTCATTCTTTTTCTATTTAGATTATTTTTCCGTTATTTTCTGGAAGCAATCCGATGAGAACCCGTGAGAGCTGTCAAGATGTAGCTGATGGTCCAGAAAACATAAGGTCCAGGTGTCCATTTCCCACTACCTATAATATGATTGGCTCCGAGAGGGGCAAGGGGGGGAAAAGTTCAAGACTCCTGTGCGAGTCTATTCCTGTATGTTGGAACTTTGCATCACTCTATGAACACTTTTACTATTTCAAAGTGTGTAATTAACATTAAAAATGAACAGGAGAGAGCATGGTTCTATAAAACAATGTTTAAGCACTTATGTGTGCTCATCTCAAACACACTTCCAGGCAAATCATTATTCTGCTACAACATACTGCTCTCTATGTTCACAAATTCATTGCTGAATGAAGAGCTTTGGAACTGTGACCTGCTGATGTTTGACTTAAAAACCTCATGTGCTATTTGTAGTCATTATGCAACTCTTACACTGACGTATACATTATTATAGAGACTGAAACTTGGGTAAAAAGAGCAGTCGAAACTGCCATAGGAAAGAAGCTACCTTGTTGCATTCTGTATGAATGTAGATGGGGTGGGTATGTGGGGTGTGTAGAGGGTGGGATTTTGGCTATAGTACTTATAGTTTGCAGAGTATTGATTGAAATGAACGTCTGTTCTTCGTCATTATATCTGACATCAGTCTGGCCAACACTTACAACACTTGTGTTATTCATTAACTCAGTGGTGGTCTGATAACTGCTCTGTTGTACTGATCATTTGTCAAAATTGGTGAGACCAATTCCATATGCCAGGAATATTGCTGCATACTCATAAACATAACAGTATGTGACTCAAACAACTTTACTAAGAATGTTTTTCATGCATGTATGTGAATTATCTCACAGTGTATCAAACATGTATGACACTGTAAATGGGAAAAAATATCCCCTCTTTAAGCCGAGGTGGTTCTATGAGGAGAATGTAACCAAATATGACATTTGAGTGTTTATAAGGACCTGTGAAACATTGTGTAATAAAGTAACAAGGGGAATCACTGTTGGATATGAAATGTAGTCACATCCAGCCACAACTCTGAATACGTGGCTCAGGCTTCAAGGAGGTTTGGAAACTTTCCAGCGAGCTGTATTTCCCAAACTGCTTTCTGAGCAAAACCTTGTACACTGGTGTGACCCAAATGCTTGATAAGATTTGTTGTAATAACATACTGCCAGCATGTGGTGATTTACGTTGGTCTGTCCTCACATGCAGCAAAGTAATCTTGCAATAGCAATACCTTTATAAAATAAAAAAAGTTCCCAAGTTTAAATATAATATACAGTATACATGCTACCATGTTAAACTCTGGAGTAACTGAGACTTCAAGTAGCTCAGTGAATATTCTGAGTGCATCTTAAAATGGAGAGTATAATTAGCTAAGATAAATAGGATTTGACAGTATTAAAAGTGTGACAAAAATAAATACTAATAAATCATGAATCTAAAACTACTTTGCCCCAGGCAAATAGCACACACAATGACTCTATTTGGGCACCTTTGAACACTTAAAAATCAAACTATCCAAAATATTAAACCAAGTCCCATCTGCAAACAAATTATGCTAGCTTTTCCCAGAAATAACTTTACTATTCTTGGCCGTTTTTGCAAAACTTTTCACCAACTGGGGCCAATATGATTTTTAGTGAATATATGAAATCAGATCCCCTAAAGTTCTCACAGGTGTCCTGGTAGAGTAACCGCAGTTTATCAGTGTTACTTTTGTCTTAATTTTGAACAATGTATCTATTGTTCTATCATTTGAAACCTAACAAAATCTACACTTTTTTTCTCAAATGTTTAGCTCGAAAGGTGTGCTTGTGCTATATTTTTTACAATTATAATTTTTTGTTATGTGATGCAAAGACATTCATTTTTGAATGTGTGACTTAATTACCCAAATACTTTTTAAACAGAAGCTACACAATTCTGCTAAAGTTCTGTGGCACTTATTAGCTTCATCTGATTAATGGATTGACGGAAACACAGTTTCCAAGAGTAGTATCCAGCTGCCAACCTGTGATGTTGACCTTTTGTACTGTGGCCTGGTTCCACAGCGCATGGTAAAATTAATTAAAGTGTCTGAGTCATCAGGCTGAATGGTCATTGTCTAGCTATCTAAAAAAATAAAAATGCAATTCACACAAAACAGTAACTTTAATGCACCTCTTTCTGAGTTCAGAATGAACAATATTTTGAGATTTTTACATTTTGTTCAGATCATTTGGTCTAACTATGACGAATCATCTTGATATTCTTGACTAAAAAATGCATTTGTAAAAAAAAAAAAAAAAATGTATATGTTTGAAAATATTATAGAAATTAATGATTAAGTTGTGTACATGCTCATGTATTCAAGGTGCAAGGAAAGTACTTTAATACATTTTACTTGATGGTTACACCACATTAGATTTCAAAAGTTATTAAATCACTTTTTGTAGAAAATGTTATACATGTTTTTCAAAAATAAATGAAACCAAGTTGGGTACAAAGATTACATTTCTAAGAAATCGAATTGCATGTTTAAAACTTGATTTTTAAAAAATTTCTCATTTTTAACACCTCAGACCACTTTTTTGATCAATGACCCCCAAACCAACATCAGAAAATAACAAGGACAATAATGTCACAGAAAGTGAAACAAATGCCCAAGATATTTCAAAATATTTAAGTTTTTATTTCATTTGTTAACATTAGTTAACAACATGAGTTAACATTAACTAACAATGAACAATACTTTTACTGCATTTATTAATCTAAGTTAATGCTAATTTCAACATATACTAGTACATTTTTAAAATCAAAATTTGTATATGTTAACATTAGTTAATGCACTATAAACTAACATGAACAATGAACAATTACATTTTTATTAACTAACATTTACAAAGATTAATATATGCTTTATGCATTAACTAATGTTAATGAATGGAACCTTATTGTAAAGTGCTGCCAATATTTTAAATGTAGGAGCAAAAAAAAAAAAAAAAAAAAAACATGCCCATGTAGTGAATTCCTTTATTAGTTATTCAACTGCAGTATGAGATACAAATCGATGTCATGCTGTGTGTTGTTATATGGTTAGGTCCCTATGAATTTAAAAATAAATGTCATTGTAAATCAATTCCAGAAGAATAGATTTATATTGTCCTTTAATAAAAAAAAAAGTTAATTTATGACACTGATGGTTTCACAGAAATAGTACTGATAAATAATATAATAAATGTATCGTTATAATAACATCTTAAACAATAAATGCATTATTCAGTGAACAGCACTGATGACTTGATGTAGCTTCACCTTATGAGAATCTATATAGTTACTGTATAAAATAACACTAACCACAAGTTTAACCAAAGAGGATTACATGAGCTACTGAAGCAATATGTCATACCACAATGCTGGTGACATGGTGAGTCATTGGAGTCATGTGTATACTATTGTTGAACTAACTGGACAACATTCCAAGTGGGGAAATTTGTTAAAAACTCAACTCTACATTACTCTATCACTCCTCACACACCATTGACATGAAAGACATGGAATTGATTCTAACTTGCACATTTCTACAGAACACATAGTATTTGAAACAAAGAGTTACTAAATGAACACCGTAAACCTCCCCTGCTCTCATGGAAAAATCCACTGTAAATCGCACATGTGTCAGCTGCATTTGTCACACTCGTTTATTTGCCAGGAATATCACCCTGAAGGCAGTTTGCCTACAGTGAAGAGGAGTAAGAGATTTTAACCTCTCTGCTGCAAGACCACCTTGTACTACTCAACACCACTCCCTTTAACTGCCTGATCTATACTGAAATACTAGTATGACCAGATCGGCTGTTACCTGGGGCAGCTTACCTTAGCGCAGCACTAGATGACTGTTTTGTAATGCCACATTCTCTGGATTTGATTTCTAAATGTTACAAGTTATTTGGCCCAGACCACCATTCAGCTTTACTATGAGGTAGTCAGTGAGTTATTTGTTTAACCTTCTTAACACTCAGTTAAAACATTCAGGGCGGGTAGCAGGGACACTGAGAGGGGGGCTCAAAGACACAGAGAGAGAGAGAGAGAGAGAGAGAGAGAGAGAGTGAAGAAGTGGGGGAGGGCAGGAAAGAGACAGTGCTGAGGTGTGCTGTGACATTCATTACTTTTTAACTGTTTACTTGCTCCCAAGGATTAAAACTTGGAATCAACATTGGAGTTTTGTGGCTTTTGGTCTATGTGTATTAGATTTGAAGTCATCGACATGCTAGTGTACTTCTAACTTGAACCAGAAACATATGCATTTAAAAATTTCCAGTCTTTCTCTTCCATAACATTTACATTTATGCATTTGGCAGATGCTTTTATCCAAAGCAACTTACAGTGCAATTATTACAGGGACAATCACCCAGAGCAACCTGGAGTTAAGTGCCTTGTTCAAGGACACAATGGTGGTGGCCATGGGTTTAGAACCTGTGACCTTCTGATTAACAGCCCTGTGCTTTAGCCACTACACCACCACCACTCCATAAAAATTTCAAAATTTGAAATGGTCCAATAATACAGAAAAATGGACCAATAATATTGATGACTCATCTTGCACTACACAGATTTTTGTTCAATTAAATTCTCTCCAGAATGTCCCTCCATGTGTCCTTCCCCAAATAGAGCACCACAGTGCCCTCCCACTGTTTCAGCCATCTGGGTTCCGGAAATTTTTTCCCATTTCTTTCTTCCTACTTACTGTCTTTCATGAGGGCACGGACTACAATCCCATAAAGAATTTCAAATGATGTTATCGAATATAAAACTATGGAAATATATAAAACTATTGATTTAGGTTGTTGGTTATAAGTATAGAATCAATAATGTTTACATTTATTGCTAAATATTCCATTAAACACCAATATACTGTATGAGTAGTTCGAGAGTGCAGGGAGAATGACTCGTTTGCATCTTTTAGAGTGTGTCATGGGAGTGAGCCGCCTCCGGGCTTATTTTGCTGGCTTTGTTGGATGCAGTTCTCTGATTGGTGAAGCTGTCTGCTGCGCCATGGGTAATGTAGTTGTTCTGCTATTAAAGACGATATTTAAACAAAGTTGAAATAACACAGACGGTTGGCTTCAATAGAAGCATGTTCCATCTCTGAACAGCCTCGGAGCTAATGGTAGGTCTGTCTTAAAATGTTTATAACTTAGCATTGAAAATCAATTAGTCTATGGAAGAAATTAGTAGGATTATTTTTCTGGAGCCAGACTGTTGCACTGAATACCATCTGTAACCGACTAGCAAATCATGTTCATGGCTGGGTCATAAACTAAAGGCTACTGCCCATTTTTTAAAAGGGGAATGAGCCCTTCGATATGTTCTGCCTCAATTTACTGTTTCAGCAGGAAAGAAAACTGACTCTTCAAGCTATTTCATAAGATCTTTATACCATTCTCATGACTATCAATAAAGCACTACAAAGAGTAGACAATAAATGACTAAATACCTTTAATTACATTTGTAATACTAAAATTAACATTGCAACAATACTGCAAACATTATCCCAAATACTTCGTTGAAAAGCATTGGCTGGTTGGCAGACATGCATCATTGCTGTTTTGTGGCAGCTGGGTGGTAGCAAAAATCTCCCACCATCTATCTATACTTTCCTCACCCACCAAGACTTTCAGAGCCAAACAACTCTCTGCCTCCATTCTACTCACATTCCTCTATTCCATTTGTCCACTTCCTGTCTTTCCTCTCTCATTCTCTATAGACGTTACCTCTCTCAATATATGTCAACATCTCACACTATTGCTATCCATTTTTAAGGCCTTGGCTAGAGCTGTATTACAGTGCTCTACAGTGTACTTGCCCATACTTGACTTTACAGAATATTACCTATGGGGACAATATGATCCCTTCAGCTCAGGGGCCTTATACATCTGTGTGCCAATATTCAGGCTCGAGCAAACTCATAGTAAGAGTTTCTAATATAAAAGCACCAAAAAAGACTCCATTGTCCATAAATTACTGAATTTACTTTGAAGTGCCCCATTTTGAAACAGCAGAAGCCAAAGTAACAAGCCAGGTCTGGTCATTGTTGTAGATCACACAATGCATTGACTATCTTTCACTGAACTCTCTGCAGGCTCATTTCCCCAGTTGTTGCAGTGTACATTCAATATGACCAGGACATCCGTTTGAACCAGCCAAGGAACCCACTTTGAGTCTAGTCAATTGTGTAGGTCACAACTTTTGTGTCTTGAGTACCCTGCCAGAAAACTAGACACATTCCTTTTTGTTTTCCACCTGATAATGATTTCCTCTAATTTTCCTCTGATAACAGTGGCATGTCGACACATATGGTGGGATTATTCATAGTTGTATGTGTTTTTGATACTAGCTGTCATAAAGCACAGAACTTTGTGTGCTTCAGAAATGACAGGATGTGCTTCACCTTAAGTAAATATGCTTGCAAAAGCTTAACTGGTAAGTATTATTGCATTTTATGCTCCAAACCACACAAACTCCACAAAATGAAACAGTATATGAAGATGTTAGTCTTTGTTTACAAATTCACCTTCTAAATAAACAGCAGTTAAAAATGATGGCCCTTTAGCTGCAGCTTTAAACAACATTAGGTATAAATGTTGTTTAAAGTTTAAATATCTCTGAACAATGTCTCACTCTCGCTCTCATTTAACTTTACTAATGAATTTTTAGAAATCCTTATGTAACAAATGTTCACAGAAAAAGAGAAACCGGGTGACGGCGAATCCAACTCAAACGGTATCTTTTTATTTCCTTTAAACTCAATAAATCCCTGCTTTTCAGCGGTCACACTCAGAAACTACGCTTTTCAGAGGACATAAAGCAATACAGTCTTTCTCCAAATGAAGTCTCATAACTCTCCCCCTCTGACTGGCGTCTGGCTCACTTTTAAACCATGTCTCCACTCTCACTACAATGACAAACAGCTTTTAGAGACAATCATTGTCAGGTGATGATCCTTACCATTCTCATCTCCTGATCTCGCTCTCTATTCACAAACCGGCGCTTGACCACACCCCCACCACATACCCCCATCGGTGAGCCATATGGCCTGCCACCCCCCACCCCACCCCCCATTTCTGGAGAGAAAGTCTGCAACAGCCATCTGTGCCCCCGGTCTGTGGACCACCTCGAACATAAAAGACTGAAGAGCCAGATACCAATGGGTGATCGCTGCATTAGTATCCTTCATGTGATGGAGCCACTGGAGCGGGCGTGTTCCGAATAGAGGGTGAAACCCGTCCCAGGGTGTAGTATTGATGGGTAAGAACAGCCCATTTGATGGCCAGACACTCCTTCTCAATAGTGCTGTACATTACCTCTCTCATCGAAAGCTTCCGGCTCCTCCCCCTCCACCTGGGACAACACGGCTCCCCACCCCCTCCCTGTCAGACGCGTCTGTCTGTACAACAAAAAGGAGAGAAAAATCAGGAGCATGTAACAACAGCCCACCACAAAGTGCAGCTTCCACTTGCATAAAAGCCTTTTGGCATGGCTCTGACCAATGGACCGGATCTGGGGCTCCCTTTTTAGTGAGATCGGTCGGCGGTCATTTGCACCCAACCGATCAAGCAGTTCATCAATACGAGGCATTGGATATGCGTCAAATTTAGACACCACATTGACCTTTCTATAATCCATACAGAAACACACCGAGCCGTTGCTCTATGGAACCAGAACCACTGGGCTGGCCCAGTCACTGTGGGATTCTTCCATTACCCCCATATCTAGAATGGCCTCTAATCATTCTCAAAATACTTTTTTTTTGTGCTTGGGTAATCGGTAGGGACGACTGCGTACCACTACCCCTGGGGTTGTTTCGATATGGTATTTCATGAGGTTCGTATGACCGGGTAGGGGTGAGAACACGTCTGAGAATTCTCTTTGCAACCGAGCCATGTTCATGATTTGCGACACTGAGAGGTGGTCTCCTCAAGTCTCGCGATTGGCTTTTAAGTTCACCTCTGCCCTGAGCTCCTCCCTATCAGGTACCACTATCGTCAAGCCATGTGGATCACCTCCCTCCACGGTTGAGGTGGTAAATCTTACGTGCTCCGCTCCATCCGTGCGTTTTTCCTCATAATAGACTTCCCAGACTCGCCGTGTGACCTCAAAGGGCAATTTAGAGCAATTTATACAAGGACTTTATCTCCCGGTGTAAATTACTATAGCTGAGCTCCCCTGTTATACAGCCAGGTCTGACATTCTTGAGCCTGTAGCAAATTCTCCTGTGATAGCTGACCCAGTGTGTTGCTCTCAGGTCAAGAGTTTATTGAATTTCATTTTTTCTGTTTCAAGGTTTTTGCCCTACTTCCAATTTTCCCTCACAACACCTAAGAGCCCAGGAGGCTTACAATAATTCAAATGGGGAGAACCCCGTGGAGGCTAACGGGACCTCTCGCACTGCGAATAACAGGGAGTCAAGCCACTTATCCCAATTCCGAGCATCTTCATGCACAAACTTACGAAACCGTTCAACCAAGCCGTCCATTTGCGGGTGGTACACACTTGTCTGAATAGATTTAATGCCCAATAATTCGTACAGTTTGCATAGTGTACGTGACATAAAAGTAGTGACTTGATCAATTATTTAGTTTTTTGGGGGGACTCTCGGGGAGGAGATGTGGAGAGTAGGGCTGGGACGATGACGTCGACGCAAAAAATACGTAGGCCCAAAATATGCGAATCGATTCGTCAGACCCAAAACAAAGATGGCGGCGCCGGAGAGTAGTAGCAACACGAGTGGCTCCTCAGACTATCAGAAGTGCAAGGCGGCACGCACTCGTTCCTCTAAAGTATGGGAATTCTTTAATTTAAAAGGAAACAATTCAGTGATATGTCGTCTTTGCAAAATGGAGATGGCCTTCCATTCTAGCACCACGGCAATGCACCAGCACCTGAAGAGGCGCCACCCGGCGCGCACGCACACACACACACACACACACACACACACTATTCTTAAGGTGAAAGGAAAGTGTCAGAGTGTAAGTTGTTATTTGCATGTGAATGAAGATGCTTTTTTTCAGTAAGCTAGGCCTATGTTCAACATAAATGTTGAATTCTGAATGTTTATTTTTATTATTTATTTTTTGTTGGAAAATAACTTTCTGTATTAGCTTAAAGCCCCCAAGTTTACAATAGTTACTGTATTCTTTCAGTAGCTCTAAGAAAGGGTGGCTGGGTGACCTTTTTTATTTTTTTTATTGACTGCTAGACATCAAGATGTGGTTATTTTAATCTGAAATTACAAGATGCACTTTTTTTCAGTAAGCTAGGCCTGTTTGATGTGTTTTCAAGGCCTCAAGGTTTTATTGAATGTTACCTCTGACTAAGAATGCATTACTTTGCACTTGTATAGTCTTTTATTTTGGAATTTTAAGAGCAATAAACATATATTGCAATGTTAAGGAATTCACGTTTTTTTCATGCAGATATGTAAATCAACATGTATAAATTGCTATTAGTCAATTAATGGGGGAGATAATCGAATCGAAATCGAATCGGACTGGAAAAATGAATCGTTAGATTAATCGATGCATCGAAAAAATAATCGCTAGATTAATCGTTTAAAAAATAATCGTTTATCCCAGCCCTAGTGGAGAGTGTAGTTTAGTTTAATTATATATGTTTATTATATATATATATTGGGTCTGGAGGAGCGCAATGAATCGCTGCTCCTATTCGGTTCGCAGCTTGAGGAGGGTCTGATGCTGTGTCTGGTGGATGCTGGCGAAGGTCTTGACGACATCCTACAGAGGTGAGGGATCCATGGCAGCATTCTTCCTCCCTGAATTCCTGGTTTTGGCACCAGTGTAACAAATGTTCACAGAAAAGGAGGAAGCGGGAAACAGCGAATCCAACTCAGACGGTATCTTTTTATTTCCTTTAAACTCAATATTTACACTTTTCAGCAGTCACACTCAGAAAAAACACTTTTCAGTGGACATCAAATAATACAGTCTTTCTCCAACTCAGATCTCTTAACTCTCCCCCTCTGACTGGCGTCTGGCTCACATTTAAAGCCCATCTCCACTCTCACTGGAATGATAAACAGCTGTTAGAGACAATTATTGCCAGGTGATAATCCTTACCGTTCTCATCTCCTGATCTCACTCTCCATTCACAAACCGGCACTTAACCATTCCACCAATGCCACATCTTACTTTCAAAGGTTTGCACATTTTCACCAAGCCAGTGAAAATCTAACTGAGGTTACAGAGTTCTACAAGATTTGACGGCCCTTTTCCCAAACGCTTTATTAATAACCACAGAATGTGACAATTCATCACACACCCTTGCTGCACTTTTAAATTCTTTATCCCATAAAGCTGGATCCTAACACTTTTAACATATGCTGACCTAATTTTCTCTATGCATTGAGGTGTACCATTACATGTTGCGTAACAAAAATCTGGGAGAGAACTTTTCAGTTCTGCATAGTCCTAGTTTTAAAAAGTCAAAGAAATAAATAAATATCAGAAAACCATCGAGTCATCGTCACTTAATTTTCTGAGAAAATCCTATTTTGTGGGACACATTTAGGAGGTGATAAAAGGTTAGCATACTGCATGATATATAGTATGTTGACAGTTCTTTCTTAACTTACATGTTAATTAAGATCATTAGCTTACATAGCTGTGGGAGTTTACCTTTTCATGCCAGAACATTTTTTCCAGAAACATTCCATGCATGGAAATGAATTCCAACCAAAAACGTCACAAAGAAAGCATAACTTTTTGTGTGGTTGTACAGTACACTACTCACAGTCAAAAGAGAACATCTCAAGATACAGTAAAAGACACAAGAGAACATATTTTGCTCTCTGTTTGACCAATACTTTATCCCTTGTCTGAGCAATGCCAAATTAACCAGTGGCCTTTTATATCTGGGCAGAGTTTATTCGAGTCCTGCAATCAGATATATGATACCCGCATAACGTCATGTCAAGGGAGTATAAAAAAAAAATCACTTTGCACCTCATACATGCTCTTAACTTTAGTTAAATTTAGGCAATAACTGCACCACACTTCATGGTTTATTAGAAAAGAAAAGAAAAAAATCTCATTAAAACAAACTAATCTTTTAAAATGTTAAAATATCCCCTGAAGTGCAATTAACTGAAATAATAGAGCAAGCAATATGCATGTGAAAGAGCAAGTGAAACTTTTATAGAACGTATACTCAAGGGGGAAAAAATGTCCTAAGCTTTTAAGCCTTTCCTGTCAAGAGCAGTAGTCTGATTGTATAGTCCATTTGCTCAAGCAACATACAGATCTCAGAATAAAAGCCACTCTCACCCTTTTAAAAGTCAAATGGTGTTTTCTCAAAGGCTGCACTGGTGAAGCATTTTCTGAAAGGTTTTCTTAGCCGAGGTGTTGCTTTTTCATCACAGTTTTAAGGTTTAAATAGAGCCCAAGAGAGAAAGAGAGAAAGGACAGTGTGGATCCACTGAAGGAGAAAGGCAAGACCAAGGGTGGGAAGCACATGGAAGGAAAAAAAACCCTGAAAGGGAGGGAGCTTCTCTAATGATGTCTCAAATTACTTGTGATGTCACATACAACTGAAGTAAGTGTTAAACAGGGAACAGTTCTGTGCCATTCAATGGCTTTTTTTGTCTATCTATTTATATGTACAACGCCAATTCTGGAAAAAGTTGGGACAGTACAAAAAATGCTAATAAAAACAAAAAGGAGTGATTTGTAAATTATATTCACCCTTTGCTATATTGAAAGCACCACAACTAAACATTATATTATATTATATAAACATTTTCCTTGTGAATGACATTTTCCTTGTTCAATTACGTTTTTTTATTTTATTTAATTTTATTTAATTTTATTTAATTTTATTTTATTTTATGTACATTAATTTCAAATCAGATGACTGCAAAACAATCCAAAAAAGTTGAGACAGGGGCATGAATTTGATGAGTTAAAATAACAAGGCAATGTGAAACAGGAGATGCTAATCAGGTGAGTCAATCTTGTCATAGCATATAGGGAGCCTCCAACAGCCTTGTCCTTCAAGAGCAAAAATCAATCAAGACTTGTCAATTTGCCAACAGATTATTCAGCAAGTAATCCAGCACTTTCTTAATATAAACAAAGTGCAAGACCAAAACCACTTCTGAATGCACATGATCTCTGATCCCTCAGACATCACTGTCTTAAAAAACATCATTCATCTGTAATGGATTTCATAAACATGGCCTTGGGATTACTTTAGTAAACCTTTGTTAGTCAACACCATTCACTGCTGGATCCACGGATGCAAGTTAAGACTTTACTATGCAAAGCAGAAGCCATACATGGTCCAGAAGCGCTGCCAACTTCTCTGGTCTGTCTCATCTTAGAAGGAAAGTAGAACAGTGGAACTGTGTATTTTGGTTCGATGAGTCCACATTTCAAATCGTTTTTGAAAAAAAAAAAAAACAGCCGTCTTGTTATCCGGGCCAAAGAGGAAAAGGACCATCCAAGCTGTTATTAGCATCAGGTCCAAAGCCAGTGTCTATATGGGCCAGGGGTGTGTCAGTGCCCATGGCATGGGTAAAATGCAGATATGTGTGTGGGCACCATTAATGCAGACAGATATGTACAAACTTTGGAGCAGCATATACTGCCATCCAGCACCGTTTTTTTCCAAGGACGTCCCAGCATTTTCAGCAGGACAACTTCAAACCACATACTGGCCGAATAAGCAGAGAGTGCGGATGCTAGATTGGCCTGCTGGTCTAACCATCTCCAATTGAGAATGTGTGGTGCATTTGAAGCGCGCAATAGGACAACAAAGACCCCATACAATTGTGCAGCTGAAGACCTGCATAATGGATTAATGGGGGACAATTCCATTTTTTAAACTTAAAAAACTTGTGTCTTCAATGCCTAAATGCTTAATAAGTGTAATTAAAAGAAATGGTGATGTTTCACAGTGGTAAACACTAGACTGTTCTAACTCTTTTGGAGCATGTTGCAATAATCTGATTTGAAATTACTGTACATTGAAAAAAAATTCAATAAAAAAGATTCACAAGGTAAAACATCATATAATGTGTAGTTGTAGTGCTTTCAATAGAGCAAAGGGTGAATATAATTTACAAATCACTCCTTTTTGTTTTCATTAGCATTTTTCATACTGTCCCAACTTTTTCGGAATTGGGGTTGTAGTTCAAAACATTTATGGAATGTGATCTACATGCAATTTCATATTTTAAAATGGAACAGGCAAAACACTAAGGACATCATCTTATAACAACTAAATAAAGACTGAATGTGATTCATCCTATATTTTCTTCTTTTGCACCCTTATATGAGATAAAAACTGCTCCAACTCTTTCAAAATGGTCAATGTTTTATTTTTGTGAGTATCTCCTTAGAACTTTCTCTATTGTGTTATTGTTGTTTTTCGTTTGTGGGGGGTCTAGTAATCAACATAACAAAGGTCTTGCTTTAAGGTGTATAGACATTAGACAGTCAAGTAGCAGCTTATACACTGCTCTGATTAATTGTTTATTAAAAGGGGAAAATAACGTTACATGACCTTGGCCATATTCAAACCTAGGTCCATATGAGCACTCTCCTTAAACGTAATGAACAAAGCTTTAAATGTAAAATACAAAGTATATCAAAGTCCCTATCTGGGTGTTTAATACTCCAACAAAATGATGTATCCGTTGTTTATAGATGTTTAAAAGGTAAAAAAAAAACACGTTTCAATTTAGATAAAGGTCTACGCAACGCGTGTTGTTGACGCAGCTAACTTATGCTTGTTTATCTAAATGCTTTATAAAAATAAGCTGACAAAATAAGTTATAAGACTTATATTTAATAAACATTCAATTAATTTCAGATATACAGCTATTGTTTTTCTAAGAACATTGTGAACACAGTAAAGCCATTTTTAAAACGGGAGAGTGTTCCGATTTCCTCTCACAAGTGACACAAAACATATAAACCAATTCGATTCGCTTATGGATAGTGCACGTGCTTCCGCGTCACTCTCAGTCATAAGACCTGAACGCAAGGTGCCTGTCGGGAATTTGAGTTTTTCATTCAGTAGTTCTGTAAGGATTTGTCGACTTTCTAAAACTTCATGTCCCATCGTACATTGTGTATTAAGACACTCCTTGGTTGTTATGACTTCCTCTCCAGCAAAAGCTAAATTTGAAGAGACTATGCGAAAGAGTCTGCTAGTTTGACGCGTCGTTTTGTTGAAGGATGTGGTAAAAAGGTATTTTGCAGTTCATTTGAAGCAGCGTTGTGAAATGTAACCATGGAAACTGACAGGTCGTCCTGGTTAGCAGCCCTGCACAGGCTTTAGTAGTGAGGGCGATGCTGAGGGTTAGCTGAAGCTTATGATACTAATTTGCTTGTCCACGGTGGAAGGTTATACTGTTATTGTCGAAAGTATAGCAGCTGTATCTAATCGCTTTTCGTGATGGAAGAAGTCGATAGGATTTTAATTCACTCTCTGAGACAAACTGGCACGTGAGTATCACATACCTAACAGGTCTTATCATTTGTAATAAGTAATTTCCTATGTCAAGTCAAAGTTTAACCTCGTATGAAGCCTTTATTGACCTCATATTGTTTCAGTTATCTTCACGTGGGTCTTTTGACAATATCATTTTGCTTGGTATTTAATATGTCAAGATTGTCACATGATTAGTTTCACTTCATACACACATACATTTTTGTTCACATATAGAAACTGCATGCTTCATAAATATATGCTACATATGCTTTTTGCCTCAATCTCTACTATGTCTGTTATTGTCTGAAATAAGTCTATCTGTACTGTTCTGTTCAGATTCTGATGTTCTCACTGTCTTGCAGAAACATTGATGAGGATGTGCAGAGTGTAAAGCAGTTCACCAGTGAGCTGATCGTGGAGGCGGTGGTGAGATGCCTGCGTGTGATCGATCCTGTGTTGGGCAATGGACTGTCTCATTCACTACCACCTGGCATGTCTGCCCGCTTCAGACTGGGCACGAGCCTGGCACAGGCCTGTCAGGTAAGAGAAGCAGGGCTTGGACTCCTTTCTGTGTGCTTGAGTTAACTTTGACCCCTCACAGCTGGCTAAGCCGAGTCAGCTGATGACCAGTGAAAATGCTTTACTACTGGTACTGGTAATGAATAAGCTCTCTTTGTTTTTATTGGAAATGTTGCATCTTAAGTTAAGGGACATTTACAAGAGTGCTTCAAACATGAATTATAAAAAACAGACCTGGAAGATATATATATATATATATAAAAACTTTTTTATTAGGAATGCTCAGAATGAGCTTTATTGCCAAGTATGCTTCCAAATACAAGGAATTTGTCTTGGTGACAGAAGCCTCCAGTGCACAAACAATACAGCAACAAGAAAGAGGTAATTATAAAAAATAGAATAAAAATAAAAAGTGAATAGAAAATATAAGTATATATAGATATACACAATAGGAATATATATATATATATATATATATATATATATATATATATATATATATATATAATCAGTACTCTGCAAAAGTTTTAGGCACTTGTGAAAAACATTCCAAGTGAGGATTTCTTAAAAGAATAATGACATAAATAGTTTTCATTAATCAATTAATGTCATACAAATTCCAGTAAACAGAAAAGTGCTAAATCAATATTTGGTGTGAACATTTTTGATTTCAAAACTGCACCAATTCTCCTACTTGCATCTGGACACAGTTTTTCTTGGTTGTTTTTAGATAGGATTGTTCAACAGTCTTTTTTTGTATTTTTATTTAGGCTGTCTCAATTGCTTCTGTCTCTTCGTGTAATCCAAACTGACTCTTTGTTCAGTGGGGAGCTCTGTGAGGGCCATGCTATCTGTTGCAGGGCTCCCTGTTCTTCTATTCTATTTGCAAAATGAATGTTTGGGAGTATAAAATGTATATTTCCTATTGACACACTAAAGTAGCAGATATAATAACCATCTAAAAGCAAATGTTTTTGTGAAACATATTATCTGCCTAAGACTATATTTACAGTGCATCCGGAAAGTATTCACAGCGCGTCACTTTTTCCAAATTTTTTATGCTTTATATAGCATATATTATGCATTTAATATAGCCTTATAATGGATTAAATGAATTATTTTCCTCAAAATTCTACAAACATTACCCCATAATGACAACGTGAAACAAGTTTTTTTTTTTTTTTTTTAAATCTTTGCAAATTTATTAAAAATAAAAAAAGAAAACAATTGCATGTATATAAGTATTCACAGCCATGACACTCAAAATTGAGCTTAGGTGCATCCTGTTTCCACTGATCATCCTTGAGATGTTTCTACAACTTGATTGGAGTCCACCTGTGGTAAATTCAGTTGATTGGACATGATTTGGAAAGGCACACACCTGTCTATATAAGGTCCCACAGTTAACCGTGCATGTCAGAGCACAAACCAAACCATGAAGTCCAATCAATTGTCTGTAGACCTCCGAGACAGGATTGTATCAAGGCATAGATCTGGGGAAGGGTACAGAAAAATGTCTGCATCATTGAAGGTCCCAATGAGCACAGTAGCCTCCATAATCTGTAAATGGAAGAAGTTTGGATCCACCAGGACTCTTCCTAGAGCTGGCCTACCAGCCAAACTGAGCGATCGGGGGAGAAGGGCCTTAGTCAGGGAGGTGACCAAGAACCCGATGGTCACTCTGACAGAGCTCCAGCATTTCTCTGTGGAGAGAGGAGAACCTTCCTGAAGAATAATCATCTCTGCAGCACTCCACCATTCAGGCCTGTATGGTAGAGTGGCCAGACGGAAGCCACTCCTCAGTAAAAGGCACATGACAGCCCACCTGGAGCTTGCCAAAAGGCACCTGAAGGACTCTCATACCATGAGAAACAAAATTCTCTGGTCTGATGAAACAAAGATTGAATCTTTTGGCCTGAATGGCAAGTGTCATGTCTGGAAGAAACCAGGCACCGCTCATCACCTGGCCAATACCATCCCTACAGTAAAGCATGGTTGTGGCAGCATCATGCTGTGGGGATGTTTTTCAGTTGCAGGAACTGGGAGACTAGTCATGATCGAGGGAAAGATGAATGCAGCAATTTACAATTTACTTGATGAAAACCTGCTCCAGAGCGCTCTGGACCTCAGACTGGGGTGGAGGTTCATCTTCCAACAGGACAACGACCCTAAGCACACAGCCAAGATAACAAAGGAGTGGCTGCGGGACAACTCTGAATGTCCTTGAGTGGTCCAGCCAGAGCCCAGACTTGAACCCGATTGAACATCTCTGGAGAGATCTGAAAATGGCTGTGCACCATGCTCCCCATCAAACCTGATGGAGCTTGAGAGGTCCTGCAATGAAGAATGGGAGAAACTGCCCAAAAATAGGTGTACCAAGCTTGTAGCATCGCAATATACAACTACAAAAAATGAATATACAAATGCAAGTGAATGAACTGTCCTTTTGTAGTCTTCTGATTACGATTTCATAGCTGCACCAAACCAGGCAGTTACTGAAGTGCAGAGGCCAGACTCAATGACTGCTGAGTAGAACTGTAACCGCAGCGCCTGTGGCAGGTTGATCCATAGATGACTCATCGTCGTCTTTGATGAGGCCTATGACAGTAGTGTCATCTGCAAACTTCAGGAGTATATGTATAAGATGTATATTTATCGGCCAATTATTGACCAAATTAAAACCACCGGGAATAAACATGAAAAATCCTATATGAAAAAACAATGGTTTATTTATATTTAATTAGTAACACTCTTTTTGTATCTTTTATCTTGTACGTATCTTTCACTGTTACTCTCTCTAAAATATGGAAATAATTTTAATGTAAATTATTTATTGTTAGAACAGTGAAAAACTGTTTGTACCTCCTTTTTTAGCATTCTTATATAAAATAGTGATCTAATGACAAAATAAGATAAGTTGCAATATATCAGTATCATTATTGACCTTTAGTGTTTTGTACAAATCTGTATAGGTATCGGCCCAAAATTGGGATTATCTGGATTATTTTAGAAGTAGACCATACAAGTCTCTAGTAACTCTTTCAAAGTACCATACTTCTCAGTCTCTGTTCTACTTTTTGTTTGTGTTTTTAGGATGTGGGCTTTAAAGGGGAGATTGGATACCAGACATTTCTCTACAGCAATGAACCAGAGATTCGCTCTCTGTTCATATTTCTGGTTGAGAAGCTGCCCCGAGAGAGTGCAGAGGCCTCTGACCAGCCTGCAGGTACTTTTCACTTATGGTAATATGTCTGCTCCACATTCAGGCCAAGAATTATCCATTTTGTCAGGATGAGGATGTTTGACCGACATTTAAACCAACCAATCACAGTTAGGGGTGAGTAAATCTGAAATGGGTTGTAACTTTTTACAACAGAGCAGAATATACTGGTTGCAACAAAGTGTCTTGAAGTTCTTAAAAGATTCAATGCAATAAATCCAGCAATTAGTTCCTCTAAAAGGCTCATTGTAGCACCGTGGGGACTTGTAAACACAACTTTGTTTCCTGGCGGACTAAACAAGCAAACCCTGATTTGAACTGCCAATTACAGATAGCTCTTTTTTTTTTGTAAGCCATTTGCATCAGACAGTCTGTATGCATGCCATTGGAGGCTGAAACTAGCAGTTACTGAAAACAGTACAGTCCAGCCCACGGGTATATTAAATGATCAAGAGAAATCCCCAGGCCACAGGTAATGCACACCTGCAGAAACACCAGTTGACATGAATGGAACATACCTGAGTAACTGCCAGTCCACAGCATACACATTCATTCATAATCTTCCCTTCACACCCAAGTGGTGATGCAATAGCGGTTTGCTATGATTTGCCTGGTATTCATTTTGGTGTGACTCGAAAGTCTCAAAAATCTCTGTTGTAGATTCTTACAACACAAGAGATTAATTTATGGCACTGGCTTTGTAATAATGAAGTGTTGTTATTGTACGGTGTTCTCCATGCCAGGATCAGAGGTTAACTTGATTACTTACTTTTTTTTATTATGCCACCTTTTTTTAATAAAGAAACAGAAAAGCTGACTTTTTTCCATTCTTTAACAATGCAACATTTAACAACTTAATTACATATTCATGTTTATTGTGTTGGAAAGCATCCAAAATCTACTCCAGTTAATAGCCTTCTAGCTCAGACTTAGAAACAGTGCTGCATTTTTTTTAGACTGGTCAGACTCAATACATTGTAAACATTATATTATTATTTCTCAGAATTGTTTGTTTGGCTTTGTTTTATCACATGTTGCTCCTAAATTTATTATTAAATAAGACATCTACACTTGTCTCTCCTCTTCTCTCTCCTCTCTTAGGGAAGTCTGCACTGTTGCAGAAAGTAATTGCTGCTCAAATTAAAGCTCAGTTGTCAGTGCCTTGGCTCCCTCCATCCTGTAGACTCTCCCTTCACCATAAAACACAGGTGCTTCAACATGTCCACTCCTTAAAATATAGGGTTAAGTCTTAGATAACTCTGGATATTAAATAGATCCATATATTAACTACAGTGGTCCCAAAAAGGATTTGTGCACTTAAGTCACACTTCTAAATGTCTTAATGTCATTGCATTACATAATAAAATGTCAAAGCAAGTGGCATCTTCAAACAAATGATAGTGGAGCTTTTCTCAGATTGACCTTCATTTTCTGAGTAATTTTTGCAATGACTGTCATGTCAAGCTTTATTATAAGCTCTAGGGGCCATTTTTGGTGCAGCATTAACTTTTGTAAACATATAATCCAAATACATTAAAACATTCATTACATAAAATGACACTAACATCAAAACACAACAAGTTTAAAATCCTTACAGCAGTGGGGATAACGGAAGCTGGTCTCAAGGTGATTTGAAGTTCACACAGGTGTCAGGTGTAGGTCATCACATTAACTATGGATATGTTCCACTAATGCTTGACAACCACAAAGTGTCACAATACTTATTGTCTTCATTATCAAAACCTTCTATTGTTTGATAATTTCAAATGTAAAGGGTCATTTCAAACTTAAATGGTCATGAAACTAGATACAAATATGTTAACATCTAGAATTTTTTCTATGTTTTTCTGAGCATGATGTTAGACAGTGATTTCAAGCATTCATTTTAAGTTCAAGGGGAAAGTGGTTAAAGTAATAGTTCACACAAAAGTCATCATTTACTCACCACTGAACATAAACAAAGACATTTTAATTGAGATTTGATGTCTGTTTGTCCATACAATGCAAGTGAATGGTGACCATATTTTTAAGCTCCAAAAAGTTAATAAAGGAAGCATAAAGTGATAAGACTCCAGTGGTTTAATCCATGTTTTCTGAAGTGATCCAATAATTTTTGGGAGAAAGCAGACCAAAATATAACTCCTTTTTCACTATAAATCTTGACATTTGCAGTCACCTTGGTGATAATGATTTTAAGATGGATTACACTTCCTAGTATCATCAAGAGTTATGCATGTGTCAAGCATTAGGAAGTGTAATCAAGCTTGAAATCATGATCATGCCTAATGACCGCAATGGCAAGATTTATATTGGTCTATTTTTACCCAAAACTGATTGGATCACTTCAGAAGACATATATTCAATCACTAGAGTCTTAAGGATGACCTTTATGCTGCCTTTATGACATTTTTGAATGCTTGAGCTTGAAAATTTGTTCACCATTTACTTGCATTGTATGGATAATCAGACATCACATATCCATTAAAATATGTTCATTTTTGATTCACAGAAGAAAGTAAGTCATATGTACACCATGTATTAACTACTTATGACTTACGTAAATGATAAGAGAACTATCATATTTGGGTGAACTATTCCTTTCATTTAGGGATTTCAATTGCTATTTTGTTCTTTGTTTGAAGCCATTGTTGAGAAATGTGAATGTGACATAGATGTCTTAGATTTACAATAGATTTCAACACTTGTGCATCTTAGTTTTTTTTCTCGAAATGTTTCATGGCACGGGAGCATTCTCTGCCATCGGAGGTATTGGCTATGGAGGCCCAAACCTGCATAAATAATAAATGAATAAATGTAATAATAAATAAAGGAATAAATGTCTTGATAAAACAAATATAATTTGTTTTTAATTCAATTTATTCCTGAATTTATTATTGTATGACTTTATTCCTTTTATTATTTTCTATATATATTTTTAACTTTAATTTTATTCTTTTTAGCTTTTAATTATTTATTCATTTATTTTGCATATTTTTTTATTTGTGTTAATTAATTTTTTATATTTATTTATTCCCACATATTTATTTCCATATTTATATATTCCCATATTTATTTATTTATACATGTATTTATTTTTACTTTTCTGTGTGCAACATGGAAATGAGGGAGGCGGTCCTTGCGGAGCTCCAGTGCATCATTGGATGAGAGCTCGTACTTATCGGGAGCAGATGGACGTCCCACCTTAGCACACTTTGACTCGCACAGATTTTGAATATGCAGGGAAAAGTTTTGCAGAGCGTTTAACAATCCAGGATGTGCTACAACATTCATACCAGCATACAGCTCTCCTAAAACATCAATAAGCACCACTACTCTAAATGAAACATAGTTATTTGATGTGTGCTTATCGACTTCATTCGCAAGTTGTGCAACCCTCTAGATATATTTTAAGAGTCAGTTATAGATTTATTTATTTTTTTTTTATTGCAGATGTATACATACATAAACGATCAGGGAAATGAAGCATGGTTGTATCTTTTACAATGAACAATCATAACAGAAAACAATATTATGGATTTGCAGACATCAAAATATGAAGTTATATACACAGAAAAAAAGAAAAGGACAAGGTTAAATCATATCATTTATGAAACTTGCTCGTTTTGTTGAAGAAACAGCTCCCCATTTATTTTGTGATTGTAGTATAACCAATAAATCTTGGATTGACTTAAGCTCTTATGTTTTTAGCCCCACAAATCGCTATAGTTTACACGCGATATGGCTATGACCTAACATGAAAACAAGTCAAGGGTAATCGAGCACACGCTTCAATCTATAATAAGCCATTGGTAAACAGGACCCGCCCACATAATTATCATACAAGAGACAGAAATGTAAGAATAAATACAAAAATAAATAAATGTGGGAATATTTAAATATAGAAATAAATACATGTGGGAATAAATAAATATAAAAATAAATAAATTTAAAAAAACTAATGAAAGAATAAAATTTTTTGTAAAGAATAAAAATAAAAGAGAAAATAATAAATAAAAAGAGAAAATAATAAAGGAAAAAAGTCATACAAAAATAAATTCAGGAATAACTTTCATTAAAATTAATTATATTTGTTTTATCAAGACATTTATTCCTTTTATTTTCTTATTTTATTTATGTATTTTTTATTATATTTGCATGTTTTGTCCTCCATAATTGGCCACTCAGTTAAAGTTATTTAAAATGCAAAAGTGCATACACATACAATTTCAAGAGTACAAATGCGAACAACTTATCATTTTTATGTGCATTTAATCATAGATATAAAATTACCAATTTTAATTTGTATTGTAAGCTTACAAAACAGTGTAAATTTGTCCATTTTGTTGCATAAAAATTTACACTCACTGAGCACTTTATTAGGAAAACACTATGATCCAAATTGTGCCCAACGCTGCTTCTGCTGTTGTAGCCCATCCGCCTCAAGGTTTGACTTGTTGTGCATTCTGGGATGCTATTCTACTCCCTACAATTGTGCAGAGTGGTTATCTGTGTTTCCGTAGCCTTTCTGTCAGCTCAAACCAGTCTGGCCATTCTCCGTTGACCTCTCAACAACAAGATGTTTCTGTCTCACTCGATGTGTTTTGGCTCTAGACTCTAACTCTAGAGACTGGTAGAAACTTTTTTGTGTGAAAATCCCAGGAGATCAGCAGTTACAGAAATACTCAAACCACCCCATCTGACACCAACAATCATGGTGCTGTCGAAATCATTGAGATCAAATTTTTTTTCCCCCATTCTGATGGTTGTTGTGAATATTAACTGAAGATCCTGACCCATATCTGCATGATTTTATACATTGCACTGCTGCCACATGATTGGATGATTAGATAATCACGTGAATAAGTAGGTGTACAGGTGTTCCTAATAAAGTAAGTGTGTATTACAGTGTGCGTTTGTGTGGTACTCCATCAGAGTGAAATAAAACTGGCTAGATGAAAAAGACAGTTGATGTGTCCCCCCTTCACTCCACTACATACCATGCCCACTTTTTTCCACCATTTTCAAAACTCTGTTGAAAACCTACCTGTGCTGAAACAGGGGGTTTCATGACACCTTGAAGTGTCAAAATCCTTTTTTTGGGACCACTGTACTGTATTTTACACATAGCCATAGCTGAAACATGTTTTGGCATAAATAACATTTTCTGGTACTACGAAAAATATTTTCATTATATTTTTTAATGTAAACACGGATACAGTTGCAAGAGTTATTGAAAAATTTGCTAAGCTACCTAACTAAAAGACAAATGTGTTGTTTTCAGAGTACTGGCCCATCTCACATTTTCCATGCCCAGCCTCTGAGCCTCCCATACTCCGTAAAGGTATCTTCCATGAAACAGCCAAAAGGTATGTTCATTTACACCTACCTACCCGAACAAACCCCATTGAGTTTAGTGTGTTATGTGTAATACATTCCTACTTAATACATTCTTAGTTCCCACTTGCCCCTGAAGTGTGACTAACCCTTTGAGGAATTTGACAAATTCAAGACCAAATTCAGCTCTTATGTTGCAGTCAGCAAACATGACTATGTGTCCTTGATGTTTCTTTGTGAATTATCTCAGAGGTGCAAGAGTACTGGAGGAATTATTTGCTGCCTGTGACTGCTCAGCCTTCCCAGCATGCCTCCGTGCCAGCGTCCCTGCTGGAGAACCACATCTCTGAACTTAGTGCCGCACAGGAGTGGGAGAGTGAATGGAACAGCCAAGGCCTCCTGTCGAGACTTAAACCTGAGGTTAACATAATTCTCCCTTCAAATTTAAAGCTAAATTGTGTAATTTGTTTTCCATTTGTAAGTTTATTCTCCTTAAAATTGTAACATTGTGGTTAGGGCTGGGTACTGATATAGATTTCCCGGTTCAATTCCAATTGAAAAGCTTTTGATTCGATTTTGATTCTATATTGATTGATATGTGTATACAGTGCATCCGGAAAGTATTCACAGCGCTTAACTTTTTCCACATTTTGTTATATTAAAGCCTTATTCCAAAATTGATTAAACTCATAATTTTCCTAAAAATTCTACAAACAATACCCCATAATGACAACGTGAAAGAAGGTTGTTTGAAATCTTTGGAAATGTATTTCACATGTACATAAGTATTCACAGCCTTTGCTCAATACATTGTTGAAGCACCTTTGGCACCAATTACAGCCTCAAGTCTTTTTGAGTATGATGCTACACCTATTTTTGGGCAGTTTCTCCCATTCTTCTTTGCAGGACCTCTCAAGCTCCATCAGGTTTGAGGAAAATAATGAATTTAATTAATTTTGGAATAAGGCTGTAACATAACAAAATGTGGAAAAAGTGAAGCGCCGTGAATACTTGCCAGATGCTTGGTCACATTTTGAAAAAGTCCATGTTTTCAAACAATAAATAATATATAATAATTCATATGTTTTTGTACGTTGTTTAATTGCATAATTTGTATGATTTAAAGTATTTAAATTGATTTGTTGAACACATGCTAACGGCAATACTTTCAAAACCGGCATTTCTGTAAATGAGCACAAATTCATGAGTGATGACCCAAATGGCTTTATCTCATCTGTGCCATGCATGATTAGAACTATGTTTATTTTTTGTTTTTGATCATCAACTGATTTTAGGAAATAGAAAGGTTATTAAAAGGGAAATTATTCAATGACAAATTAAATGAAACTTCACCCACATCTCCCTACCCTTTAGCTTTATTATTTTTAGCTGTTTTTCTTAAATGTTTCCTTTTGCAAATGGCAAAATGGGCGCAAGCCATTCTTTCATGTTTGTTGAAAGAGGAGAGCAAGATTTGGGTAGCAGGAGACAAAAATAATTAGAAGATAAAAATAAACAATCACATCTCCCTACCCACTATCTTTATTATTTTCAGCTGTTTTTATAATTTTTTCCTTGGCAAAGTAGCGCAAATGCATGTAAAAACAATGCGAGTCCTTCTTTCATGTTTGTTAAATAAGGAGAGCAAAGTAGTTGGTAGCAGGAGACAAAAATAATATGAAAATAATTTAAAACCTCACCCACATCTACTGACTCGCTCATTTTATTATTATCAGCTGTTTTTTTTTTTTTTTTTCCTTTGCAAATGGTGCAAATACACTTGAAAAACAGACGAGACATGCTTTCATGTTTCTTGACATGTTACCAAGAATACACTGCGCAAGTTTGTAATTGAATTTCGGTATCTTAATGTTAAGATGCATTTTAAGAGATCCTTTTGAAACAGGACGACGCTTAAGGCAGCTATAACGGCTGGTTTTTCACCTCTAATGTGCAGATTTAAAAGAAAGCATGCATGCGATTTGAAAACTTTAAAAAGCAGATGCATGAACATGCACAGTAGGGACACGGTTAGATGCACATTAGAGAAACTATGCACTTTTTGTGCTTTTATCATTTAGTAAAACACAAATGTAATTATTGATGCATGTCCTCATGAAATCAGAGACTCCCTCCTCAAACTCAAGTGGTCAAAAGCTTGTACATTTGTAATCGGATCACCCAAAATGCATCTTAATACCAGTGTACACATGGCCTCTGTCGAATGGTCATGTAGTTGATACACTACAGTCCTATAGTGTTTGCACCAGCAAAACAAAAATCAGGACTGAGTGTCGCAGGGCACCGACTTAAGTCGTGTAGTGTATGCTTTGTTTAATCTCACAGCGCAACATTTTAAGAGAATTTGAAGTGACTCCAGCCGGGTTTCCTAAGCAACCAAATTTTCCCGGTTGCTAGGGAGGGTAGAGTCACATGGGGTAACCTTCTTGAGGTTGCAATTAGTGGTTCTCGCTCTCAATGTGGCGCATGGTGAGTTGTGCGTGGATCGTGGAGAGTAGCATGAGCCTTCATGTGGAGTCTCCGCGGTGTAATGCACAACGAGCCAAGTGATAAGATCAACTGAGGCAGCTGAGACTTGTCCTCTGCCACCCGGATCGAGGTGAGTAACTGTGCCACCACTAGGACCTACTAAGTAGTGGGAAATGGGCATTCCAAATTGGGAGAAAAAAAAGAGAGGAATTTGAAAAGATCGTTATTGGGGTTTAATAATTGATATTGAGATCAGCATTGGAAAATCTATATTTTTATCCACTCCTAATTGTGGCTCTGTGGTGCTTTCAACATTGCTGTAATAAGTTGAGCATCCTGAGGAGCCCAACACTGCAAGATTGGCTCAATCAATTGTGTGATTTTGGGGTGGGACTATCTGTTTGACCAAAGACATTTAGAGTGTTCAGAAAACCCGTTTGAATATGTTCCTTACTTTAGTAATTCCATTTTGTGATGCTAGTGGCACCACAAATCTAAATTGAGCTGTCAAACTTAATTCACATTAAGTTCTATTTTGGCTTGAATTTACTCAATCATCTTAGTGATGTCTATTTAACATGTCCTGTAGGTTTCCTTTCTTGATGTAATAATAACACTAGTCTGTAAATATTTTGGCTGAGCCTTGCTTACTTGAATACATTTCTGGGATAAAAGCATGTATCAACATGAGGATGGAATAGAGAGGTGTCTTTCACACTCGTGTGACATTCAGCATGCACGTGTTTTGTGACTGCACTGCTGACCTCTCACATCTCAGTTTCACATTCTCACCTCATGTGCCCACCAATTTTCACACTGGCCTTATTGTCTGACCCCTAGACATTTTCCAAGGGTCTGGCACTTATTTGTAAATCAAAAGGAGGACTGTATCTGTTTGTTTTTTATTTTATCCCCATTTCTTTTCCACTTTTTTAAGAAAAGTGGTTTGAATGTATGAAAGTAATATTCAGCTAAAGAAACATTATTATTTTTACAAGGATTGGTGATTTAAAACATGTTCTCGACTTTTGCCCTGAAGATAGATATTGATTTATTTCATAAGTTTGATTACTTGTTATAAGTTTGTTTAACACACTTTTGTTATCTTGTGTCTTTAGGAGTACCGGTCGAGGAAAAAGGCTCGACTGCAGAAGCGGATCGAGGAGCAGCTGAGAGCGGCGGCTCTGCCGCGACCCGACACGCATGCAGCCACACGCTTGACCTCTGACCTAGCTGAGCTGCTGATGTCATTCAGTGGTGCTTCCACTGGAGGAGATGTGCTGACTAAAGGCACACGCTTTACCCATACAGAGAAATTCACCTTTACACAGGTACCTGTCAGCATACAGTGGTTCTCAAACTATGGTACACCAGGGTTCTCATATGTACCTGGAAGTCCTGGAAATATCAGGAAGTTTTGAAATTGTGTTTTACAGGCTGGAAAAAGTCATTAACTTAATTCACACTGGGCTCTGATCCTGGGATATCAATGCCGGGGAGCCTTCTGTTTGAACGCAAGCAGGTGCCGGTATGCCCGAAAATTTTATCCCAGGATCAAACCCCAATAGCATTGCTGGGATCAATGTCTGTGAACAAAAGCAGAGGCAATACCGTGAAGGATGTGTGTTGTAGTGATGACATATTTATAATGCAAAGGAGTAAGTTTGTGTGCAGAATAGAGATTCAACAGTTTCATATGTACCGTGGTTTAAAAAACATTCGGCTGTCATAAATCATTGCCATTTTCTTTTTTTCATTCATGGCACTGTGTGATTTTTGTATTTATTTTAATTCCCTTTTCTCCCCGATTTGGCATGCCCAATTCCCATTACTTACTAGGTCCTCGTGGTAGCGCAGATACTCGCCTCAATCTGGGTAGTGGAGGACAAGTCTCAGTTGCCTCTGCTTCTGAGACCGTCAATCCATGCATCTTATCACATGGCTCGTTGTGCATGACCCTACGGAGACTCCCAGCATGTGGAAGCTCATGCTATTCTCCACGATCCACGCATAACTTACCGTGTGCCCCATTAAGAGCAAGAAACCCTAATCGCAACCACGAGGAGGTTACCCCTTGTGACTCTACCCTCCCTAGCAACCGGGCCAATTTGGTCACTTAGGAGACCTGGCAGGAGTCACTCAGCATGCCCTGGAATCGAACTTGCGATGCCAGGGGTGGTAGTAAGCATCAAACCTCACTGAGCTACCCAGACACCCCGATATTTTATTTGAATTTTTTAATTTTTCTGTATTTAAAAAAAAAAATATATATATATATATATTACACACACAAGTAAAGAAATGAATGTTTCCATTGTAAAACTACATTTAAAGCTTCAACCTGACCTGATAAATTTAAATTAATTTTTCATTCACAGCGCAACAGGCCGAATGTCCAATCCTTGTTTTCCCCTCATATATGGTGCATTTGAAGTCCGTGCTGTAGGAATATTTTTTTGTATTTAAAAATATTTGGTTTACCCAGTTTGTAAATAGTGACGAAATTAAAATTGCTGTGTCATGCAGGGTACACTTCAAACCTGAAGTATAGGGGAGAGCTGTGGCTTTGTTGTGTATTCATTGTCATGTGTCAAAATTACTGCTATATTATACATGATAAAGTTAATAAATTGACAATATTTTAGTTTATTTATTTTAATTTGGTCAGATACGGGGGTTTTTACACTGTAATATGGTCATGTTACAATATGCCCCGCAGCTGTTACAACGTGCCCCGTGGGGCAAGTCGTAACATTTCACTTTCCTTTTTTCCAGGCAGACGGGGAAAAAGTACTTGCTGTATTCATAAAACAGGACCACATATTTGTACCTGACATGTGTAAAATTTATGTGAAAAAATAATACTTTGAGCCCAAGTGTATTTACACAAATTTAGAAAACCAAAAAGTGTTAGTTTATGCCCCGCTCGACCCTACAAACTCCATGAACATCATTCCAAGGAATTTGCAAAGATGAAAAGCTGTAGTGAAAATATGGTGGGTAGGCTAAAGATCCCCTTACATAAGAAACACAAACAGATACACTTTTACTAGTTTTGAAATGACTCAATAGCTATTTAGGTGACTAGCTCGCCACAGCGCTTGCAACATTACGACAGGCCAACTGTTTGCAACCTTTATTTTCTTAACCCTATGAAGGGCAAGAACATAAAGATACTAAAATTAATTTATTTCTATTTTCCAAGACATTAGGTTCCCAATGATACATTTCAGTTTTTTTCCAAAAATAGCTTTTATTTTTAATTTTACAGCTTGTAGAAAACATGATCAAAAAGATGACATTTTCCTCGATGCTTCTCAATGTTTAATCTCAGTGCAACAGTGAGCATTAGTATGTTTCTAATACGTTTAATTTGTAATTTTAAAAAGTGCTTAAGGCATACAGAAAAAAATGGCAATGCTAGAAAAAATAGAAGAAAAAAACAAAAACGGCAAATTAATAATCATTATTGATTGTAATAAAAACAGTATAGTTTTACCTTGTCGGTGTAAGCTAGTAAGGTAGGCCCATTGAGAATAAAAATAAATTACAAAAGAAATTACTGAATTGAATGCACAACTTTAACTGTTGCAGCCAGGGCAGTATCATTGAAAATTATATGTTGTTTTTTTAATATAATTTTTCTATTATTTAATATTAATAATATTGCAATGCACCTTAATTCCATTTTTTTTTTTTTTGGTTTTTTGACTATCAATTTCACTTTCAATCTTTATTGTCCTTGGGAGGCATTTCAGTTGATAGACAGCAGCCAATAACACAAAAACAATTAAAATCGAACAAAACAAAAATTATCCTATGAGCTATTTATAAAAGTAGGCCTGACTGCAATTTTATAAAATCAATAAATCTCATACAGGGACCAGGGAGATATCCCCCATCTGCGCAGATGCATAAATGAACTGTCAGTTTAGTTTTACCATATGCTATTCATTTGTTTACAAGAATATGAAAGAGCGGGCTTTTCAAAAGAAAAGATGCAGTCATCAATAAACTCAAGATGCTGTACATTAGCTGTCACATCATGTCACTTTGTTCTTTACAATTGTCCCGGGATGTGTGTGGATGCGAGCACAGAATACAAGAAAGCACTTGCAGAGTGAATTAACAAATTTACTTAGAATATTACTACTACTACTACTACTACTAATAATAATAATAATAAATAATAAATCAATAATAATTATCTTTTTCTATTTAAGAAATTACTCAAATCTGTTATGCTCTGTTGTACTGCACTTGATTTGAAAAAAATAACTCTAATATTACATAAAAGCTCTTAATAAAAGCTCTTCATACAATATTATGTTGGAAATAACATTTTCATTTGTTAAATGTTTTAATAAATTTTTTAGTCCCCATTTTGATGAAAAAATTGAAATAAACTTTAATAAAGGATTCAGAAACAATAAAACAAAAACAAAAAAACTGGTATTAGTATCAGCGAGTATCATATTTGTACTCGTTCTCCAAAAACAGTTCTAGGAACTTCCCTAGTCATGGAAATGGAATAAAGTCTTAAAAGTCACAAAATTGTCTTTAGTAAATATAAATTTTTGTAGTATGCTCAAAGATATGTCATCAGCTAGACATTGCTCTTGTATAGAGTAAAATTTGCTTGCAATCCATAGTGATGTCTGATTTTTGAGCGAATCATACTTTTGAGTCAATTCAAACCAATTCATAAATCTGACTAAACGATTAATTAGTGAATCAAATTAGCAAATCAGTATGAATCTAAATTATTTGTAAAAATAATAATTTCTTCACAAATGACTGTAAAGGTTATGGAAATTCTTTGGTCAAAAGGTGTGGGAACTAAAAAGTCAAGGAAATTAGAACATTACCAAAATGTCATGGGAAATAAATGTTTGTCCTGGTTTTGTGTAACCGACTGGGTTACTAACAAGGTTTTCAAGGGATACAATCATGGAATAAAAATATCTCAGTCATAAGTGGGTACATATAACAATTTCCACTTACTTGTCATCGTCTCTAGAATGGATAAGTATTCATATCACAAATATTATTTCGCCCAGAAATGGATGGTGTGTGTGTGTGTGTGTGTGTGTGTGTGTGTGTGTGTGTGTGTGTGTGTGTGTGTGTGTGTGTTTGATTATGAGGTTTGATGAACACTATTCTTGGAAACATTTATTTTATCATAACTATAAACAAAAAACATGTTTGACTCTTATCCAGTTAATTTAATCTTGGAATCTGTAAAAGTAAATCTTCAGATGGGCTGTTTAGATTCTGAACTGTAATACTATTTAAAAGCAAAGTGTTAAAGTGCTTGTTTTTGTTTTTAGGAACCTGAGAAAGCAGCCCAGCAGATGGCAGCAGCAGCAAGTGCACTTCCCAGCTCTCACCAATCAGAGGAGGACCTAAAAGCCCTGCAGGAAGCTGAACTTTCTACTCTGCAGCAACAGTTGCAGCAACTGTCAATCCAAATGGAAGAAGTTGGTGGAGACATCAGAGAGATCACTGTGTCGATCCAGCAAGTAACTGAAAATCAGATGCCTGAATAGTTATATTTTATTGTTGTCAAGGTTATCGATTCATGGCCCTGTTTACAACTGGTATTTAGATCTGTCTCTGATGATACGATTACAATTAGTCAAGCGAGACATACAGTAGGTGTTTATATCTGGTTGTGATATGTGTCTCCTATGTTCAAAATGCTGTATAATGATAAAAAAAAAAGAAAACACAAAAAGCTGGCTCCCAATTATAATTTAATTTAATCAAAACACAAACGTGATGTTTCAAGCCAAATTCTTTCTTATTTTAGTGAAGTTTCTATATTTTATTCTGCATTTGGATATCAGGCATACTAAAGAAGTTCCACAAATTCTTGTGCTTGTATATGTTTGGGCTTTTTCATATGTTCCGACCTAAGGGTTATTTTCTGCACATACTGACATTTTTTTTTATTGCAGTGGTTGGTTGACAAGTGAGTAGTTGGGCCTTTGCATTTGATGCCTCAGGACAAATTAGTGTGTACACTAATAATGCAATGAGGTCACATGCATTTTTGACAACTTCCAAATGTGGTTTGATTGATCCAATTTCAAACCGCATCTTAAAACCAGGTGTACATAGGGCTAGTGATTCATCATTCATAATGTGGTGAAATATTTAAAAACTCACATCCCTCAATGAACTGAAGAGTAAATGATGCGATTCTTTAAAATCTTTTAAAAAGTTTTTTTTTATAACTGATAGGCCACATTTCACTGTGTGTTTACATTTGCAGGTGTCAGATGAGCTAAAACACAGTGAGGTGAGTAATGCAGAGAAGGAGAACTCGGTCAAAATGAAGAGACAGACGATTGACCTTTTACCTGACGCTGAAAACAATCTGCTCAAGTTACAGGTACACAAGTCACACCACGTACACACCCGAGTCACCCCCCCACACCCACTTCTGCCATAAACCGTATGTGAATGGCATTATTACACATTTAATATCAAGATATAAAAAAATAAATTATAATAATGCAAGGAAAGAATAAGCTTGCACACTGTCCATTTTACAGATAATGTACAGTGTTAAATTGTATTCTTTTTCTGCATTTGATTTTTGGAGCTTACATAATTAATTAATGTGTATACATTTACCAGTGTTTGGTGTGGACATCTCAGTTGTTTTTTATTAAAACGTTAAGATATATAGAAGTCATTGCAAAAAAAGAACAGGAATAGTAGTACAAAATACCAAAGATAAACAAGTTACAATACAAACGTTTTGCTAAAGACTACCTCAGCATATCGAATAAAACATTAAGAAGACTACTGAAGTCTCTAACTCTGACTAATGACATGTTTTTGTCTTTCGGCACTGTGTTTTAGAGTCTGGTAGAGGCCAGCTCTAAGCGAGTTGTTCATTTGGCCTCTCAGTGGGAGAAGCACAGAGTTCCGTTGATTGATGAGCAGCGCAGACTGAAAGAACTGTGCAGCAACAGAGAGGTACATTGTTTTACACTAATGCCCTATACAACCATGTAGCAACTGTCAACATCTCATGAAAATGCCTGCCTAAGCCATAGAGCTATTACTTGAATCATTTCAATCATTAAACACCTTGTTTATTAATAGACTAACAGATTTACTTTTCCTACAGTTTAATGTTAAATACATTTTAAAATTAGAAAAATTAATTTTGACTTGTCTGTGTTTATAACAATATTACTGAAGAAGTTTTATGAAGTCTTGTTCATGTATATGTATGGGCTTTTTCAAATTTTCATCAGCTGTTTATTTTAGTTTGAAGCTGCACGTACCAGCAAAACACAATTGTCTTTTAACAGTGGTTGATTGATAGATGAGTAGGCGGTTATTTGCTGTCCGTGTCCAGGATGCCCCAGGGCAGATTAGTTGTAGTTTATACAACAAATGCGATAAGATCACATACATTTTTGACAACAGCCCTGTTTATACCTGATATTAAGATGCATTTTGGGCGATCACAAGTGGACAAGCGACACTGTTTAAATTTGGTCAATATTCATGGGGAATGTATTTAACTTTATGACAAATGACCAAATCTCAGCCATGTAACTCTATGTGGTGCAAGCTGAAAGATTCTTTGACTTGTTATCTGTTAGCCAATCGGTTCGCTCAAGTGTGATATGTTAAGCCAATCGGCCTGCATGGCCAAGCTGTATGGTTCTCTGACTAGTTATCGGGTAGCCAATCATCTTGCGTCTCTCTCATTGTATTTTATTTAAATGGCTCAATTTTGCCGTTAAGCTGGAGCACACTTACGTTTTTCTCCGAATTCCACCTCCAACCCAGTACCACATGCCTAGATCTGCTACACAGGATTGTTTTTTTTGTCTATTTGAGTAGCAGCATGTCTTGCGTTTTGTTTCATTGTGCAGCAGCAGCAGCATGTCCACATGCTAGCTCAGTATGTATGTGTTTTTCTAGCAGCAGCAGCACCGTAGCAGATTTAGTCTGCCAAGACCAATATCTGAACTGAACTTACATAAATGATTACATCAATGTATTACTGTATGATAATGAAGTAATAAAGACAAAAAAAGGAAAAGATTTTAAAGTGCTAAAAGCCGGCACTAGATTTATTTCAGAATTCTCATTTATTTTCGTGAAGTACCTGTTTTAACTGAGCTTCTGATTTGTGTGCTTATCTGTGTCACTGCATGTGGATATCAGGCACACTGAAGAAGTTCTGTGAAGTCTTGTGCATTATTTGTTTTTTTAATTATTAAAAAAATATTTTTATCACAGTGGTTGATTTACAGGTAAGTGGGCAGTGATTCACTGCTGTTCAAACACATTCCAATGAATTAGAATTTACACCTTGAGTCCAATGTGGTCACATGCATTTTGGACCACCTCCGAATGTGGTTGATGTTGGCAGATCTCAACTTTTGAACCCTGTTTACACCTGTTTTTATTGTCGTCCTGTTGCAAACAGACAGCCTAAAACGCCTCTTAATACCAGGTGTAAATGTAGATGCAACATTGGCTGCTTTTCCACCATCGGGCCGAACGGTTCCAAGCATGGCATGATTTCAAACTGTCCTCTGTGCGGATTTCTCAGCATGGTAACCTTGTTTTACCATGCTGGCTTTAGTACACGCCGTCACATGGTTGTCATTTTGCCAATGCTAAGATAACTCGTTTGTTTTTTAGGAAGTTGCCAATGTTTGCTATGGTGAGGTTACTAAAAATTAATAAAATTTATGTTTGATTCATCTTTATGATTTTATGATGATGGTTTAGCTATTATAGTCTGATATTTTTCTATATGCCTTTTTAGTCAAATATATGATTATGTTACTTGTATAATATTTGCCAATTAATGTCCTTTTTAGCTAGTCTGGGGACTTTTACCATTCTGTGTGTTCATGTACGGTGGCATGCACAACCCCTCAACAAATGATGGTAAACCACTCTCCTATTTCTCTTTGCTTTTCTTGTTTTGCGACATCGGACATGTCTTTCCTGTGCTTTAGCAGAGTAAAAACCAAAGGGAAAAGCAGCCCATTAAACTGGAATATGCAAACATCCTCCATAACACACTTGCTCCAATGTTTACCTCTCATGTCATCACCAACTGTCGTATTTGTTATGCACATTTAAGCATCACAGTGGAAAAAGAAACTAACTGTGACAACTGACATGGAATGGCATGGTTTCGCAATGACAACCGTTTGGCCCAATAGTGGAAAAGGGGCTAATGATAATAAAAATGTTCGCATAAAAACTGTTAAGACCCCAATATACTTCCAGAGAATACTACTTCTTAATTTTTCGTTTGGGAGTAAAAATAATTTTGTAACAGCCGAGCAATGGTATACTGTTTGTGAACATTCATACACCCGCCACACCGCTGTGGGAGGCGTTAATAAGTACATTTACATATGAGGACACTCAGTAAAACCTTAATTAATGTGACATTAAAATGTGACATTAAAATGTGTAATCAGTTACTTTTTGCCTCATTCTATGAGGAGAATTCACATAAGGTCAGTAAAAGAACCTAACCACTCAATGATGATTTAAAGTAATATACTATGTGCAGTAGATAATGTTTAATTAGTCTTGTTTACATTCTGAATTCATAGAGCTATTGAGCTTACATGCTATAACACTCTGTTATTGTAATACTACTGTAAAGATGGGTGTAAATGCGTGTTAATGGGCAGAATACAGACAAATGAATGATGATTAGATAGGCATATCTTATGGGCAGATGTGGTAATGACTTTCAATGCATATGGCATGAGTGAATGGGCACTTAAGAGTATTCCTGTAGATTTGATTCCTTTTGTAGACTAATAAAAAAAGATTGAATTGCATGGTCTTGGAAAATGTCTCTACGTGAACGATTGTACAGATGTAGGTAAATTTTCACCAGCTCGCTAATAACTCCACACCATTGTGTTCGTGTTGACTGATCTTTACTGACTGAACAATGTAAATGGAAAAATCTGTCAGCCTCAAAGTAGGTGGAGCTTCAGGTCACACCTACTGATGACTTGGACCAATGGCAGTAATAAAGTTTTTAGCAGCCATTTTCCTAAAAGTTCACCCTAGTGAGCTGTTACGAACCACCAAACACATCATCTTTTTTGCCAGATTTTGTTCTACAGGACGTCACATCTGTTCGTTCATCGATTTTAAATGAAGTATCAGGGCCTTTATGCAGAATAAATAAATAAGTCCTTTATTAAGGAAGTGTTTGATGTAAAAAATCATTCAACTGGATGGTTCAATCTGGTTTAGACAGACATGCTCATGAGACTCTGACATTAGCAGTCTTCACAAGGCTGTGTAGGTTGTTAGTGCATTATAGTAGATGAGATTGTGACTTCAGTACATTTACTTTAAATTATGAGTTTGGATGCATTTATGTGCATTCAGGATGTGACCAGTTATGCAAAAATTCACTTTCAGTTTGAGTCCTCCAGAAAGCTGTCAGAGATCAAAGACCTACATGACAAAATCAGACAGTCTGCTGAGGAGGCCAAAAAGAAGGAAAGTCTCTACAAGCAGCTGGTACGGATCTTGTGTCCCCTCTCCCTTCTACCTTTCAATTACTGAAGGATGCATTAACCATTTAAAGGCATTGAAGAGCTGAAGCTTGTCTGATGATTATTTAAAGAGTTGTTTGTGTACTCCCTTCCTGTGTTTCCACAGCTAGCAGAGTATGAAACACTGTCTAAAGATGTGGGTCGCTCAGCCTACACTATGAGGATCTTGGAGATTGTAGGAAACATAAAGAAACAGAAGGAGGAAATCACTAAGGTCTTTGTTGGAGTTCATCCTTTATCTAGTCCTACTTCATCTGAGGTCTTGACCTCTGTCCCCACGCATTAGCTTTGTGTTTGAAGTTGGCGAGTCTTCAGTAGCCTTTTGACTTCTGACCCTATTACTCTGCCCCCCAACCTGCAGATTTTGTCTGACACAAAGGAGTTGCAGAAAGAGATCAATGGCCTGACTGGAAAACTGGACAGAACATTTGCTGTCACAGATGAGCTGGTGTTTAAGGTCAGTCTTGGATTGTAAAGGAAAAAAGTGTAGTGTTTTTTTTATTTAACAATAAGGGTGTCCTTAAAAAGTTGTCCTGAACTGAATCTGAACTCTTTTTAAACTGCAGGATGCAAAGAAAGATGAATCTGTCCGCAAGTCTTACAAGTACTTGGCTGCCTTACATGAGGTATGAGTGTACATATCAAGATAAAAGATGATCAGCAAATATGTGATTAAAGAGATATTTATGTTTCTGCACTTGATTTAAAAAAAAATGGCAATATCATTCTTCCATGAATGACGTATACTGTAATCCTGAAATGCACGTACTGTGTTCTGAATCATCATATTGTTGTCACATGTGAACTGCTATGGATGGAATGTTTATATATATGATGTGATTAGAACAACATTGTGCTCCTGCTCAGGCCATTAGCAGTGCTTTTGTTCATCCTTATAACTATGTTATTGAATTTTTAGTTAATGTCCTTGTTGGCTGTAACAGGATTCTGGCTATTTATTGTTTTAATCTTGTTAACATTTTTGTTGTTTCAGAATTGCACTCAGCTGATTCAGACCATTGAGGACACAGGAACCATCATGAGAGAAATCCGTGATCTTGAAGAGCAGGTGTGAAAACTCAAAAATACTAATTTTTACATGTATCAGGGTTCCCATGGCCATGAAAAAAACAAGAAATGTCTGGATTTGTGAGTTGATTATTTTTTTGTAGTGAATTGGTCTGAATGTTCATTTGCTGATCAGTCTGAATCAAAATGATTATTACATATTTTAAGTTAATTAGACATCATCATATTATTGTCACCTTCATCTTGCTCACAGGATTTCTATTCACATTTTACAATAATATTTAGTCAAACTAAACAATGATCACTGTAAGACACACACACATACATATATATATATATATATATATATATATATATATATATATATATATATATATATATGTTTAATTTATTTATTTTTAAAGCATGATTTCCTGTAAAGCTGCTTTGAAACTATGTGTGTTGTGAAAGGAGCCATACAAATATAAAATGACTTGACTTGTCACTTTTCTAATGTGTAAACAGTTTTGTGTTTGTTTTCTGTAGATAGATACTGAGAATGGAAAAAGGACAGTTAATAATCTAGAGAAGATCCTGGAAGACTATAAGGCTATTCGTCAGGAGAACTCTGTCCTCGCTGCAAAGATCCGGGAAGGCTGATTCGTTGCTCCGTCCACAATTCCTCGTACTGCAGAGTAAAAACCTGGCCTGTTGAAACGAGTGCTGCTGTGAGAGACCTCAGTCTTGCTACCGTCTGCATCAGCCCTCCATTAGTTTATAAAAAATAATCCTCATCACATCAGTTACTTTAAGCTTTTACTGAGGGTTTGAACACGACTGTTTTTTGCATCAAAATGACGCAAATTTGAAGAATTGTTAAAAGCTAATTCTGATCATCCTGATGAGATTCATTTTTTAAAACAAAAGCTTTGAGAGGAACTTTTACCAATGCATTGTCTTGTTTAGACAACATCTTTGTAGTACAGTGATAACCATATAATATATATGAAAGTGTCCATTAAGAACAACTTCTGATTGTTTTTAAGTGTGAGAGTTCATCTGCTCATGAAAATGATAAAATATTCAGGTTTGATTGAGTTTGGAGAATATTGGGCTGATAACATGCGATAAGTTTAATTTTGGGTTGAAACACTCAAAGCAGCTTGCTTGTTTCATATTAAAGCATACATTTGATAATGCATCTGTTTGTTTAGACCTGATGGATCCATAAATTTGTTTAAAATCTCAGTACTGAAAGTATTTTGTCATTATCTCTGTGATTAGAAAAGTACTTTTCAGGTTCACAGTAGGAAATGTCTGTAAACAGTTTAGCTGACTAACACTGATTGTTCCAGTTTGTTTGTTTTTGGAATGGTTACAATTAGCAGTATTAGGTAAATTACTTAAAAATAATACTCTCCTACAAATGACCAATTAATAATCTAAAATTATAATCAGATTACTTTACTAATTATTTCATCGAAAAATTTATCACATTACTGATTACTTTTAAGTTACTTTCTAAAACACTTCTGCTCAACAAATTCAAAATAATGTCTATATTTTGTCCTCTGCACCTCACATTTCTCCTTTACAATGATTTATTGCAGGCCATAATTAATGTACTATTTAAGCAATATCACACGAGCAAGAGTGCGATATGACCCTTCATCAGCACTGCTGGGATTCCGCCGCAAGTAATTACAGCAGTGCTGATGTAGGGCCATATAGCACGAGTGCGAGTGTGCATGGAGCATTTGTGCATGGAACTACTTTATTACGGGACGAATCAGAATCTGCCGTTGCTGGTTCAAAACAAATGATGCGTCCAAGCATCCATTAGTAATTCAAAATGTTCACTTTAGAAATAGTATCAAGGCTTGTGCTGTTTCTAACAAGTCATTGGATAAACAAGGATAGACGGATGGATGTGTATGTGTGTGAGAGAGAGATGGAGCGTGTGCATCACCTTTTGCCACACCCAGAGATGCTTACAGCTTTCTGAAGGTCAGCTTTCTCAGTGGAATATAGACGTCCAAGCAATTTTAAACAGTATGTATCCAATGTGGAAACTTGCAGAGCTCTGTTCTATGTAAACCATGACTAACGGATTCACTTTACGTCACCAACTGGCTCATATTACACACAAAAATGATCTTTTGCCACCACCTGCTGGCTAACATGTAATTTCAAAAATAAAGACGGTAACTCCTAACACATAATATATATTATGCAATGTGCTTACACTTTAGTTTAGAACAGCACGAACACAAGCGGAGTGATACACACAGTGAAGAGTCTGAGTGCTGATGCTGTCACACCATCGGTCTCCTCCAATCAGATTCGAGGACCGGAACTAACTGGTATATGTGTGTGTGTGTGTATATATATATATATATATATATATATATATACATTAGAAACAAGTTTAACCCTATGATGTATTTAAAAGTAATGAAATTAATAATTGAAAGTCAGTAACTGAAATCTGATTACAATAAATTAAAATTAATATATGACACGTAATTATATTACAAGAATTAAGTATTTTGTAATTGGATTAAACTAAATGCTGGATTTTAGACAATATGCTGAAGAATGGTTTACATCTGCTCCGGTTTGAACATTATGTTCTGATGTTGCACCATTTTACCACAAGTGGGTACTAGTTTCCAGTTTTTTTTTTTTTTTTTTTCAGAAATTGGTTGTTTTAAAATGGTTTAATCCCCACTAAAATCAATCTGCGACGAAACCTTTACATTTGTCACACCCTATGCACTCCAATTCAAATGAATGTTGGCCAATACATGCATAAAGCAGCAAGCAACCCCGTGATCAAACATTAAAAGCCAAGAAACTTCCAGATCTATGCTCTGTTGTACATGTTATGTCCTTAACACGAATGAAGGCACGTCATTTATGGGTTAGCCTAGTTTTGACAACTTGTCAATCAGTCAAATGTGCTTAATACGTGACTTTTCTTTCCTACAGACAGTTCATAAATCGACTAGCTGAAAAATGTGTCCACATTCCGGAAGCGCCTAATAAATAAAATCTATTTTACTTATCTGTCATGTTAACAGTGATAACAGTTTATTACTGCGCTAAATCGCAGTCATTGCTATATATACAGTTTGACGTAGCTACTGTATGTCTAACAGCTCATCTTGCTGCTCGCGCTCCTACAACCCACATGCGCGTAATTCCGTAGAGTGCGACAATGTAAAGATACTAAATAAAACCTTATGTTTTGAAGGATAACGTACATCTTATACATACATGCCTATGTCTCCAGAAACAAGAACTATAGTCACGTAGCACATGTAGGCAGTTGCCAGGACGTCTGACAAATCATACAGCATGAAATATTGCAAAATGTTCAATAAGGATTGGTTGGACTGGCATGTAAACATGTTTTCCCCCTCCACAAACCCCCTAGACAAGCTACAGAGCAACTCGAGTGTTTTATTGGTCTAACTTACCGTCAATTATTCCAAGCCTTTCATTTGATTGGCTTACACAAAACCCTGCACCACCCCTGTGACGCCATCTTCAAAGCAATATCTGTTGCTACAGACAGACGGGACTTTATTTAACACGAGGGGCGAGTACGAATGAAAGGGGTAAACAACTTAAACTGAGGGATTTACATTTGTATAAAGAACTAATATAGTGTAAGCATGGCTAGCAAAAGATTAGGCAATCTGAGCCATGCAGTGTGGCAAAGAAGCTCTAGTTGCAGAGTTGCGCTTTGTGCAGGATTTAATATCCCTGCCTGTGCATGTGGAGGCTTCTCCTCGGCTGGTTCAACAATGCACGGACAAAAATGCTGCAAAGACGGACAGAACTGTGGACCGACGAAAAACGTAGCTGCTAACAATAACCCCGTTGCAGCCACAGTCACATCGCACAGACACCACATCGTGGGGAAAAATAGAGGCGACGAATCGCTCACCAAATCTGGCAGGGCATTTTCTTCAACGGCCCCTCAGATAAACAGTAAAACGTATTTGTGGGGAAGATACAACGAGATGAAACGACTCGTGCACGGTATGTTTATTTAATCTGGATTTGAAATGCTTGTATGTGATGTCCCATAGACTCTGTAGTCATCATGGCAGAACTTTTTGTCCTCTTCACACGCCCCAGAAAAGCGCTGGCCTCTGGCAAATTTGTAAACAACTCTCCGTCATTTTTGGCAGCACAGAGGGCTTCCAGTTCAATGCATGATCGACATTCATTTAAGGTGTTAGAGACTTTGAATAATAATTATGTGCACTGTTACCCCAGACTAAAATGTACCAATTAAAATACCCCCCCAACAATTGTGCAAAAAGTTCCAATACGTTTTAAAGGACAGTCATATTATTTTATTTATTATTATTTTACAGCAGTAAAAATAACTGTATTCTAGTGCATTTTTCCAGAAACAGTGGGTGCAATGGTATATTTGTTAACAAACATCAGAAATATTGCATGGAATTACATTTTATGTCTGTCTCCACAGATCTTATTCCTCCTGGGGTATGCAATTTGCTAAACCCTTCCAACATCTACGCTAATAATGAAGTTAATCTGGAAGAGGTGGACATCTACGGCTTCGACTATGATTACACACTCGCGCTTTATTCCAGCTCGCTGGATGAGATGATCTACAACAAGGCGCGAGAATTTCTTGTTCAGCACTACAAGGTCTGAGAAAAGTAATGTGCAAATAGTGTCTGTTAAGGGCGGAACGCGGTTTCGCGTCTCGCTGTGCTGTTGTAATTGTTCTCTTACGAGAGGTTCTCTCGTATTGCGTAAGCTAGCTTACGCTACGGGAAAGATTAATCTTTTCTGAGATATTGAAGGCAAAAAATTATCCTTAATTTTGTATCCATTGTCAACGCAGTGCGGCAGCTGCAGACCTTGAGCGGGCTAGCTAGCGAGCTCATTGGTTGCTCTGCGGCAACTGCTGCAGCCTATAGACGAGCTTGAGCGAACTCGCATCCAATGAGAAGCGTCCGCGCTCACTGCATCAAAGCCCGCCAAAAGGGCGTGACTAGAGTGCATATAAGCGTAGTTCAGTAGGCTGGAACCCTGATTTTCATCTCTTCAGCGAAGCTCTTAGCATCTCTGAACTGGAAGCCGCGTCGCCGTTCGAGGGGCATCTAGCAAGCGTGGACAGCTCGAAGAAGCCGGCCGTCTTCGCCACCTTCAGCCATCCTGCGAGCTACGCCATCTGGCGGCGTATCCTTTTAGAGCAAGCTAAGTTCCTCAGCGAACTTCACAAAAGAGTATCGGCGTCTTTTTAAAGATGCCTCGCACTTCCTGCGGCTCATGCCGCGCTCCTCTCAGCGCCGGAGACCGACACATCATCTGCGCTCTCTGCCTGGGACTGGGGCATGCAGAGCTCGCCCTCGCTGACGGCGGATGCGACCTCTGCGAGGAGCTTCGATGTCGACCCTGCGGGCTCGACTCAAAGTATGCAAAAGCGGAGCTGCCGCACGCCTTCTGTTTCGCCCGCGCGGAAGCGCCGCTCCCAAAGGCTGCGGAACCGGTTTTAGAAGCGACTGTCTCGCCGGAGCCCCTCCCTCGAGCATCGCGTTCACCCTCCCGCCCCGGGGCCAGCGGTTGCCGCCGAGTGGCGCACTGCTGCCACCTCGAGAGCGAGGTGGAGGACAAAGGCTGCTGTTCCATCATGGCTCGGACCGCGAGGAGTGGTCACAAGCCTCCTCAACGGCCCAGGAATCCAGCAGGACCAGCGCCGGTCGAGGGGAACTGATCGCCTCCTCACACAGGCTGTCGACCGCCTCGGGCTCGAGTGGTCACCGCCCCTGAGCAGGCTCCCAACAGACTTCGATGGCTGTTTTCTTCAAAGCCGTCACAGCGGCGCCAGCGGCCGGGCGCTCCCTTCCTGCCGAACTCCACGCCGAGCTCTCTAAATCGTGGAGCAGCGCTCTCTCGGCCAGGACTTCGATCCCACGTCTCCACCGCTCTCGCTTCAGTGGGCGGCGCCGCCAGAAGGGCTACTCTTCCATCCCCGGTCGAGGATTCGGTAGCAGCACACCTTTGCCCGCCCTCCGCGAGATGGCGGTCTAAACCAGTGCTCCCGTCTAAGGCCTGCAGAACTACTTCCGCCTGTGTTGGCGCGCCTATTCCGCCGCCCGGCCAAGCCGCATCTGCTCTGCATTCCATGGCCGTCTTGCAGATCCTCCAAGCGGACCTTCTCGGGAGTGGGATGAGAGAGGCAGGCACCCAGAGGCTGTTACAGATCTAAGGGCGCTGACGGACCTCGCCCTCAGCGCCACCAAAGCTGCAGCCCAAGCTATAGGGAAGTGCATGGCCTCGCTGACTGTAACCGAGAGACACCTGTGGCTAACGCTAGCCGACATGGGAGAAACTGAGCTCCACGTTCCTCAAGCGCCGCTCTCTCCGTCCGGTCTCTTCGGTTCCGTGGTAAGTGGCATTGTTGACCGTTTTTCGAAGTCCAGAAAGCCACCCAAGCCATGAATCTCTTCCTGCCTCGCCGCTAGCTCCTATGCAGGCCGCCACGTAACCAGCCTCCTGCACGAGCATCTTCACAGCGCCCAGCTCAACAAAGCCAGACTTCCCAGCGCCGACAGGGCGGCTGCCCCAGATCGCGCTCAGACAGCCGCCGTAGACCACCGCCCCGGCGGCCTCGGCCTAAGATTGCGTTGAAACCTGAACAACCGAAGTCCTCCTAGCTTTGTTGAACAAGCGGCGGCTCAGTCCGCCGCGGCGGACCACCATCAAAGCTTAGCCCCTGTCAGTCCCCTTCTCTCAGGCTACTGCAGTGGTGAATTTAGCAGCCAACAAGCCGGTGACACTGCCCGCTTGCCTGCACTCAAACGCCGTTTTCACGGCGACCCAAATAAATCTTGTAAAGAGCAAACATGTCTTATGTGTAGAAAATGTGCCCACAACCCTGTGTTCAGCCCCTACACACAAGCATAACACATCCCGTGCCCCTATCAGAGCACGCTCTCATAAAGCGATTACTGAACCGCTCGAGCGTCAGAGTCAATGAAAGCCCACAAATGCGTCTTGGCGCCCATTCTCTGGCCGCTCTGTCACACGACCAGCCCTATGTGTAGAAAGCGTGCCCACAATCCAGTGTTCACTTCTGCACACAAGCACTGCATGTCTCGTGTCCCCACCAGAGCACGCTCACATAAAGCGATTACTGAACGGCTTGAGCGCTAGAGTCAATAAATCGCCCACGAATACGTCGCGGCGCCCATTCTCTGCCCGCTCTGTTACACGGCCAGCAAACATTCCTCTGTGTGTAAGTCCCGTGCCCATGACTATGCTTAGCATCACGTAACAGATGTGACTCTTTCCCCATTCATTCCAATCGGAAGTCACTCACAAAACAGCCTGTTCATGCTGTCTGCGAGCAATCATGCATAAACACACTAAGCGTGCTCACACATTTTGTTCAGCTCTGTGTCGCGGCAATCAGAGCGAATTGGCCATTCACCCTCTAGCGTTACGCTTCAAAGCGTGGGAAGCTATTCCAGGGATATCCAAGTGGGTGTTAAGCACAATACAACAGGGCTATTTGCTACAGTTCGATCGCCGCCCTCCTCGCTTCAGAGCTGGCTCGAAACCACTGTGAACACGGAAGCAGCGTGCATGCTTCGTTCAGAAATAGCAAGCCTTCTGTGCAAAAGGGCCATAGAGAAAGTGCCACCCTCTCTGAGCTGAGTCGGGGCTTTACAGCCGTTATTTTCTTGTTCCCAAGAAAGACGGCGGCCTCAGACCCATATTAGATCTCAGGGTTTTGAACAAGGTGCTTGCAAAAGACCGTTCAAAATGCTTACAATCAGGAAACTCCTCGCGCATGTACGCCAGGGGACTGGTTTTTTCTCTCGATCTGAAAGATGCATACTTTCAGATTCAGATAAATCCCGTCACAGGCCATTCTTGAGATTAGCCTCGGCGGCCAGGTTTATCAATACACCGTCCTTCCGTTCGGCCTGTCCTTAGCACCCGTATTTTCACGAAGTGCATGGATCGCGGCTTCGCACCCTCGCGGAGTCGGGGTTTGCGAATTCTGAACTATTTGGACGACTGGCTGATTATGGCTCAGTCACATATGGAGCTTCTGTCTCACAGAGTCAGTTCTCCTCAGCCATCTGAACAGTTTGGGTCTTGCAGTCAATTGGACCAAGAGCTCACTACAGCCCAGTCAGACAATTTCCTTCCTTGGGATAGAACTAGACTCCGTGGCAATGGCGGCTCAGCTTATCTACACAGCGTCGGCGCCGTGTTCAGCGACTAGCCGTATCTTTTCAGATGAACAGCCTCACGCCTCTGAAGAAATTCCAGAGAGTGCTAGGTTACATGGCCTCAGCCGCAGCAGTACTTCAGCTGGGTTTACTGCACATCGCCCGCTTCAGCATTGGCTAAGCACCAGCGTCTCGCCGGGCTTGGGCCACAGGCCGCCAGCCCATCAAGGTGACTCAGACCTGTATTTCAGCTCTGCAGCCTTGGACAGTGGCGAGTGGTGTCAGCGAGGAGTGACAATGGGAGCTGTATCTGCCCGAAAAGTCATCTCGACAGGCAGCGTCCAACACGGGTTGGGGCGCGGTCTCGCGAGAGCTCTCCGGTTTTCGGCCTATGGTCAGTTCAGGAAAAGCTCCTTCACATAAATTGTCTGGAAATGATAGCGGTCGAGTGCGGCTGCGTCGCTTTCTCCCGGTCATTCAGGGTCACCACGTCCTGGTCCGTTCGGACAACAGATCTGTGGTATCCTACCTAAACCGTCAGGGCGGTGTCAGATCCAGGAACCTTTTCCATCTGGCGGACGCATACTGAGTTGGTCCCAGTGCCACCTGCGCTCGCTGAGGGCGGCGCGCGTGCCAGGCCACCTGAGCGGCGGCCGGACAGACTGTCCAGAGACAATATTCCCCAGGGGAATGGTCCCTGCACGCTCAAACAGTCCAGACGTTATGGCACCTATTCGGCAGAGCAGAGATAGACCTCTTTGCGTTAGAAGAGAACTCTCACTGCCCGATATTTTTCTCAAAAAGCGAGGACGCGCTGGCCCAGGTGCCCGCTTTATGCCTTCCCCCCGTCTCGCTATTGCTACAGGTAATGCAGAGGATCAGGGAAACGCGTCACTCGGTGCTCCTCATAGCCCCGCGTTGGGAGAATCAGACATGGTTCCCGGAGCTTACGCAGCTGTCGCTGACAGCGCCGTGGCCCATCCCAGTGAGAGCAGATCTCCTCTCTCAAGCTTGCGGCACAATCTGGCATCCCCACCCAGAGCGCTGGGCGCTGCATGCGTGGGTGATCAACGACTACACGTCGCTCTGCCAGAAGGAGTAATAAATACCATTATACACGCTAGAGCCCCTTCCACAAGAAGACTCTATGCGTCAAAATGGTCTGTGTTCTCAAAATGGTGCACCGACAGAGACCTGGACCCGCGGACGTGTGGGGTGTCGTCGCTGCTCGTATTTCTACAAGAGCTGCTGGATAAGGGCAGATCCCCATCCACGCTGAAAGTGTATGTGGCAGCCGTTGCGGCGTTCAGCTGAACCCCTGCACGGCCAGTCATGGGGAAAAAGCGAACTGGTCATCCGGCTTCCTTAGGGGAGCTAGAAGGATGAACCCCAGCGCTCCATCGGTTCCTATCTGGGATCTTTCTATAGTTCTCGAAACTATGAAAGCCCCCCTTCGAACCACTTCAATCCATGGATTTGAAATACCTTTCACTCAAAACCGTTTTCTGACTGCCCTGTCATCAGTCAAACGTGTGGGAGACCTTCACGCGCTGTCTGTCAGCGCTGCGTGTCTTGAGTTTGGACCAAGTGACTCCAAAGTCATTTTAAAACCTAGACACGGCTATGTTCCCAAGGTGATCGGTACTCCTTTCAGAGCACAGGTCATTTCCCTATCGGCGCTACCAGCATCCGATAGCGAACGCGACGCCAATCTCCTTTGCCCAGTCAGAGCACTGAGATTGTATGCCGTGCGCTCCGCCGCTTTCAGACGCTCTGAGCAGCTTTTCGTTTCGTTCAGAGGGCGCACCAAATGTCTCGCCACCTCAAAACAGACACTATCTAGATGGATAGTGGACGCTATTGCTGCTGCATACGCGTCAAAAGACCTGCCATGCCCGTTGGGCATTAGGGCTCACTCCACTAGAGGCATGGCATCCTCGTGGGCATGGTCCAGCGGGATTCCCATTCACGACATATGTGTGGCAGCGGGATGGACTTCCCCCTCCACATTTGTCAGATTTTACAATATGGAAGTGCCCGCTCTGCAGGCAAAACTACTAGCGGTTTAATACGCTACAGCTCCCTGGTGAGCTGCACTGATGGGACACATTCCACACAGACCGGCACCACCGCTCTGTCGTTTCCTTCCCACTATGTGCTTATATATTACACAAACACTGACCCGCATTCTTGCCGGCCAAATCTTATTTCCCCACTCATAAGGGCTCCCGGGTTCCCCTTAATTCCCTGGGGCTCATACAGTGGATGCTTGGCGCGACGGCGTTGACAATGGGTTCCCGTAGCGTAAGCTAGCTTACGCAATACGAGAGAACCTCTCATAAGAGAACGTATCGGTTACCTAACGTAACCTCGGTTCTCTCTAGATGAGGGAAGCGACTTTTCGCTTCCACGAGCGACTTTTCGCTTCAGTCAATGAAAACCAGGGTTCCAGCCTACGAACTACGCTTATATGCACTCTAGTCACACCCTTTTTGGCGGGCTTTGATGCAGTGAGCGCGGACGCCTCTCATTGGATCGCGAGTTCAGCCCAAGCTCGTCTATAGGCTGCAGCAGTTGCCGCAGAGCAACCAATGAGCTCGCTAGCTAGCCCGCTCAAGGTCTGCAGCTGCCGCACTGCGTTGACAATGGATACAAAATTAAGGATAATTTTTTGGCTTCAATATCTCAGAAAAGATGAATCTTTCCCGTAGCGTAAGCTAGCTTACGCAATACTCGTTCCCTCATCTAGAGAGAACCGAGGTTACGTTAGGTAACCGATACGTTTTTCTGTGTAAACGTGCGCTAGACTGACGTCTTTGACCGTTGGTCCTCGTCTTGCTGTTTTTTGTTTTAGTTTTTTTCGGCAGCACGCGCAACGTTTTTTTTAGACGCCTTAAGAACATTAAAGTTTTTAAAATGCGTCTCGAGACACCCGGGACCTCGTGTATAAAACTTTAAGTACATTTAATAATAAAAGTTTGCGTACGGACAAAAGTCAGAAGTTTTCATATGTAAAACGACAGAACATACGCAAAGTTCCCTTAAATCCCAGTTGGCGGAAAATTGTATTTGTTTCATTCTCCACGACGTCTCCTCTCCGAAATAACAATATATGGAGTTTACAACGCCTGTTTTAACTATGCATAACCAATTCTACATATAATTACCATACAAGCATAGTTCCATCTATACACGCGATACTGCTGTTCGAGAAACTAGGGAAATAGATGATAAAACGCACTGAAGCCTGAACGTGAATAGACGCTGCTGCTAAAATAGTTTGTCTTGTTTTATTTTCGAAACATCTTAAAGTAGATCTATTTACATTTAGCATAAATTAAGCATAATCCGTACTTATGCAATTTTGCTTCTCTGGTAATTAAAATAAATAGTATTTATATTTTCTTAATTTAAGTTTTTTTTTTCTGGAAGCAAATTAAAGATGGTTATTAAGGAAAATATTTATGCAGTGTAAAACACTATCTGACATAATTAGATCGCAGCCTAAATAAACAACATATGGTCTTTTTTATATATTTTTTTTATATACGAACAGGGTTGTCATTGCCTTTTGCGTCAGGATAACTGGTAAATAGCATTTTATGCCTAGTTTTTGCAGTGCTGCACTTGTGTGCGTTCAGAAACTATGTTTCTAACAAGACGTTTGCAGATAGCTGACCACTAGTCTTTGCAATGGTTTACGACTACTGTTTAGTACTATTTGCATCTGTTTTAACAGGCAATTCTACGTCAGCCAGAGTCAAGTGCGCATCACAGATAATCTGTATTTGAATGTTTTCTTTTACCTCAGAACGTAATTTCTGTAATAGAACACAATTCCAAGCAGAGGTCCTTTGGGAATCGAAAATATCACAAGCCAAGAAAGCTTCCCTGTCATTAAAATATGTTCCCTCTTCCGAAAGCAGCGCATCTATTGCCAATATTTTCTTTTAACATCTTGTTAAAATGCATTTTCAAAAATTCTGTAAAATTAATATAGCCTAATATTGGCTACATAAAAGTTCAGATTTCAGATTTGAGTGCTGAACTGCATATGTTTTTTTTATTCTAAATGTGGTTTATAAAAAGAAAAGTTGAGATTAAAATGAATAATAATTAATTTAAAAAAAAGACATTACTTGTCCATCTGGAGTCTCCAGTTCTCACACACCAGTAAAAGAGTGCCCATTGTACAAAGGAGTGTTGGGTAAAAATATCAATTTTCCAATTAATTACAATCTTCATTTGAATGATATCAGTTCTTAAATCTCAAGATCGATCTTTTACCCCATGCACAATAGGGTTGGTGAAATTGTTTCTACGATGCATTGCTGTGCGGACGTGGACAATTCTGCATCGATGCAGTAATAGACCATAGTTGATCGTAGCCTACCGACGTTTCTCTGACATCATTCGTCACATACGTGCTTGTTGCGCTAGGATAAAATGGCGGAGGGAGGAGAAACACAAAAGCGAGTAATAAAAAAATGACTATTTTAAAAGCCGGCGTCTGGGCATATTTTGGCTTTTATGAACAAACTGGTAAGCACGAACTGGACAAGACACATGCTGTGTATAAAGCATGTCACACACAAATAAAAAAGATAGGGAATACCACTAACTTAAGAAATCACGTTAGCTATTTTCACCCTGAGATGCTATTTTCTGCCAGTGCCAAGGTGGACATGTTTGCAAATACGAGGAAATCACTCGTATTTGCAAACAAATTTCACGCTATGCAACTAAAAATGTATATATTTTCGCTACTGGCTGGTAAATGTTCAGATTTCACTCACCAGTGAATTCATTATGTAGTATAGTGGTGGAGTATTCAGCAGCTAGATCCTTTCACTGCATGTTGAGAGTAAAAGTGTGTCCAAAGACGGGATCCATGTGACCGATTTGTCAATGAATTATGTTTCTTTTAATAACCTTTCTGTTCTTTGCAGTCAGTTGTTGATCAAAAACAACAAAAAATAAAAATGTAATCATTATCCGCCACAGATGAGATAAAGCCATTGGAGTCTCTCTCGTTGACATGCGCTCATTTACAGATGTACTCATTTACATTTCTTTACAGAAATGCTGTTTTTTAACACGTTCATCAAATCAATGTAACTATTGTAAACTGTACAAATTATGCAATTTAACTGAAAACTTGTAACAAAATATAATTTTTTTGAATATGATATCCTATTTATTAACTGAATACATGGATTTGTTAATTTTTAATAAGGTAAAATGTGATCAAAATTATGAGAAACTAATAAAATTGAAATGGTAAAATTAACATTTTCTTAATATACCTAGTTAGAAGGTCCCTTTTATAATTAACTGCATTAGCTGGGAGAGAATTTATTTTATGTGTAAGCAAAATGGACAATATAACTGAAAAAATCCAAATGAATCGATATCGAATCAAGAGCTTGTAAATCAGAATCGATCCAGGAAATAACTATCAATACCCGGCCCTAGTACAAAGGTGCCCAGATGTATGCCTGGCAGGCAGCAGGTGCCCTTACCCTGCCCCATCCCTAATCCTAATCCTTGCTTCAAACAAACAGAGGAATCTTATAACGCCACAGAGATAGGTTTTTAAGGAAAATTAACCTACGATAGCTTTCTTATATTTACTTATAGATAGGAGAAAGTATTTTAACATTAAAAAAGTTACACATTTCAGCTTTAATAATATGAAGTGTTGGTTTGAGGTAAAGATACATTAACAAACAAAAAAAAAAGACGCGCATAATCGAATCTAAAGAAAGTCTTAACACATGACCAATGCCGAATGACACATGACTTTAGGCCTTATGTTGTGCGCTAAAGATTTAATGCAATGTATTGGTTCAATGATGGGGATCTGGCTATAATGGCATTATGTGGAGGAAGGTTAAAGGTTGGCATGTTTGGTATTAGTAAGGATTGTTGTGTCCTCTGTTACTAGTATCCTGAGGGAATCGGCAAGTATGACTACATTCCCAACTTTGCAACACGGGGCCTTCACTATGACATCCAGAAGGTGCGTTAAACATGGGGTATAGTTTTATATAGCATTGCTTTACTTGAGCTGTAACTTAATTTAAACAGTTTTCTCTATGCTACAGGGTCTTCTGATGAAAATTGATGCCTTCCATTACATCCAGCTGGGCACAGTTTATAGGTAAATCAACCCTAATTTTCTCAAATCAGCCTGTCGAACTGTTCGAAAAAGATTGATGCATCATCAAAGGGTTTATTTCTCCTGTACCCAGGGGTCTGAAGGCCGTCCCTGATGAGGAGGTCATGCAACTTTATGGAGGTTCGAATCACGTTCCCCTCCACCAAGTCAGTGGATTCTACGGGAAGGTGGTTGTTCCACATTAACTTTTATTATGTGTTCATATTCTGATTTCATCTGTCAATTTTACACTTGAGAGGGCAAGTGTTTACATGGAGATATTGGCATGCTTACATTCTTGTGCCTCATTACTAAGAGGTCAATGGGGGTAAAGCGGTACCACCCTGTCAGCTCTGATCTGATTTTGTGTGCTCGGACACCATGAGGGAGAGTATGTTATATATCTAAAACAAAAATGCTATTTTTCAGTATTAAATAGTTTGGGCTCAATACAAGTTAAGCTCAATCAATAGCATTTATATGGGATAAAATTTATTACCACAAAAATTATTTTATTTAAATTAATAAAAACAAAAATCTGGGTTCCAGTTCAATGAAAGTGAATGGGGCCAATCCCTAAACCCATTGCTATGTATTGTCAACAAACCCTAAAACAACTGTAAAAATTACAATTTAAACAACTTGACTGCTCAAAAAATACATGAGTTTTAACAGTTTATAAAATTAGAAGCTTTACAATTCTGCCTTAAAACCCTGCAAAATTGGCCCCATTAACTTCCATTGTAAGTGCCTCACTGTAACCTCGATGTTTGCTTTTTTTATAGAAAATTAGGGATATAAAATTTATTTTTTGCAGCAATTATGTCACAAATTCTGTCTATTGAGCTTAGCTTGTTTTGAACCCAGAATATTCCTTTTAAGTTGTTTTGGAAACCAAGCAAAACCTAGTGTTTTTCATGCTTGGGAAAAGTCATGGAAATGAATAAAATGTTAAAAGTAATAGAAATGTTTATAATAAATATAAAATGTTTAATCAGCTCTTAGGTAGAGTAAAACTTGCTCAAAAGCTGATAGCTGATTTATGAGTGAATTGTTCTTTTCATTGACTGGGGCAAACTGGTTCACAAATTGGTGCTAATTTCAATTAAAGTAAATAGAAATTATCAAATGCAAATAATAAAACATTGACACACTGCGCAAAATAAAAGCACATCCCATTGATTCGTACAGGCTATAATGTGAGATTTTTACAATGCAATTTGTTTTTACAAAATTGTCGATGTTTGATTTTATGGATATTATTGTACAAAGGGGAACAACAAAATTTTGGTACTGTGTTTGGTTGTTGTGTAAAACAAGCATATCAAGTTAAGAACCACTGTATATGTCTGAATTTAAATGGTTTTTAAAAATCCTCATCTAATAATTGCAAAAGACAAAAATATAATGAAAAGATTGTGAGAATCTCTATAATTCTTTTAAATGTTAAATAAAAAAAAAAAACATTGTTATGGGTTAAACTCATCGGTATTTCCAACTTCTAGTGCAAGCATGCAACATTTTTATTCATCTTTGTTGTGAAGTACATGTGACTCATTCTTTTTCATACAAATCTTGCATTAGGGTCCCATGATGAAGCAGTTTATGGATGTTTTCTCCATTTCTGAGATGACTCTTTTGGCTGCTGCAAATGATTACTTCATCTCAAACGACATTGAGTACGACCCTGTGCATCTCTACAAAGATGTTTCGGTAAGTTTTAAATAAGTCAGTATGCCATGCCTTTTTTAATCGTGATTCAACTTGCGTTCTTGATGATCATAAAGCTTGTTAGTGAATTTGCACAATAAAGCCAGCCTGTTTTTACAGACTGTGGGAATAGTTTACAAACTGCTTTTGTAATTTAAATCTGTGAGAGCTGTTTCTTGTCAGTTGTTTTGTAAATTGTCATTTAGCTGAGGCATTTCATTCTTCTGCCTGTTGTTAAGCACTGTTGACTGATTAGTTTTCATTCAGCTTGGATCACGGTGGTCCTGAATTGGGTTACAGGGAAACTTGCTGTTTTGTGTCTGTTTGCCAGAATAGTGTAGTCTTTGCTTTCAGTTCTTCTTTTCAGCCCCACTCTCCCACCCCTTTTACTTTCCTTTACTTGGACGTTTTGCTGACTAGCAGAAGATGGAAAAGGATGAAAATGTTGAAAAACGGATAAAAATTATATTTTCAGAAATCCAAAATGTGTTCGTATGAACAAAACAATGACTTTGCAGTTAGCATATAGTCTTGACTTGTTAACACATTGAATTGTGAGTTTTTCAGGACGTAGAATCTTAGGGTTGAACTTGTTTATCTTTCGAATGCAGATTTTTGAATTGAGATCTGTCAGCTCTGGTAGAAAAGATTGTACTCGTGGAGGCGTGTAGGTACGTAAGCTGTCAGAGGAACTGGAAACCTGGCAGCAGATTAAAGTAAAGCTCTCAAAAGTTCTACAGTATTGTAATGGAACTCTCTGACCAACAAAGAAAAAAATAATACCAAGGAAAATGGAAAAAATGGGATGTAAAAGAGAAAGTAGTTCTGCTGTTTTTGTGTCAGTCCATAAATAAAATTATTTGCAACACTATTGTACTTGAAAGGAATTGTTCGCTCAATAATGCTATCCCAGATGTGTATACTTCTGGTGTATACTTCTGCTGAACACAAATATTTTAGAAGAATATCTCCGCTCTGTTGGTCAATGCAAGTGAATGGTGATCAGACCTTTCAATCTCCAAAAAGGAGATAAAGTCATCATAAAAGTAATCCATTAGACTCCAGTGGTTTAATCAATGTTTTCTGAAGTGATCTAATCGATTTTGGGTGAGAATATAAACTATTTTGTATATAATTGCTTTTTCACATTACATCTTGGTATTGCAGTCTCTTGGCATGATCAGGATTTCAAGCTTGATTACACAGTGAAAATGGAGTTATATTTTGGTCTGTTCTCACCCAAAACTTCACAACTTGATCGCTTCAGTCAACATTAATTAAACCGCTTTAGATTCATGGATTACTTTTATGCTGATTTTATCTCCTTTTTGGAGCTTTTTGAATTCTGGTCACCATCCACTAGCAATGAAAGGACCTGCAGAGACGAGATATTTTTCTAAAAATCTTTGTGTTCTGCAGAAGAAAGTCAAACACATCTGGGATGTCATGTAAGTAAATGAGAAAATGATGAGAGAATTTTCATTTTTGGATGAACGATCCTTTCAAGCACTGCTTCACAATAACATACTCATTGTGTAGCATTAAGATTGTTTCCATCTGGAATGAATCGGCTCATGGTGAAGTTTCCCCATTATCATTTGAGAGGTGAGCTGACACACAAAATTTGTTTTTGCAGGATGCAATTGGAATGGTGCATATCAAAGGATACATGTACAAGTGGATTATGCAGGATCTCGGTGAGTATGAGCAATTATTTACCATATGCATTGCCCAAATACCAGCATATACTTCACAGAGGGTACAAAATGGTATAAGTATTTGTCTGAAACCAAAGCACAAAAAGGCTTGTGTATATACCTGAAAGCACAGCAAAAGTAAGACTCCCCTTGAATAAGACTTGAATTGACTTTCTCAGAACCAGTCTGAGCATTTGTATGGTCTGTATAGGTGGAGAGCAGTCTTTGTTTTCATAACGCACTGTTGCGTAATCTGACTTCTCTAGAGAATAGGAGCTGAAGCAAACTGTTCTGTTGGGTTTGCCCAGTCTAATTTGTATTTGTAATACTTGTTGTATCTTGTGGACAACATGGAACCTGCAAATCCTTATCTTTAGATGTCCCTCTACAAGATAAATAAGTTTTAGACAAACAGGAAAAACAGATTTGATCATATCTTTATGAAATATATTTTAGTCAGCAGAAATGGCCGATTTGATTTTAGTTAGCATAGAATAGATTACCGTTGAAATGGACCTCTTATTTTCTGTCCCTTGTTAACCCCCTTTCCTTCCTTATTCTATCCCCAGAGAAATACATTCTCAGAGGAGATGAGACATATGCTGTGCTACACCGACTGGCCAGCCATGGGAAGAAACTTTTCCTAATTACAAACAGCCCTTTCAGCTTTGTGTGAGTTTCCCCATGGTTGTGCCATTCATATTTAGTAGCTAAATTCATTAAGGCTCTCATAGTAGAGTTGTTGTATTTTAATGTATATAGTATAAGCAGTTTAAACATCATATAGAGGTCACTTTACCTACTTTGAGACTATCTGAGTAAAGACCATATTCAAATTCTATTCCGATTCCAATTTATTTTCTCATATATTTATTTGATTAATATATTTTCAGTGACAAAGGCATGAAATACATGGTTGGAAAGGACTGGAGGGAATTCTTTGACATTGTCATTGTTCAAGCTGACAAACCACATTTTTTCAATGACTGTGTAAAGTAAGTAAAATGGGCTAAAATTACTCATTGTGTCCTCTGGAAGAGATGATGCAAAGTATCAATTCCCAATACATTTTTCTGTAACTTCAGGTTATCCTAAATATCCCCATGGTAATTTTTTATGTATCTCTACCTTAATTTTAAAGACCATTCAGACGTTTGGACAGCAATGGAGACTTGCAGTGGGATAGGATCAAGAGTTTGAATAAGGGACAGATCTACAAACAGGTAATGTAGATTTGTCTTGTAATGTAGATAAATAATAATAATAAATATTATTACGTATGCTGTATTAAGGTCTTTGGGACCCCAAACATAAAGGACGTAAAGGGAATTGCAACAGAATATGAGGGTTAGGATGACCAGTGTATGTAGTTATCTGGTTTGCTGTGAAGCTTTTAGTTTCACAATTGTCAGTAGATGTCATCAATGCTGACTCATGTCTGGATTAAGTCAGGGATTACAAATATATTTAGGTAATTCATTTAGAATTACTGCAACATTTGGCCTACATATTGGACCTCTACTTGATGTTGGTTAAAACTGTGTGTAGCTTGTTTTCCTGTCCGAGTAAGAATAAGCCTAGTATTTCCAACTAGTTGATCCTTTGAATTGCAGAATGACTTGTGCGCTTCATTTAGCTCTTTAAAGGGTAACTAAACACCTGCTCAGAGTTTGACTCCACCCACTAGAAATATTTGAAAATGCAGGAAAAGTGGGCAGAGCCCGGCGGGGATAGAGGGAACGAACCGAGTGCGGGGCTGAGCGGGGGGCACCTGAGACTCGTAGTGACGGATTAATTGACAGCTGCTGTCAGACTCTATGTTATTATTATTCCTCACACGGTCGCAAGACGACATGTACATGAATCTGGCGTGGTGAGCTGGAACCTGCTTACGTCAGCTGTCACTGCTTACGTCACGAAGTACCGCAACAGCCAATAGGAAAATTCAACTGCAGTAGCCACTGTTCAACCTGAAGAGGGCAGCACTCAGACGTTTTTACACCATATATTGTAGAATTAAAACACTTTATACACAAATGTCAAAACAATTACTTGAATCAATGACCAGTACTAATAAAGCCCCATGCTTACAGATCATTAACTAAAAAAAGTTGGTTTAGGGTTTAGTTACCCTTTAAATGGGGAAAAAGTAGAAAAGAATGTGGCACGGTCAACTTTGGTCTCAATGGAAAGTCGATTTAACACTGTTTAGTGGTGTCAGGCATGTTCAAACACAGTCAGCTGGCCGGAACAGAGGTCAGTATTGCTTAACTATATGGATGGCCTCAGGGAAGATGAAGTTAAAGTAGCATTTGTCAAAAACCATAATCAGTTTGGAAAGACTTATGGGAAATTTCCCTGGCAGCAACCTTAGAACAGCAAGCAGTTACTGGCTGCTGTATAAGATTTGGTGCAAAGCAATGTTGCCATGCAGCTTCCTGAAATCTGAGTCATGGACAAAAAAATGCTGTCTCATATTTTCTAAAAAAGAAAACTTAGATCAACATTAGTAGCTGACATACAAAACTGTCTTTGTTTTGCCTTGTTTTAGGGAAACCTTGTAGACTTTCTGAAGTTAACAGGATGGCGGGGATCCAAGGTTTTCTACTTTGGAGATCATCTCTACAGTGACTTGGCAGTGAGTCAGCTCATACTACTACTACTCATACAACACTTGAGCACATTGGAAAAGAATGCCAGGAAAGGTGTCACAAAATTGGGTTAATGGGCAAAATTCTACGTGCCGACTGATTTTTGCTTAAACTGTTTATGACATTACCCCAATAAATGAGAGCCGTTAATGGTACTTACATGATCTTAAGTATAACGATGTGCATGTAAACGCACTCAATGTCTCATTACTGCTTCATATTGCTCAACGATTTAGAAAAAAATATTAGTAAATGTATCTGAATCTTTTTTTCCAAAATAGGAATTACACATTAAGTACTCCCCAAATAGGCCAAACTTTATAGTTTCCATATTCAATAGTTTCAAACGGTAACCCTGAAATTTTAAGTGGACTCCTGCCCATAATAACGTACTAATCTTGCCATTAAAGGACCTGATGCTTCGACATGGCTGGAGGACAGGAGCGATTGTGCCTGAACTTGAAGTGGAGACGAAAGTTGTGAACACAGAGCAGTACGCTCAAAGTCTCACCTGGTTGCAGGCGCTCACCGGCATGCTGGAGCGCATGCAGGTATGCAACGTGGCAGTGAACTCCTCAGTAACACTGTTTAACATAGGAAAATAATTTAAGTGATATATTTGTTTTTTCACATATTAAAGAAAATATATATATAATTTTAATCATACAAATTTGTCAATTTGACTAATGTTATGCAGTTTCTACAGAACAAGTGTTTTAATCCTAAGGATGACAGTTTTCCAAATTTATGAACACATTTCTAGATTTAATGAGGGGGAAAAAAATATTTCCACCATTACATGTGCTAATACTCTCCATATTGTTGCATAGTACTGACTTGATAGGATTGGCAAAGACCCAGTCGCTTTATATTGATCTGGATTGATTGGTCTGTGTTTGTATCCAAATTTAGATCCTGTATGTGAGACAAGCGTGGTGTTATCGGTTTCTTTGTTTACATAATCTAGAATGCATGCAACCTCATTCTGTCAAAGCTTTGGTAATAATTGTTTCAAAGCAATGATTATGTACATGCTCATACTTGTCTTCTGATTTTAAAGAAACATGACACCTAAATTGTGGGAACCCCCATAATTCTTGCTGCTCATTAAGGTCCACTTTTAAAACCTTATATATATATATATATATATATATATATATGTGAGAGAAGTTTATGCCCTTTGTGTCATCTTAAAGTTGGACAATTCCTTTGAATATGTTTTTTGAGCTTGACCAGACACAAGTTATATGAAACAAAAGCTTTTTCCCTGTAGGAGAGAAATTGTTTTTAGACATATGGCTTATTTATATATTTGTTTTCAGATGTATCGAGATCCTGAGTCCAAAAAGGTTTTGGAAGAATGGCTCAAAGAGAGAGAGGAGCTAAGGTGAGTTTCAAAAAGGGGATAATGCTAAATTCATTATCACTTGTTTGAACTGATCAAGAACTATAGCCGCTGTAACACGTTTCCCAAATTCCTTGTACAGGGCAGTCACTAAGAACCTCTTCAACCCTCACTTTGGTAGCATATTCCGTACCTGCCACAACCCGACCTACTTCTCCCGCCGCCTGTGCCGTTTCTCTGACCTCTACATGGCCTCTATTAGCTGCCTGCTTAACTATGACCTCTCTTACACATTTTACCCTCGCCGCACACCCCTTCAGCATGAAGCCCCTCTCTGGATGGACCAGCTTTGCACCGGCTGCATGAAGACACCCTTCTTGGAGGAGATGGCCCATATTCGTTAAAACTGCTGAGCTGGTTTTAAGTGCAAACATGAACTTAATTTGTGGGGTGCAGTTCTCTATGGCATTGGAAACATGACAACTTGTGCAGGAACTCTGCATACGATGGAGACACCTGCTGGACGTTATGTTACAATGCATCTCATTGTTCTCAGGCCTTGGACACTGGAATACAGAAAGGCATGTTGATGATGAATCTCTCCATGTGTTCTTCCCTCTAAATGTTTTTTATTTGATGCCATTGCATTATGTGTTACAAAACTAAACATAGATACATTTTACATGGTTTACAGTTCTCTTTTTAGGTTTTGTAGAAGCAAACCTGTACGTCAGGAGTATTGTAGTTTCAGAAGGATGTTTGTAATAACATGGATTCTGATGAATTATGATAACAGGGAGCTGGAAATAAAACGACCTATAATTTGGGTACCCAGACTTTATACTCTGGTAGGCAAAAGTATGAGCCGCTGGCCAAAAAATGCACAATGAGTTACAAATACAGTAGGTCTGATTTTATATATATATATATATATATGTGTGTGTGTGTATAAATAGGTCAAAAATCTACATAGTTTTGGTGTTGTAATGTTACTACTAACCGTATTACTTGCCTTCTACACACTACAGGTAATAACATAGTCTAGAGTCAGACTTTAAACAAGCACAGATAACGCTGCATTAACCACTCTCGACTGCTTTCTTTTATTACTAGAATTTTTATTTTTATGACAACTGTATTGCATACATCGAAGCTCCTGAAGGGCCAAACTAAATGCTGTTGTTTTTGCCATACTCTTTGTGGCTTTAGACAAAGCTCATGTAAAATCAGAACATTGTTTGATTACATTTAAATCTGTGAATACTAGCTATTCTGCTCAAATCAGTTTTCCAGGAACAAGACATATTTCTCATTTATGTACTTGCTCTACAGTTTATAAATCAAATAAAAAGCTTTATAATACAATATATTGATAATTTGTATTATTTCTTAAACCTTTCAATTGAGAAAGAACTTGTAAATTACCCTAACAATTTACAAAAATAAATTTGCTTGTGACAATCAAAACAAGTTCAAAGGTAACTGAGTATTTCTGTAACTATGGGGGTTTTGGGGCCTGTGGACTTTTGGAAAATAAACTATTTTCAAAAAAGTTTCTCACCCTTGTATCATCCTATGACTTTCTTTCTTCTGTAGAATACAAATGAAGATTTTTAGAACAAAATCTCAGCTCTGTAAATTCATACAAAGCAACTGAATGGTTGTCAGCCCTTTAGGCTCCAAAATTGCATAAAGGCAGCATTTAAGTTATCCACAATACTCCATTGCTTAATCTGTCTTGTGAAGCAATATGATCGGTGTGGGTCAGAAACAGATATGTTTAAATAAATGTTTTACTATAAATCTCCTCTTTCACTTTGTCACATTCTGAAAGTGGAGATTTATATATATAAAAAAAATAACCTCGCCATAGAGACAGGCAGACACAGACAGACCTGGCTACCAAAAGAAGAGAGGATGTGCCCCCAATGCACACAAAATCAAATGGAAACTGAACAGCACTTTTTAACAACATGCCCTAATTGGACAAGGAGGTTCAAGTATTTGGTATTGTTATTGTTCTGATTTTACATTATATATCTCTGGGTGTAAATAAGGTTGCTCCGAAAACTGCTTTCGTTTTGTTCCCAATCATGTCCACTTCAACTGAGAAAAATATGTTGATTTGACAAATCAATCTAAAGTTATAGCATGAATTTATCTTGATGTTTGAAAAACCTCTCCAAACAAATAAAAAATAATAATTGTACATACGAACTAATTACATATGAAACACAACAATGACTAAATGTTTGCATAGCATGCAGATATTAATTTAGTCATGAAATTTCACCGAATGAGTTCCTTTTGTCTCAGCGAGTCTGTGTAATTTATTTGGCGCCATGTCCTGGTGGCCATATGTAATAGTGTGCTTCGTGTCTATTATCTAATGATCTATGTATCTGGTTACATTGTGTGTGGGCTCATTGTAAAGTTAATCGCCTCCTCAGTGTAATGTTATGTGAAATTTAATATGCCCATCTATCTTTCTTAGGATTTTGCATGTGTCCACCTGAAACATGTGATAATACGTATGGTCGCTGGGACAACGAGTATTCTTTTGATCCGTACATTTTTCAATCTAACAACGAAATGCTGCAGCACCGTTGAGTAAATTGTATATATATATATATATTATATTACACTGGCGGAATAATATACAGATTTTGCTGTTTCTGAAGGAAATTGGTACTTTAATTCACCAAAGTGGCATGCAACTGATCACAAAATATCAGGACATTACTGATGTAAAAAAACGGCATCATCACTATGAAAGAGATATGGAAGGCCAAATGTACAACTAAACAAGATGATAGCTACATCAGAGACTCCAGATTGAGAATAGACATGTCCTCAGCTGACAGCTTCATTGAATTCTTCCCGCTCAACACCAGTTTCATGTACAACAGTAAAGAGAAGACATAGCGGTGCAGGCCTTATGAGAAGAATTGCAAAGAAAAAGCCACTTTTGAAACAGAAAAACAAAAAGAAAAGGTTTGAGTGGGCAAAGAAACATTGGACAACAGATAATTGGAAAAGAGTGTTATGGATCTTAACACCTTTTCAGACACTACTACACCACTGGCTATTATTTGATTTATGTTTGACTCTTAGTCAGGGCTTGAGTGGGACCCTGGAGTTTTATGCCTTAGACTGGCCCACTTTAGTTCACGACTGACTATTAAAATAATGTAATTAAAACCTCAGTATATAAGTCTGCAACAGTGCATTGTTCTCTACAGCCTTGTAATTAATTGTATTTTTCTAGGCATTTTGTATATTTACTAGGCTATCTTTTGATTAAAACATAATGGGTCACTAGTAACACTTGGGCATAGAAAGTTGTTATAGGCTTAGTGTAACTAATGTGATCATGTTTGCATATTCACACAGCTTACCTGTGTCTTCCACTGTGAGAGCATCAATCTCATGCATAGGACTACAGCTTCTCTGCTACTGACACTAAATCAAATTTTACAAATTGTCATATTTCTCACCACAAATCTCCCCTTTTTACAAAGCTTTCTGATCAAGTCAAGTCAGTTTCATTAATGTACTGATGAATCATCTGACATCATGAATTATCTCAGGGCGTTTTTCATTGAGCAGGTGTACACTAGTGCTGCAACTAACGATAATTTTTATAATCGATTAATCTAACGATTATTAGAACGATTATTCGACTATTCAGCAATTATTGCAATGGTTAATCATTGTGTCCTGACTTTAAAGGTTGCATTAAACATGCTTACTAACAATAAAGAGGACAAAATCATCTTTTAAAAATACCTCTAAATAACATTAATTGAATTAAAGGGAAAAATGTTTTTTATTAAGTTTAATTCAGTAAAGAATTTCACTGCAAAAAACTATTTCTATCAAGTGTTTTTATCTTGTTTTCCATTTAAAATAGTCTAAAAATCCTTAAAACAAGATACATTTACTTGAGAAGCAACATATAAGTTAGACTTGCTTTAAGAGAATTTATCTTAAATATACAGTAAGTGTATTTTTAACATGGTTATACTTCTGCAAGTGCAGTAAAGACAAAATATACTTATATTCAATGTCTATTCTCTAAAAGCAAGTCTAAATATCTTATATTCTGTTTCTCAGGTGAATGCATCTTTTTTTTATGGATTTTTATATATTTGTTTTATATTTGTATTTTTTATATATTATATTCAACATTCTCAGATTAAAAAAATAATAAAAAATTATTCTGCAGTATAGTTCCTAAAGTAAATGTACATTGTTTTAAATGAGTTTTAGATGGAAAACAAGCCAAAACAAAACAATCATAAACTTACATGGGGCAAAGACTTCCCCTCTCACCTTTCTGTACACTTCAATCCATCTTTAACTCACAAAAAACAAACTTTCTTAATAATAAAGCTGCGTATTGCCAATTTTCTTCACTATAAGAAACGCACAGTGACATATATTATGATTCGATAAGCCGTGCACTTTATTCTTAAACTTAACGCTCTAACAGCTCTGTTAGCATGCAATCCAGTTACCATAGTTTTTTTTAAATCCACATTTAAGACTTCTTGTATTTTCTTTAAGATATTAAATTTTTTTTAGAACCGTCTAAATTCCGTCATATTGATTGAATCCATCGGAGACAATCAACTGTCGAGTAGTATGCCGTGATCGTATAGAGGTTAGTACTCTGCGTTGTGGCCGCAGCAACCCCGGTTCGAATCCGGGTCACGGCAGACATTCAGGACATGTATTTTTGTTCATGCCATTAACAATTTAACCCATCTGACATATATTCCATGAATATTTATTTTGTATTAAAAGTGTTTGTTTGCGTAAAATGTTTGCTTTAGCATATCTAATGGTATAAGACTGATTGCATATATTAGCATCGTTTAAACTATTGGATTGAAGGGAGGAATTTGCTTAAAAATGCAAAAACGACTGCATTTTTCTTCATGCAGCCGCTGCATTTCTCTTCATTAAAGTGCATTTTGTGTTGCACATCATATATTCCCTAACGAGTCCAATGATGTAATGCACAGCCGTCACATCCTGTTTTTCAAAGTGGGTCGGGGCAGCAGTGGTCCGATTTCACCCCGAAAGGCTTCGCTGTTGCAGTTGTAAAGGCAATGTTCTCTAGTAGTCCATGTTTTTTAAATAAAGTTATAAATATTGATAACTCCCCGAAGTACTGCGATACAATTGTTAGGTTTCTACATACTAGCTGCTATTAAAATATTTTATTCAAAGGGTCTTTTATTTTGAAATTTGTCCGCAGGGTAATGTTTGTGAGTGTCTTACTAACGGAATTGTCACCGTACCTGCCGAAGCAGTAACAGAAGGGAAAACGGGTACCCGCATCCATTGTTATTTATTTCACTTTATCTCCTGGATGACGACAACTCCTCTCTGAACAGGACCCCCCCACCAAAGCGGACTACCCACCATGTCGGCTGAGGAGGAGAGGGGGGTAGTTCGTGTCAAAGTCAAGGTGAGAAATTGTGGGGTCTGAGCGGCGGGTTGACTGGACAGACCCGAATCACACGCAGAGCAACACAGCAGGATGGAAACAGATACTCACAGCAGACCAGACTGTTCAGGATACGTTGTTGCTTTCATCTCGTGGAGCGTTTATCAGCCCTATTCTTCCTTTCCATCAATGTGCTTATATTACGTTTTTGTTGTTTACACATCGTGATTGCCTTATAAGTACATTCTCTTCATAATGTATCGTGGTCATATTGTTTTCATTCTTAAATAACATGTTATTATAACCATTTATGTAGACATTTACTAAAAAGCGCTTTATGTGAGTTTGGTAATATTGTTTTGCTCACATAAGGAAGTCATATACAATGTAGCCACTATATTTGTTCGACCGAAGTGTGTGTGTGTGTGTGTGTGTGTGTGTGTGTGTGTGTGTGTGTGTGTGTGTGTGTGTGTGTGTGTGTGTGTGTGTGTGTGTGTGTGTGTGTGTGTGTGTGTGTGAGCGTGTATTTATCACTTTGTGGGGACCAAATGTCCCCATAAGGATAGTAAAACCCGAAATTTTGACCTTGTGGGGACATTTTGTCGGTCCCCATGAGGAAAACAGCTTATAAATCATACTAAATTATGTTTTTTGAAAATGTAAAAATGCAGAAAGTTTTCTGTGAGGGTTAGGTTTAGGGGTAGGGTTAGGTTTAGGGGATAGAATATAAAGTTTGTACAGTATAAAAACCATTATGTCTATGGAAAGTCCCCATAAAACATGGAAACACAACGTGTGTGTGTGTGTGTGTGTGTGTGTGTGTGTGTGTGTGTGTGTGTGTGTGTGTGTGTATTCGTTTCAGTTTGTAGAGTCAGTCACATCGTAAAGATAAACGATACGTGTGTTAAGCTTAAAAAAAGACCTAGGATTATTGTGAGTCATATGTGCACTTAAGCGTCACATGATCAACCAACCTGCCACGAAGTGTCTCACTTGATTTCCAGTCATTTCTAAGAGGTACAGTGTACTTTAATGGATGAATAAATAAAGCCATGTGGCAAATGTAGCTATAAGTCGAATGTATTATTCCAAATGTAGGCATCCGAGAAACGCCATAAATGATCTGGGGTCCCTGATAGCCCCGTTGTACCCTACGTGTACTAAAGGCACTTTTGATTTTTTTTTTTTTTTTCTCCATAAAACAATAAACAGCAAAAAAAATAAATAAATAAATAAAAACACACACAGTACTTTCCTAAACACCTGTTTGTCACAATACACTGTAACAAGTAATAAAGTTTGATTTTGAGGACATTTGATCTAATATTTAATCATTGAAATGTTGCAAATTTATGTAGCAAAACCCTGAAATTATCTTTTTTTTTTTCGTGTCATTTTCAGTTTTGTTCAAGGTGATTAAATCAATAATTTTTTAATAAATGTCCAATATGTGAAAGGATGGTATTTGGGGTATAATGCCACCCCTGTTGCAGGGGCTAAAGGCCCCTATAAAACTCTGTTTTTCTTATTTGGGGGGTTAGATTTGTTTTGAAGTCCACCAAAGTGGGTTCACAATGATTGATCCAATCACAATCAAGGTTAATTTGTTTGGAGAATACTTGAGATGTTATAAAATGTCAAATGTGATTGAAATTAACAGGAAGTGGTGCACCCTTTTCTGAAGTGGTTATTTTGAATAAGCATTACCTTAATTTGTTACTCAAGAAAAGCATATTAAAGTTGAAAAATTTTACCTTAAAACTACTTTCCCTATATTTACACAATATCACAATAACACCTCTGGGGGCCTCAAGTTTGGGGTACAAGGCTCCTTCGGCACCTTTAAAAAAATAAAATAACAAATTAATCCAGACAACCTTCCGTTATTATTTATTTTCACAATCAGCAGATGTCTTTGAGACGTTTATGATTTATGTATTAAAATCTGATATTTTAAAGGTGTTTATCAGATGTGAATGTGATGCTTTCCAGATGAAATTCTCTTAAATAGACATCTCTTAGATGTACGTGTTGAAGATAAGCTTAATTAGGGGGTGGCCCTTATGGCATAATGTAGATTGCCACAAAAATTAGGTTTGTCCATCATTAAAATAAGCAAAAATCATGGTTACAATATGTAATCATGGAAGTGAATGGGGCCAACCCATAAAGGTTGAAATTACACACGGTTTCAAAAATATAGCCACAAGATGTAAGCATGTAATGTTTACATGATTTATTGTGATAAAATCGCTATAAAATCAGTAACCATATCTGTGTAAAGTTATATCCAATATTACATCATGTGGCTATTATTTTGAAACAGTGTGCCTTTTACTGTAACTACTGTATATTTTTTAAGTCAGAAATATTTTTTGTGATAATCAATGTTATGCCACAAAAGCTGTCAATTGAGCTTAACTTGTATTGAACCTGGAACATTCTTTTATGAGCAGATGGGGGTAAACATTTGTTTCTCTAGAGATAAGGAGTAAGGTCAGTTAATTGAATAATATCAAAGTGAACTTGTGGTAAATCAAATAACATGATACTGGCAATGATCACATAGTTTTGTATAATAAATTGTATGTTTAGTGTGAACCTCAACAGATGTGCTGCACTGTAGTATGCCATGGGACAGATGACCTTGCAGTGCTGTGTTGCAGGTGTTTCAGCACATGATAGTAAAGTTCAAAGTAATCTGTTTAGCCACAACCAGTTTTCTCAAGGGTTATCAGGTTCTAAGGTAGTGGCAGTTCGACAGAGACTTGACAGGCAACAAGTCTTCCTGAATAAAGAAATCATTACCTTATCTGAGGAATTTGCATTTCAAGGGATTTTTTTTTGTGTGTGTGTTTTGCATTGTATCAACCAAAGATTAAGCTAATTCACAAATTGTTTAATATTACACTTTTCCTCTCTCTCTCTCTCTTTCTCTCTCTCTCTCCTTTCATTCCCTCTTGCACAAGTCTTAATCTTCTTTGTTTGTGTGCTCACAGAAGTGTGAAGGAGTGATGCCAGTGGAGTTCCGCTCTTTTGCCGTTGATCCTCAGATAACCTCATTAGAGGTGTTGCAGCATATCCTAATTCGCGCCTTTGAGCTAAATGGGTGTGTGTAATTTCTAAATTATGCTGATTTTACGGTCCATTTAATTAACTGTTTTTTAATGTATTTTTTATCTTTTAATTAAAGTATTTGCTTGATAAACAATCCCATTTTTATGGTTACCCAATAGCATTACATATCAATAAATTGCAGCAAATATAAATTATTTCTTCTGGTCCTTGTAGGAAACGAAATTTTGGGATTAGTTACCTGTCTCGTGACCACGGAGGTGTGGAGGTCTATGTATCTCTGCTGTCTGACTGGGATTTAGATGCAGCATTTGTCAGTGCAGCAAAGCCTTTTCTCCAGCTCAAGATGGACATCAAAACATCAGAAGACAGTGAGTGAACTGCACATCCTCCTATCTGAAGGGTATTACGTGTAAATGTCTGCCAGTCTCAGTAGATCCTGAAAATCTTCAGCTACTCTTTCATGTTGGAGATTTTCCCTCTTGTGTTCTCCATTTTAACCATTCATTATCAATGTATCAATAATCATCAATTAAAAAATAAAAGATAAGTTAAATGATTAATAAACAAATCTTATTAATCATTTTTATTGGTACAAAAAAAAATTCAGTAAATTGCAGTTCTAAATAGAAGTTCTTTCCTGCAAATCCACCAAAGAAAGATGAGAGGGTGAAAATGAAATAGTTCCAGTCTAGACTTCAATAAATTACCGATTTTTAATTGGCTAGATTTACATTCTAAATGGCACAAGGAGATAAGGTAGGAACAGCAGGTATTTTGCACTGTGATTGTGCAAGTATGTGGAAAGATATGGGTGCCTCTTATCAGTTTCATGTGACTATTTTTAAAGAGTATGCATAATCAAGTAATGCACTATATTATACAATCATATATATAAATATATATACACATGATATATATATATATATATATATATATATATATATATGATTGTATAATATAGTGCATTACTTGATTATGCATACTTTTTCAGTAAGTTGTTTTGTGGTTTCTACACACTGTCTTTATTGGACATAAAAATCATTTTAAAATCATATTTTGCATTGATCTTTAATTAGGTCTAGGCCTGTCTGCCGTGCTGTATTCTTTCCTATAATATACATTTTTCTGTATTCTTTCTAAGGTCCTATACTTGAGGATTGGGACATAATCAGCCCGAAGGATGTAATTGGTTCTGACCAGCTGCAGGGAGAGAAGAGATCGCTGGCGTTTGCTGCACTTCCCTTTACACAGTCGCTGCTATCCCAGGTCACTCATGATGTTCTTCACCCTGTCAGCCAGCTGTTTTACCAGCGGTCTCTGCTTCATTAAGTCAGTTTCAATGTCCACAGCTTTTATACAGTAATTAATGGCAATTGCCCCCCAAAAATGAGTCCTTGGAGGCGTAAGCAGGGTTGATCTTTTAAAAAACAATGCATCTTTTGTGCTGAAATGACCCGAAATACTTACAGAGAAGTTCTAATTCATTCTTTGTTCAGCAGTAAAAAGAAGTTCTAAACAGCTCAGCAAAGGTATACTGTTTGCGAACATTCAGACATCCACCACCCCACTGTGGGAGATGTTTATATTTAAATATGAGGTACCTTAAAAATGTGTTATCAGTAGCGAGTAAAGACGCTGTCTACCACCCCTTGGATCACAACTTCGAATCCAGGTTGTGCTGAGTGTTCCCAGCCAGGTAACCTAAGCAACCAAATTGGCCCGGTTGCTAGGGAGGGTAGGGTCACGTTGGGTTAACCTCCTCGTGGTCCCAGTGGGGCACATGGAGGCAACTGAGATTCGTCCTCCAGGATTGAGGCAAGTCACTAGGACACCACGAGGACTTAGATTGCATTGTGAATTGGGCATTCCAAATTAGGGAGAAAAAAGTGCGTTATCAATGACTTTATGCCTCATTCTATAAGTAGATTTCACATGAGGTCAGTAAAAGAAGCTTTTTTTTTAACTACTCGATGTTTTAAAGTAATATACTGTAAATGCTGTAGAAAATGTTTAATTTGTCTTACATTCTCAATTCATGACGCTAATGCACTACTATATGCGGCCATAATTTGCACCGGTTACACTTTGTTATTGTATTTTATGACACTGATAATACTGGAAAGATGGGTGTATAAAAGTGTTGATGTGCTGAATGAAGACAAAAGAATGATGAAGGGCTTACTTTGGGAAAATGTGTTTAGCAGCCGGTAAGAATTATTCCTAAAAGTTCACCCACATGAGCTGTGTCGAACCACCAAAATGAAAAAGCCTTCTTTTTGGCCAGATTTTGTTCTAAATGATGTCACACCCATTAGTTCTTCGATTTCGTATAAAGTAAATCAGGGCCTTAACTAATTTACTGATGTGAACATTTGAGCAATTGATGTAAAAGGTAATATTCGCTGCAATTCAATGAAATTGATGGTTTATTTAATCTTGTATCAGATATTTGATGCTCTAGTAATGTTTCTTGGCACTACAGATTTTTTACATTTATTGCATGAGGTCTGCTTATATAAATAGTGATAATTTTAGTTCCTCACATTTTACCTTCTTACCCATTCAGGTGGGTCGTACACTATCACGGGTGCAGCAGGCCTTAAGCTGGTCCTATGGGGAAGAGGTGAAACCATTCAAGCCCCCTTTAAGTGATGCTGAATTCCACAGTTACCTGAACATTCAAGGTCAGCTGACACGACCAGAAGAACTTAGACTTCGTATCTATCATGGAGGGGTTGAGCCATCCTTACGCAAGGTAACCAGACTGATTAAGTCATTGTAATATACCATGATGGTTCCTACAAAAATGCCCTTGGAAAGTACTTTCCAAGGGTATTTTTGTAGGCTACATTAACATAATATTTTTCATTCATACCATTCAGATAATGAAGTGCTTTTTTAAATGAGAAATCAAAAAATGAGAACCACATAGACTGTAGCAGCCAGTGATGTATCTTAGTACAGTTGAAGTCAGAAGTTTACATACACCTAAGCCAAATACATTTTAACTCAGTTTTTCATAATTCCTGACATTTAATCGTAGAAAACATTCCCTGTGTTAGGTCAGTTAGGATCACTACTTTATTTTTAAAAAGTGAAATGCCAGAATAATAGTAGAGATAATGATTTATTTCAGCTTTTATTTCTTTCATCACATTCTCAGTGGGTCAGAAGTTTCCATACACTTTGTTAGTATTTGGTAGCATTGCCTTTAAATTGTTTAACTTGGGTCAAACATTTTGAGTAGCTTTCCACAAGCTTCTCACAATAAGTTCCTGGAATTTTGGCCCATTCCACCTGACAGAACTGGTGTAACTGTGTCAGGATTGTAGGCTCCTTGCTCACACACACTTTTTCAGTTCTGCCCAAAAATGTTCTATCGGATTGAGGTCAGGGCTTTGTGATGGCCACAACTTTGGAGGTATGCTTGGGGTCATTGTCCATTTGGAAGACCCATTTGTGACCAAGCTTTAACATCCTGGCTGATTTTTTAAAAATGTTGCTTGAATATATCCACCTAATTTTCCTTCATGATGCCATCTATTTTGTGAAATGTACCAGTCCCTCAAAGCACCCCCACAGCATGATGCTGCCACCCCCATGCTTTACGGTTGGGATGGTGTTCTTCGGCTTGCAAGCCTCACCCTTTTTCCTCCAAACATAATGACGGTCATTATGGCCAAACTGTTCAGTTGTTTCATCAGACCAGAGGACATTTCTCCAAAAAGTAAGATCTTTGTCCTCATGTGCACTTGCAAACTGTAGTCTGGCTTTTTTATGGCGATTTTTGAGCAGTGGCTTCTTCCTTGCTGAGCAGCCTTTCAGATTATGTCAATATTGGACACATTTTTCTGTGGATATAGATACTTGTCTACCTGTTTCCTCCATCATCTTCACAAGCTCTTTTGCTGTTGTTCTGGTAATGATTTGCACTTTTCGCACCAAACTATGTTCCTCTCTATGAGACGGAATTCATCTCTTTCCTGAGAGGGATGATGGCTGTGTGGTCCCATGGTGTTTATACTTGTGTACTGTTGTTTGTACAGACGAACGTGTTACCTTCAAGCATTTGGAAATTGCTCCCAAGGATGAACCAGACTCTTGGAGGTCCACCATTTTTTTTCTGAGGTCTTGGCTGATTTCTTTTGATTTTCCCATCATGTCAAGTAAAGAAAAAAGAGTTTGTAGGTATGCCTTAAAATACATCCACAGGTACACTTCAGTACAGCTCCAATTGACTCTAATTAGCCTATCAGAAGCTAATTGCCTAAAGGCTTGACATCATTTTCTAGAATTTTGCAAGTTGCTTAAAAGCACAGTTAACTTTATGTATGTAAACTTCTGACCCACTGGATATAGTTAATTAAAAGTGAAACAATCTGTCTGTAAACAATTGCTGGAAAAATGACTAATGTCATGCACAAAGTAGTTGTCTTAAACGACTTGCCAAAACTATAGTTTAATAATATGAAATCTGTGGAGTGGTTAAAAAATGTGTTTTAATTATTTCATTTCAAGTGTATTTAAACATCAGATTTCAACTTTATATCAGCTGTAAGAATCTATTGAGAATTTAGAAATGTAGACCTTCAGTTTATATTTAATCAACCCTAGAATACATATGCAATAGGGCTGGGCGATAAGCAAATTTTATAAAAGAAATACGGCAATATCCAATTAACATCGTCACCCTCCCAGTTGAGGGATCGGTGAATATTCTTTATTGATTTTGCTTTAAATATGTGATTAATGTATTAAAACATGGAAAAACTTAAACCAAAGATATTTCTAAATTGCACTTCAAATGAAACAAAAAAGCAATTAAAATAATTGGAGTGGTGGTGGTGTAGTGGGCTAAAGCACTGAACTGGTAAGCAGAAGGTTGCTGGTTTGATCCCCATTGCCACCACCATTGTGTCCTTGAGCAAGGCACTTAACTCCAGGTTGCTCTGGGGGGATTGTCCTTGTAATAAGTGCACTGTAAGTCGCTTTGGATAAAAGCATCTGCCAAATGCATAAATGAAAATGTAAATGTATAATGAAGTGGTCGAAAAATCGTATAGGCTATAACCACCCTTCCATTTGCCGTCATACAGTTATCCATCTACAACAGGTGGAAAATTACTAATATAAATTAAGATCTAAACACAATTTTACATGTAAACATAATAATAATAACAACACTAATTTAAATATAAATACATTTTAGGTTTAAGGTGAACTTGTTTAGGTTGCATACATATGTCTAGGATATAAAGTGACCCTGCCGAGTTGCGTTCAAAATGCATAATGCAAGCATAAAACCCACTCCTGGATTCAAGTGTGCCACATATCTTTCAGTAGCTATCGCCCCGTGAATAAGCCTCCACTGTAGATCCGCAGTACGCTTCTCTATAGGAGGCTTATACAGGGCTCTCCACCTGTCCCTCATGAGGAAGTCTGGTCCTAACAAACTTGGCCACTTTGAAGCCTTTATTCTCTTGAGAAAAACTTGATGTGTGACTTTTACTGAAGAATAGTAAGTTGCTTTCTTTGACGTAGATTTAAAACAGTCCAGCTGTGGTGTATCAAAAGACAAAATTGAGTCCATATTTACATCCACTGTTTCCTCAAGTATGGCTGGAGACACTCTGATTTTTGGAAATTCTTCTTCTATATCTCTTAAGTCCATTGAGCGACCTCTTTCAATGTACTCTCTGTGCCCACTTGGTAATACATTTAAAATCTCCTCTGTCAGTTTTGAGATTTCAGATTTCAATCCTGTCACTTCTTTAAGAATTCCAACCGGCTTCCACCCATCATTGTCCAAGAGGCGTCTGATTTTTACAACCCCATTACGCTTCAAAACTGCAGATATGCTTACTGAAGACAACAGCCTTGTTTGGATCATTGGATTGAAAAATAATGGTTCTTCCAGAATCCAATGCCCTGTGCCATCACTACTCCAGTCCACTTTAAAAACTGTTTTCCAGGACTGAAACATTGACTTATAGAAGGGAGTAATCTCTGACAGACTCACCTTCCCCAAGTCCATTATGAACAAATGTTTATCCAACCCGAGCCCACCTGCGTCCTTCAAAATTAATCTTGCAGTATGGGCCCAAGTCAAGTCTTTGTGATATAAAAGTCTTTGTGCTGCTTGTATTCTGTAAGCAATCAACCGACTTCTCACATCCACGAGCCCTTGACCTCCTTCATGGACAGGTAAATAAAGTGCTGCAGCATGGATCCAGTGTGCCCCACTCCAAAAAAAGTTCACAATTGTCCTTTGTATTTTGCTAACCAACTACACTGGAGGCTCCATTACAGTCATTTTATGCCACAATGTTGAGGCCACCAAGTTGTTAATGACCAAGACTCGCCCTCTGTACGACAATTGTGGTAATAGCCAGATCCACGGGCTATCAATTTCTCCAGCAATCCCTCCCAGTTTCTCATCTGAAAATTTTAATTTCCTAAAAATATACCTAATGTTTTTATCCCCTCTCTACCCCAAATTAAGCCACATGGTAGTTTTGGAGGTCCTACTTCTTCCCACTTACCAATAATAAATCCCTCACTTTTCCCCTAATTCACTTTGGCTGAGGATGCTTTTTCATATTTTCCAATAATTTCAGTTAAAACTTTCACATAATTTTGACCTTTTATAAACACTGTGACATCATCATCATACGCTGACAGGGATAATTTAAAGGTACTCTTTAAATCTGGAAGTGAAATACCAGTTAGTTCTTTCCTTAATCTGCACTTAATCTGTCCAGAAAGTGGACAGCCTGGACATCATGATAGGTGCACTCAATCCACCTCCAGCTTTAACCATAACAAATGCATTAGAATATAACAATTTTATATAAGATATAAAATTATCACCAAACCCAAAAAGATATTTATGATCAACTTGGTTAAAAGCTTTTTCTTGGTCAAGCGAAAGAATCCCCAAATTAAGACTATTACTTTGAATAAAATCAATCACATCACGCAATAAAAATAAATAATCCATAATTGATCTATCTGGTATACAATAGGACTGGTCTCTATGAACTAATACATATAAACATTTTTTAAGTCTGTTTGCTAGTAGACTACAATATTTTGTAGTCTAAACATAGCAACGACACTGTTATCCAGTTTTTTAATAGTCCCAAATCTCCTTTTTTAGGAATAAAGATAGAACCGCTCTGCAACAACTTGTGGGTAATGTCTTTCTTTCAATGCAATCTATCAGCAGTTCATTTAAATCTTGTCCAAGTAATTCCCAAAAAGCTTGATAGAACTCAACAGGTATACCATGCACTCCTGGAGATCTTCCAGGAGATAATTGTCTCATTGCATCAGTGAGCTCTTGCAAAGTTATTTGTTCATCCAGCGATTTTCTTTGTTCATCTCTCAACTGAGGCAGCTCACAGAGCAAATCATCCACACTTCCAGAGTCACAGCTCTGAGCATTATATAATTTAGAATAAAAGTCTATTGTCATTTCTCTCATTTCCAGAGGGTCAGAAGTTATAGTTCCATTCGGACATCTTATATGACACAACTGTTTTTATAAAAAACTTTTCTTTTCCAAATTAAAAAAATATGCACTAGGAGCATCCATATCTTTGATGGAGCAAATTCTAGATCTTGTAAGTGCTTCTTTTACCTTTTCTTGTAAAAAAGACCCAGAGATGCAATTTCGCTTTGTAAACTTTTCACTGTTGTTTCCATCATTGCAGTAGTATGTGAAGTATAGTTTTGGCAAAAAATTCTGATGTTAGCTTTACCTACATCCCACCATTGACCAAGATTTTCAAAAATGTCTTTCTTAAGTTTCCACTTATCCCAGAAAAACTTTTCACAGAAACTGATATCCTGTAATAATTTGACATTAAAATGCCAAAAATAACAAGGTTTAACCACTTTCTTTCAAAAGTAATCATATGGTGATCTGAAAAACCATTAGGCAAGATGGATACATTCATTACCTTAGTATTCCAAATCTTCCCCAAGTAAAATCTATCTAACCGAGCACCACTAACTTGATTATTTGATGCCTTTAACCATGTATATTGTCTAACTCCTATGTTCCTACTTCTCCACAAGTCTATTTAATCAAACTCATTTATAATTTTGAACTATTGAATGCTTGACTGATTATGTGGCTCTTCTCCATTCCTATCAATTATAAAATTAGTAGTGCAATTCCAATCACCCCCAATTATCATGCACACAGTTTCATCAATTTTCTGAATAACTGTTCTCAATTCCATAAAAATAAAAAAAAACACACGCTCATGTCCATTATTAGGAGAATATACATTAATTAAAACAAATATAGTTCCTTCAGACTCTACTTTAGTTAAAAGTGCTTTTCCTTTTACTATTTCCTCTGTTGATAGAATATTTACATTTAGATTTTTGGAAAAAAGAATAGCACTTATGTTTGTTCCATGGCTAAGAGCATATTTCCCTTCCCACCAGATACCCCACTGAGTCTCATTATCATTACTTGTATGTGTTTCCTGCAAAAAGACTATATCAACTCCTTTAACAAACTCTGAAATCATGGCTAATTTACTCAGATCTCTACCCCATTTATATTTAAGGAACCAAATTTAAAAAATTCCATAGAAAGATGAAAATAGAGGAAAGCAAATGTGAATAGATACAAAAAATAAACGCACCCTGTGCATTTGAGCATTATATTTTTGCAAAGCTCTTTTTTCTTTCCGTAATTTAGCTAGAATCTTCTTCAGCCTAAACCTCTTCTTCTTGCATAGAGCTTCATAACTAACAACTTTCAGCATTGTCACTACTGACCATTTGAATTTTTCTATATCCGGGAAAAAAACCTTCACCTCAACAGTTTTCCAAACGTCAAGTCCAAAAAATCATTAATCTCCTGCACCGAATATGTTCCATCTATATTCAGAATCCCAAACTCAGAAACATCCTCAGACAATGTATCATCCTCCCTCATTCCATAATCCTCACCTTTTTCAACATCATTTAAGCTTTCAGTGTTTTCAATACTAATCATTTCACAAGCAGCACTTTCACTTACTTTCTCTACCCCTGTGTCTGTACTGTGTTCCAAGACCTCATGCTATTGTGCCACATTCTCCACTTTTTCTCTTTCATTCAGATTTTTGTCTACACTTACGCGGGATTCATCATTCTGAGCGATACTCTCTTCCTTAGGTTGGGGCTGCGTAACGTTAGTATTTTTTACATTAGCGGCAGTTACGCCACTAGGCCCAGCGGCCTCCTCATTAGCCTGCGCTCTACGTAGTGGGCATGTCAACTTTTTGTGCCCAAGTTCACCACACTCAAAACACTTCAAGCTACCGGTATTGACATAAAGCATATACGATTTTCATTCATGCACAACTCTGAAAGACACGTCTAACTCCGGCACATTCAAAAACATAAACACTTGCCTCCTAAAAGACATCACATGTTTTAGAGCCTCATTTTTACATCCTAATGAGATCGTTTTAATCGCACTAGCACATTTACCATACTGAACTAATGCATGCTCAATATCCTCATTTCCAATAAACTGGGGGACATTCGAGATATAGACTTTTGTCGTTGGTGTAACAAGCGGTGAAACAATAACAAAATCGCCACCTACCACAATCCCGTTGGCTATCAGGCGGTTCACTAGCTTCTCCTCTTTAACAAAAACCACCACCGCTTTAGTCATACTGGAGGCCAAAGAAATGTTGTCATATCCAACCTCCTCTCCGACCGCCAGCAACACATCATCCACCGACACACCCTGCGCAGGTACACATCTGACACCGTGACGCTGCGAAACAGGTGGTTCTCCGCCCGCCAGAAACGACGCCATGCCGGAGCCTCAGCGAACACTACCAATACGTGGTTTTAATTGTCCAAATCCAGCTCTACAAAAATATTATGTCTCAAATCCCCTTTTTAGATTTAAATTAAAGAGAAAAAGAAAATATAAAAAATTTCAAAAGCCTCTCCATAAAAACACCCACCACCACCCCAAACGCTCCCAGCATGCACCGAGAGAGAGAGAGAGAGAGAGATACCTGTTCCTTCTTTATAAGAGGGTTGGGAGGGTTTAAAGAAGTGGCCACGGTTTGTATGTTCAGCCACAAACCGCACATGTTGTCTGTATATTCTGTAAGGACATCGCAACTTTTGGACACAGTTCACCATCAAGGCATACGTCTGGTGCTGGGGGCCTTCAGAACATCACCAATGCAAAGCCTGTATGTAGAGGCTAATGAACTATCTCTAGAGCACAGGTGTCTCAAATTAACCATGCAATACACAACAATAAAGACCAGCAAAGAAAATCCAGCATATCATGCTATCTTCTCACCCCAATTTTCATATCTGTATGAGAGAAAACCAAGGCATATCCTTGCCTACAGATTAAATCTCATCTAGAAAACATAAAAGTTGACTAAGCATACTGGAACAGACATATTTCTGCAATATACCACTCTGGAATCTCAAAAGAACTCAAATAATCCTAGATTTAAAAAGAAACAAAAAATCTGAAACCCATCTGAATGATTACCTTCAACAACTCCTGGATATCAATGAGATGTTTCCATCACACACACTGATGTGTGATCGAAGTCTGGAGATCATGTGTCAGCTGCATATGTGATCAATCACCTTAAAGCGAAATTAGGATCCTCAATCAGAGTTCAATTTTTACAGCAGAGGCCAATGCTATTATTCAAGCACTGGATCACATTAAAACCTCACGACAGAGATATTTTGTAATAATAACAGATTCAAAATCATGCCTTCAAAATCTTGCATCACTCAAAAATCACCACCCAGCCCTTGTAAATATTTTAACCAAATTGTCAGCTCTGGAGGCACAACATTTTAATATTTACTTTTGCTGGGTACTGAATGGGATCAATGCATTTCGACAAATTGCATGAAATCAACCCTGTAGTGGGCAAAAGACGCATCTTTAATTTCAGTATTTGCTGGGATCAGATCATTTACTCCTGTTGCCAAATAGGACATTCCAGACTCACACATACATCGATCAGTCACAACATTAAAACCACCTGCCTAATATTGTGTAGGTCCCCCTCGTGCTGCCAAAACAGCTCCACCCTATTCTTCTCACAACAATTGTACAGTGTGGTTATCTGAGGTACCGTAGACTTTTTCAGTTCAAACCAGTTTGGCCATTCTCAATTTGACCTCTCATCAACAAGGCATTTCCATCCACAGAACTGCCGCTCACTGGATGTTTTTTGTTTTTGGCATCATTCAGAGTAAATTCCAGAGGCTGTTGTGTGTGGAAAATCCTAGGAAATCAGAGTTACAGAAATACTCAAACCAGCCCATCTGGCACCAACAGTCATCCATGCGATTATCTAATCAGCCAATCGTGTGGCAGCAGTGCATAAAATCATGCAGATACAGGTCAGGTGCTTCAGTTAATGTTCACATCAACCATCATAATGGGGAACAAATGTGGTCTCAGTGATTTGGAGCGTGGCATGATTGTTGGTGCCAGACGGGCTTGTTTGAGTATTTCTGTAACTGCTGATCTCCTGGGATTTTCACACACAATAGTCAAGTCAAGAAATTTTTATTTGTATAGCGCCTTTCACAACACACATCGTTTCAAAGCAGCTTTACAGAAGATCAGGCATTAACAGAAGATAAAACTGTAATATCTATAATGTCTTTTTATTAAATACATTTGATAAACCGGTCAATTTTTGTTCCTACCTTCACCTATGATCATGAAGGCTGGGTCAAGACCGAAAGAACTAGGTCGCGAGTACAAGTGGCCGAAATGGGCTTCCTCAGAAGGGTGGCGGGCTTCTCCTTTAGAGATAGGGTGAGGAGCTCAGTCATCCTTGAGGAGCTCGGAGTAGAGCTGCTGCTCCTTTGCGTCAAAAGGAGTCAGTTGAGGTGGTTTGGGCATCTGGTAAGGATGCCCCCAGCTGGGAGGAGGCCTTGGGGAAGACCCAGGACAAGGTGGAGAGATTACATCTCCACACTGGCCTGGGAACGCCTTGGGGTCCCCCAGTCAGAGCTGGTTAATGTGGCTCGGGATAGGGAAGTTTGGGGCCCCCTGCTGGAGCGGCTGCCCCCGCAACCCGACTTCGGATAAGCGGTTGAAGATGGATGGATGGATGAACGTTTGGTAAAATATGATTGTGAATTGTGTTTAAAAATAAGTAATTAAATAATAATTGTATTTGTAACCCCAATGAGCAAGCCGAAGGCGACTTAGGTGAGGAACACAAAACTCCATAAGATGTTGGTTAATGGAGAAAAATAACTTTGGGAGAAACCAGGCTCACTGTGGGGGCCAGTTCCCCTCTGTCTAACAACATGAATATAAGGCCAATATTATACATGTATAGTGCAAGTCATGGTTTAAAATTATTGAACTAAGTAAGTGTTAAGGGTCAGTTTAAACAAAGATTTTGTATGAACTGTAAGACAATTGTCCTTGTTAGTTGGATGATAAAGGGATTTGTTGGCAATTAATTGATAGTCCATGTATTCCATATCAAGAGTGTAGTCTATCATTAGACCGAGGTGATGCAGGCAGAGATTAGTGAGGTGCATCGCAGTTCATCCTGGCCGGTAATTTCGGTGAGGTCTATCCTAAGTCCATGGTTCAGGCAATGGCATATGAAGTATCCCATGTCTTATGGTTGGAGTTGGCATAATTTCATCCTCTGAAGTCAAATAAAACATATTTTAACAAATAAACTAATACTAGCATAGATGCCATTAAATTTATTGCAGAGTGGTAGATCATGATCACTGTTTCTGGTTCCGGCAGACCTAACTAAAGCAGATAACAAATCCAGTGAGAGGCAGTTCTGCGAATGGAAATACCTTTTTGATGAGAGAGGTCAACAGAGAATGGCCTGACTAGTTTGAACTGACAAAGTACGATAAACTACGGTAACTCATAACCACTCTGTACAATTGTGGTGAGAAGAATAGCATCTCAGTATGTTATTCTGAGATGCTGGTTGGCACTGTTTTGGCAGCACGAGGGGGACCTACACAATATTAGGCTGGTTTTAATGTTGTGGCTGATCAGTGTATGTTCTTAATATCAGGCAAATGTCCACCATTATGCACTGCATGCCAGAATCCACTATCCTTGAAACCTATTTTATTTGATTGTGCTGGATTTATTTCTTTTAGTAAAGTATTTTACTCTGTAAACACTTTTGAAGAGATTTTTAACAAAGTCAGAGTTAGAGTTCTTATATAGTTTTTTTTAATCACTCTACCTTTCAATATATTGAAAATGGCCTTGGAAGCTAGCATGGCATAAAATAACAAAAAATCTAACTTACTGGAAGGACATCGTAACGTTCCAGGCAAAACGACTTGAACAAACCATAATACAAAAAGGCCTTGTATACACCTGGTGTTAAGATGCATCTCTGATGATGCGATCACATGTGGTCAGGTGAGACACATCGCTGTTTAAAACCGGTCACTTAATGCATCTCCTGTGACCACTTGTGTTCGGATTTCAAGGGGAGGGTGTCTGATTTCATGACAATATACAATACTGTGCAAACGTTTTAGGCACTTGGGAAAATTCTTGCAAATTTAGGATAACCCATAAATAGATTTAATTTATCAATTAACATCATACAAAGTCCAGTAAACATAAAAAACCTAAATCAATATTTGGTGTGACCACCTTTGCCTTCAAAACAGCACCAATTATCCTAGGTACACCTGGATACAGTTTTTCTTGGTTGCTGGCAGATAGGGTGTTCCATGCTTCTTGGAGAATATGCCACTTCTATCTATTTTGGCTCAGTTTCTTCCGGCTCTTCTTGTAATCCCAAACTGACTCAATATTCAGTGGGGTGCTCTGTTGGGACCATGCCATCTGTTGCAGGGCTCTGTCCTTCTATTCTATTTGCAAAATAAATGTTTAGGAGTCTAAAATTTATATTTCCTAGTGACACACTAAAGCTGAAATACAAATAACCATCTAAAGACAAATGTATTTGTGAAGCATCTTATGTGCCTAAGACTTTTGAACAGTACTGTACATCAGTCACTATGTTAGTATTTTACTGCATGATAATAAACCGTAAAAATGTCATAAAAGACAAAGGATGCACACACACACACACACACACACACACACACAAAAAAACAGTGCACTGTTTCTCCCAGATTAAAATGTAATCGAAGCACAAACACATATCGCAGCATCAGGACCCGCACCAGCCGACTTCATGACAGCTTCCCCCAAGCAATCAGACTTTAGATCTCTTGATCGATCACTATACATATATCAGCATCGCACTTTATTAGCCACAGACTGGACTCAAAGTTTATACTTCTCTTAATAACACAATGGCAACTGACTATCAACCTGCAGCTGAATGTCAACACATCACTTCATATTTATTTCCAATAAGGGGGGGTGTACGGTGTCTTTATACAATCTTCTTATTTTGTGTATATTGTATATTATTATTATTATATTATTTTATTGGTATACAGTCTTCTAATTTTGTGTATATTGTATATTATTAGGTGTACATTGTGCTGCGTAACAGATGTAATGTAAAATGTTAAATAAGGTGAAAATGCTCTTTAGTGTGTTTAATGGTTTCTCCATCTCTGGGATTTCATGACAGGTTGTATGGCGGTATCTCCTTAATGTGTATCCAGATGGTCTGACAGGGCAAGAGAGAATGGACTACATGAAGAGGAAGACAAGGGAGTACGACCAGCTGAAAAGCGAGTGGAAGGCACGTGTCAGCTCCGAGGATTTGGAGTTCATCCGGGGAAATGTTTTGAAGGATGTTCTTAGAACGGACCGAGCGCATCCTTACTATGCGGGCTCAGAGGACAGCCCACATCTCACAGCCTTGACAGACATCCTCACCACTTTTGCTATTACACATCCACAGGTAAGCACACAGTTGTACCCATTGATAATACCAGGCATGTGTCTGTCATCACACTCCTGTGTAATAAACTGTACATTTTCGGCTTTCTCAGGTGTCTTATTGCCAAGGCATGAGTGATATTGCCTCGCCAATTCTCGCCGTCATGGACAACGAAGCTCACGCATTCATCTGCTTCTGTGGCATTATGAAACGTCTTGAGGGCAACTTCCGCCCTGATGGACAACTCATGTCCATCAAATTCCAGCATCTCAAGTTGCTACTACAGTATTCAGACCCTGAGTTTTATGCCTACCTTGTCTCTAAAGGTGCAGATGACCTGTTTTTCTGTTACCGCTGGTTACTTCTGGAGCTGAAGCGGGAGTTTGCTTTTGATGATGCTCTACGAATGCTAGAGGTCACCTGGAGCTCTTTGCCACCTGACCCACCTGAGACAGAGGTGGAGCTTCTTGGGCCACCGCTTGAAAGAGATCAGTGCACCAGTTCGCAGAATGTTCCTCAGAATTTGGAAATGGATGAGATGGAGGCAGGAATGGAACAGGCTGAAAGGCAGAGGAGACGCCACATGCTCAGACCATCTCGAGAAGAGGCAGATGGAGGGCATCAACTGGGTATAGAAGAGGAGAAAGGGTCCCGGAGGGAAGCCGAGGGAGAGTATAGTATGGATAATGTGGTCAAGAGTAATGTGACAACTCCAGCTCCCCCCTTCGAGAAACAGGCCAGTTTTGGAGACTTTAAGTACTATAGCAGTCGTAACAAGTATAGTTTTGAGGTGAATGAGAATGACTGCTCTGATCCCATATTATCTCAAGAGCAGTTTGAGTCTGCACACTCCACATTGCCATTCTCGGTCTGTCAGTCCACAGAGGAAAGTGAGGGGGACCCTGGAGAGAAAGAACCTATTATCAGCAGTAATTACACACAGTCATCTCCAGGGCAGAGAGACTCTCCAAATGGACAGGCAGCTTCTCCAGAATCATCTCATCCTTCCGGTCTGCCAAACTGGAAAACTAGCTCCACTCAGTCACTGGATGCATCTAATTCTCCATCCAGCTGGAGAACAGCATCTCCTGATGTCTTATCTAAATGCATATCCTCATCATCATGCGGGGACAAAACAGTGTCTCCTGATAAAGCATCTGGTGGTTTTGCATCCTCACAAGTAGTATTAAATGGAACTGGTAGTCAGTCCCCATCAGTGGTCCCAGGGAAATCATTACTGGCATCTCCATCATGTTATAATGGTTCGCTTCTCTCTTCCCCGGTTTTAACTTTCGGCAAGTCACCGTCTTTGTCCAAACCATTCTCCAGCAATCTCTCCTCACCATGCAAACCCACTGGGACTGACACAAGCTCTCCAAACACGAACAAACCAGAAGGAGGTGGAATTAAACCATGCTCGCTTCCCCCTCCACAAGAGTTTGGGAAAGGGAATCCCTTTATGCTATTCCTTTCTCTCTCTATCCTACTGGAGCACCGTGATCACATTGTTAAAAACAGCCTAGATTATAATGAGCTGGCCATGCACTTTGACCGCCTGGTCCGTCGCCACAACCTCGGGCGTATTCTGCAGCGAGCTAAATCCCTCTTCGCAGACTACCTGCTGAGTGAGGTATGGGACTCGGAGGAAGGAGACGAGGTCAGCATGGACTCCCCGACTACAGCTGCAGTATCTCCCCAGACGCCCACCACTAGAGCCCCTTTCCTCAATGTACAGCCCTCTCAGGGTACCTTCCTGAATTCCACCTATAATCTGGCTAATACCATTCCCTCCCCTACAACTCCCATAGTTTCTCTCCCTCAGCTTCCTGATTCTGTGCACTGGTAGTTTATCTCCAGCAACCAACTCCAACCACAAACAGACACAGAGTCATAATAGACGTTTTACCATAATCTGTCGAGTCACAGCAACTTTTGTGCTCTACACATGCTTTATGGAACTTGCTTTATGTTTAAAACCAAAGCTGGGTTACTTTCTTATTTTCTTTTTTGCCTTATCTTACCCTCCTTTTCATCATACTGTATAATTTTTATTGCACTTTATAGTTTGTCCTGTGAAAGGAACAGGCCTGTTTGTGTCTCATTTCTCTTTGTAAATAACACTTCGGCACTGCACATTATGAACACATAAAACCTCTTTATACTAGCCACACTTATCTGAGACAAAGTAACAAATGTATGCTGTTATTTATTTGTGTGTGTGCAATCTTGATTTTTAATGAACATGATCTCATTGACTTTTTATGAGGTTATCATGGCTGTTATGGCAGGAAGGAGAATTTTTACTCAAGTAAAGGTTTTAAAACCCCCTCGGAAATTAATTCAAAACATTGTTTGAAATATTGCCAGCAGCGAATGTGTATTTGGTATCATGATAATTGTCCAGTGTGCTTTATGAAAACCTTAAGCCTTGACCTTTGTTTGTACAAAACATTTGACCCGATCATTTGACTTTCAGTGTGAGATGAAGGTGCTGACGCGTTATCTAGTTTCCCATCAATGTGAAACCTTCAAGTGAAGTAGGACTTTTTGAGAGTAGGTTACATTCAGTATCAATCTTGAATTGCTGTTAGGACTGTCCTCTTCTCTAGTGTAGAACAGCTGTTTTACATGTAAGCTGTAGACCTATGGTAAAGCACCAATCCTACTAGGGTAAACATATTTTAGATATTTCCCTTCAGTCCTGCATTTATACATTTTAAGTCTCTTGCAGCCTAATAAAGTTGAGGTTAATGTACTGTACATGAACTGACAGTACTTTTAACACTGTTGTGAACAATGGATGTTGATTTGGTTTCACTTATCCTCGCCTTTGTGGGAAAAGTGCCTAATTTCAGTAAATTGACCATTTTTGTCTCTTATTTCTTTATGTATATATCATTTAATTGTGTTAATATATCATCCACCAAAGGCTTGTCTGTTCATTCTTTGCTATAGTGACTTTGCTGTTTTTTTTTTTTTAATAAGCAGGGATCCTCCTTGACTGTTGCCTCCTTGACAGCAGAGTATTATAAGTGTTTGAAGCCTTTAGAAGATTGCCGTTCGAAGGAATCTTGCAACTCTGCACTTGTTCTTTATGTCTTAATACCAAGTGTTCTTTTCCCCTTTTTTCTTATAAGTGCTAAAATTATAATTAATCTGCACATGGACCAAAAAAGGATTTCCCTGGAAAGTGCAACAGTTACGAGTTCATCTCATGAGCGTTATGTTTAAAACATATATGGTGTATGATACTATGATTTTGTTTGGTTATTAATGATAGTATTCCTTACTCATACCTCTGGAGAGATTTACTGAATTGAATGCTTGCAATACTCCAACTTTGTACAATAAATTCACTAAATATTGATGGTCTTTGATAAATCACTCTTCATTTATAAACCTTCCAGCTTAATAAAAATAAAGTTTTAAATATTACCCTACACATAGAGTTTCGTAATTATCAAAAAATTAAAAGGTTTGAATTTTCCACTTTCAAAACAAACTGGTTAAATATGTTTGTGGATGTAATAGTGGATGTAACACCTTGGTTTGCCTTAAAAAGTCTGCAAGTGGTAATGGTTCAGAATAATAGAGTAATGGTACACTAGCCCTCTAAAACATAAAATGTCATAATTTACATCAGAAAATACCAAGCAGCTTTAACGGCTTCTGGCCCAGCCTGGGCAGGCCTTCCCTGCATTCTCGGACCAGGAAGGGAGACAAGTGGAGGGAAAAGAAAACAAAACGAACTCGCCGGTTCTCTGGATTGAAATGCCCCGCCGCGTTTTAGCGACCGGTAGGGGTCTCCGCTGCCATAATATACTCTGATAATATTCTTGGCCACTCCATGTCACTAGTCCGTCGTGTCGGTGTAAACGTGCCGATAAAAAAGGGGTTGAAGTGGTGAATTTTTGTGCGTTTGTTAGTTATTGCAAGCGTTAATAATCGAGGAGGGAATCAAGAGTTTTACTTCGCTAACTGGACGACTTTTGATTATGTGGTTCTGTGAACAAGCAGGTTATTTGTTGTTCACAGATTATTTAAATGTTGGCATTATAAGTAAATATCTGTTTGTTTGTTTGTTTGTTTTGTATTAACCAAGAGGTCAAATGTCCTCAACAAATGAGGTTTAGGTCGTCAAAGCACAACATGGTTGTCTAAAGGGAAAACACCTGCCCGCGAGAGATTTCTTTTTATCAATAATGTGCTGCGTTCCATCAGACTATTTGGTTCTGTAACGTTATTTATTGCTTTTAAGCGTGCTATGGAATTTGATTGTTGAGAAAATAATGTGTTTGCTGAAAGCAACGTGAAGGTTTACATTTTCTTATAACTGTGTTATTAATGGTCAGGAAAACTGCGAGTCTTGGAAGCGTTGAAAAGCTTTTGTAATAATGCGCAGTGGATAACTTTAAATGCTAATTTCTGTGTTTTGTTTATTTAGGTCATTTGTGATTTATTTTGTGTGAAATGCTCGTGTGATCCGTGACATGAGTGTTTAACAAGGAATTCGGCTTTCAGTTGGGTGACTGTCGTTTGTGTTTAGTTGTGTTGTTTGGTTCTGTCCAGAATGGTGTGCTTGTAAATGTGACTCGTATCTCTTTTAAGTTGCACACCTTTGTTAATTAGCCTACATCCAAACCACATGTATATGTGCTGTTTAAAGATTCAACACAACGATTGTGTTACAAATGTGCGCGTTTGACAGTGTATAAGTCCTCATTGGCACCTTACGGTTGTTGTTTTTAACTAGAGGGCGCTCTAAAATTTACTGGTCAGCGAATTGTACTGGAATTACCGTTGAAAAGCTCTCGTGCAGCAAACAGTATTAGTAGATAGTGGGTTTTGGTGTCTCGCCACTTTGTCGTGTGTAGTCAAAATGGTTAGGAACGGGAAAGTAAAGTTGTTTCCGCCGGGTTTCGAACCGGAGACCTTTCGCGTGTGAGGCGAACGTGATAACCACTACACTACGGAAACTTGAAATTACACATATTAACAGTTCTTCAAAAACACTCTGGGTTTTCATATGATCATCGTTTCGACGTAATATGTATCTGTACACAGTAGCAATCCCTTTATCAGAATCAGCTTTATTGCCAAGTATGCTTACACGTACAAGCAATGTGTCTTGGTTACAGGAGCTTCCAGTGTACAACAATGCAAAAACAGCAGCAAGACATAGATAATAAAAAAAAATAAGAATAATAAAAATACATAATCATACATATACGTACATACACTCAGACACACACCTTCATACATATACACACGTAGTGCATATTATAGAAGGCAACAGTTAAAAAAGGTAGTGGGCTGGATGAGTGAGGTCCAGATTTATTTTACCAGCCTTTTTCCTCCGGAAGTGTATAGTTCTTGAAGGGGTGCAGGGGCCAACCAATAATCCTCTCAGCCAGGGTTGCCAGATTGGGCGGTTTCCCGCCCAATTGGGCGGTTTTGCAATCTTTTTTGCGGGCAAAAATGGGTTTGGGCGGGTGGATAAAAATAGGGCTCGTTTCGGATCAGTTCGGCGGGTTTTTGTACCCGAAACATCGGTACTTCAGAGCCTTCTTTCGGGGACTCTCTTCAGTAGCCTACACTCACTCACTCACTCACTCACTCACACACACACACACACACACACACACACACACATGTTGTGTTTCCATGTTTTATGGGGACTTTCCATAGACATAATGGTTTTTATACTGTACAAACTTTATATTCTATCCCCTAAACCTAACCCTACCCCTAAACCTAACCCTCACAGAAAACATTCTGCATTTTTACATTTTCAAAAAACATAATTCAGTATGATTTATAAGCTGTTTTCCTCATGGGGACCGACAAAATGTCCCCACAAGGTCAAAAATTTCGGGTTTTACTATCCTTATGGGGACATTTGGTCCCCACAAAGTGATAAATACACGCTCACACATACACACACACACACACACACACACACACACACACACACACACACACACACACACACACACACACACACACACACACACACACACACACACACACACACACTACAGGTCTGGCTGACATGCCCCCTAAACTCACAACAGACACTCCCTCCCTTCAGCTCACGTCACGCACGGATAGGCTAAGTCTAGATGTACTTTTGCGTCCATTCCTTTTTCCTTTTTTAACTCCTAATTGAATAATGAAAAACATGCATTCTTCTTTATTCGTTTTTAGACTGGTGAAACGATATTCACAAACTTATTTTCCTTATATAGGCCTACAATGCTTAGATATTTAACTTCACATATAAAAAAGAAAGCCTAAAACAAAAACATTTCAAAAACTGTAAAATGTTAAGTTATATAGGCCTACAAATAAATTATTTTATGATATTACTGTCTTAAGTGAACTCATTTATAAACGCCATTAATAATTGTCATTATTATTATTAGCCTAAAAATCACCCACAGCCTAAATCACCTCTCTGTATTGTTCCAGACACATGGCTCTTCTCATTCAGCACTGCGGGAAAAATATAATTTCCTGGTTTGGCCTTAGAATACCAGTAAAATCGACATTTTCCATATTAATTTGTGAATATTTTAAATGTTTAATAAAGGGGCAAAAAGTCATAAACAATACGTCAAGATTTATTTTTTATTTATTATATAAAAATAAATATTTATTTTATTTTTTATTTATTTTATTTTTTTTTAACTGCAGCATTTGCAGTTCAAATTCAAATTTTGGTGTTCAACTTTGCGTTTTAAAAATACAACAACCGTTAATTTTTGATTACAGGTTAAAAAAGGAAAAACGAATGGACGCAAATACACGGACCAATGGGTAATTTTAAAACTCGTTAATGATTATCATGTGTTTAAATGAGAAACCATAGCGAGAAACAAGCCAATACAAATTTGGGCGGTTTTTTGTGCATTCTCGCGGTTTTTGACGAGGTTTTGGTCTGGAAAACCTTGCTGGCATCTGGGTCCGGGTATCGTTCGTTCATTTGTTTTTGCTTTCATATATAAAAACGAGAAAACAACTCCTTTTTTCGTTTTTTTTGAAAAACGAAAAAACTAAATTATGACTTGATTTTTGGTTTTCCCGTTCTTGCACGGAAATCAGAAAAACAACTTGATATTCCGATTTTCCCCTGTGGGTGGGGCTAAATCTGATTGGCAGGATATGCATTCATTGTTTTTCAAATTAAGAGTTTTCCAAACACTGTATTTGTTAGCCTGTAAAATTAATAGTCTATATGCATGCTATTTGTCACCCAATTATTTGGCTTCACTGACTGAAAAAATCTATTGAAATAGCCTAAATGTAAACATGTTCACGCATTGAAGTTGTCACGGTGGTTATCAGACAAAAGGCTGAATGGAGAGAAGGCCCTTCTTATAGTTTATATTGCATTCCATCGCAATATAGGTTACTTTTGCCGTCCCTATACTCCTGCTCACTACAGTTTTGAGGATGCCTTTCAAGACAGTCATTGGCAAACACCTACAGTAGTCAACCAAAATGCCTATTATCGCCGCAGAAAAAATAAACCAGTCGCATTTCAAGTCATTCGCGAAATGACCGCCAGGTGGCGCAATTGGTTAATGTCAATTAACAGTAAATATGAAATACTACAACTATGGTAAACAGAATAAAACATTTTTAGCCCAGAAAAATAGAAAAAATAGAGACAAGAACAATATATAGCCTATATATTTCATATTGTAGGCCTATCTTGACGTCGGTTGGCGACATAAGCCTATTCCCCGGGCCGGGGAGCAGCGCGATAACAAAAAAAAAAATCAAATAAACAAACAAAAATAAATTAGGTGCAATTAAGCTGATATTTTTTTACTATTCTATTGAGGAATGAAACGAATGAAGAGCGCGTCTCGCTCATGTGAGCGAACACACACTGGAGAAATGAACGTTTGGGCGTCTCTTAATGAGTACACTCATGGCCGAGTGGTAGAACTTACGTTACGATCATGACACGGGTTCAAATCCCGAGCAAACACAGTAGTTTTTATATTAGCCTATTAATGCATTTAATACCATATTATTAATGCAGAGATTTGTCTAGTTCTAAAACTGTTACAGCATATAGTTTTTTGCTCATATAATAAAATTACCATATACTTCCATTTTACACTAAGGAACAAATATTATCCAACATAATGACTTTACATTTGTATAATAATTTCAAAAGCAGTTCTATATTAAAAAAAAGCTACTTCACCAATAGACTATATCAAATATATAAAAATAAGTAACAACTGTTACACTTTTGAATCATGAATTAATAATCTCATAGGCCTACAAATATCCACATTTGTCATCTGAAATGTAGGGTAGCTTTCACTAAGATGTTATTGAAATTATATTTCCAATATGCATGGAAACACTTACAGAAATTTTAGCTTGTTACATGCATTTATTTTGATTAAGTAAATCGTTGAAACATCAGATAATCAATAAAACATGAACAATTTTTAGGCAAATCTTTTTGTTGTGTTTATTAGACACATCAGCGCATTTTTGAAAGGTGTGCCATTGTAGTTCACTGCCTCATCAAAAAGAACAGAAATGTCAGGCCACTGTTCTGTGAAGTGCTGTTCCACACTGGCTCTGTCCTCTACTGATGTGATGGGATTACTGCCAAACATGGACAACCTGGTCAGAGTTGACCCAACTTCTTGATGATACATATCTGCTGCAACAGAGGCATTTGGCAGAAACACTTCATCAATCTTGGCTCTGCATCCACCCTCAGCCAGGTGATTTGGTACTCCTCTGCCTGAAATTTTGACCATCATTAAGTTTTGTTTTGTAGAAAGCCTTTCTAAAAATTTAATTTCGTTTTGTATCATTTGTATCTTATTTTTAATCAATGTTTTATCAACCAATTGCCTGGAGTTAATAAATAAGAAGCAAATATAGCAGACAATATAATCAGGACATGGAGGCGCCGGCAAGATTGCATTGCTCGTGAACTGGAGCTCATCTTATAAATGAACCGAAACTCGCCGTTTAAGCTGCCTCACAGACACCAGAAATATATAGAAAGCTTAAAAATGTCTAATTTTAAACGAAACAATTCAAAACGAAAAGAAACCGACTAGCCTACTCTCTGCTTATGTCTAATCCAAAATGTGCATTACTCTATGCGCGTTAACTACTGCGGTCAATATTGCAGCCGACACATACACTAACAATTAAAATGTCTCCTTGCTATATTTGAAACATTCATAATCATTACTTTTGCCGGTTCCTTGTGACAGCTTTTGCGTTATTGGCAGCGTCACCCTCTGGTTACACGGCGTCACCACCGAATAGCACCGAAAACATCGGGATTTTTTTAGACAATAATCGCACGACCTATTCGATATACTATAATTAAATCAACAAATCAAATATTCGAAAATCGTGACTCATCCCTACTGCTTTATTAATGTATTCAGTGTAAAACCCGGACACCCCCACACAAATGTGGCTTTTTGTTAATGACTGTCCTACTACAGGATTTAACACAGAGTAACAGCTCACTACCAGTTACAAAAGACACTGTAACAGTCTGTCACATGCAATTCTAGTTGCATTTTTCATCAATTAATTTCTTAAATTATCCATTGACTATGTTCTGGCCAGCCATCTAGTGTCAAAAATATTTTTGGCCCGATGCCAACCTTACTTGTCGACCCCTGGAATAAAGGAATCAACTCCCTCATTAGAGACTTGCCGCCACCTAATGGCGGTGTTAGTTTCATATAGTTAAAAAGTAGACGTTTCATTTTTTTTTCCAATAATTTCATATTTCTACATACAATTTTTTACATTTAAAACATTAATCTCTTAACATAATTTATGCAATTATAATTTGCTGTGTATGTGTAAATCCACATGACACAGGCTAAACAGCCTGGGTCAATCTCAATCCAAAATCTCAATCCAAAAATGTATTATATTGATACCGACTTCCTTTTATTTGGTCATAGTAACCATACACCAAACACAGTGTCTTTGCATTCTGATTGAATTTGTTGACTAAATTTAAGAATCTGACATAAGAGGACAGATGACAATCCTGCATTATATTGTATTATAATGACGATGTAATATAGCACTAAACTTTGACTATAGCCTGCATGTGGCATATTACTAGGAACCTCAAAGCATATTTATGTGTATGTGCATACAGGCCATAAATAACAAATAGACATTATAAAAAATATATTATTTATAAGAATTTAAGTTAATAAAAACATCTAAAACAAAGAATAAATGTATTATTTAAATTTGTATAATGACAGCTGTCAGTGCGTGAACAGGCTTTTAGGCTTGAATTTAGATTTCAATAGATTTTTTTCAGTCAGTGAAGCCAAATAATTGGGTGACAAATAGCATGCATATAGACTATTAATTTTACAGGCTAACAAATACAGTGTTTGGAAAACTCTTAATTTGAAAAACAATGAATGCATATCCTGCCAATCAGATTTAGCCCCACCCACAGGGGAAAATCGGAATATCAAGTCGTTTTTCTGATTTCCGTGCAAGAACGGGAAAACCAAAAATCAAGTCATAATTTAGTTTTTTCGTTTTTAAAAAAAAACGAAAAAAAGAAAAAAGGAGTTGTTTTCTCGTTTTTTCGTTTTTATATATGAAAGCAAAAACAAATGAACGAACGATACCCGGATCCATCTGGCAACCCTGCTCTCAGCACTCCTAACTATCCTCTGTAGTCTTCTGATGTCTGATTTCGTAGCTGCACCAAACCAGACAGTTATTAAAGTTAGAGTTATTGTCAGTAACAAGTAACATAATAATGTATGTATGAATGAATCATATCTTAAATACCAACAGTAAACCAGAGGGTACTAATATCTTGTAAATTATGTAAAACAGAATCGCACGTGCTCTTTATTGTATCCAAAAAACGGTGTAAGGGGAAATTTTACATTAAATGTGTCGAATTCAAAATTTCGTCGCCATAACATCAGCAATTTAGGTGTAATTCGTAGAGCAAACGAACAAAATGCCGAAACCCGGGATCGAACCAGGGACCTTTAGATCTTCAGTCTAACGCTCTCCCAACTGAGCTATTTCGGCAGACATGCTTTCTATACATTCGCGTAGTTTGAAAACTGTAACCTTTTTGTATGTTTGTATATTTTCCTTAAACTACTAACTGTTATAATATATATTTAAACACGTACTGGCGGTGTATTATGACATGAAGTTACATTGTATAGAGTCGTGTGGGTTCCTCTTTTATCAGGCCAGAGGCACAATTAATAACGCATATAATTGAAGACTCCTAGTTCATTTAATTTTTTTCTATATTTAATTTCCTAAAGTTTAACCAATAGAAGGAATTGCAGATATTATTACATTATGAAGGAGATGGACCCTCAGAGTGCCAAGTGTTGTGTGTGACTTGAGCAGATAATCTTCAATGGTCAGATCTTGATTTTTAAGCATAATTGTCATTAAGGTGAATTTTGGGTGACAGCAAGCATTGACATTCAATATAAATTTGTTCACACAAAAACGAGACGTTCCCTTATGACTCAGTCCATTTGACATTGCTAATGACGTTCCCTTATGACTCAGTCCATTTGACATTGTTAATTAACGTGTATGGGGAACGGATCCCATCACGCCGCGGCCGTACACCACATAACTTCCTCGAGATGAAACATGGCGGCGCAGTTTTATGGGCTGACAAGCGACATGAGAATGCTGCAGGGAATGATCCTCGTGATGGCCAGGAGGAGAGCGCTCATAACGAATATATGAACTATCCTATAGTATAATGAACTCCTTATGAACCCAGTCGGGAAGGGAGTTTATTTATAATGAAAGTGCTTGTGACTTTATGGTAATTATAACGGGCTGAAAGCAGGCGGTTGAGTAATGATGGGGAGCCCAAAGGAAGGGCATAAGTATATATTTATATGGCCAATGAATAGAAAGTGATCTAAACAGAGAGGACTTGTGAAGAAAGAGACGTTACGTCTAGGTTGTAAAACCTTGCAAATGTGTTTTGAGAGGACAATCCTGCTGCAAAACATATGTCATGTAAGGACACACAATACGTCCATGCCCACAAGGAGGCCATGCCTCTAGTTGAGTGTGCTTTAACACCAATTGGGCAAGTCTGACCTTGCAACTCATAAGCCAGGGTAATTGCATCAACAAGTCTTTGTTGGAGACGGACATTCCTTTTGTGCATCCTCCATAGCATATAAAGAGCTGATCAGACAGTCTGAACTGGTGGGTGCACTCAACGTATGCGTGTAGCGCCCGCACAGGGCATAACTAATGCAAAGATTGTCCTCATCTGAATTTAAATAGAGGAGGGAAGAAGGTCAGAAGGTGAACCACCTGCGTTTTGAAGGGTGTGGTCAAGACCTTGGGTACATAGCCTTTCCTGGTTTGGCAGTGGCTCTTGAAAGGCCGAGACCAAACTCAACGTGAATTGTCGACTGATAGTGCATGCATGTCACCTACACGTTTTTCTGAGGCCAGAGCCAGCAGTAGTGCGGTTTTAATGGAAAGCTTGCGCAAATCAACAGAGTCCAAAGGCTCGAAGGTGGGCCCTGCGAGAGCTTTTAGGACTAAAGTTAAGTCCCAAGTTGGGACTGTAGCCGGCCGAGGTGGGTTTAATCATCTTGCTCCTTTAAGGAATTTTATGATTAAATCATGCTCACTAATCCTTTAAGGCTAGAATTACAGCCGATAGCCCCAAGCGGTTGATGTGCCACACCCTCCCGTCAAAAGTTGGACGTCCATCGTACACCATCCCCCAACCTGGGTTGGAAGCATCCGTGGTCACCACTTTCTGCCTGACAACTTGAGACTTCCGAGTACCAGAGGGGAGAGTGGTATTCTCCACTGGGGCAAATAGGTTGATTTCTGCTTTGCCAGATATTTACAAAATCTTCAATGCAGTTTGAGGGTGAAGTCTTCTGAATACCACCTTGGCGGTTTATATATGGACATGACAGCTTGATATTTCTGATGGAAAAGCCTTTAAGGCTAGAAACAGATGGCTTTAGGCACTGCGTGCAGGATGTAGTGATGCGCATGCGCCCTTGGCGCTAAGCACGTTGTGGCACACGGCGCTTCAGCCAGCACTGAAGAGGTCTTATGTGTAAGAGACCTAATGGAATGATGGCGGATGCGGCCACCACAAATCCCAATGCTTTCTGAAACCAGTTTCAGTGGAAATGTTCTTCCCAGTTTGAACTGAGATGGACACTGTAAAATGGCTGAAGCAGTAAGTCTGTGCTGGCATAAAGAAGCCTCTGATTGCGGCAGAAACAGCCAATTGTTGAGGTAGTTCAATATGTGCATGCCGCTCAGTCTCAGAGGTGCGAGAACCGCATCAATGCACTCTGTGAATGAGCGAGGAGCCAAAGACAGTCCGAAGGACAGGTCTTAGAATTGACACGCTGTTCCCTCGATGTCGTACAATTTGGATATGAAAGTACGCATCCTTCAGATCCATCGATGCAAACCAATCGTGTGGGCGTACATGCGATAAGATCCGTTTCTGAGTAATCATTTTGAATAGGTGCTTTATCAGTGTGCGATTTAAAAGTCTCAGATCCAGGATTGGCCGAAGCCCACCGTCTTACTTTGGAACAAGAAAATAACGTCTGTAAAACCATGTTGTGCTTGAAAATTTGGCACAATCTCTATCGCATTTTTCTCGATGAGACTGTGTATTTAGGCTCATAACACTGGCATGTCGTCGGACGAAACCGTGGAAGACAGAACGCCGTTGAAACGGGGTGGTCGGTGTGCAAAATTTGACTGTATTCGATCGTTTTTGCACCCATTCTGAAATACCCGTTAGGGCTCGCCACGCATTATGCGCAACCGCTTCCCTATAGTGAGTGTCGCATATGGGCAATATACATGGGTAATGGGACAGAGGGCAATTTAGTTTGCTCACTATATGATATGATGTGACGCTCACTATAGGGAAGTGGTTGTGCATAATGTGTGTGCTTTTGAAGAGGAAAAGGGCTCTCTATTGAGAATGTGTGAGCATCTCGTGCAGTTGCAACAAGTACTGTATTATTTTGCATTCATTGCTTTTTTTATTGCATTTATTTGAGCTCAAGACACAGAAACAACATTTTGAACAATATTGTGAACAACAATATCCCTTTCCTGACAAACACTAGTGGGGAGATGGGGAAGTGTTTTGTGTCTCTCCAGTCTAGCCTTTTTTGGAGCAGAACCAGAAGGAATCACAGGCTCTGCTTTCCGCTTCGAAGGGTTGCGCCCGTCAGGAGTGCTTTTGCTGCACGTGATATACAGTATATATTTATATAATTTATATTTAGACCTCACAAATACAATTGCTTTTTAAAGGATACTCTACACCTGCCGACGCGCTGCGGAGAATCAGGATGCTGAGGTCCGTTCAACAGAGAAGCATCAAGCAGCGAGGCGGGAGCACTGCAGATGAGCAGGGATCTTCTCGCTGCCGTGAAGATTCCGTCCGCTGACTCGTGTGTATCGATGGCGAAAGGTTGAGCGCTTCGAGACAAGAGATGATTGCTGTCTTGAAGGAAGAAATTCTGAGGAAATGGTGTCTGTGCACCTGTTTTTATATCGGTCAGTTTTGCGACAAAACAGGCAAGGCTCAAACACCACTTTGTTTATCTCCCTGAGTGTCGACATGTTTGTGTGACATCATGCACCTGCATCTCGGCGAAATCGGAGTTGAGAATTTCTGCATTACATTGCACTTGTTCTAGTAGGAAGTTGTAAAATCTGACTTTCCGAGTTGAATGAATGCAGCATTTTTTTAAACTTGGCCCTGAATGCTCAAGCAGCCTAATTTACACTTAGAAAACTCCTGATGTTGCTATAGCTATGCAAAAAGCACTTAGATACCAATTTTCTTCAAGTGAAAATCAGTCCTCCTTTCATGATTAAAGGGTAACTAAACCCTAAACCAACTTTTTTTAGTTAATGATCTGTAAGCATGGTGCTTTATTAGTACTGGTCATTGATTCAAGTAATTTTTTTGACATTTGTGTATAAAGTGTTTTAATTGTACAATATATGGTGTAAAAACGTCTGAGTGCTGCCCTCTTCAGGTTGAACGGTGGCTACTGCAGTTGAATTCAGTGTTGCCAACTATTTTCAATGGAAAGTAGCTAAAGCCTGCTCGAAAAGTAGCTAAATGTCGCCAGATGACGTCATGCGTCATTAGCATATTAATGACGTCATCGCGTCGTATTTGCATTCTGCCTAATTTGTCGGTACTGTAGCCTACTTCAGTTTATAACAACGGTTATCTCCCCTAAACCGTGCTCATACTGTTTTTATATAAGTATATAGCCGAAAAACGGTCAAATTAAATGTTTTGAATTAAAACAAAGGAGAAGGCAGCTGATATGTGATCACTGATTGGTTCCTGCTAACACAGCGTGCACATGCGCAGCTCATTCATGTCTATGTCCGCTGGCGTGCAGTCAACGGAATGTGCTGCTCCTCTCAGCCGCTCACTGAACAGAGCAGACGCAGCGGGGAAGTAAGACCTCACGCTTGCAGTACTGGCGATATTTGGAATTTGGAAAGTTGCTAAGGTTTGCCAAAAAGTCGCTAGATTTGTCGCTAGTCGCTTTTTTTTAAAAATGTCGCTAAAGGGGTCTGAAAAGTCGCTAAAAATAGCGACAAAGTCGCTAAGTTGGCAACAATGGTTGAATTTTCCTATTGGCTGTTGCGGTACTTCGTGACGTAAGCGGTGACAGCTGACGTAAGCAGGTTCCAGCTCACCACGCCAGATTCATGTACATGTCGTCTTGCGACCGTGTGAGGAATAATAATAACATAGAGTCTGACAGCAGATGTCAATTAATCCGTCACTACGAGTCTCAGGTGCCCCTCACGTGCTGCTTCGGGCATGTCATTTGTGAAACAGTTGTCACACTTTGCTTGTAAGTAAGGAATAAATTCTGACTGGATAAACTTTAAATTTTTCTCATTTTTTTTGTCGATTAATTAAGAGTGGAACGCAATTAAAAATACATAGGCAAAAAGGTGATTGAGAATGAAAAGATGACAAATATTTATTTATTTGGCATGTTAGGCCAGCAGAGAAAGCTTTGCTGACCCTGACAATTCGCCACTGCAGAAAAGGTCAAATGGTGCTCACTGCAGAGCAAGTGGGTGGAGCTTACTTTTAGCTCCCCCTCGCTAGACGTCCAGTGAGGAGGAGCTTACGTAGTCTAGCTCCACCTCTATGGATCTAGTGAAGCGCCACTCATTTCGACATCTAGTGGCTGTTAACGTTAATGCAAGCCCTTCGTCAGATCGAACTTTAACCTAATGAGGATTTTTGTAATTATTATTGTTGATGCGCAAAGATTAGGTCAAAGTAACCATAAGACTTAAGATGCTGGCATAGCTATTATTGCCTGACCTATTAAAATTTTTCATGATTTCATAATTTTTCGGCATTGTTTCTGTGACAAACGGCATGACTAGACATGTGTACCCCTGATTTATTTTCTTCCCCACGGTATTAAGGCTTTGTAGGTTATTTGTGAATTTATCTCAATCATAAATATTTAATTAATGCAATAAAGTATGCTCCTACTATGCTCTTTGCTTTTAAATGTGGGAACTGAGTTGCTTTTGTGTGTTACAAAAATAAAATACAATTATCACATATTTGCTTGTCTTATCTCGTTTATTACTTTTAAATGTACACTTAGGATCTCCACCTCAAAATGAAAAATGAATGCATGAACAACAGTGTAGTTGTGAATATAATTTAGATGGAATATAATTTGTATGTACTCAGTCCACATCTTAATCAAATCATCGTCTTAGTCAAATGGTAATAAGTAACCTGTTCACTAGTCTGAAACCAGCCACATGTCACACTAAAGAAAAAAATCAAGAGGACCAATCAAGTGTGCTCTGAGGCTAGTAGCAAGGCAACCATTCCAGGAAAATGTATTAGCAGACTGGAAGTGTCACTTCATTTTCAATTTATTAGTCACTTCACTGCCCTGAAGTGTTGCTGTATTTATTTTATTTCTATTAACCTTTGTTAGCAAAATGTAAAAACATAAAAATCTAGGAACAAAAATTTATAATAAGATATAAGATACAACATTTAGTTTTAGTAAATTAAGTTTCAAGAACACTTTTTTCCCCACAAAACGTTAATTGGTTAAAAAACAAAACATTTTACAAAACCTAAAACTAAAAGACAATACAAAACACTATTTACCCAGATCTACCCCATCAGTTAGCTTGTTAAAGGTGAGGGTTGTACAGGCAAGACAGAAATATTTATTTTGTCATATTTTTCCTGCAAGAAAAACTCCATATCCTCTTTTCTCTCAAAGGTGAAAAGGAAGGGAGCCTGGATTTTGTCCTCATCAGTTTAAATAGTGTAAATAAACAGGTAACGCATTGTTATGGCCAACAAGGGATCATCCTCGTTCATCCTTTTGACCTGTGGTAAGTGAACTATCCCAGCAAAGTGGGTTTGGTTCTCCTCCACCCAGTCACAGGCGAGCAGAATCGGTTTTATCACACCGAGTCCTTTGTGCAAAAAGATAAGACATTTCAATAATAATGTATTTAGTCAAGTGCTGCTCAAACACTTTCATGAAACAGGAAAGGTAATTACATAAACAAACAATAGTCAAACAATACATAAACATTCCCTGTACATACATGGATTCTCATAGTTGGGGTGACCTCCATGATGTTTAGATCCAGACTGTTGACTTTAAAGAATAAGTGAAAAAAGGTACATTTTTTTTATTACAAATGACCTGCATACTGGGAATGCACATATTTTATTTATTTATTTAGTTCTTTATTTGAAAAGGGACCATGTACAATTTTTAACAGAAATTTTAATCACCTGTGTGACGTCTGATTTATTATTAATAAAATAAAACACAATAATACGTGGTGTCAGAAGTTGTAATTGCATCGAAAGAAGAACAGCTACAACCACCCTGGAGCTTGTGTCTTCAAGGAAATCTCGTCGAAAATGTGAAGATTTGGATACAAAACTCGACCTGTTCCTAACTGCAAGCGGCATTACGGAGAAGTCAGAAAAAGTAGGCCTACTGGCAATATTGCAATACTTTTGAATTTCGAGACGGTGAGCGAGACAAAATCGACGTTCTAAACAAAAGTTCAAAGACTATTGTGAACCGAGAAAAAAAACCTAGGCCCCTACCTTACACCCGTCACATGTTCTTCACGAGGGCTCAAGGACCGTCAGAGAATATTGATGCCTACGTCACGGACCTAAAGAACAAGTCAATAGACTTGAGTTCGGAGAATTGCATGATTCATTAATCAGAGACAGAATTGTTTGTGGCATAAGAGATGACACCGTAAGAGCCAGATAACTTAGAGAGGCAGACCTTGCTGTGGACATTTGTTGAGCTAACGAAATCGAGCAGACTGTGCAGTAAAATTAATAATTTTGCAAAAATGTGCAGAAATGAGAGAAAACAGCAAAAAGAAAAATATGCATGCGCTTGAACAAACAGAAGAAAGTGACAAAATTATGTTCCTGGGCACGGTAGATGTACAGAGAAACAAAGTGAGAAGTATACAAGCTATCACAACAGAGATAGAAATGGTCAGAAATAATCAATATAAGATGCAAGCAAGTCACATTGAGGCTGGACACTGTGGCAGAATGTAATGTTCTCTCGTTAAAGACATTCAATTCGTTGGGCACAACGTAGAAGCTGAATAAATCCACCTGCAAGTTGCTTACGTTCTCTGGACACCAGATGTCGCCATTGAGGCAGAAACAGTTAACCTGTGAGGACAAAGGTCAAAAATACAAAATTCAGGTCCAGATCATAGAAAGAGATGCTCGTGCAATACTAGGAAGAGCTACTTGTCAAGCTTTGGGAATGATAAAAAGAATACATGAAGTGTCTGTTGATGATGACATTCTGAAACAGTATGAAGATCTGTTCACTGGTCTAGGATGCATGCCTGGATACCATCGCATTCAAGTGGATCCGTCAGTAAAGCCTGTTGTACATGCTCCACGAAAAGTTCCTGTCGCACTAAAAGAAAGAATAATTGAAGAACTTCACAGAATGGCGTACTCTCATTAGAAATGTTATTGCGAGACAAACAGAGCCAACTGAGTGGGTGAGTAGCATGGTGACAATTGTCAAGCCAGATAAAATTAGCATATGTCTCGTTCCACAGGATTTAAACATGCAATTAAACGTGAGCACTACCCACTGCTCACAATAGAAGAAGTCTTGTCAAACATGCCAAATGCCAAAGTATTTGACAAAGTATCTTTAGTATTTTAGCCTAAAGATTTCTGGGTATGCTGCAGTATCTTGCCAAGTTCATTCCCAACTTGTCAGAAGTAAGTACTCCACTCAGACAGCTGCTGGAGAATGATGCTGAATGGATCTGGGGAAGTGAGCAAGAAACAAGTTTTCAGAAACTCAAAACACTAACAACGAATGCACCAACACTGAAATTCTACGATGTCAACAAGCCGTTAACATTGTCAGTAGATGCCAGTTCTGAAGGAATGGGTGCAGTTTTGCTACAAGATCACAGACCAGTAGCATATGGCTCAAGAGTGCTCACAGACTGTCAACGTAGATATGTGCAAATTGAGAAGGAACTACTTGCTATCGTATACAGATGTGAAAAGTTCCACCAATATGTATATGGCAGAGAAGTTCACGTAGAGAGTGATCACAAGCCTCTTGAGAGCATAAAAAAAAATGCTACACCAAACACCATTGAGACTACAAAGGATGTTGCTCAGACTGCAAAGGTACAATCTGAAAGTCATATACAAGGCGGGCAAAGAGATGCATATAGCAGATGCATTGAGTCGTGCTTACCTTGATGAACACATCGAAGACCTGCTTGAGTTGGAGGTAAACTGCGTAACACCTGAGCAACCTGTATCTGAAAAGAAACTTCAAGACTTCAGAAAAGAAACAGCTGATGATCCTGAAATACAGATGTTGAAAGACTACATCATGAAAAGATGGCCTGCTGAGAAAGGCTCAGTTCACAAAGATGTTCTGAAATATTGGAAATTTAAAGAAAAACTGGACTGATGTTTAGGACTGATGTTTAAAGCTAAAAAACTCATAATTCCAAACAAAATGAGAAATTAAATGCTGGACCGAATTCATTAGTCACATCTGGGCATGGTGAAATGCAAGGAAAGAGCAAGAGACATCATTTATTGGCCTGGAATGTCAGCTCAAATGAAAGATAATGGTATCTCAATGTGCTATATGCAACACTCATCAAAACAGTCACTCAAGAGAACCACTAATACTCACACATTGCCAGGAAGACCATGGGCAAAGGTCGGTACTGATTTGTTTCACCACAATGGTTCAGAATATTTGCTGTGTGTAGACTACTTCTCCAAATTTCCAGAAATTGCAAAGCTGAGTGACACTACGAGCAGAGGAGTGATAACTGCATTGAAATCACTGTTTGCCAGACATGGTAGGCTATACCGGATGTGGTAATATCAGATAATGGTCCACAATATGCCAGTCACAAATTCAAATGTTTTGCAGAAAACTGGGAATTCGCGCACAAAACGTCTAGGGATATGCTCAGTCTAATGGATAAGCAGAAAGAACAGTCCAGACCATCAAGCAAATGCTCACAATGTCACAATGTGAGAATGGAGATCCATATGTTGCATTGATGGAATATCGCAATACTCCACTAGATGGCGTTGGAATGTCACCGGCAAAACTCTTAATGGGGAGAAGGTTGAAAACGAAACTGCCAACTTCCACTGCATTGTTGTCTCCAAAAGGAAGTGGACAAATTCAAGAAAAGCTCAAAAACAGGCAGTCAAAGCAGAAATGTTATTATACATATACAGAAACATCAAACAATTGCCAGACATATCACCAGGGGACAAAGCAAGGATACAGCAAGGACAAATCTGGAAACCTGCAACAGTTCTGAAGAAGCATGAGTTGCCAAAATCATATGTTCTTCGCACACCTGATGGAAAGGTTTACAGAAGAAACAGAAAGCATTTGTTAAAGACAAAAGAACAAGAGTTTACATCAACACATGAACAAACTGACTTTTACACCATGTCAAACACAAATGCAATGCTACAAGAAGAAATTAATCCAGACTTACATATTGTGGTGAAGCACACACGTCAAAATGGTTCACCTGAAAGACAGAGCAAGACAGTTATCACCACAAGATTTGGAAGAGAAGTTAAAATGCCATCAAGATTAAAAGACTATAAAATGTGCTAGAATAGTTATTGATTTAAAGGCCTCAAAGTAAATGCTAAATGATATAATTAAGTAATAGATCTAATGTTTGGTGATTACATTGTTGACTGTTGTTAGACAAATGTTAAGGTCCTGAATTGTAAAAAAAAAAAAAAGGGGGATGTAATATAATACGTAATACGTAAGATGTACATAAGAGGAGTCAGGTGAAAAGGGGGACCGGATAAAAGCATGTCAGTTCAGTAACCACCTGTGTGTTGTCTGAATTATTATTGATAAAATAAAACACAATAATACACCACCCATTTGCTTTTTTTTTTTTTTTTTTATCACAATAAAATCATGTAAACGCCCACATTTTACATCTTGTGGTTATACTGTATACTGTTGAAACTGTGAGTATTTTAACATTTAAGGATTCGTTAGTCCCCAATCATTATAAGTGTAAATATTAATTTACATTTAGCAGACGCTTTTATCCAAAGCAACTTACAGTGCAATTATTACAGGGACAATCCCCCCAGAACAACCTGGAGTTAAGTGCCTTGCTCAAGGACACAATGGTGGTGGCCGTGGGGTTAGAACCTGTGATCTTCTGATTAACAGCCCTGTGCTTTAACCACTACGCCACCACCACTCCATAATTTAATAAACTATTCAGCCAGTAAAACAGCAACTGCCGCACAGTGTCCAGGGGCCTTTTGCACCAGCTATATGTACGTTACAACTTAGCCTAGTTGTGGTGTAAATGGGCACTAAGTCACAACTTATGCACTACTAAATATTTGAGCATTGCAACATTAAACTTAGGGAGGACATAAACCTATGTATAAACTAAATATTTACAGAAGACCAGGAGTAATGGATGGAATAAAAAGCAGACTCATTTAATGACATCAATGAGCTCATGTTTTGCTTGACAGGCATTAATCCTTTTGACATATATGATGATGTTGGCATTTACACTCATTTACATTTATGAGTGAGAGCATTTTTCAGGGTGTGTTGCCCGGTTTCACGTTTCAACATACGAAAAATATATACGATATTAAAATGAATAAATGTCTTTTTTTTCCAGCCTGTTGTATTAGTATTTATTTATCACCCTTATATATTTTAGATAAAGTGCCTATTTATTGTTATTTACCCAGGGCAAATATACAATTTATCAAATGTAGCTACTTTTATACTTTTATTATTTATTATTATGACAGTTATGGGTTACATAACTGTCATAGATACTGTCATAGAATGAGAATACTGTCTACATAGAATACTACATAGAACTGTCATAGAATGAGATAAACCTGAAATGCAGGGGTTTTTAAAGCTTCTGTGTTCAAATTTGAAGGCTGCTTATTGGATCAGTAGAGGTAAATGTCATATTATGCAACTATGCATTACTTTACAGAGAGTTTACGACCTACTAGTTAAGTCTTGCCTTAAGAACAGGTGGTGCAGCCAAATTAAGCACTGACTTAGTTACAAACTAACTAGTAGTTACTAAGCCCTTAGTGTGAACTTTACATCCTAACTTACGTAAGAACTTACGCACAGCTGGTGAAACCCTACCCTGTTGTTTTTAAACCCCTTATTTTCTCCTCTCATCAAGTGGTGGGGGTGTTACACAATTCTGCTACAATGAGTCACATACACTAGATAATATTGCATTATTTTAATACTGTACTTTGGTACTGTAGCAAAGCATAATAATAATACATAATAAAAGTTTGCATTATTCAGCATTTCCAAGTTAATCAATTCATGCCATATTACAAAGGCTAATAAAACATTTATGTCATAATGTATTTCATAAGACAAAAGCTTGGCGTGGTGAGGTTCCTCCAACTGCTGAAGGGCTTATTGTGTACAGCCACTGGTCCTCTTATCTTCAATAGCTGTGGAAATGGTGAATGGAGAATACGTTGTTACAACCTTTCACCTTTGAATTCATATACTTCAGATAAGAACATAATATTACCTGAATATTGCAACCTTATCCTCAGGGACACTCAGGGACATTTTTACATGCTCTTATCTGTGTTTCATTTGGAACATCCTTGCAATCAATAATTGGAATTCCTGAGAAAATCTGGATGTTTTGGGAACTTTGGGAGATAACAGAAACTACAGAAAGTTTAACTGATTTTGAAACAATATACAAAATATGCATGTTAATATTATTGCAATCTGTGATTTTTGTGTTGCTGTGTGTGTTGTGTGTTCGTTTTACCCATTTTAGATACATTTTAAAAGTAATTTTCATTTGGGAGCATGAAATGTGACTCTCCTACCTGTATGCAGAGATGTCAGCAATACACACTCTTTCTCTTGTTTGTTCGGATTTTGACCCACAGTTAGGTTTGCAATCACTCCATTTACTCCACTCAGACAAGACAGCATTCACTGATCACAGTGATAGAGAGAAAGAGCCTTATATTAGTTTTTAAAAGATGACATTACACCTTTGATAGTTTGCATTGCAATATCAAGATTCTGACAGAAATGAAGACCACACCCCATCATCTAATATCAGTATTCAATACATGCTTGGAGCCTAATGGTGTACAGATTTACACTTAGGCACTATTGGCTCCAAGTCCTTGCATATACTGTTTGTTTGAAATATGCATGCATTAATGACTCCATTTGTGAACCATTACAACACTAGATTATATCCAATGGAATAAAGCAAATGGTATGTCATTTTGGACTGAAAGGGAAAAAAGTCCCTTTCTATGCTGCTTGTTCAGAAGGATTTTTCTTTGCACTCACTTTCACAGCCCTCAATATCATAGCAGTTGCCGTGTTGCACAATCTCTCCCACGCAAAAATTTCCCTCAAAATCTCTTTCAGCACAGTCCCTCTCTCTCCTTCGGGTTCCCTCCCTGCTCCTACAACGGATTGTTCTTTTTGAAGGCGGTTTACATTCACCCCATGGACCCCATTCAGTCCATACCCCATGTGCTAAGGGAGAGAGAGAGAGAAAGAGAGAGAGAAAACTTGGCACTTTCAATGTGAAATGTTATTTTTCAAAATGTTAGGCAATCTGTGAGGACATTAAGCAATCAATTTGCTCAAATGCTTTATATTACATGTATTTTTGTTAAGAACAATCTTTCATTGTGTACTTACTTGGACAGTGGACTGAAACAGTGCAAAGACCAACCTTTTGGTCATCACCTTGGCACTGTTTGCCACCATATTTCGGTTCAGGAGAATCACACATCCTTCTTTGTTTCTGCCGGCCCACCCCACATGTCACAGAGCAGGCTGCTAATTCTGACCAAGGGCCCCAGTTTCCATCACCTAAGGAAAATCATTCATATTTGTGTACTGTCTTGGTTATTGCTATATTTTTAGCAGAGATGTAAAGGTCTGTTTTCTATAGGCTACATAGTTATCAGCCTTTGGGCAGGCTGAACTCTGTAAACATGTAGTGTTACTTTCAGATAATTGTTTTATTAAAGAAAATACAGTATGTTACGTGGGCAAAAAGGTAGTCCTGTGCAAAGGCGGCTGTCTGTGTCAGAGCCATCACAGTCTCTGCCACGTGGAACCATGGATGGACGAGGTTTGGTGCATGTCCTTTTTCTAAGCTCTTTTGGGGTATTGTGTCCTTCATGAGTACAGGTTCCTCCACAAGGACCCCAGCTTCCCCAATCAGACCACCCACCATGAGCTAGGCAACAAAACAGACCATATTCTCAATTTGTAGTTATAGATCCTGGATTTTGTCATTTAGTCTGCATGAATAGGGCAGTGATTAAATTTAAGTGATGATTTCAAAAATAGAGAGTTAAAAAGCATTCCTTACTTGGGCAGACTACTCCAGTTTCGCAAGGGGCAGTTTCTTCCGCTTCACCGCTACAGGAGCCCCCACAATGTGGAGGCGGGTTAGAGCATGTTCTTTGCCTTTTTTTAATTCCGTATTCACATGTGACTGAACATGGCTGCCAATTGTCCCACTCTGTCCAGCCTCCGTCCACTGAAATCACAAATATATAAAACATTAGAAATATAACAGAGACCTACTTATGCCTAAATTGTAATATTCAGCTTTGCTGTCCTTTTTTACCTGGGCAACATTCCTTTTCCACACATGGTTCAGTTTGAAGACTTCCCAGTTTCTCTGGGTCTGAGCAAGACCCTATTCCGTAACACATACGGTGCCTTTGCCTAACTCCCTCTGTGCAAGGCACTGAGCATTTGCCCCAGGAAGACCACTCAGTCCATGCTGCCCGCCTGGATGTTATCAAATATTTCAAAAAAACTTTCTTAGTGATATTTCAATTATTTTACCTCTGTGATGCTTGGATCAGCTTTTTTACATCTTAAAATATTAATAAACATGGGGCCAGATTGTGGCAGCAGTACAATGCATAATGTTCACAACAACCATAAGAATGGTGAAAAATTTGATCTCAGTGATTTCGACTGTGGCATGTTTGTTGGTTCCAGATGTGCTGGTTTGAGTATTTCTGTAACTGCTGATCTCCTGGTATTTTCACACACAACAGTCACTAGAGTTTACTCAGAATGGTACCAAAAACAAAACACATCCAGTGAAAGGCAGTTCTGCAGACGGAAACACCTTGTTGAAGTGAGAGGTCAACAGAGAATTGCCAGACTGGTTCCAGGTGACAGGAAGGCTACGGTAACTCAGATAACCACTCTGAACAATTGTAGTGAGCAGAATAGCGTCTAAGAATGCACAACACATCGAACCTTGAGGCAGATGGGCTATAACAGCAGGCACTTTATTAGGACCATAGTGTTCCTAAAAAAGTTCTCACTGAGTATATTTCCTAATATGGTCACATAGTTATTTTGAAATAATTAAGAATAATTAAAATTTGCATATGATAGTATTAATGAGTTTAACTCATTGTTCATGTTTCATGAAGTTAAATATATGCATAGACTTTAGTTTCCTTTATAAAATATCCCCAGTTCATACTGTAAGTATCTAAGGTTACTTCAAGCTTAAGTGTGTAACTTTTTGAATGTGCAGACAATTATAATTAAGCCATTCTTAGGTTTGTTTTAGAAGCCCGACAAAGTACATTACTGACTTAACCAGTGGTGTGAGTTTGGTGCAGATATTACTTACTTCAGCTTTAACCATAAAATATTCCATTGCACAATATATATATAAAATATTAAGTTGAATTAACATTATCACCCCATGTATACATCAATTTAACTTACCTACAGGACTTGCATACTCCATCTGCTGCTATATAGCCATAGTTGGGGTTCATGCAACATTCATCTTGTTTAACCTCACCCAATAGATCATTACATATTCCATTGGGCAGGGAAAATTCTGAGAAACACTGCACTACCTGTGAAACTTCAGAAAGACACCAAACTAATTAATGAATTAAACATTTATTGAAATAATACAGAATGAAACATTTCTAATGCAGCACAGATGAACTTGTGTATTAGCATTCAACAAAGAAAGTTGTTTCAGAGATTAAATATTTTGTATCATAATATACTAATAGGTAAATGTAAGTTTGGTAGAAGGATGTATAGTATTTATAGTTTCAATGGGCAACATTGTCACTAAATTTTACCAACCTGATTGCTGGACTTGTGTCCCCAGGAGCACAACCACCCACAAGTTCAGATTCATGGTTTGATATCCTAAGATTAAGTGAAAGAACATAAGTAAACTAAAAAACTATTTAAAAAAATCTGACTGCTAAGAATGCAGAAGCACTAAAATCACACACAAATGTGGATGTAGGTTTTTAATAGTTTTAATAGTTTAATAGGATAATATTGTTGATCATCAGGCATATCATTAAAAAGTTGATTATAATGTTTTTACAAATATTAAGTTTATACATTATGAGTTTAGTATGTTTCACTCTGTCAGGGTTTTCTGTTAAACACTTACCTTACAGTTTTCTTCCTCTTCTTATGGTAGTTCCAAGTGAATGACAATGATTGGTCGGTTCAACCTCCCCATACAGTGACTTTCATTTGAAGATACATTTTTTTTACAGGAATTGTATATTGTGAAACATGTTAACCAGCTTCCCTTATAAGAAACATAATTTTGCAAAATTATCATCACTGACCTGCTGTTTTTTAAAAAATAAAACCGTTTCAGTTCCACGCCTTCAGCATTTCATCACAGCAGTTGCGTAAAGTCTTATAAGTTCAAAATGTTAAGGTATTTGGAAGACAGACCCAAAAGTTAAGGTCTCTGCTAATTTCTTCATACGTGTATACCTCACATGCATATATTTGTGATTAAAGCCCTATAATAACTGAAAAGATAATTTGCATTGTTCTAGTTTGCACACTTACATGTCGTTTGAAAACTATAACTTTTTTTAATGATCATATCATAAGTAAAATTAGAAACTGTTATTATATATATTTAAACACGTACTGGCTGTGTATTATGACATGAAGTTACATTGTATAGAGTCGTGTGGGTTCCTCTTTTATCAGGCCAGTGGCACAATTAATAACGCATATAATTGAAGACTCCTGGCTAGTTCATTTGATTTTTTTCTATATTTAATTTCCTAAAGTTTAACCAATAGAAGGAATTGCAGATATAATTACATTATGAAGGAGATGGACTCTCAGAGTGCCAAGCATTGATACTGATGAAATGTTTCTTTTTCCCCCCTTGAAAGTGTTTTAAGAAGCCACTGATTATAATAAAAAATTCAGATTTGAAAAATATATTTTCAAGTATACTTTGTTTTGGGGTGAATTTTGTGTGTGACTTGAGCAGACTGTAATCTTCAATGGTCAAATCTTGATTTTTAAGCATAATTTTCTTTAAGATGTATTTGGGGTTACAGCAAGCATTGACATTCGATATAAATTTGTTCACACCAAAACTGTTGTTGTGATATAGTTCAGTGTCAGATATTGTAATGCGTATTTTTCTTCTAATAAAAGTTGCAATTGTGGTGGTTATTAAAATAAAGAAGAAAAAACAACAATCATTAAATAGTTTCAGAAAATATGTATTTAATACATTGGTTGTGTCGAACATTGCTTTACAACAATAGTTATTGTTATCATATTTATTTGTTCCAGATTGTTGTGGTCCAGAAATTCTTCTACAGCAATTATTTTTGCCTTATGATTGTTCAATCTATAGAGGGAGGTGGAACGTTGCTCAGTTGAAGTAATATTCCCAGGTTCAATACAGGTTAAGCTCAATCAACAGCATTTGTGGTTGATAATGTTGATAATGACAAAAATGTATTAGACTTGTCCTTCCTTTTCTTAAAAAAAGAAGCAAAGAGTCGCGTGGCGCCATGCGAGGATTGGAAGTGTGAATGGCGAGCTCTGCACACTTTGCTAGTTTTAATACTTTTTATGTCATAAACCGGTGAGATTCGATACACTTTGATACTTCACTGTTCTAAGAAGACAATATGTCAAAGAATTAAAAATCCTCGGGCTGTGGAGACATTAAATGACAATTACGTGCTCAAGCTGATACGCCTGGCCAGGCCGCAGAACAGGGACTCAGTTTGGACAGTGCGGTGAAAGAGATTCAGCATCAAATGTTGAACAAGTCGGAAATGCTGGCAAAGGTCATTGCTGACTTGGAGGATCTTGCTGTAATACGTTGATCAATCACTGTCATGGAGATGAAATTCACTGAGATGGTTACATGAGTGTCGGATGTTGAGAAACGGGTCGCTTATCTGGAGTCATCGGAGAGGGAATTAGCTGCTAATCCTCTAGCGACCAAGATAGACTTAGAGCTTGTTTTGGAAAAGTTGGAAGACCTTGAGAATCATAACTGGCGAAACAACATCCGAATTGTTGGAATTCCTGAGGAGGAGGAAGGCTGAGATATGGTTAAATTCCTAGACGGGCTCTTCCTGAGTCTGCTCGACATAACAGGCCAAAAGCTGTAAATCGAGCAAGCTCACAGAGTTCGGAGATCCATGGCGGGAGACAGGCCCCGATCAATTCTTAATTGAAGATGAATAAAGATCTCACATTACGCGAGGCGAGGAGTAATGGAAGCTTTTCTTGGAAGTACCACAACATTTCTTATTTTCAGAATTTGCTAATTCATCAAGAGAAAACGTGATAAATTCAAGGAATGCAAAAAACCTTTACATCAACGGAATGCCGCTTTTGAACTGATGTTCCCAGCCAAATTGAGAATAGACATTAGAATAGAATTTTTTTTATTATTTAAGTCAATGGAATGAGTAGGTTATTGTGTGATACTCTCTATGCAGCCAAGTGGGCCTGACTTAATGAACATTCACTTGACTGTCCAAGGAAACTGAGCACCTTCTTTGTTTCTTTTTGTGCTGGTTCCGCCTAGCTACTACATTTACATTTACATTTATTCATTTGGCAGACGCTTTTATCCAAAGCGACTTACAAAAGAGGAAAACATAAGCGAATCATCTTAAGGAGACAGTGATACGAAAAGTGCCATACTACAAAGTTTCACTATCATCAGAATAGTATACAAAACAGATTTATGTGCAACAAGAATTGTAAATTTTTATTTATGTATTTTTTTTTTTAGTGACCGGTTAAGTGCTTTTGGAAAAGATGTGTTTTTAGCCGTTTTTTGAAGATAGAGAGTGAGTCAGCTTCACGGATTGAGTTGGGAAGGTAATTCCACCAATGTGGTATGATGAAACTGAATGTCCGGGAAAGTGTTTTGGTGCCTCTTTGTTTTGGTACGACAAGGCGACGTTCCTTAGCCAACCGCAGGCTTCTGGTGGGAACGTAGCTCTGCATAAATGTTTACTAAAGTTTGTTTTGTGGCATAACACTCCTTCAAAACAGTTATGTGGATTAATCTACATGCTCTTTGTGCTTATGCCTTCTATTGCCTGGAGTTTGTTTTATAGATTATTTTCTGTTGTGTAATTCTCTCTCACAAAATTTGTATAGAAGCACCAGACTTGAGCACTTGGGCTCGTATGCGTACATTGACTGTTTGAGTTTATTGGAATGGACGCCAGTTGGTGCTTTCGTGCGTGGGGTTACCACACGCCAGCAGCACAAGCCATCGGTTTTGAGTGTACGGTCGACCTCTGATGCAGCTGTGTGCGCTCTCTCATTTGCACATCTCGAGATCCGCACCTTAACATAATCCATAACGTCTTTCAGCATGAATCTCTCCTTTGATAGGGTTAAGGCGCATGTTTTAGTTTTTTCTGTTTGCTTGGTTCCGGGGGAAGTTCAGGGATTGACTGTTGCACTAATGCCAGAACGTGGCTGTTATAATTTTATATTCTTTTTTTTTTCTAATATGTAAAAATGTCAAACGTTATTTTGAGTGGATTGTCTCTCTCCACATGGAATGTGAATGGGTTGGGGCACCCCATAAAAAGAAGGAAGGATATTTCTTTTCTTAAATGTAAGAAATATGATGTAGTGTTTCTTCAAGAAACACATATTTTGAATCCATGTGGTAGGGACTATACATTTTTTCATCAGTCCATAAGATTTATCCTAGAATAGATTTTGTTTTAGATTTAAGTCCCTCATTTCATCTGTTGATGATTGTTCAATTGGAAATATTTTAGTCTCAGATAACACCCTGGTGATTTTAGAGGTGTTGCCACATACAGAGAAAAAGAAATCATATAGTTGGTTCTTTAATGTATCCCTTTTGCAAAATCCTGAATTCCCAAAAATGCTAAAGGCTGAATCAATGTCTGTATGGAGAACAGTTGGTGCTCAGTCTCCTCTGTGGCCATGGCTTGGGAGGCACTTAAGGCGGTTCTTAGTGGTTGGATCATACAGTATGCCTCATACACCAAAAAATCCAAAGCATGAGAACTTGTTGGAGTTGGAAGGGAATGTTAAAGGGTAACTAAACCCTAAAACAACTTTTTTTAGTTAATGATCTGTAAGCATGGGGCTTATTAGTACTGGTCATTGATTCAAGTAATTTTTTTGACATTTGTGTATAAAGTGTTTTAATTCTACAATATATGGTGTAAAAACGTCTGAGTGCTGCCCTCTTCAGGTTGAACGGTGGCTACTGCAGTTGAATTTTACTATTGGCTGTTGCGGTACTTCGTGGCGTAAGCGGTGACAGCTGACGTAAGCAGGTTCCAGCTCACCACGCCAGATTCATGTACATGTCGTCTTGCGACCGTGTGAGGAATAATAATAACATAGAGTCTGACAGCAGCTGTCAATTAATCCGTCACTACGAGTCTCAGGTTCTGAGAAGGTTAGGTTACCAAAAATTCTGGTTAACCAATTAAGTAAAGTTATGACATCTCTTATACATATAGAACCCCCAGAAGAACACCCCAGTGGTCCCACATGATTATAGACACACAAAAACAAATATTAAAAAATAAAATAATAAAATAAATAAAATATAATAATCACACACATAACATCTACACCTCTCTCTCCACTGTCCCTCCCTGAGAGCCCTCCGAAAATACCAGATATTTTCCCCATTTTCCCACAAACAAGTCCAAATTACTCAATCTGCTAGATGCCCCTTCTTCAAAAGCTGCCACCCTCCCCATTTCCGCACACCACTCCAGAAATGATAGCGCTCCGTCCGACTTCCAACCCCTTAAAATGACTTGTCTGCCAATCATAACACTTGTCAGAACCAAATTTTATATTAATTTGTCGATAAAATTTATGACCTCCCCATCGCCCAAAATAAAATGTCTGGGGCAAAGTAAAACTTGAGTGCCCAAAACTTCAGAAATAACTCTGAACCCTCAACCAAAAATCTTGAATCTTAACAAACACCCAAAAGAGTTGTATCTCCAACATCTGATTGGCAACACCAGCAGGTGGGTGTGTTTTTAAGACCAAGCCTATATAATCAAGAGGGGGTCCAGTAAAATCATTGTAAAATCTTAAAATGAATAAGGCGATTTCCTTACATCTTAAGATGGTGACTTGACATTTTTTAGAATCCTAGTCCACACTCCTTCCTCCAATACCAAATTCAAATCTTTTTCCCATAATCTTTAGTTAAAACTCCATCCTCCAGACTCTGAATTAGCAGGGAGTAATACACTGCTGCCTCATGACCTTTTCCATAAGCAGTAATCACCCCCTCTCTTATTTCAAGCAATTCGATAGCATAGCAAAGTCCTTCATTTGGAATGGTAAGCGTCCTAGATTACATTTTAATAAGTTACATTGGCCGATTCACAAAGGTCTACCCAAGATTTTGTTTTGTTATTATGCATTCGATCTCAGACATTTGGCTCATTGGTCACTTCCACCTGAGAGAGCACTACCCTGGTTTTGTATTGAACAGGAATTATTTTGTATTTAACTATTTCACTATTGCAAAGCCTTTCTTTTTTTTCTTTCTTTCTTACTTTTTATTATAGACTTTTCAAGAAAATTATTTACATGAAAAAATAAAATTCATAAAAATAAAAATGATAATAAACAAAAATATAGTATACATTCTGTTTTTGAGGTATGTACAGGTTAACAGATTCACAGACATTAATTATTGTTTACATTACAGTACTCTATCCATTTCTGCCAACATTTTAGAAATAGATCCTTTTTAAGTCTCAAAACAAGAGTCAATTCTTTCATATTGTACATCTCCTTAACAATTTCTACCCATTCTCCAATCAAGGGGATGTCCTGCTTATACCAATGTCTAGTGATACTCTTTTTGTATGCTACTCATAATATATTAACAAAATATATATCTCCCCTCAGCACAGGGTGTGAAGTGTTCCCAAGATACAGTGTTGAGAAATTCCTTGGTATTTCGTACCCTAAAATATTTTTAATCTCTAACAAATCCATGTTCCAGAAAGGTATTATCTTTGGGCAGCTCCAGATTATATGAAATGGGTCAACATCCTCATGCCCAACACATCCTCCAGTATGTTTGTGGTGTGGATGATTGTTTACTTTTGAAAAAAATGCACTTGGTTTTTCCATACAAACTCTATCCATTTCCGTGAATGGGTAATTGTATGTTGTGTTTTGCAAGCAGAGTACCATTCTTCATTTGGAATTTCTTCCCCTAATTCTCTTTCCCATTTATGCTTGATATAACTAGAGCTGTTTTTTTTCTATTCTCCCTCGTGGCATGATAGAGAGAAGATATTATTCTTGGATTATTCTTTGTATACATCAAAGTCAATTATCCACTCTGTTCGTTTATTTAATTCCATGTTCCTCGCTTTCTTAATTTTCCTCTCAAAACAGTCCTGTATCTGTAGATACAGATAAAAACTATTGTTCCCTGTCTGTCGCTCACTTCGACATTGTGTCGAAGAAGCGACACTAGGGGTCTCTCTTGAGCATCGAATATGCCTCTGATCTATGAAAAAAGGCCAATGGGAATTAGGCAGACAGTATTTGCATATCCCGCCCCAGACACATGGGTATAAAAGCAGAGAAATACATAGAGTTCATTCAGAAATTTTCTTCGGAGCCGATGGTCGTGTTGCAGTCAGGTGCGAGTCACACACCTGTTCCTGTTTCCTCTGACGCTTTGACTGCTGTTGGATCTACGGCGCACTTTAGCGACTTTCTCCATTCTCTGCACGGCAGTGCAGTTTGCCCCTGGACTCTTCAACAGTGCAAAAAACTAAAAGAGTTTTTATAAAAGAGTGATTTCTCTGAAAGAGTAATTTTTTCTAAAAGAACAATATGCAGCTGGCGTTGAACGTTCTTTTCAGGACGCATCTTTGTTAAGATGCCCTGCGTAGTTCCTGGATGCGGTAGAGTGCTCTCCGCTTCAGATGGCCACAGGCGTTGTCTCGTGTGTCTGGGTTGTGATCGCACCGAGGCAGCGTTTGTGGATGGTTCATGTTCTCACTGCGAGAACATGACCATGGCAACGTTGCGGTCGTGGCTTGCTTTCAACATAAAGCACGCCACTCCAGCAGCCCCCCGCATTGCTCCTTCTTCCCACGGGATTGAGGTCGGTGCGGCTGGCGATGGAGGAAATCTGGGGACGGCAGCCGGTGCAGCTCCGCTGGGTACGCCCCCTCGGACCACCCGCCCCCCGGCATTCTCGTTGACTCCCGTCCGTGCTCGAGGCAACAGCGGCTCGCCTTACAGCCAGCCTGCCTATCCTCTGGAGCTCGAGGTGGATGAGCTCGCTGCTGCATCGGAGAGCATGGCGTCTGACGCTGATTACTCCCCTGGGCTGCCACCTTCGAGCCAGAATGCCAAGGCTGAGGCTGAAGCGCAGATGTCCGATATGCTTGCCCGGACCGCCGGTCAGACAGCACCACCGCGGTAGCGAACATAAATCGCCAAGGCGGCATACACTCCCGCCACATGTCGCGACTCGCCCGTCGTCTCCTCCTTATGGAGCCAGCCGTGACTTAAGTTACTGCGCACCACTCACATCCCTGGCGACCTCATTGTGATAGCGGACGCGCTGTCACGACAACGCTGGCCCGGTGGAGAGTGGAGGCTTCACCCCCTGTCGGTTCAGCTGATTTGGGAACGATTCGGCAAGGCCCAGGTAGACCTGTTTGCCTCCTGAGAGACCTCCCACTGCCCGCTCTGGAGTGCCCGAAGGTGTATGTTGCTGCGATCGCGGCTCACCACAACGCAGTAGACGGCAAGTCTTTGGGTAAGCACAACTTAATCATCAGGTTCCTAAGAGGCGCCCGGAGGTTAAATCCTTCCCGGGCCAAGCCTGTTCCCCTCCTGGGATCTCTCAGTGGTCCTCACGGGCCTTCAGAGACCCCCCTTCGAGCCGCTAGAATCAGTTGGACTCAGGGCCCTCTCTCTAAAGACTGCCCTGCTGATCGCGCTCGCATCCATCAAGAGGGTCGGGGACCTGCAAGCGTTCTCTGTTAGCGACACTTGCCTGGAGTTCGATCCGGCAGAAACACGTGTGATCCTAAGACCGCGACCGGGCTATGTGCCCAAGGTTCCTACCACGCCCTTCAGAGACCAGGTAGTGAACCTGCAAGTGCTGCCCCGGGAGGAGGCAGACCCAGCCCCTTCATTGCTGTGTCCAGTACGTGCTTTGCGTACCTACTTGGACTGCACGCAGAGCTTTAGACATTCTGAGCAGCTCTTTGTCTGCTTTGGTGGACAGCGGAAAGGGAATGCTGTCTCCAAACAGAGGCTTTCCAACTGGGTGGTCGACACCATTTCATTGTCCTATCACACCCAGGCCGTGCCCCCCCCTTGCAGCTCCGAGCACACTCAACAAGGAGTGTTGCATCCTCGTGGGCACTAGACAGGGGCACCTCCCTGGCAGACATATACAGAGCAGCGGCTTGGGCAACACATAATACCTTTGCAAGATTTAACAATCTCAGGGTTGAGTCAGTATTGTCCCGTGTTTTCTCAGTTCCGAGCCGGTAGAACTCGGTAACACGCTGATCGGTAACACGCGCTTTCCCTCTGAGGTAAATCTGTGCGCTTTCTCTCCCAGGAGATTCTGTATATTCGGATCCCTGTAAGGTTGCGTGTAAGGGCCCCAGCCGTTTGGCTTTATGCGAGAAACATAGAGAGAAAAGAGGCACGGCTAGGCTCGGCCCGTTCCCAGGTTGCCAAGTGTCACCTTGTTCCCCTGCTTAGGGTAACCAAAAGGATTCCGACGACTTTTTATGGGGCATTGGGAAGGGTACGTGCAGTCTGACACAACTGGTCGCCTTTGCACGTAAAATACCTGCCCGCTCTTGTGTCAGCAGTACACGTACACGGCTCAGTGCATGCCGTGATTTGAATTAGACCCCTAGTGTCACTTCTTCGACACAACGTCGAAGTGAGTGACAGACGGGGAATGTCTAGGTTACGGATGTACACATCCGGAGGACACAACGTGACGCTTGCCAACGGGCCGAGCCTAGCCGGGCCTCTTTTCCAAATTTGGAAAAAAGTTATAATTTTCTTTTAACTCTGCAAAACTTTGAAATTTCCCTTGCTCAACAAATGTACAAAATGCAGTTAGTTACCCATCTCTTAAATCCTAAATCAATGCACCCTGGTTTAACCTTATCGTCAAATGCCACCCATCTCAACAATTTAATCAGATTTTTTAGGTTATACTGCTCGACTAATTTAAACCATATCTCAAGTGTAATATCTGATTTTTGATCTAGATTATTTCTTGAAGTCAATGACTTTTCTTTATCACCTAGAAGACTCTGTGTAGGTAAACCCTGATTTACGAGTTCTATGTCTTTCAATTTAGATGTGTAGTTGGGGTTACACCAGCATGCACAAGGTCTACTTTGCACAGCGTTGAAGTATTCTAGTTGATTTGGTAAGGCTAATCCTCCTTTGTCCTTTGCCAGCTGTATTGTTGTATATCTTATTTGTGTTTTTTCCCCCTCCCAAATAAATTTCGAAATCATCTTGTCCCCATCTTGAATCTTAGGAATCGTTACTGGCAAAGCTTGGAAAAGATACAGTAATCTTGGGACAACATTCATTTTCACAACCTCTATTCTACAGCTGAATTCCATGGGTAGGGTTGACCATATCTCAATATCTCTTTGGATGTCCTTATTTTTTTGCCAGAATATAGTTATTAAGTTTTGTGCATACACAAACACAAGACAAACAACCACAATGCCAGAAAGCCATCACTGTACAATGCAACAGTCTACAAATATTCATCACTTTTCTTTAAAATAAAAGATATAAAATAAAATAAATGAGTTGTACAAATCAGGTGATACAAATTACTGTCCAGAAGTGAACTGCAGTGTCCACACATCTCAGTCATTGTCATCTGTTAAATCCAAATCTTTGGCATATTCAATAAAAGTATTCCAGATATTCTCAAATAGTTCTTGTTTGCCTTTTAGCACATATGTAATCCTCTCTAGTGGCAGAGCAGACAGCATCTGTCGTAACCAGAAAGTGCCTCTTGGTCTACATGTTTTTTTCCAAAATAAAGCTATACATCTTTTGGCATTAAGCAGACTAAGATCTATAAATGTACGTTCATTTTTAGTATAGTTATGCTTCTCTGGATATAAGCCCAAAAGAAACAATTTTGGTTCTAATATTATTTGTTTGGAAATAATATTTTGAGTAATGTCTCTTATTTCTTCCCAAAAGAGTGTAATTTTTGTACAATGCCACATACAGTGAACCAGGGTTCCTTTACATTGGTTACACTTTGAACACACATCAGGAATGTTTCCATTATATCGACAGAGTTCCACTGGTGTCACATATGTTCGCATTAACCATTTAAATTGAATAACTTTAAGACGAGTATTTATTGATGTTGTGTGGGCTAAAGTACATGCATCCTGCCAGTCTTCCTCTGAAAGTTGCAATGACAATCCTCTTTCCAAGCTCTAAATCTATCATGAGAACTTTCAGGAACGTAGGACATAATCAGATTATAGAACTGAGAAATAATGCCTTATTCCTAAATCTTTTAACAACATTTCTTCCAAGTCTGAAGTAGTGGGTTTCGTTAATACATTGTTTTGACATGCTCCTATAAAACTCCTGAGTTGGAGATATTTAAAGAAATGTTTTTTATCTAAGTTAAATTTATCTTGTAATTCTTGAAAGGTCATTAGTATGTCAGATTTTGGCAAATACACATTTCGAACCATTTTCAGTCCCTTGGTGTTCCATAACTTAAATGTTGCGTCTGCAACATTTAAAAGATTGGTTGCCCCATAATGGACTAAATTGAGACAGACAGTGTGGATCTTTTAAAAGTCTCTTCACATCACTCCATAAATTTATCATGTTTTTAAGAATTGGGTTTTTAATTTCTCTTAATATTTTTTTTGTTGTATTTGAGTATATATATGAGGGAAGAGGTATGTTCAATCCTTGTGATTCCATTTCTATCCAATTTGGTGAATGATTAGTATAATAAAACATAATAGACCTTAGTTGCGCAGCCCAATAGTACAGCTTGAAATTAGGACATTTCAAACCTCCACGTTCATAAGGCAAGTAGATTAAAGACAAACGAATTCTTGCCCTTTTATTATTCCAAAGAAGACGTATAAACATTTTTTTCATTTGTGAGAAAAAATCAAGAGGGGGTGGGAGGGGAATATTCTGAAACAGATATAGTAGCTTTGGAAGAATGTTAATTTTTAAAATGTTAATTCTCCCAATTATAGATAATGGCAGCGGCATCCATCTATCAACTGAATTTTGTATTCCTGTTATTAAAAGATTGTAATTTTCCTCAACTATTTTTTCTAAACTTGGTAAAATCTGTATCCCCAAGTACTCAAATTGTGTCACAACATTAAACTGTATAACATCTGGGATTGGGTTTGCTCTTTCATGTTTATTTAACAGTAAAATAGAAGACTTAGTTTTATTGAGTTTGTAACCTGAAATTTCACTAAATAACTGGATGACTTCAAGAATGATCCGTATTGATGTGTTTAGATTCAAAATAAATAAGATCACATCATCTGCGAACAGAGAAATCCTATGCTCAGTTGGTCCTACTGTAATTCCACTGAGTTGGGGATGGGAGCGTATTGCAATTGCAAATGGTTCTATTGCTAACGTGAATAATAAAGGCGAGAGCGGGCAGCCTTGTCGGCACCCGCGTTTTATTGCTATCGGTTGAGAAATATTTCTATTAGTGATGATTTCAGCAGTGGGGCTGTCATATAATATTTTGACCCATTTGATAAAATTGTTACCACATCCAAATTTTTCTAATACCCGGAAAACTATGGCCATTCGACCCTATCAAAGGCCTTTTCAATCCAATGATAGAAGAGCTGTATTTGGCGCATCCTGTTTACAATGAATAATATTTAATAATCTCCGTACATTATGGAAGCCCTGCCTTCCCACGATGAATCCATTTTGATCTTGATTTATTACATAAGGGAGAGTATTTTGTAGTCGTTTTGCTAATAATTTAGAAATGATTTTCAAATCTGAATTTAAAAGACTAATGGGTCTTAGATTCTCACATTTATCTAAAGGTTTTCCTGGCTTAGGCAAGAGAGTAATCAAGGCTATATTCAATGAAGGAGGAAGAATATTTGATTGAAAGATTTCTTCTAACATGTCCAATATAGGTACCAAAAGTTTATTCTTAAATTTCTTATACAGATCTATAGGAATGCCATCAGGCCCTGCTCTTTTTCCAGATTTCATGCTGTCAATGGCTTGTCCAATTTCTTCTATTGTAAATTTTGAATTTAAATTAACTCTATCTTCCTCCGAAATAATGTGTATATCTATTTTATTTAAAAAGGTGTTTATATTGTCAAGTTTAATTGTTGCTTGTGCTTTATACAATTCTTCATAATAGTCCTTAAACGCATTATTAATTTCTATTGGATCCAACAGTGTCTGCCCATTTGATATTATTGATGTGATTGGCGATTTCATTTCAAGCTGTTTTATTTCCCATGCCAACAATTTGCCAGCCCTATCACCCTGCTCGTAAAATGTCTGTTTCAAGCGTAGAAGACTTGAGGCAGCTCTAAAAGCAGACTGCTTATCATATTCAGCTCTCAATAATAATAATTCTTTCTCCAATTGTGAATTGCTAATATTTTCAGAATTATTTACTTTCGTTTGAAGGGCACTTATTTTATTTTCCAAATGTAATCTAGTTTCCTGTGCCTTTTTTATTTAGAACCTGTGTAACTGATGATATGTCCTCTCAGGAAAGCCTTGAAAGCTTCCCATTTAACGCATGCAGTAGTTTGTGTAGTATTAATTTGAAAGTACTCATCTATCTGTTTTTCTAAATATTTAACCAAGTCTTCATCTTGTAACCATTTATGTTGAAATGCCATCTGGGTGGATCTCTTAATAATTTATCATCCTTATAGACCAAACAGCATGGTGCATGATCTGAGATCACAATATTGTCATAAGAGCAGTCGGAAATTTTAGATTGCAATTCTGAAGAGACCAGAAAGAAATCTATTCTAGAGTATGTCTTAAAAGTACCCGAATGACAGGAATAAGTTGTAATATTCGGTTTTCTCTCTCTCTCCATATATCTAATAAATTTAAATCTCTCATAAACCTATGGATTGTAGCCCTACAGTTGTTATGTGAATTGTCAACCCCAGTTGATCTGTCCATTTCTGGGTTTAATGTACAATTAAAATCCCCGGCTATCATATGAAGTCCTGGAAGCGTTGAAAGAGTAAGAAATAGGTCATCATAAAAATTGCTATCATCTACATTAGGACCATAAACATTTGTTATATTTAGCATTTCTGATAACAAAAGACCTTGAAGTATTAGAAATCTTCCCCTTATATCTTTAGTAATATTTTTTATTTTAAATGGAACCGACTCATGAATTAGTGTCATAACCCCTCTAGCTTGAGATGTAAACGATGCCGCATACACAGTGCCCTTCCACCTCCTTCTCACCCTTATACTATCATCAATGAGATGAGTTTCTTGCAACAGTACAATTTTAGCATTCATTTCTTTCAGTTTATTCATAACCTGTTTTATCTTTTGAAGACGTTGCAGACCTCTGCAGTTCCATGAAATAAAATGAAGATTCACTTCTTGAGACAAAACTTATGAAAAAAATAAAATTTACCAGGTTGCTTTGCAATGTAAAACTATCCTTGCTTATAGGCATAACACATTGGGATGTTAGAACAAACATCCAACACTCTGAACTAACATAACCCCCCTCTCCCTCCCCCATTTAAGAGGGCACCCCCCCTGCTGTTGGTCTCCTGTTATTACGAAGACCGGTCCACACCTGTGAGGATCAGTCAAACCACTCTCTTCTCTAACCTACTCCAAATACTACTGCTACACTTTAACAAGTATTAACTTATAACTCCTGCTCACTTCAATTAACACTCAGCTTGTTGTATGACACTAACACCCTAATTTGTCTCATAATATTGTGACATCTTATGATCACTGCTGAAAAGAAGTATACAGTCATACTATATAATACACTTTTGTAAATATATAGCTTCAAACTTAGTACAAAATAACTACGTGTCAGTCACTAAGTAAAATAAAAATAAATACAAAATGGGCGTGTCATGGTCATTATCCTACCTACAACAAATCCCATACCACATTCTATCTATCTTCAGGCTCTATCTTCTTGTGTTCCTGTCTCTTCTTCATGTAAGTGTTCCTAAATTCTCCTGAGAAAGACGTGTGCCTCAGCCGGGGTTTTAAAAGAATGAGTTTTGCCCTCGTGAGTCACCAGAAGGGTCGCGGGATGAGAAACTCCATGGCGAATCCCCAGTTTACGTAGTTCCGCGCGAACTGGGTCGAACTTCTTCCTCAGCTGGGCAATTCCCGTAGCCAAATCTGGGTAGAAACGGACTTGCTGGTCTTCGTAATAAACCTCTCTTTTCTCCCGCGCAGCGGTAAAAATTGCCTGCTTGTTCTTATAGTTGTGAAACCTCATTATCACGGTCCTCGGGCGTGATGCGTTGTCGTTCTTTGGTCCAATTCTGTGTGCTCTTTCCAAAACAATAGCGGACTGTAGCCCCTCATTCTCCAACGCCTCGGGGATCCATTTCTCTAAGAAGGCACATATGTCCCCGCCTTCAGCACCCTCTGGCAAGTTCACAAGCCGTAGGTTGTTTAAACGAGATCTGGCTTCTAAATCCATAAGTTTATCCTCCATGGTTTTGTTCTTAGTTTTTAGCGTATTGACTTTAGCTTGCAGGCTAATTAGCTCGTCCTCCGCGGTGGAAATGCGCTCCTCCGCATGAGACATGCGTTCACTGCAGTCACTAATCTCCTTTTTCACATCTTGTAGAGTCGCTGCCAAACTATCAAGCTTAGAGGTAAATCCTGTTTCCATTGAGCCTAATTTTGCCAGTATTTGGTCAGCTTTGTTGGCTGCAGGTTCATTTTCATTGTCAGTTTGAGTAGACATGGCCTTGGTTGCTTCGTTACGAAGACTACAGTCAAACAGGCTCGACTGTCTGGTCGTTCCACCTTTCCCCTTCTGTGACTTTACCGAGCTAGGCATCACACCTCAAAATCTTCTTCTATTTGGAACTGTAAGTGAGCAGGGGAGCTTTTTTTGCAAACTTAGCAGCGGAGCAGCAAAAAACACATCTTCCTACATGGCCGCAATAACCGGAAGTCTGGATGTCCTTATTAATGATATTATAATTGCTATAGTAGAGTTCTGAATATTATTTTGTCAGAATTACCCCCATGTACTTGATATGCTTAGCGTTCCATTTTAGATGATATGCTTGACTAATTAGTTGCGAATGCAAGAATTTAATTGAAAGAACCTGGGCTTTTGAAACATTTAATTTATATCCAGATAGATTCCCATAGTCCTTCAGTAGATTCATAAATAGTGCAAGAGTAGTTTCTGGTTCCTTGAGATTACAATTACATCGTCAGCAAATAACCCATTTACATGCTCTACTTCTCCAATTCTTATCCCACTCAAGCCTGCATGACTGCTTGGTCCAAAGGCTCAATATAAAGACCAAAAAGGGTAGGGCTCAAACAGCAGCCCTGTCTTGTTCTTCTACTTAGGTTGAAAGTGGCTATAAGATGCCCATTCACTTTGATTTGGTTCTTGATAAATTGTTCTAATACATTATATTGAATTTTCGCTGAAACCAAATCTTTCAAGCACCTGGCATAAAAAGGCCCAGTTATCGAATGTATTTTCTGCATCGAGGCTTAAAATGGCAGCACATTCCTGGTTTTGTCTAATATGTTCTTAAATATGTCACGTTCTTCTAATATTATCATGGGTTTGCCGATTCTTAATAAATCCAGTTTGGTCTTCATCAATTAGTTCAGGCAAAAAAGTTTCAAATCTTTTACAGAGAATTGAGGTAAATAGCTTATAGTCCACATTCAGAACTGAAATCGGTCTATATACGAATCACAAAGTTCTTTATTTTTACCTTTAAAATTTATTATTGTTATGACATCCTGAGTCTGTCTTCTTTGAGGGTCCAATTGAACAATCTTAATAGTATTGGTTTCAATTCTTCCCTAAACATCTTAAAATTCCGATGGGAAGCCATCGCTGCCTGGGGACTTATTGTTTTTTAACCCACTTATCGCTTTCTCCAATTCTTCTAACATAGTTTGTGGGTCAAGGCTCAGTGTGCGTGTTGGATTTGGAGATCAAACAATGAATATTTTTTCTTTGCGATCTTGATTCAAGGTCAGCTTTTCTTGCATTTCTTTGTTCTCTTGAAGTGTTTTCATGTATTTCTTTTATGAACTGAGCAAATTCATGTTTCATGAATTCAGCAAGTATATGGCTGAACCCTTAATTATGTAATAATAAGTCCCCTTTCTGCTGGTCAGAGTGGATTGTGAGGGGGGTTACTACACTGTGTGACCTATATGAGAGTGGAGTGTTGAGATCTTTTGAAAATTTGGTTCAACATTTTGGGATTCTCAGATCTCAGTGCTATAGGTATTTACCGCTGCCTGCTCTTTATTTTTTTGGAGAGTAGCATACACCCCCCTAAAGGGCAGACACTCTGGAAGAGGTTATTACTGCTTTTGGAAAAGGTCATGAGGCATCAGTTTATTACTCCCTGCTAATTCAGAGTCAGGGGGGCGTAGCTTTAACTTCTATAAAGTTAAACTATGGGAAAAAGATCTAAACTTGCTATTGGAGGAGGGAGTGTGGGCCAGGATTCTATAAAATGTCAAGTCTGCATCTAGAGATGCAAGTGTGTGCCTTATGCAATTCAAGATCTTACATAGATTCTATTGGACCCCCACTAGATTGTATAGGCTTGGTCTTAAAAGACACATCCACCTGCTGGTGATGCCAATCAGAAGACGGAGACCCATGTTTCGGGTGACGGGGCAGTCATATATTTGGGGGATAAACATAAAAAATTGGGTTTTGACCAGTATCACGATTGGAAGACAAATGATTTTAAGGGGTTGGAAGTTGGATGGAGCGCCCTCATTTCCGGAGTGGTGTGTGTGGCAGGGGAGGGGAGGGGAGGGGAGGGTGGCAGCTTTCCAGGAGGAGGCAAGTAAAAGGCTGGGGTTTGGGGACTTGTTTGTTAGGAAATGGGGCAATTATTTAGTGTTTTTGGGGGACTCTCGGGGATGGGAAGTGGCAAGGGTGAGTCTAGCCCCTTTTTAGGGGTGCTTCAGCGCCCCTAAAAAGGAGCTCAGCACCCCTAAAACTTGGAGTAAAAAATTTTGTTATTCTACAAATTTTGTTCGTCTTTGACAAGGTTAAATAATGTCCAAAACATACTCCGTAGTTTGTGGTTTAAAATGTATGTGTTAAGGATGAAAATGAAAACATCCCCGCTTAGCAAATGGTGTCATCCTCTTCTCTTCTTCTACTTCTCCTCTGTACCTGCACCCATAGACATCATATATATAATATCTATGCCTGCACCGCTCAGCACGACCATCATCCAGCGCGAAACACACACAGAGTGAGAACCCGTTATGTAGTGTTTTGAATCAACTAAGTTGCTCCAAAGCTGTGTCTCACACTTCTTTCCTTTTACCTAGAGTTGTTCCGATTCCGAAACCATATCGGTGAGTACTGGAGTCAGTATCCTGAATCACCATGGTACACCTATAATAAGTATTTATTTTCAGACTATTTTAGTCCAGCGGGTCGCCGCCGCTGTGGAGTAGCACAGGACCTGGGTGACCCGTCCATAGTCATAAACGGAGAAAAGTAGCGTCGGTTACAGTGTTCTTCCGCAAGACGCATGCAGTTCTGTTTATTAACTGCTAGAGCGCGACAAATAAACTGCGTACCTGTGTAGTGCGTACGTGTGTCTCTATGGTTAAAGTTTATCGTTAATTTGATACTCAATTTAACAATCGGGAGTCATGTAAACATGACATCACTTGCGTCTTTTCTGGTCAGTCGTCGTGGAAACATGAAGCCCTGGCTTTTGGACCAGAGTGAATGTGTGAAAACACTCACTGTGGCTTTTTAAATGAATTGTTATTCATTCCTAGATTTATATCTGTTATTTTTCAGTTGTGGCTGACTATCAAACTAGACAATAAAAGAAAGTTTAATGTTTTTCTTTTGCTGTATTTATTCATTCCTCACACACAGAGGATTTAACCTGAACCAGGCTTAACTCCTGAACTCCTAGCATTACTCTCTCTCTCTCTGTGTGTGTGTGTGTGTGTGTGTGTGTGTGTGTGTGTGTGTGTGTGTGTGTGTGTGAGCGTGTATTTATCACTTTGTGGGTACCAAATGTCCCCATAAGGATAGTAAAACCCGAAATTTTTGACCTTGTGGGGACATTTTTTCGGTCCCCATGAGGAAAACAGCTTATAAATCATACTAAATTATGTTTTTTGAAAATGTAAAAATGCAGAAAGTTTTCTGTGAGGGTTAAGTTTAGGGGTAGGGTTAGGTTTAGGGGATATAATATAAAGTTTGTACAGTATAAAAACCATTATGTCTATGGAAAGTCCCCATAAAACATGGAAACACAACATGTGTGTGTGTGTGTGTGGCCTGCCAGTGAACAATGGACATACGACAGTTCTTTAAAAGAAAAAAGACAGATTCAGGTGAGAGGACAGTCCATAATGACCTCTGTCTTGTTTTTCTTTTTTTGTTTTTTTTTTGTTCTTCTGAAAAGTGTTAAGCTAAAGTAACAGATAATGCAAACCAGCTATTTGTTGTTGTATCAAATTACTTATCTAGGCAATGGTCCCCTGCTTTTATTTATTTCAAACCCACAATGGAGAATACAGCTTCTCTTGTGAAAGGAATTTGTGATTTAAAAAAGTTTCTAAGCCCAATAATAATAATAATAAAGACATTTAAAATGACACGCATCTGTGTGCCTTTTGATCATATCCTTAGAATCTGTAAATGGTCTCCATAAAATTTTTGTGACATGACAAACTGACCTCAACTCTCCTGCCTACAATATATTTGTGTATGATTGTCAGTGCCAAGGGAAAGAGAGGGAGATGGAGAAGGAGAAAGGGAAAGGGAGAGCATGCAGGAAGAACCAGGTGAGGAAACAACAACAATAAATTGACATATAGTGAATAGTGGCAAGCAAAACAGTAACTACTCATACTCCTATACTAACTTATTGGCATTAAGTAGCCTATATTACATTTACTTTTTGTAACATTATTTTACACCACATTCATAATAAAGGAGGAGGAAAACAACAGGGAGAGTCCATAAGGGATGAGAGGGAATTGACTAGTGAAAGAAATGAAGAGACAGAGGGAGTGTAACATAGAGACCACCAAGCCAAAGCAGCAGAGACAGAAGAGAGCTGTTCAGACTTAGGGGATAAGGACACTGGTCCTAAAGAGTTAAAGCTGTCTCAATTTGGCACACAAAAAAGAGCCTTTCAAGAACCATTTTTTGTAAATAATTTACAGAAGATGAATTACATTTTGTTGTCCAAGTACCTGTTACTTTGTTCAATGACAATAAAGTTGAATCTAATCTAACCAATCTGATGACTGTTGATACAAAAGGAGGCACATGGAGTTAACGGTCAGGAAAACCAGCTGAGTGAAGAAGGTTTTGCGTTTGTTACAGGGGGCTGTCTGTGTGATTTTTATTTTTATTATTTTTCAATAGACATATTTTTTGTTTTTGTGTGAAATGAGGGTGGGTGATGGCAGTGGGGCTCATTGGGTGCTCAGTGCCCCTAAAGCTCTGACCCTAGAATCGCCCCCTGGGATGTGGAGAGAGAAATTTCGTTTAACGATGCATGTTTATTATATATTTTATCTTTCTTTGTGTGTGTGTTTGTGTGTGTGTGAGTATTATAATATGTGACCACAGGGGTGTTTGTTGGGGGTCAAGGTGGTGTTGGTGATTGGGGAGGGATATTAGTGGGGTTTAAATGTTAATTCGATGTGTATGAGTTGTGTTTTTCTCTGTTGTGTATTTTTGAATCAATAAAAAAAAATTATTGGAAAAAAAAATCATAAGTTCATGTTAATGTTCATGTTGATTTTGGCTGACGCAGTCGCTAGAGAAAAGGAAAAAAGTATATATATATATATATTTTTTTTTTATAAAATGCAGAATTACCTGAATACTGGCCAATTATGACAGTGATTGCTGATGAACTAATACTGATGAATGACATAGAGTTTATGACAATGTTTACTTTATAACGCTCATATTGTAATACAAATCAGATGATTGTAAGAGTGCAATATGTGTTTGTGTGTACTGGAAGCATGGACATTTCAAAACAAGTATCCCCAGTGTATTTCAGGCTTGTTTATAGTTAAAAGTGACAAATTATGCACCCAATCTTATGTTTCTTCTTGTTATTATTGGAATTTTGGTTGCACAATAATATTTTTGGAGGATTTATTTTATAAAACCACTTTTTTGTGTATTATTTGAGCTGTAAAGTTAAATTACGGCATTACGTCGTCATTACAACAAAGTTGTGAAACTGGATATAACTTCACACAGAAAAGTTTAGAAAGCGATTTTTATCACACTAAAATCATGTAAACAGGTAAATTTTGTAAGTCTTGTGGTTATACTTTTGAAAATGTTAACGTTTAAGGATTCACTAATAATTATAATTGTAAGTGTAAAGATAAATTTTATAAACTATTCAGCCAGTAAAACAGCAGCTGCTGCACAGTGTCCTGTTGTTTTTAAACCCCTTATATTCTCCTCTCATCAAGTGGTGGGGGTGTTACACAATTCTGCTACAATGGGTCTCTTAGGGCTAATATTTTATCACATACACTATATAATATTGCATTATTTTAATACTGTACTTTGGTACCAATGCAGAATTCATAATAAAAGTTTGCATTATTCAGCATTTTCAAATGAATCAATTCATGTCATATTACAAAGGCTAATAAAACATTTATGTCATAATGTATTTCATAAGACAACATCTTGACGTGATGCGGTTCCTTGCTGAAGGGCTTATTGTGTACAGCCACTGGTCCTCTTATCTTCAATAGCTGTGGAAATGGTGAATGGAGAATACATTGTTACAACCTTTCACCTTTGAATTCATATACTTCAGATAAGAACATAATATTACCTGAATATTGCAACCTTATCCTCAGGGACACTCAGGGACATTTTTACATGCTCTTATCTGTGTTTCATTTGGAACATCCTTGCAATCAATAATTGGAATTCCTGAGAAAATCTGGATGTTTTGGGAACTTTGGGAGATAACAGAAACAACAGAAAGTTTAACTGATTTTGAAACAATATACAAAATATGCATGTTAATATTATTGCAATCTGTGATTTTTGTGTTGCTGTGTATGTGTGTTTGTTTTACCCATTTTTAATAGATACATTTTAAAAGTAATTTTCATTTGGGAGCATGAAATGTGACTCTCCTACCTGTATGCAGAGATGTCAGCAATACACACTCTTTCTCTTGTTTGTTTGGATTTTGACCCACAGTTAGGTTTGCAATAACTCCATTTACTCCACTCAGACAAGACAGCATTCACTGATCACAGTGATAGCGAGAAAGAGCCTTATATTAGTTTTTAAAAGATGACATTACACCTTTGATAGTTTGCATTGCAATATCAAGATTCTGACAGAAATGAAGACCACACCCCATCATCTAATATCAGTATTCAATATATGCTTGGAGCCTAATGGTGTACAGATTTACACTTAGGCACTATTGGCTCCAAGTCCAAGTTTGAAATATGCATGCATTAATGACTCCATTTGTGAACCATTACAACACTAGATTATATCCAATGGAATAAAGCAAATGGTATGTCATTTTGGACTGAAAGGGAAAAAAGTCCCTTTCTATGCTGCTTGTTCAGAAGGATTTTTCTTTGCACTCACTTTCACAGCCCTCAATATCATAGCAGTTGCCGTGTTGCACAATCTCTCCCTCGCAAAAATTTCCCTCAAAATCTCTGTCAGCACAGTCCCTCTCTCTCCTTCGGGTTCCCTCCCTGCTCCTACAACGGATTGTTCTTTTTGAAGGCGGTTTACATTCACCCCATGGACCCCATTCAGTCCATACCCCATGTACTAAGGGAGAGAGAGAGAGAAAGAGAGAGAGAAAACTTGACACTTTCAATGTGAAATGTTATTTTTCAAAATGTTAGGCAATCTGTCAGGACATTAAGCAATCAATTTGCTCAAATGCTTTATATTACATGGATTTTTGTTTAGAAAAATCTTTCATTGTGTACTTACTTGGACAGTGGACTGAAACAGTGCAGAGACCAAACTTTTGGTCATCACCTTGGCACTGTTTGCCACCATATTTCGGTTCAGGAGAATCACACGTCCTTCTTTGTTTCTGCCGGCCCACCCCACATGTCACAGGGCAGGCTGTTAATTCTGACCAAGGGCCCCAGTTTCCATCACCTAAGGAAAATCATTCATATTTGTGTACTGTCTTGGTTATTGCTATATTTTTAGCAGAGATGTAAAGGTCTGCTTTCTATAGGCTACATAGTTATCAGCCATTGGGCGGGCTGAACTCTGTAAACATGTAGTGTTACTTTCAGATAATTGTTTTATTAAAGAAAATACAGTATGTTACGTGGGCAAAAAGGTAGTCCTGTGCAAAGGCGGCTGTCTGTGTCAGAGCCATCACAGTCTCTGCCACGTGGAACCATGGATGGACGAGGTTTGGTGCATGTCCTTTTTCTAAGCTCTTTTGGGGTATCGTGTCCTTCATGAGTACAGGTTCCTCCACAAGGACCCCAGCTTCCCCAATCAGACCACCCACCATGAGCTAGGCATCAAAACAGACCATGATCTAAATTTTTGGTGTCCAAAATCATTTATTTATTTATTTTGTCTTGTCAAAAGCTTTGTAGTTATAGATCCTGGATTTTGTCATTTAGTCTGCATGAATAGGGCAGTGATTACATTTAATTGATGATTTAAAAAATAGAGAGAGATAAAACGCATTCCTTACTTGGGCAGACTACTTCAGTTTCACAAGGGGCAGTTTCTTCCGCTTCACCGCTACAGGAGCCCCCACAATGTGGAGGCGGGTTAGAGCATGTTCTTTGCCTTTTTTTTATTCCGTTTTCACATGTGACTGAACATGGCTGCCAATTGTCCCACTCTGTCCATCCTCCATCCACTGAAATCACAAATATATAAAAACATTAGAAATATAACAGAGACCTACTTATGCCTAAATTGTAATATTCAGCTATGCTGTCATTTTTACCTGGGCAACATTCCTTTTCCATACATGGTTCAGTTTGAAGACTTCCCAGTTTCTCTGGATCTGAGCAAGACCCTATTCCGTAACACATACGGTGCCTTTGCCTAACTCCCTCTGTGCAAGGCACTGAGCATTTGCCCCAGGAAGACCACTCAGTCCATGCTGCCCGCCTGGATGTTATCAAATATTAAAAAAAAAACTTTCTTAGTGATATTTGAATTATTACATCTTACATCTTAAATTATAAATAACCATGGGTCCAGATTGTGGGAGCAGTGCAATGCATAATGTTCATGTCAACCTTTAAAATGGTGAAAAATATGTTCCCCTTCTGTCACTTTTTTAGAGCCTTGCCTACCTCTGAAATTGAGAAAAGGCCAATGAGAAATTGCCAGACAGAATTTGCATGTCCCGGCCCTGGACATACGAGTATAAAGGGAAGTGTTCGTGTGTCTGTCAGTCAGATTTTTTATTCGGAGCTGAGCGGTTGTGAAGCAGCAAGCTGAATCTCACTATTGTTCCACTCACCTCTATAGCAGAGCATTGCTGTTGGATCTACGGTGCGTTACCAGTGGCTTTCTCCCTCTCTGTGGGGAGAAACTGTGCAGTCCACGACCCTGGGTGCTTCGACAGCGCTTCTTTTAAAAGAGTGCATAATTCTAAAAGTATTTTCCCTCTAAAAGAGTTTATTTTCACTTGCAAAAGAGCAATACACAGTAGGCGTTGAATGTCCTTTTCAGGACGCATCTTTTTAAAGATGCCCTTCCGCCCCTGTGTAGTTCTTGGATGCGGTTGATTTCTCTCCAAAACTGACGGTCAAGATGCTGCCTTGTGTGCTTGGGTAGTGATCATACTGAGGCAGCGTTCGTGAGCGGTTCATGTACTCACTACTAGAATATGACCATGGCAACATTGCGGTCATGGCTTTCATTTCTCCAAGTGAATGCCACTTCAGCTGCCCCCCTGCGTGGCTCCTTTTTCCCCCGAGATTGTGGACGACCCAGCTGGCAATGGAGGCGATTTGGGGATGGCAGCGGGCTTTCGCCAGGTACGTCCCCACGAACCACCTGCACGCCAGCACACTCTCTTGCTTCCGTCCAGGCTTGAGGTGAGTGTGGTTAGCCTCACGGCCAGCCCGTGTTCTCCCTTGAGCCCTCTGAGTTGGATGATGACGTCGCCGCTTCATCGGAGAACGTTCAGGCGCCTGACGCAGAAGACTTGACAACCGACCTCGCGTGTCGTTGTCACCACAGAAGCCTCTCAACCGCTGGCTTCTGGATAGGGCCCCTGCTGCATTGGCACATCAACTGCCTAGAGTTCTTGATCCGTTCAGACAGCACCGCGACGATAGCATACATAAATCGCCAAGGCAGCGTGCGCTCTCGTCATATGTAACAAATCGCCTTTGGAGTCAGCAGCGACTCAGGTCCCGGGCAACCTCAACATGTCAGCTGATGCGCTGTCTCGACAGGTCTCACCCAGCGGAGAGTGGAGGCACCATCCCCAGGTGGTCCTGGTCCAGCTGATTTGGGGCTGGTTCAGCTGGTTCCCAAGACAATTCCCACTGCCCGCTCTGGTACTCCCTAACAGAGGCCCCTCTTGGGACAGACGTGCTGGCACTCAGCTGGCCCCGGGGGCTGTGCAAGTACGCATTTCCCCCAGTGAGCCTTTTTGCACTGGTGTTGTGCAAGATCAGGGAGGACGAGGAACAAGTCAATTTAGTGGCTCCTTACTGGCCCACTTGGACTTGGTTCTCGGATCTCACGCATGACAGCACCTCCCTGGCAATTTACCCTGGAGGAAGGACCTTCTTTCCCAGGGACGGGGCACTCTCTGGCATCCGAGTGACCTACCACCTGCAGTTGTAGACATGATCAACCAAGCCAGAGCTCCCTCTACCAGGCAGCTTTATGCCCTAAAGTGGCGCTTGTACACAAATTGGTGTTCTTCCCGGTCTGAAGACCCGCAGAAATGCACAGTTCTGTCAGTGCTTTCATTTCTGCAAGAGAGGTTGGAGGGGAGGCTGTCCCCCTCCACCTTGAAGGTGTATGAAGCTGCTATCACGGCCCACCATGACGCAGTGGACAGCAAGTCCTTGGGTAAGTAGGACTTGATTATCAGGTTCCTTAGAGGCGCCCGGAGGCTGAATCCTCCCCGGCCAAGCCTGTTCCCCTCCTGGGATATCTCAGTGGTCCTGAGGGTTGGGGACCTGCAACCGTTCTCTGTCAGCGACACTTGCCTGGAGTTCGGTCCAGCAGATACTCACATCATGCTAAGACCGCAACCGGGCTACGTGCCCAAGGTTCCTATGGGGATCCTTCAGGGATCAGGTTGTGAACCTGCAAGCGTTGCCCCAGGAGGAGGCAGACCCAGCCTTTTCGTTGCTGTGTCTAGTATGTGCTTTGCGTATCTATTTGGACCGCACACAGAGCTTTAGATGTTCTGAGCAGCTCTTTGTCTGCTTCGGCGGACGGCGGAAAGGGAACGACGTCTCCAAACAGAGGTTACCTCACTGGGTCGTTGACACTATCTCTCTGGCCTATCAGACCCCTTGCGGGTTCGAGCACACTCGACGAGAAGTGTGGCATCCTCGTGGGCACTGGACAATGGCACCTCCCTAGCAGATATCTACAGAGCAGCGGGCTGGGCAACACCCAATACCGTTGCAAGATTCTACAATCTCAAGGTTGACTCGGTCTCGTCACATGTATTATCAGGTCCGAGCCAGAAGAACTCAGTAATACAGAACAGCTGATTGGGTGTTCCGCTTGCACCTAGCACACTTCACCAAAGAGATCCAGTGCGCTCTCTCTCCCAGGTTATCCACTAAGCTTTTTTTTCCTGGATGTTATTCCTCCCTAGCCTTCTGGCCTGTGAATTCAGAGGAGGAATTTGCGGCCAGACCCACTACGATTCGCAAGTGCTCTGTACTGTGGTAGGGCTATAACAGCAGGCACTTTATTAGGACCATAGTGTTCCTAAAAAAGTGCTCAGTGAGTATATTTCCTAATATGGTCACATAGTTACTTTGAAATAATTAAGAATAATTAAAATTAACATATGATAGTATTAATGAGTTTAACTCATTGTTCATGTTTCATGAAGTTAAATATATGCATAGACTTTAGTTTCCTTTATAAAATATCCCCAGTTCATACTGTAAGTATCTAAGGTTACTTCAAGCTTAAGTGTGTAACTTTTTGAATATGCAGAGACAAATATAATTAAGCCATTCTTAGGTTTGTTTTAGAAGCCCGACAAAGTACATTACTGACTTAACCAGTGGTGTGAGTTTGGTGCAGATATTACTTACTTCAGCTTTAACCATAAAATATTCCAATGCACAATATTTACATTTATGCATTTGGCAGACGCTTTTATCCAAAGCAACTTACAGTGCAATTATTACAGGGACAATCCCCCCGGAACAACCTGGAGTTAAGTGCCTTGCTCAAGGACACAATGGTGGTGGACGTGGGGTTAGAACCTGTGACCTTCTGATTAACAGGCCTGTGCTTTAGCCACTACGCCACCACCACTCACAACATATATAAAATATTAAGTTGAATTAACATTATCACCCCATGTATACATCAATTTAACTTACCTACAGGACTTGCATACTCCATCTGCTGCTATATAGCCATAGTTGGGGTTCATGCAACATTCATCTTGTTTAACCTCACCCAATAGATCATTACATATTCCATTGGGCAGGGAAAATTCTGAGAAGCACTGCACTACCTGTGAAACTTCAGAAAGACACCAAACTAATTAATGAATTAAACATTTATTGAAACAATACAGAATGACACATTTCTAGTGCAGCACAGATGAACTTGTGTAGTAGCATTCAACAAAGAATTGATTCAGTTGCATCAGAGATCAAATAATTTGTATCGAAATATAGTGGTAGGTGTAAGGGAGAGGCCACCCAATGGCCCAAGGACGGTATCCAATGGAGTGGCTGAAGGTTTCCTGCGCGTTCTGTCTTATCGTGCGCATTCAGTTTAAGTTATTTCATTCCAATTAAATAACTACATTATTTGTTTTATGATCACCGTTTATTTTATCTGACTCCAATTATAAAAGTTTCTAAGGATATATTAATGTTCCAATCTTAACTATTATTATTACATTTGGTTTAACATTTGATCATCGCATTTAACTCTATTTTATAACTTTGACTTTTTTTTGAATTCTTTGACTTTTACCGGAAATAGCGCCTTTTGGGCGTATACATTCTGGTGCCAGCCTTACATAGGTAAAGGTAAGTTTGGTAGAAGGATGTATAGTATTTATAGTTTCAATGGGCTACATTGTCACTAAATTTTACCAACCTGATTGCTGGACTTGTGTCCCCAGGAGCACAACCACCCACAAGTTCAGGTTCATGGTTTGATATCCTAAGATTAAGTGAAAGAACATAAGTTAACAAAACAAAACAACTATGTAAAAAAAATCTGACTGGTAAGAATGCAGAACACAGAAGCACTCAAATAGCACACACATTTGGGTGTAGGTTTTTTGGATAATAGTGTTGATCATAAGGCATATATAGGGTTGCCACTTTTGAAATTTTAAAATAAGGTACACTTAAATGGGGGGATCACCACCCCTAACCATATCCTCCACAGTTTTAGTAATAAATGTGTTAAAGAGTTAATATGCGTTATTAATGAAAATTGTATATCCTTTCTTATATGTTAACTTATGAGAACTTTCCTGAACTATGACTTATAAAAAAATACATATTTTATATATATATATATATATATATATATATATATAAAATATGTATTTTTTATACACACTCACCTAAAGGATTATTAGGAACACCATACTAATACTGTGTTTGACCCCCCTTTCGCCTTCAGAACTGCCTTAATTCTACGTGGCATTGATTCAACAAGGTGCTGAAAGCATTCTTTAGAAATGTTGGCCCATATTGATAGGATAGCATCTTGCAGTTGATGGAGATTTGTGGGCTGCACATCCAGGGCACGTAGCTCCCGTTCCACCACATCCCAAAGATGCTCTATTGGGTTGAGATCTGGTGACTGTGGGGGCCATTTTAGTACAGTGAACTCATTGTCATGTTCAAGAAACCAATTTGAAATGATTCAAGCTTTGTGACATGGTGCATTATCCTGCTGGAAGTAGCCATCAGAGGATGGGTACATGGTGGCCATAAAGGGATGGACATGGTCAGAAACAATGCTCAGGTCGGCCGTGGCATTTAAACGATGCCCAATTGGCACTAAGGGGCCTAAAGTGTGCCAAGAAAACATCCCCCACACCATTACACCACCACCAGCAGCCTGCACAGTGGTAACAAGGCATGATGGATCCATGTTCTCATTCTGTTTACGCCAAATTCTGACTCTACCATCTGAATGTCTCAACAGAAATCGAGACTCATCAGACCATTCAACATTTTTCCAGTCTTCAACTGTCCAATTTTGGTGAGCTCTTGCAAATTGTAGCCTCTTTTTCCTATTTGTAGTGAAGATGAGTGGTACACGGTGGGGTCTTCTGCTGTTGTAGCCCATACGCCTCAAGGTTGTGCGTGTTGTGGCTTCACAAATGCTTTGCTGCATACCTCGGTTGTAACGAGTGGTTATTTCAGGCTAAGTTGCTCTTCTATCAGCTTGAATCAGTCGGCCCATTCTCCTCTGACCTCTAGCATCAACAAGGCATTTTCGCCCACAGGACTGCCGCATACTGGATGTTTTTCCCTTTTCACACCATTCTTTGTAAACCCTAGAAATGGTTGTGCGTGAAAATCCCAGTAACTGAGCAGATTGTGAAATACTCAGACCGGCCCGTCTGGCACCAACAACCATGCCACGCTCAAAATTGCTTAAATCACCTATCTTTCCCTTTCTGACATTCAGTTTGGAGTTCAGGAGATTGTCTTGACCAGGACCACACCCCTAAATGCATTGAAGCAACTGCCATGTGATTGGTTGATTAGATAATTGCATTAATGAGAAATTGAACAGGTGTCCCTAATAATCCTTTAGGTGAGTGTATATATATATATATATATATATATATATATATATATATATATATATATATATATATATATATATACAATAAAGACTTTACATATATATATATATATATATATATATATATATATATATATATATATATATATATATATATATATATATATATATATATGTAAAGTCTTTATTGTATGTATACATATTGGTTGGTTTATTTGTTATATATATTTATTTATTTTCCTTCACCTGTACTTCTCTTTATGACTCAGTGATTATATTCATATATTTTTTTATCTTATTGAACATTTAATTAGAAAACAAAATCTACCGTTTCAGCACAATGTGTGGACTTTTCAGACGATCCCTTACACACACCGTAAGCACATTTTCCAACATTTTAAGCATTTGGCAGACGCTTTTATCCAAAGCGACTTACAGTGCTCTTATTACAGGGACAAGCCTCCCAGAGCAACCTGGAGATAAGTGCCTTGCTCAAGGACACGGTGGGGGTGGCTGTGGGGATCGAACCAGCGACCTTCTGATTAACAGTTATGTAATTTAGCCCACTACAAGTTATATCCAAGTCCAAGTTATATTAATGTTACATTAGTGATCTGGAACGATTTCACCCTGATGCTATCTGACCAGCTTAAATAGGACAAATCGCGTCCCGTATTGATTCGATAATCATAATTGTATCTTTAAATACGGGACGATCCCGAGGTAACTCTAAAATAACAAGTTTATTATAATATTTTTACAAATATTACGTTTATGAGTATAGTATTAGTTTCACTCTGTCAGGGTTTTCTGTTAAACACTTACCTTACAGTTTTCTTCCTCTTCTTATGGTAGTTCCAAGAGAATGACAATGATTGGTCGGTTCAACCTCCCCATACAGTGACTTTCATTTGAAGATATATATATATATATTTTACAGGAATTGTATATTGTGAAACTTGTTAACTTCCCTTATAAGAAACATAATTTTGCAAAATCATCAATTTGATGAATTTTTTAATAAAACTGTTTCAGTTCCACCCCTTCAGCATTTCTCAACAGCAGTTGTGTAAAGTCTTATAAGTTCAAAATGTTAATGTATTTGGAAGATAGACCCAAAAGTTAAATGTTGTGTATGTGCACAAGGTCTACTCACAAGTTCAAACTTGCATTAGGATGGAAATATTCACCGTGATTCAACTGTCCCTCTGTTCCAGCTTACCCTACTGCAAATACTGTCTTAGCAATATTCCAGGAAAGAAGTGAAGTGAAATGTTACAATGTGACCCATAGGCAGGCACGTTCTAACATGTGAGTTCACTTTGTAACATGACCATACCACAGCTTAAAACCCCCCTCTAACAAATGATCTATCTGAAGCCATATATCTGAAGTCATTTATATAAATAGTTTACTATTAATTTTACAACAAAGCCACATCTTTGCCAAAATGATGAAAGGATTGATGACACAACACACACACACACACACACACACACACACACACACACACACACACACGTAAATATCTGACAACTTGGAATTGCATATAGTTTGTTCTAATTGGGGCACTTTGTAAAGCAGATTTCCCCCAAAATACACACAGAAAATAAAAAGAATAAAAAATAATTAATATATAAAAATACCTCAAACATGACATGCAAGAACTTTGTTTGCATATAGCTGGAAGGGCAGCACTCTCAACACCGTATACGGAGAAGAAAGAGGAGGAGAAACTGCCAGAAACTTCACTGATCTTCATGCGTATCGAGTTTATGATTTTTTTTGTGCAAACCAACTAAAAGTTCAGCCTGTTCATCCCACAAAGCTATCAGTTGTCTCAAACAGACTTGAAAAATAGCACTCAGTACACTTGTCCTTTCCATTCTACTTTGTTGTATGGAAAATAGCAGCTTGAACATTCTGCTAGATATCACATTTTGTTATGTATGATTACATTTTGTTTTACTTTGTATTGCAAAATCCATTAAGCTTAATTTATTTGACTTAAAGGGATTAGTTCACCCAAAAAATTAAATTACCTCATCATTTACTCACCCTCATGCCATCCCAGATGTGTATGACTTACTTTCTTCTGCAGAACACAAATTAAGATTTTTAGAAAAATATATCTGTTCAGTTGGTCCATACAATACAAGTGAATGTAGACCAAAATGTTTAAGCTTTAAAAAAGGACATAAAGCCAGCATAAAAGTAATCCATATGACTCCAGTGGTTAAATCCATATCTTCAGAAGCAGTATGATAAGTGTGTGTGAGAAACAGATACATATTTATGTCCTTGTTTACTATCAATCTCCACTTTCAAATTTTTCTTAATTTTTTTGGCAATATGCATTCTTTGTGCATATCCCACCTTCTGGGCAAGGAGTAAAGTTGATAGTAAAAAAAGGACTAAAATATTGAACTGTTTCTCACCTCACTTATATCGCTTCTGAAGATCTGGATTTAACCACTGGGGAATAGGCGGAAATCGCGGGGGGGTCAGGACCCCCCCATCTGAGGGTTGTCCCCCCTAAAATATCATTAAAATATTGTAAATAATATAATTATATATTCTTAAAATAATTGTTTAAGAAATAAAATAATACAAATGCAAACGGGGCAACAACAAAAAAACGACTCGGTTACTAACGTAACCTCGGTTCCCTGAGAGGAGGGAACGACTATTGCGTAAGTAGCTTACGCTATGGGAAAACTCCGTTTCTCGAGAAATATTGAAGTCTTTATGTAAAACGCATTGCAGCTGCACAGCAGACAGTGATGAGCGAGGCAGCTCGGTCATTGGCTGTGCAGCGGCAACTGCTTCGAATCAGTGACGGGCGACTTAGAACGCGCGACCAATGGGGCGCGTCCGCGATTCAGCGCTCAGAGCCTGCTGAAATTAGCATATGAGGGCTATATAATGAGCGTCCCGTCATGCCAGTTCTTTTAGGTTCAATCGACTGAAGCTGAACTGACCAAGCACAGACACGGCAGCTTACGCTAATAGTCGTTCCTCCTCTCAGGGAACCGAGGTTACGTTAGTAACCGAGTCGTTCCCTATCGAGAGGTCTCTCCTATTGCGTAAGTAGCTTACGCTATGGGAACACCAAATGCCGTGCGTGCTTACTTCGCTCTATAAAGCCAGAGGCAGGTGCCTGAGCCTTAAAGCAAAGTGATATTCCACGAGCCGGCCAGCGGCGAGCTATATAGTGGGGTATGACAGGGCGCCCTTGCCTTCAAGGTGGGGCGCTCCTTGTACAAACACAAGCACATATCTCATGTACTGAGCTTTTGTGTACTGGTACGCATAATAAACCCTCCAAGTCGATCAGAGACGGACCTTATAAGGGAGGAGATGATGCCCAGCATATACATACTCCAGTTCATTCCACAGTCAGACTGATAGAATGTTGGAATGCAGTGAGGGGACCTGTAGGTTATAAAACCTGATAAATGTTGAAGGCGAGGCCCAGCCTGCCGCCGCACAAATATCTTCAATGGGTATCCCACTCGACCATGCCCACGAGGAGGCCATGCTCCTCGTAGAGTGAGCTCTGACGCCTAAGGGGCATTGAAGGCCCTTGGCTCCATAAGTTAGCGCTATAGCATCCACTATCCAGCGCGATATTCGTTGCTTTGAGGCAGCGAGACCCTTAGTTCGGCCGCCAAAGCATACGAATAATTGTTCCGTCTGTCTGAACAGGGCAGAACGTTCCAAATATACTCTGAGCGCCCTGACCGGGCAGAGTAAATTTGCATCACCTTCGTCTGCTGAGGATGATAGCGCTGCCAGAGATATCACCTGTGCTCTGAAGGGTGTAGAGAGCACCTTAGGAATATACCCGTGCTTTGGCTTAAGGACAACTCTGCAGTCGTTAGGTCCAAATTCCAGGCAAGCAGCGCTTGATGACAGCGCGTACAGGTCGCCCACTCTTTTAACTGAAGCGAGTGCCAGCAAGAGCGTGGTTTTGAGCGAGAGCTGCTTGAGGTGCACGGTTCGGAGAGGTTCGATCGGGGCACCTTTGAGTGCGTCCAGGACCGTGGCCAGGTCCCAGATCGGCACCGAAGGTGGGCGAGGAGGGTTCGTCCTCCTGGCGCCTCTTAGGAAACGAACGATCAGATCGTTTTTTTCCTAATGAATGTCCTTTATCAGGATTGTGTGACGCCGCTATGGCAGCCACATAGACTTTGAGCGTGGAGGGTGTGCGGCCCGCCTCCAGCAGCTCCTGCAAAAAGGCGAGTACACTTGGTATCTCACACGTTTTGGGGTTCAAGCTCTTGGTATCACACCAGTCACTGAACACTTTCCACTTTTGGGCATACAAGCGCCTCGTAGAGGGGGCTCGCGCCTCAGTAATGGTTTTCAGAACTCCACTGGGGAGGTTCTCGGGAACCCGTTGAGGGGCCATGCATGGAGGGCCCACAGATCGGGGCGGGGATGAAGAATCATCCCGCTGGCCTGTCCGAGGAGGTCTTGCCTCAGCGGAATCAGCCATGGGGAAGATTGCATCATCTGTACGGACCAGGACGTGTTCGTTTTGCAGGTATGGAAGCAGGGCTCTGAGAGCCAAGGCGACCGCTTTCGTTTCCAGACAGATTATGTGTAGGCGCTTTTCCGGGTTTGACCAAAAGCCGGAAACAGGCCTGCCCTCGTAAAGGGCCCCCATCCTATTTTGGAGGCATCTGTCATGATAATTTTTCTCTGCGTATTCACGCCCAGACTGACGCCGGTTTGATACCAGTTTATGGCTTTCCAGGCCGTCAGGGCTTTTATACAGCCGTGATTCGCTCTGATCAAAAAGTGGCCCGAGTGCCACGCGTGAGTGGGGACACGGCTCTTGAGCCAGCGCTGGAGAGGACGCATGTGCAACAATCCTAGCTGGAGTACAGCTGATGCCGAGGCCATGAGACCGAGCATCCTTTGAAATCGTGCGCGCCCGTTCTGAACGATGTTGCAAGGCGTCGAATAGAGAGCGCGCGCTCTGATGAGAGGCGCGCTGTCATCTGCACTGAGTCTAGCACTATTCCCAGAAAAGAAATATTCTGGCTGGGGGATAGCACGCTCTTTGCAAAATTTATTCTCAGACCCAGGCATTGTAAATGGCTGATAGTCCAAGATCTGTGTGTCATTAACTGAACCTCTGATTGTGCTATGATCAGCCAATCGTCAAGGTAATTCAGTATCCGCACTCCCTGCTGTCCATACATTGCGTCCATACATTTCGTGAATGTACGGGGGGCCAATGATAGGCCGAATGGTAGTACTGTGTACTGGTATGACTGTCCCTCGAAAGCGAATCTCAGAAAGGGCCTGTGGTGAGGCGCTATCGGGATGTGAAAGTAAGCGTCTTTCAAATCCACTGATAGAAACCAATTCCCGGGGCGAACTTGCGCGAGGATATGTTTGGTTGTTAACATTCTGAACGAGCGAATCATTAACGCTTTGTTCAGATGTCTGAGATCCAGGATGGGGCGAAGGCCATCGTCCTTTTCCGGGACGAGAAAATAGCGGCTGTAGAAACCCGCCTCGCTCAAAGAGGGAGGAACAGTTTCTATAGCGCCCTTCTCTATCAGTTTGAGCACCTCGGTGCGTAGAATATGTGACATATCTTTCCTCACTTTCGTCTCGACCACCGCTGAAAAGCGGGGTGGTCTGCGAGCGAATTGAAGTGAGTATCCGTGTTTTATTATGTTCAAAACCCATTTCGGCATGTCGGGATTTTTTCCCAGGCTTCTGCTCGCACAGATATGGGCTGAATGCCGGCTGGGGCGTGTCGCAGTGACGTATGGGCCCCGCCGGCAAATCGCTTTGTGCTAACACAGAATCTACGGCTCTCAGAGGTGCAGGTGCGGCTGAGCAGCCGTGATTGAGTGCCGAGTGCAGAGGTGCGTGTGAGAGTACAGGCACATGCGCTATTTCCAAAATGCTCACAGCATGAGTCGGAGAGGTGCTTGAAACTGTATGAACAGTGTTTTGAAGTGGGGGTGCATTCATCATTATGGGCACGCGCGCCACATTCATAAAGCTTTCCGCATTTAGCGGGGAGTTTCTTAGCTTGCGCATTGCATCTGTGATGTTTGCGGCATAGCTGTTTGAAACTGTGTGGGTAGCTGTGTGTAGGGGTGCGTGCAATATGGCAGGCACACGCGCTAAACTTACAGCACTTCCCGTTTTTACTGGGGAAGTGTTTATAACTGTGGGAACAGTGCTTGTGTGTAGTGGTGCATACATGACAATAGGCACACGATCTACATTTTTGAGACATCCAGTCTGAGCTGGGGAGGTGTTTGGCACTGTTTGGACAGTATTGATATGTGGGAATGCGCACTTTAGTGTGGACATGTGAACCCTTAGTGACACAGGCAGAAAATGACTCTTTTGGTGATTTCTGTGTGTCGCTGTGAAAACGGCGTTTGATTGCAGGTGAGCGAGTTTTATGACTGGCCCATTGACTGCTGTATAGACATTTCCAGCCGCCTGTAAGGGGACTGGGTAATGTTTTAAATGTTTGCGAGGGAGCGGTTCGGCATTTGCGAGACGCGTACTCCTCTCTTTCTTCCTGCTGCTAGGAAGACTTACGAGGCTCTGTGTTCAGGGTGATTCTGGGTCGAGGGCCTCGTTGCTCCTGCGGCTTTCTTCGGCCAGCGGAACGCGAGCGGCGTCGAGCGTCCTTTTCAGGTCTGCTCTTCGGCTGGGAGACGGGCGGCTCTGCCCTGGCTCGCTGCTGCTGCTGGGGCGGTTTTTGAGATGAGCTGGAGCGCTTAGGCAGGAAGTGATGCATAGCTTGCGAATCCTTCCGTGCCTCAGTGAAGCGCTCTGTGAAATCTCTCACTGTAGGTCCGAACAGGCCGCTCGGAGTGACAGGTGCATCAAGGAAGGGTGCCTTATCCGCGTCCTTCATCTCCGTTAGCGTTAGCCACAGATGGCGCTCAAGGACGATCAAATTAGCCATGGCCCGGCCAATGGATTGGGCGGTGGCCTTTGTGGCTCGCAGAGCTACGTCCGTAGCACTGCGCAGGTCCTTAAAAGCGTCAGGTTCAGGTCCAGACTCGTCCATAGAGCGGAGAAGTTTGGCCTGAAACACTTGTAGAACCGCCATCGAATGCAGCGCTGACGCAGCTTGACCGGCGGCGGCGTATGCGCGACCGGTGAGAGCTGATGTGGTTCTGCACGGCTTCGATGGGTGAGAAGCTCTGGCCTTCCATCCAGCGGTGGAGGGTGGGCATAGATGGTTGGCCACATTCTCCTCTAGGGGCGGAGTTGCCTCGTAGCCTCTTTCTCTCGCGCCGTCCACTGAGGAGAGCGAAGAAGAGAAAGAAGGCTTTAGGCGAGCCGAGTGCGGGGCTTTCCACGACTTTGTGAGCTCGTCGTGCACCTCAGGGAAGAAAGGAGAGGGTCTCTGTCGGGGGGCCTGCTGGCGCCCCTGCAGGAACCACTCATCCAGCCGGCTGCGGGCGGGTTCTTCCGGAGAAGACCAGTCGAGCCCGAGGTCTTCCACGGCCTTAGACAGGATACGGACGATCTCCGAGTCCATGCTGGTGCCGGCCAGTCGTCGGATGCAGCATCAAGAGTGAGGCTGTCATCCTTTCCGTCGTCGTCCCCTGATGTGCCGAACGAGACGAGACCCACCGCTTTGTTGGAGGGGTGCAGGTCCGCTCTCGCGAAATGGACCGGCGGCGGGGAGACATCTGGTAGCGGTGATACCCGCGGGGACTGAGCCGGCGTGACATCACCGGAGACGGGGTGCTCTGGCAGCCTCTGTGAGCGGCGCTTTTTCTTGCGTGGCTCGAACAGAGGTGGCAGCACGGGGGCAGCCGACTCGCTTGCGGTGAAAACCGCCCTGAATGAGTGCAGCTTCTGCGTGGTCCAGACCCAGGCAGCGAGTGCAGATGGTGTGCCGATCTCCGTCGGAAAGAGGGCCTCTGCACGAGGCGCAGGCTGAAGGCATTTGAAACAACGCCTGGAAAATAACTCTTTTACTCTTAAAAGCGTCTCGGGGGCGAACGCTTGTTCAGTAAAGGATATGCGATGCGCGCCGGATGGCGTAGCAAAAGGCTTCGAAGGCGGCTGAAGATGCCGGCGTCCTCTCAGCAATCCCGCTGTAAGCTTGTCCACGGCGGCGAAAGACTCCAAAAATCCGGAGGATCCAGCGAAGGGAAGGTCTTCGCTGAAGGAGATTAAATCTAAAAGAACTGGCATGACGGGACGTTCATTATATAGCCCTCATATGCTAATTTCAGCAGGCTCTGAGCGCGTGAATCGCGGACGCGCCCCATTGGTCGCGCGTTCTAAGTCGCCCGTCACTGGTTCGAGCAGTTGCCGCAGCACAGCCAATGACCGAGCTGCCTCGCTCATCACTGTCTGCTGTGCAGCTGCAATGCGTTTTACATAAAGACTTCAATATTTCTCGAGAAACTGAGTTTTCCCATAGCGTAAGCTACTTACGCAATAGGAGAGACCTCTCGATAGGGAACCTTGGTGTCCCCTTCAAAAATTGCTCTTGAGAATTGTCCCCCCCAACATTTTGATGAAATTTTCGCCCCTGCACTGGGGTCTTATGGATTACTTTTATGCCCTTTTGGAGCTTCAAAGTTCTGGTCAACATTCACTTGCATTGTATGGACCTACAGAACTGAGATATTCTTCTAAATATCTTTGTTTGTGTTCACCAGAAGAAAGAAAGTCATACACATCTAGGATGGCATGAGGGCAAGTAAATGATGACAGAATTTTCATTTTTGAGTGAACTATCCCTTTAAATCTCCTGTTTATTGTCCCCATCTACAGGAACATGTGAAACTTACAACTAGTGTATGGTCATTTAATAGCTTATTTTAAGCTAATGGTAGCTACTAAAACATTTAATTAAAGCTATTTGATTTTTTATTTAATTTAGTAGTCTACTAAGAATAGTACATAGCAGTAATATACTATCAGCAATTTAATTTTGTGTATTACTTTCTAACTAAATACTTTATTCAGTTAACACTATTATAAAAAATATATTTACTCCTATGTGATTTTACCAATCGTAAGGCTTTAAACAGTGTTGAACACTTATACGATTTAATGTTATAAAAGGATTTCTACAACATAAAAGTAATCATCATTCATTTTCTTTAAAATGTCATCAGTGTACAATGATTGTTATCCCACAAAACATAACCAGTTGTTGAGAGCACCATTGATTTGAATGGACCAGCCTGTTTCGGAACAATTTAAACTTGCGGGAAATAACATTTAATTGAATGTGACATGATTCAAAGAGCTTCGTTAATTTTCATCGTTTGTGTACTACTGACTGAATCTAACCACCTTACATGACGTAACATTCATATGGGAAGCAATAACGGTCAAAATTCACTTGTTTTGTATCGCCACCGTTTTCTAAACGCCATAAGGGTTTAAGTAAACGGCATTAACGCCGTTAAGTTAACGCGTGTTCATTTTTAGCGCCTCACATAACTTAATTAGCCCATTCATTATGGAGGACAAAACATGCAAAAATAATAAATAAATACATAAATAAATAAATGTAATAATAAGAAAATAAATAAAGGAATAAATGTCTTGATAAAACAAATATGATTAGTTTTTAATTCAAGTTATTCCTGAATTTATTTTTGTATGACCTTTTTTCCTTTATTTAGGCTATTATTTTCTCTTTTTATTTTTATTCTTTAAAACATGTTTTATTCTTTCATTTGTTTTTTTTTTTTTTTTTTATTATTATTTTATATGTATCTATTCCCATATTATTTATTTATATATTTAAATATTCCCATATTTATTTATTTTTGTATTTATTCTTACATTTCTGTCTCTTGTATGATAATTATGTGGGCGGGTCTTGTTTACCATTGGCTTATTATAGATTGAAGCGTGTGCTCGATTACTCTTGACTTGTTTTGATGTGATGTTAGGTCATAGCCATATCCTGTAAACTATAGCTATTTGTGGGGCTAAAAACATAAGAGCTTAAGTCAATCCAAGATATATTGGTTACAATCACAAAATAAATGGGGAGCTGTTTCTTCAACAAAACCACAAAATGGGCAAGTTTCATAAATGATATGATTTAACCTTGTCCTTTTCTTTCTTTTTTCTGTGTATATAACTTCATATTTTGATGTCTGCAAATCCATAATATTGTTTTCTGTTATGATTGTTCATTGTAAAAGATACAACCATGCTTCATTTCCCTGATCGTTTATGTATGTATACATCTGCAATAAAAAAATAAAAATAAATCTATAACTGACTCTTAAAATATATCTAGAGAGTTGCACAACTTGCGAATTAAGTCGTTAACCACGCATCAAATGACTATGTTTCATTTAGAGTAGTGGTGCTTATTGATGTTTTAGGAGAGCTGTATGCTGGTATGAATGTTGTAGCACATTCTGGATTGTTAAACGCTCTGCAAAACTTTTCTACGGAGCCCCCGAAGTGACCTGTGCAAAAAAAAAAATCTAAGAAACTTTCGCGTGCGCACGAGATACTTTCGCGTGCGCACGAGAAACTATCGCGTGCGCACGAGAAACTTTCGCGTGCGCACGAGATACTTTCGCGTGCGCACGAGATACTATCGCGTGCGCACGAGAAACGTTTTGCGTGCGGACGAGAAACGTTTCTCGTGCGCACGCAAAACGTTTCTCGTGCGCACGCGAAAGTCTCTTAGATTTTTTTTTTTGCACAGGTCACTTCGGGGGCTCCGTACTTTTCCCTGCATATTCCAAATCTGTGCGAGTCAAAGTGTGCTAAGGTGGGACGTCCATCTGCTCCCGATAAGTACGAGCTCTCATCCAATGATGCACTGGAGCTCCGCAAGGACCGCCTCCCTCATTTCCATGTTGCACACAGAAACGTAAGAATAAATACATGTATAAATAAATAAATAAATATATATGGGAATATATAAATATGGAAATAAATATATGTGGGAATAAATAAAAAATAAATGAACACATAAATAAAAAAATGTGCAAAATAAATGAATAAATAATTAAAAGCTAAAAAGAATAAAAATAAATATAGAAAATAATAAAGGAATAAAGTCATACAATATTAAATTCAGGAATAAATTTAATTAACTAATTATATGATATAATTAATGATATAATTCCTTTATTTTTTTTATTATTATTACATTTATTCATTTATTATTTATGCAGGTTTGGGCCTCCATAATTAATTTGCTCATGTATATAACTTAAACTGTCAAGTTTGAGTGATCTATGGCAAGTCAAGGGATTCAAATCCTTAATGGCAACCCTTTGTTTCACATTGCAAACGCACATTAGATGACTGCAGCCCACTTTTGGCTAACTAAGCTGATTATTAACTAACAAAGACCCTATTTACTAACTTTAATTCACAAATTGGTATTCACTTACTGCAGTGTGTGTGTGTTGCTAATATTATATAAGTATTTATTTACTGTTTACAGACACAATTGCTTGGCCAGTTTGTCAACTTTTCTTCTTATTATGCAAATGTGTTATTGCATGCGATATTGTCAGATTCAAATCTTAAAATCTTTGGAAGATTGTTTATTTATAAGTTTAATCTGCTGCTCTACAGACAGTCCTGGACATCAACCATTGCTGATTTGTAGTGGTTACATAGCTTTCTGTTTCAAGCTGTTGATGAATTATCTATAGTCCAAATATGTTTAAGGTGGTTGTGGTTATATTATATGGTGATATTTCATTGACCACACACACTTCAATACATAATTTCTGCATCTTCGACTTAATACAGTATTAGTGTAAATACAGCATCATGCCAAAGCATTATTTCTTGGTTACTGATGCCATTGTAGAGAAACTGTGGTCGTGTAATCTCAGCTCCCATGAAAATAGAAAAAGCAAATGTGCAATATAACATAATTCAGCAGGTTGTTGGACAGGTTGACGTGTCAGTATAACGTCCAAGAGAGTGCACCTTTAATAAATTATTTTAATCAGGCTGAAGTCATTTATAATATTGAAAGATATGTTCAAAGCATTTGGTTCATGTAAGGTGCCACCAGGATGGTGTGTCCATTAAAACACAATAAAGCCCATTCTCATCCAATTATCATTTATTTGACAATAGCAGTTGTGCAATAAAATCCCAGAGTTGCATTGTCTCTACAATAATCAAGAAAAAATAAAACACAAATAAACTTCATCAATGAAATCCAATAAACAATTAACATCATGAAGATTCTTTACACAATAAATTACAGATCTTATAAATCAAATAGTTCAACATTAACAGTTCCACAAATTAAGAACAGTGAAACGCCGCAAATGATTCATCAAAAGTTAAACCTAAACAAAGACAATCTCAAATAACCATATACAAAGCATAAAAACAAGAATAGTGAACACACAAAGTCATTCACACATCAACTCCATGAAAGAGCTCTCAAAGAGAGAAGGAACGGATGTGTTTGCATCAACTGCTTGCTACAGGTACACACACACCAAACATAGGTAATCAATTACTCACTGCAGCTGTGGAGACTTTGCTCCTCCCCCAAACAGACTACATCATCGATGTTCAGTAAGAGTTCTCAACAATTATATTATATTATATTATATTATATTGCCCATTCGCTTTTTCTATTTTCATGGGGCTGACATAAGATCACACGACCAGCCGGGTACTACTTACTGTTTCTTTGTAATTACACTTTTGGTTGCAGAATAAATTGATCATTTGCGAATGTGAATACAGTTTCTCTTCAATGGCATCAGTAACCAAGAAAGAATGCTTTGGCATGATGCTGTATTTACACTAATACTGTATTAAGTCGAAGACCACTGTTGTATCACCCAGGACAAAATACAAATAAATCCAAGTACACCTCTGCAGATCATACAAGTTTTACATGATGCAGAAATTATGTATTAAAATGTGTGGTCAATGAAATATTACCATATAATATAACCACAACCACCTTAAACATATTTGGACTATAGATAATTCAACAGCTTGAAACACCGTTTTCTAAAAGACATCAGCCTATGTAACCACTACAAATCAGCAATGGTCAATGTCCAGGACTGTCTGTAGAGCAGCAGATTAAACTTTTAAATAAACAATCTTCCTATTTCCTACAGTAGCTCAAAAGTTAAAAGTAAATCTGACAATATCTCATGCAATCATACATTTGCATAATAACAAAGAAAGTTGACAATCTTGCCAACAGCAATTATGTCTGTAAACAGTCAATAAATAGGCCTACTTCTGTAATATTAGCAGCACACACACTGCAGTAAGTGAATACCAATTCGTGAATTAAAATAAGTAAATAGGGTCTTGGTTAGCGAATATACAGCTTAGTAAGCCAAAAGTCGGCTGCAGTCATTTAATGTGCATTTGCAGTGTGAAACAAAGGTACTCCTTGCCGTTACTGATTTGAATCCTCCGACTTTAATGGGCTAATTAAGTTGTGCAAGGCGCTAAAATAACACGCGATAATTTAACGCGTGACGGCGTACGACGTTTATGTATGTAACGCATAACGCAGTTTACTTAACGCCTTACGGCATTTAGAAAACGGCGTTTCAAAGCTTAATACGGTGATACAAAACACGTGGATTTTGACCCATAAGGCTTTCCATACATTCACGCCATGTGTGACATGTGTCACTACTCGATCCGTACCGGAAACACGATTGGTCCTGCGCATGTGCGAAAATGCGTCTACTTCCTGTCTGAAGTATGTCGAAACAATTTACGGCAATTGTAGACAGTAGTTATTTGAGAAAATTTGATGTATATTTTGATAAGTCACTTGTGATTTGTATCCTTTTTTTTGGCAATAAAGATGACTTTATTAAGCTTTAAAAAAAAAAAAAGAAAAAAAAAAAGACAGTAGTTATTTGACACTACCCGATCAGTACCGGAGATAGCTTAACTAGTGATTCTCTTGATATAAAGACAATAATTGTATTGTTCCTATTGATGCATATTTCTTATTTCTCCCCTACGAGTGTTTTGTATGTTTTTTTCTTGTTAATAATAAAAAAAAATAATTTAAATACACTTTTTGTAAAATATATTTCAAGGTTAAAATGTGGCACAAATTAAATTGATAAATATATATATATATATATATATATATATATATATATATATATATATATATATATATATATATATATATATTTGTATTGCTTAATGTGAACATTCAGTACACAGTGTGGTACAACAAAGTTAATACACTACAATAAATATAAATATAAAGAATAACAGCAATATAAGAATAGTTAAGGAAACTACTTTACCAAACTCAAAACAGAAACAAAACTAAAAAGTAACTAAAATAATAAACTAGAAAGAAAAAGAAAGTGGGAATTACTTAAATTAAAAGAAAATTACACATTAATTAAATTAAAATGTTTGTAGGCCGTGCAAATTGTACATGTTCTGAGTGCTTTTTTGTTAAGTGAAGTATTGTCTCTTGTAAGAATGCCAAAAAATAGGTTTACAATTAAAAATATTTACATTTATGAATATAAAATCTACATAGTCAAATAATTACATTTATTATAAAGCAGGCATATGGATCTGCTTCAACAAATTCAAAAATAACAGTTTTAGGATTCTTTGAAAAATTTAGATTTTTAGATAAACAAACTAACATCTTCCCAAAGTTGCAAAGAATAAATGCATGACCAAAACAAATGAAGAGAGGTTTCAGTGTCATTCTGACAAAAAGAGCAATTAGTGTCAAAATCAGATCTAAAATGTTTCTTTAAGAAATTTTTGACAGGGTAAATATTATGAATGAATTAAAAAGATATTTGTTTTACTTTGCTTTTTTGCATAGACCATATATTTTTCCAATTTAAATGATCAAAGAGTCCATTCCAATATGAGATTATAGGAGGGGCAGAGACAATGTTCTCAAGGAATAGAGCTCTTATTTTATGATTCCTTCCTTTTTTATAACACCAATAGGTGTGCTTACAGGTTCAGGAGAGGGTAATGAACCCATAAGAGTGTGTATTATTTTTGAAAATCATGTGTAAGCCAGATGGAATAGCATCCATAACTGTTATATTGTGCAATAAATTCAGTATACCTAAAAAGCAAACCTTCATTATTAAAGAGCTGTCTTACATGAAATATTCCATTACTGAACCAGTAATTATAGAACAAAGATTTATTCTTAAATAGAATGTTCCTATTGTTCCATATGTAACACAGATGAGGAGAAAAGTTTAGTGCCAAAAGTCCATGCCAAAAGAACTTGTTGGTGAAAGTTAGATAGATTGACAGGGACTTATTGAATACCATAATTACATAAAAAAAAAACATTGCACCACCAAGTTGTGAGAAGGCAAGCTGAGGGAAAATATTCCAAATAGAGGTGGGGTTAAGGAATCGATTAAGCCAGTTTTTTTTAATTGTGTTATTTAGTGAGCTGAAATCAATGAAGTTTAAGCCACCCTTTTTGTGAGAATTTAGTATCACTGACTTTTTCAAATAATGGTATTTGTTTTTCCATAAAAATTTAATTAATATCCCATTGATTACTTTACACGTGGGCTTATCAATGTACAATGCCTGAGTGGCATTAATTAGGCGAGACAGACCCTCTGATTTAACAAGCAAAGATTGTTAAATCTTGTTAAATCAAAGATAGGTCTCTCTGTAGCCCCGCAATTAAGCCGCTTCATTGTTTATATAACAATTGTGTTCAAATTAGCAGTGCATATAGTTATATTTGGTTATTTGTATACCCAAATATGTAACAGCTTTTAACTGAAATACCACAAATTGTATCGTACTGTTTTTAATCAGAAGTAATTCACATGTATTGAGATTAAGAGGTAAAAGCCTCAGGCTTTAGAAAAGACATGAACATAGGGTGCATAGGGCTGCTGTTAAACTGAATAGTTTACATTTGTTAGAACCCATTTGGGAAATACAGATGTGTTTATAAGTGTGTGTGCATTTCTTTACATTTAATATTTTATTTTCTAAAAGATATGTTCTACTTATTTCAGCATACTTTAACAAATGTCTGCATTTAAGAAACACACAGGATAAAGTTATTTATTCATTCAATTTATTTAATACATTAATTAATTGCTTCCATCCCTCACTGACTCACCACTGGAACATGGCATTGACCTTCAAGCCTTGTTCATCAACACAGTATGACAAAAATACTTCCATGTCCTCTTGACACTGAAATATAAACAAAAATTCATCCTTTGTATTGGAGAATTCACCCCCCAGGACCTTCCTGAGGGCATTTTGTTGTTCATCCCTGTTCATTTGCAGAAATGCAGGCTCTCTCACATCCCCATGGAATAAGTCTCTGTGATTGTGAACCCAGTGCCAAGCTGCATGAAGGTCTTTTACAATGTCCGGCTGTTGCACCTGGTGAAATAAAGGAGATATATATATATATATATATATATATATATATATATATATATAAATGGCACGTAAACTAATTAAACTATATATCGAGCAAGCATGCATGCAACTGCTATGGTTGTTATCCTTGAACAACAGGTGTATTCCTTTAAAATCCTTTAAAAACAGCATGTATTTCTGTTAATCAGCAGTATTCTGACATATATCCTTGATGTATTTCCTAGATATCCCTTATATGATATGTTCCTGGCATGCTGTTTTGCCTTGAGTTAAATAGCTTTGGAGCTTGTATTTTCTTTCATTAATCAAATGGTAATGTGAAGGAACAAACAAGGCCGCCTCATTGTAAGGGTTTGCTGAAATGGAGGTGAAAAGTAAAAGGTATGGTGAGGACAAGGCTGGTTTGTCTCTTACACAAATGTTTCTAAGTTGATGTGTTCTTACCATGAACTATGACATATGTCCAAAATATGTGGAGTTACCAGCTGATGTATGTTTTTTAAAAAATAGATAGGTGTGGAATTTTCCACCAATATTTAATTAATGAAGGAAATAAAACATATTGGTGGCGAGGGAAAGAGACAAGGGCAATAATCCCATTGGTCAGAGATAGTGGGTAAAAGATAACCAAAGGTATATAACTGAGAACTTAGGAGGATAAAGTCAGGACAGACAGCTGGCTGGACTCATGTTTGTTGGTGTTCAATAAACTACAACTTTGGCATCTGGAACTCAAGACTCAGAGAGTTTTCTTACAACTTAGAGATTCATCGCGATTTTCCACGACACTGCTTGATATATGAACAATAAAATCATTTACCTTATCAGCGTTCTCTTCAACCACAACTCTTCTGCTGGGCAACAGGTTTGTGGTGGTGGATTTGGACACCCTAAAGACAGGCTCAAGGGTTCCCTGAAGGAGTTGGGATGCTTCTTCTGTCCAGTATGCAAATCTCGGTCCATAACTTTGGAAAATATGTAAATGTATATGCACTGTATTTGTAAAACAACTTTCTAGTATCACTTTGCCAACAGTGACTTAATACAGCCAAGATACTGAAATTTTATCTGTAGAGTCTGTCATACCCTTCTAGCCAAAACCTCTCCATCAGCTGAATACACCACCACTGGCGAATCAATGGCACCTCCTCCTAAAAACACAAAAACACAAATAAAAATTGGACATATACCAGTAGTTTGATGGCATACTTGTGTGAAAATCCAGCTTACCTCTGTGAATGTTAATGGACATGATGTACAGGTGCTGAGAGCATACTGTGAAATACAAATAACACTGTAAGACTTTGATTTTATTATTTACATTTATGCATTTGGCAGACACTTTTATCCAAAGCGACTTACAGAGCCCTAATTACAGGGACAATCCCCCTAGAGCAACCTGGAGTTAAGTGCCTTACTCAAGGACACAATGGTGGTGGCTGTGGGGCTAAAACCAGCTGATTCCTAATTCCTTCTGATTACCTTCTGGTTACCAGCTTACCAGTTATGTGCTTAGACCACTACACCACCACCACTCCATGATCTAACAGCTTTGACAAATTAAACATTCTTACCATCAGCATGTAGACACACACCACAGGAATTCCCTGAACACTGTTGAGGAAAAAACTGGAAAAGTGCATCCAGTTAGTTTAAAAAACTGATAGCTTGTTTAAACATGTATACATACGTACTTAAATTAGCTTTACACAATTCCATCATTTAAAACATACCTCAAGGTCTCTTCCTGTTTTTTCAGTCCAGGATCCTGGGTCAGTGAAGGTTGCAATGTGTCTGGCATTCCAAAGAAAACACAAAATAAACGTGTAATTAAATGATCAGTTCTGTAGCCTAAGAACGAGGCTCTTATACGATCTTGAAGCCTCAGAACAAGGCTCCTATATGATCTTGAAGCCTGAGAACAAGGCTCTTATACAATCTTGAAGCCTGAGAACGAGGCTCTTATACAATCTTGAAGCCTGAGAACGAGGCTCTTATACAATCTTGAAGCCTCAGAACAAGGCTCCTATACAATCTTGAAGCCTGAGAACGAGGCTCTTATACGATCTTGAAGCCTGAGAACGAGGCTCTTATATGATCTTGAAGCCTGAGAACGAGGCTCCTTTTGGAAATGTAACCAAACAACATGCCTGGAACAAGGCCAGTAAATGAATTATCTTTAGTCTCAACCTAAATATGGCAAAATTAGCATCAGCCAAATGCTGGGAAAACTGTACACAAGCTTGAGACTAGCTTGTTAATCTCATCAGTATGCTAAATTATTGTACGCAGTACCTTAATGGAATGCAAGACTGGCACAACAGCCTTGATGGGGTCATTCAACTGGCAGCGGTGACAAGATCTGACCTAAAAAGCAAAAATAATTTTTAACAAAATGTCTAGAAAAATATCCAGTTGATACAAGTTGGTGATGACAATAAATATAACTTCTAAATCAAGGAGGTATCGAACAATCAGCGGTGGCAAAAATAGACACATTCTTAAGTATAGATACTTGTAAAGAAAGTAAAAGAAAAATAAGAAAGTAAAAGTACCACCAATGTAGTACATTACCCATTCTTTCACATCCTGGACAATTGTAGGCCAATAGTAGCCAACAATAACCCTGTTTTGAGTGCCTCTGACACCACTGTGATTGCCAGTCCCAGGGTTATTGTGGCACTCCATTAGAACAGACCTCTTCTCTTCCTCTGACAGGACAACTAGCCGCATGTACTGCCTACTAGGACCGATGCAGAAGAGCCTGTCGTCTGTTTTTAGAGGAAAAAAGAAAAAGTTGGAAAAAGTAAAAAGACTACATTATAAACTACATTATATTCACTTTTTTATTTTTTATAATACCCATGTATTAACACCCAGATACGTGAGCTGAACAAGTACAGTTAACGTAGCTTAATATATTAGCTTAATAAGATATTTTAAACACTATTTGTGAATTAAGCACATGACCCTGGTTGTTCCAGACAGTCAGTTCTCTTTTTTCATTATAAAATCCATTACCTTTAATAGCGAAATTCGTAGACGCCCGTTTCACCTTCCGACGCTCTGTGGGATTGTCGGGAATTTCTCTTTTTAAGAGAAATTCTTGAATTTGTACATACAACACAAAATAATCCATATTTAAATCAATCACTCTCCAACGCGATTCTATAAATCGAGCACATGCGCAGTACAAATCGTGAGAGTAAAGTCGACCTGTAGAGCAGACTGTCGTAAAAACGTTAGCGATGACAGGAAGTGACATCAAATATGAGTTTTCGCACATGCGCAGTACCAATCTGGTTTCCGGTACGGATCACGTAGTGACAGGGGATCGAGTAGTGACAAGGACAACGACTGAACTACACGCCTGGATTTGAGCAGCCATTGAACGGATACATGCCACGTGACAAGATCATAAGTCAAACCGCGGTGTGAAAAATGTATTGCACTTTTTTGACAAATTGTATAGTGGCAGGCCTTCAACGTGTACTTACACATCTGGCATTCTTGATGGTTGTTATAGCTGTAGTGGTCAAATTAGTTCGCTCATTTGACTTACCCCAATCTATGACTTTAGGCCGAGGAGCGCCCCCTGAAGGCGAATATTATATAAATATACACGCACACGCACGAACGCAGCTTTTCTAGTTAATTTAGTTCTGTCATCCCTGGCAACCGAGTAATCAAAGTGAATGGAGTTACTAGACCAGATTGGGCAAAAGTTAGTGCTAGAATAACAGTGCGTTGGCCATCGTCTGCTCCTTTTTTAAAGGATTTTCCAGCAAAGTGGTTAGAACATAAATTTGGAGGCAGAAACCTATATTTCTTATTTTAAACATACCTGACAGTAATCGTTTTGGCAAGAATATTTTTCAGCGTGGGCAAAAAAAAGAAAACATGTTAGCACTAAGCTAGCTGGTGCTAATATCAGGCTAGTATGTGGTGAATGAGATACACGGATACACAGTGATGGTTAAACTGATGTAAACCGACGGACTATGAGCTCTTCGGAGTCTAAAATCCACTTAATCACCACACACGAAGACTATATTCATTTTTGATCAACTGTTTGGAAACTTCGGAACTAGCCCGTAAAACCAAGGTAATTCAAAAATGCTAGTTAGCCAAAATTCAGCTGTTATACTTAATTTAGAATATTAGCTTCAGTCCATTATTAAACAAACTATAGGTGTTCACAGCAGGATAAATATGTGCTGTAGTCTGCCGAATGGTTAATGTTACCGTGTCAAGAAACGTTTGTTGTCATATTTTTCTCAGCGATATTTGATGTGCCTGTCAGCCAAGGCTCTCTCAATTCTGACTAGCTTCTTGTCTAATTTGTATTATTAATATGGTTCATTACAAATTTGTCAAGGTTCCATCAACAATGTGTTTATCGCATTTATGTAATTACTTTGGGTCTTGATTAGTTTATGTTTTACAAGCTGTATCCAATATCCACAAGCTAGGAAAACTATTCCACAGCTAACTATTAACATATAGTAAGACCAGGACTTCCAGGATATATTAGTCAGCACATTTTACATAGAACAGTTATTTTGAATTTGTTTTGCAATAACATTCTTATTTCCAAAGGTGCAAACACCGGTGACCGGTTACTAAGAGTAACAAAATATTAGGGGAAATTTGAGCACTGCAATTCTCAAGTACACTGTTTTCTGGATCAAACAGACAGTATCATAATTAAAAGACTGAAGAAAGCTTTAAAAAGAGTAAGAGACTAGCTTATAGCTTGTTTCACATCTTAGTTCATAATACTGCAAACAGTGTTTTAAAAAGTTAGATTTTTGTATTTGAAAGGCTACATGTAAGAGTATTAAGTACCTTGACCTTGTGTACACAGGGGTCAGGCAAATTTCACTGTAATAATATAGGTTACAAACTAATATTGTACAACATTTGTCTCTCAAAAGTATAGCTTGCCATTGCGTAATTTTATAGTGGCTTTAACTTTGTCCTTGTAATAATTCTCCTAGTGTCTTTAACTATTCAAAACATAGATGAAGCAACTGATAGGGTCCAGACACTGGAATGTGTGTCTGTCAAAACCTATGCACTGTGACTCATTTAAGTTCCTCTGTGCGGGTAGGCTCTTGCATGCAACCTCAGTACAAAGTAGACAACCAGAGAACCTGCACGACTGGTTGCTGACAAGTCTCAACAGTAGCTCAAAGCTTTTGTTATCGGTCCATTTACTGTGTATTAGTTAACGTAAAGCCTATTCATATATATGGTAGGCTTGGTGTTTTCCCAAGCTCCCCTTTGTGGTACGGTAACAACTAAAATGTCTTGTTGAATAAAATTGAATTGTCTTTGTTATGGGTTAGTCACAGCATAATGTTACCACTAGGCTGGGTAATCCTCTTGTCAGGATCCAAGGATTACTAACACAGTCTGTTTGGTGGTGGTCGCCATCCTCCGCATGACCAGATACTCCCATATCTGTTATCAATGTCTCCCTTAATGAGAAGAACCAAGGACTTTACCTTATCCAACTAATGAGCCCCCTTCCCCTGTGTGCTTCATCTTGTTTAATGCATGTTGACGGTATGGAACCAGTACACAGATTACCCATGAATTGTGAACTCTAATTCTGCACATTCAGATGTTTTACACACCTTGACTGGGAATGTACACCCTTTACCACATGAAACACTATCCACAGTCACTCAGCACTTTATAAGGAAGACAGTACACCTATATTTTCATGCAATTATCAATCAGCCAATCGTGCAACAGCAGTGCAATGCATAAAATCATTCAGATGTCAGGTCAGGAGCTTCAGTTAATGTGATTTAGACCATGGGATGATTGTTGGTGCCAGATGGGCTGGTTTGAGTATTTCTGTAACAGCTGATCTCTGGGATTTTCACGCACAACAGTCTCTAGAATTCACTCAGAATGGTGCCAAAATCAAAAAACATCCAGTGAGCAGAAGTTCTGTGGACGGAAAAGCCTTGTTGATGAGGGAGGTCAATAGAGAATGGCCAGACTTGTTTAAGCTGACAGAAAGGCTACAGTAACTCAGATAACCACTCTTTGTAACTGTAGTGAGCAGAATAGCATATCAGAATACACAACACACTGAATCTTGAGGCGGATTGGCTACAACAGCAGAAGAACACATTGAGCACTTTATTAGGACTGTAGTGTGCCTAATAAAGAGCTGAGTGAATGTATCTTGGCCTTTGTGTGGACAGGTTATGGTTTAACTTGTTTGCTCATGCAAATAGGTAATAGAAAATGTTTCTTGTCAATGTTTTTATTTCAATGACAGTGACCGCAACTGTACAACTGTAGAAAGTCACTATTCACAGTCAGCCATGAATAATTTAATCCATGAATTAAAGTGTCCAATAACAGGGTGGTTACTGAGATAATATTAGTTGTGTTTGGCTGGTTATGTGATACAAGATGGCAGTCACCGTGAGGAGACCCTCTCAGTGTAGAATAAAGCAGGTTTTATAAGGTTACTCATATGATTAGGGATTTCATGTAATTTAAGTGTACATGATTTTAGACATACGTTTCAAAATTACTCTTAATTTCTTTGGGAGTAATTATTGAATGCACCTTTAAATCCTAGTTGGAATGTGCACATTATGTCTTCAGAGGTGATATATTCATATGCACTTTTCTTTGTTTTATTTTCTTTAATGCATCATTATTTTTGGCCATCTGATCAGATTTAAGGGCATTTGATTGTAAGCTTTGTTACAAAAAAGTATTTTGGTTTGTCTTCATCTAATAGTCATACCATCTTTTCACTGAAGCTTTCTTTGTTGGGTTATCTTATCTTTTAAAGGAAACAAGCAAGCAGAGCCTTAATGGATTTATCACCACTCATACTGTGTAGACTAAATATGCCACTGACCTGTAATTGCTGACGGCATGATTTGCGTCTGACTGACTCAAAAAGATAAAGGTCATGTAGTGGGAAGTGGTGAATTAATAAAAAGCTGAATAGCGAAAGAGACATGCATGTGCCAGCTAGCTAAAACAATAGTTAATTGGCCACTTCAGTTGCAGATTCTCTACATATTTGCATATATATTCTCTACATATATTTGCTTTTTCCTTTGGAGAGTGTCTTTATGCACAGCATTTGAAGTATAGAATTCATTTTTGAGGATTTGAGCCAAATTATAAATATGTCATTCAGCTAATAATTTGAAATATCATACTTTGCATATAGACTGTCAAAAACGCCCTTAAATTGGATAAAACTTGGGATCATTATGATGACGGTCTTGTTTTGATATAGCAGGTTGACATTCTATTACAATTAATAACTTCCCATTTCTTTTCTCTGAAGAGTGGCAATGTCACGTGATGGATGGTTATGAGTTTTAGCGGCCAGACAGGAAAACCATGGAACAGGTTGAGCAACCTACCTCAGAAATTAAATGTGACAGCCCTGTAGCCCAAAACCATGTGACATTGACAGGAATTATGGAGGGCCAACCCTCTCCACGGCCAGACTTGAACTCTGCACACGCACAGATTCTTGAAGTCACAACATGGATAGCTGCACAGGAGGATGAGTCTGCATCCTCTGATTGTGGAGGTATGTCAGATCTGCAGGAGCTGGGCTCGGTAGCAGCTGAGGAGGGCAGTGAGACATCTGATGCTACAGGAAAAGAGGCCTCACCTGGCAGCAAGGGATCATGGGGGGTGAATCTACAGAATGGAGATGGAGCAGAGAAGGAGAGTTCTCAAAAGAAAGGCAATGCTCCCATAACAGCTCAGACTTTTTCAGGTAAAAAGTATTAAAATGTGCTTCGGCATATCAGAGCCAGTAGAAGTATGATGTGCCGTTTGTGGCATTATTCTGACTTTCTCACATGCACGCAGTAGTTCTACTTCTCATCTTCACACACAAAGCTATTGCATCTACTTGGCTGGGCTTTATCGGGTGATGGCATTAGCCTATCCTCTGTGTTTATTCTTAATATACACCTACATATATATACCTACCTATATATAATATAGAAATAGTTTCTATTAGGAATGCATTCGTAGAAAATTTGTGTTCCAATACCGTTTATTTTCAACACCATCTGCTGATACTAATAGTTCTGTGGTTCTGCTTTTTATGCTACCATCTTTCAATTAACTGATACTTAATTACACAACTTCATAAGAAATTTTTATAACTATTCTATGTCACTAGGCTTCTGGGTAAACAGTCATAGTATAAACAAAATATTGAAACAAAAAGCACATTATTAACTCACATTAACATTCTTGGCTCGCATTATCTCAATTCTGAATGGCCTCCTTTTATGTTCACATTAAATTGCCAAGATTTCTTAACTCGCATTAACAATTCTGAATGATGAAGTAGCCCCCACTTTAGCTTTAACAAACTCATCATATTCCTTGCTGTGTCAAGTTTTTAGGTGAGAAGTCACAATAGTTTTAACAGTAGTTCCACCTCGTAAAATTGTATCGTTGTTGTCATTGGCAACTTATTCAAATTAATTCCATAGAAGAGACATTTTCTTTCACACACAACAAGAGTTGTGGACTAAGTATTTTCCATGCCTTTTTACAGGAAATAATCAGCCTTGATTATCAGCTGTTTTTAAACAGATGTCTGATAGTTTTTATCAGCTGATACAGATGTTTGGACAATACATTGGTGCATGTCTAGTTCCAAACATACACAACTACAAACAAATTATTGGACATAAGCCAGTAATAAAAGTGCTATCATTCTTATTGGAGACTTTGGTAAAAGTGGTATCTGTCTCTGTTTCTTTCACAGATCCATTACAGGTTCCCTCCCTCTCATTGTCTGACCAGTTACAGCTGGGTCGGGACGACCCCAGCAGTTTGGGACTGAATGTTGAATGCCGCATTTGTGGAGATAAAGCCTCTGGATTTCATTATGGAGTTCATGCTTGTGAAGGCTGCAAGGTAATTTTGCTGAGCTTGCAAAGCTTTTTCCTCAATCAGACATTCACATAGCGGCCACATACCACTGTAGGCTAAGAACCAGTTTATTCATTTTCAACCTTTTTTAACTTTGTAAGACCCGGACTAGATTGCTTTGTGAATTTTCCATTTCCCTTTATGATTTGTAAATAGAAGGACATTAATACCATGAACACGAAGCAATTTCTATGAAAAGAAAATATTTAGCCTAAAAAATTATGACCTTGTAACACTCTTCTCCACGGAGGGAAGGAAAACACAGGAAAACAGGCTTCAACCTCACCGGTAAGCTTTTAATTAGTGCTCTTTCAGCAGTTTACAGTTTCACAATTAGCTAAACATAATAAATTACTCAGGCTTGGTCCGACTCTCTCTGTGCTGGAGGTTCTGTGCCTGCTTTTATGCCGCTCTCCCCATGCTCACTGAAATTAAAGCCAGGTGTTAGACATAATTTAGCTTAGGTGCAAGCGCCCTTACTGCTTCCTCTCCCGGACGGGCGCTTGACCACTTCCTCTCCCGGACGGGCGCTTGATCCCTCTGTCTGAAGTGTCCATCTGCAATAAGAAAGGGAGAGAGAATTTAGGTGCATGTAAAAGCGGCCCCCCACAAAGTGTGGCTTTAACCTGCGTAAACGCCTTTTGGCACTGCTCCGACCATTGGACCGGGTCTGGAGCCCCCTTTTTAGTGAGGTCAGTCAGCGGGCTGGTGTCGTCTGAATAATTAGGTACAAACCTCCTATAATAGCCAGCCAGCCCCAGGAACTGCCTCACCCCCTTTTTGGTCTTAGGTCTTGGGCAAGTCGCAATCTCCGCAGTCTTGTCAATTCGGGGACGCACCCGGCCATGACCCAAGTGGAACCCCAGATACCGTACCTCCACACGCCAGACATAATTTAGCTCAGGTGCAAGCGCCCTTACCGCTTCTTCTCCCGGACGGGCGCTTGACCACGCCCCTGCTGCCACAGTCCTCATATGAGCACAGTGGGTCTGTGTTTTGGAATTTTCAATACCAAGCTATAGAAAATCAGCTTAGTGTATAAAATGTTTTATTACACTTTTTTTCTTTTCTTTGGCGACACAATTTTAATGTTCTCACAACATTGTCAAACAAACAAGTAGTAGCCAGTGCTGTTGCATTTGAAAACCCCCAAATTATCTTAAATTGTGAATCCAAGTAATTGTTAGTATAGTCCAGTGGCTGGAATCAAAATTAACTTAATCAATTCTGAATCTATGTTCTGTGCAACATAGTACAATGACTGCCAATCACGTTGTTCGGTACAAAATGTCTTCTGCAGCCTGAAATAGAATTTCGTTCTAACCTGATGTCTGGAGTTAATGCACTTGGCTGCATAGGAAATCTATAGGCAGCTGTGTTGCTCCCAAATCTGTTAATGGCTTAACCTACAGCATTTTAAATAAATGACTGATCTCAGAATAAGGCAGCATTTTTCAGCTTTCAGACTCAGCCTTTGATTACCAATGACGATCACGCCCACTGACATCATCATTAACAGTGTGCTGTTTGTGATAAATCATTAAAATTTTCAAATCAGCACATCAGATTAAACTACATAATACATAATGTAAAAATTTAATTAGGTTTCTTACCAGATGCACTTTTGTTTGGTCTGCTCACAGAAGCATTTCACTGAAATTTGCACCATCTTGTTTTGCCATGTGACATCATGCTTTGATAATTTAACCCTTAAATGAAAGCCTAGAGTCTCCTGATATGAGGTCAATCTGTTGAAACTAATTTAAATTATGTATAGGGTATACAGAAAAGCCCATAATTAAATGTCCTCATATGAGGATGCTGGGTTGCACAAGGTTAAATACAAATGAAATCACTGGAGTTCCTAATGCTTGAAGTTGCATTTCTGAGATGAAATAATTCAGCAATCTATGAGCATGTGGGCCTTGCTCTGTTCCAGTTTCTTTTACAAAAATTTGTTTTAAAGGGATTTTTTCGACGTACCATTCGTATGAAGCTGGAGTACGAGCGGTGTGAGCGTGCCTGTAAAGTCCATAAAAAAAACCGGAACAAATGTCAGTACTGTCGTTTCCAGAAGTGCCTGGCACTTGGCATGTCCCACGATGGTGAGCAGCCCACAAACATGCAAACACAATATAAAACATTCATGAACGGCAGCTTAGAATTTTACCACTCACTTTGCAAGCACTAAAATGCGAGGTCTTCATATGCGACCATAAATTGCTGCTTGCATTTTGAATGTGCATTGGGTTGCATTGTTGCACAAAATAAACTGAGCTTGTTTTTATTTCTTTCCCTTAGCAATCAGGTACGGACGTATGCCAGAAGCAGAGAAGAAAAAGCTAGTGGCAGGGCTCCTCGCTGGGGAGAACCTGCAAAGCTCTGGGGGGGGTGACCTCAAATCCCTGGCCAAGCATGTCAACACGGCCTACCTGAAGAACCTCAACATGACTAAGAAGAAAGCACGGAGCATTTTGACGGGCAAGACGAGCTGCACAGCGGTATGCATTAGGTTTTTAATGAGATGCCCCAGACAATTTCAGTTTTATCATTTTTTGCAGCTTGGTTAAGTTCAGTGGTGCATTGTTTAACTAGGTTGCTTTTACAGCTTTTACAGTTTTACAATGTAATATCAGTTTGCAAAAGCACTTTCCTTGGCAGCAAGGGTCACCGTTTTTTTATTGCATATCTTTGGATGCCATACCTAGTCAAATAAAAACCTGTTGTGTTTTCATGATTGATCTGTAGATTTTTCAATCCTTTATTAATCAGATTCTCATTTTATCATCAGCCATTTGTGATCCATGATATGGACTCACTATGGCAGGCAGAAAATGGGCTGGTCTGGAACCAGCTTAATGGAGCGCCACCAAACAAGGAGATTGGGGTACATGTCTTCTACCGCTGCCAGTGCACAACAGTGGAAACTGTACGAGAACTCACAGAGTTTGCCAAAAACATCCCTGGCTTTGTGGATCTCTTTCTTAATGATCAGGTGAGATACATCCGGGTATCCTGTGACTTCTCCCAAAATTGGTAACCATCGCTGAACCCTTGATAAACATTGGTGCTATTTGCCAAATTAAACTTGTGGTCTGAATTTTGTAATCAATAAACTGTTTTATATTTTTGTAAATAGAGGTCAAATTATATTGTATTTTGCAGATAACGATAACTAGTGGTGGAAAAGGCTGATTAATCCAATTAATGAGCCAATCGTTTTTTTTTTTATATATATATTTATAGAATGATCAAAGATTCTTTGTCATTCTTTACTATGATGGGCATTTACATTGAGGCTACAAGAGTCCAAAATTAAAGAAATCCCAAAAGCAGTTTATTATTCATTCTAATAATAACCAGAATTAACTTGTTCAAAATTAAGATTTAGTGCATAACGGGGGACTTTTAACTTTAAACAAGCCTGAAATACACTGGGGACTTTTATTTAAAAAATGACAGATACTTGGCTCCGTTAAAATGCTCTACACTGTATGTAAATGTTTAAAAAATTAAGCTTTTTGTAGCCGACAGTATATATCACCAGATGAAGAGTTTTTCACTTTTGTTTCACTTTTAATTGACTATCACAATTCCAGTGGTTCAGAACTTTACATACACAAGACAAGTTAACTGTGCCTTTAAGCAGCTTAGAAAATTCCAGAAAATTATGTCAAGCCTCTAGGCAATTAACCAATTAGATTCTGATAGGAGGTGTACCTGTGGATGTATTTTAAGGCCTACCTTCAAACTCAGTGCCTCTTTGCTTGACATCATGGGAAAATAAATAGAAATCAAGACCTTAGACAAAAAAAATTGTGGACCTCCACAAGTCTGGTTCATACTTGGGAACAATTTCCAAACGCATAAAGTTACCACATTAATCTGTAACAATATTACGCAAGTATGAACACCATGGGAACATGCAGCCATCATACCACTCAGGAAGGAGATGCATTCTGTATCCTAGAGATGAACGTAGTTTGGTGGGAAAAGTGCAAATCAATCCCAGAACAACAGCAAAGGACATTGTGAAGATCCTGGAGGAAACAGGTAGACATGTATCTATATCCACAGTAAAACAAGTCCTATATCGACATGAGCTGAAAGGCTGCTCAGCAAGGAAGAAGCCACAGCTCCAGAACTACCATAAAAAAGCCAGACTACAGTTTGCAAGTGTACATGGGGACAAAGATCTTACTTTTTGGAGAAATGTCCTCTGGTCAGATGAAACATAAATTTAACTGTTTGGCCATAGTGGCCATCGTTAGGTGGAAAAAGGGTATTGCTTGCAAGCCAAAGATCACTATCCCATCTGTGAAGCATGGGGGTGGCAGCATTATGTTGTGGGGGTGCTTTGCTGCAGGAGGGACTGGTGCACTTCACAAAAGAGATGGCATCATGAGGAAGGAGTATTATGTGGATATATTGAAGCAACATCTCAAGACATCAGCCAGGGAGTTAAATCAGTCGCAAATGGGTCTTCCAAATGGACAATGACCCCAAGTATACCTCCAAATGTTTGGCAAAATGGCCTAAGGACAACAAAGTCAAGGTATTGGAGTGGCCATCACAAAGCCCTGACCTCAGTCCGATAGAAAATGTGTGGGCAGAAATGAAAAAGTGTGTGCAAGCAAGGAAGCCTACAAACCTGACTCAGTTACACCAGTTCTGTCTGGAGGAATGGGACAAAATTCCAGCAACTTATTGTGAGAAGCTTGTGGAAGGCTACCTTAAAAGTTTGACCCAAGTTAAACAATTTAAAGGCAATGCTACCAAATACTAACAAAATGTATGGAAACTTCTGACCCACTGGGAATGTGATGAAAGAGATAAAACTCTCTACTATTATTCTGACATTTCACATTCTTAAAATAAATTAGTGATCCTAACTGACCTTAGACAGGGAATGTTTTCTACTATCAAATGTCAGAAATTGTGAAAAACAGAGTTTAAATGTTGGCTAAGGTGTATGTACATTTAGTCATTTAGCAGACGCTTTTATCCAAAGTGACTTACAAATAAGACCCATAGCAAGCAATTTGTCATACAAAGTTTAACAACATCTACAGTATAGGACTACCACGTTCTCACAGTGGCTGGAGTAGTAAAGATGTTAGCACAGACAAGGAAAGTTTTTGTTTTGTTTTGTACATTTAAGTGCATCTTAAGTGGAGTGGTAAGTACAATTAATGTGGGTTGGTAAAGTGCTCATGGACACAGATGTGTTTTCAGCTGGTTCTTGAATGTTGAGGTAACAGCAGATCGTATGGAGTTTGGAAGTTCATTCCACCACAGAGGAGCCAAGAAAGTGAACGATCGTGAAATAGACTTTGAGCCTCTGTGTGATGGGACCACCAGAAGTTGCTCATTCATAGACTGCATAGAGCAAGTTGGAGCATAGACCTGAAGAAGTGAATTAAAGTAAGAGGATGAGGTTCCTTTGGCTGTCCTGAAAGCCAGAGTCAAAGTCTTGAATTTGATGAGGGCAGCTATAGGTAGCAGTGGAGTGAAATCAAGAGTGGGCTGACATGAGCCCTTTGCCCTTTTGACATCAGCCGATTGAAGGCCAGATGCGCTGCTGCATTCTGGACCATCTGCAGTGGCTTAATTGTGTTAGCTGGAAGGCCAGCCAAGAGAGCATTTCAGTAGTCCAGTCTTGAAATGACCAGAGCTTGGACCAGGAGCTGTTTAGCATATTCAGACAGGAAAGATCTGATTTTCTTGATGATGTAAAGCACGAATCTGCAAGACTGGGTGGTTGATGAGATGTGTGCAGTGAAATTAAGCTTGTCATCTACCACCACTCCCAGGTTCCAGGCTGTTCTGGTTGGTGTTAGATTAGTTGAACCAAGATGAAAAGTGAGGTTGTGGTCAACAGATGGGTTGGCTGAGATAATGAGGAGTTCTGTCTTGGCAAGGTTGAGCTGAAGGTGTCGTTCCTTCATACAGGCCAAAGTGTCCAAGAGGCAGGCAGAGATAAGAGCTGAGACAGTAGGGTTGACCATCAGGTCCATCAGGCTGGAATGACAGGTATGTAAAATCTGAGTGTGTGTGTGTGTGTGTGTGTGTGTGTGTGTGTGTGTGTGTATAATTTCACCAAATGAGGTTTATTTATGAGGGAAAACTATTGGCATACAGTATATTTTTGCTGATAACTGATAGTTCCAAAAAGCAACTATCACCACAGATTAATCGGAAAAACTGATATAGCCGTCTATCTGTAGTTGTAAATGCTTTGTTGTGTTTAGATTAAGGAAAAGTAGTGACTGCTTACATTGTTGGCTCCTTTGAATCAATGTTTTAACTAAGTCGCTTTTTTTTTTTTAGTAAAATTTTAGTAATCGATTAGGTATTGACACACATTCTCTTCATTTCTCAGGTAACGCTGTTAAAATATGGAGTTCATGAGGCCATATTTGCAATGCTCCCATCTCTCATGAATAAAGATGGGCTGCTTGTGGCCAATGGGAAGGGCTTTGTGACGAGAGAGTTCCTGCGTAGTCTGCGCAAACCTTTCAATGAGATCATGGAGCCCAAGTTTGAGTTTGCGGTCAAATTCAATGCTCTGGAGCTCGATGACAGTGACCTTGCTCTGTTTGTGGCAGCCATCATACTGTGTGGAGGTAAGGACTTGGGTCTTTGAGGCCACATCCACAATAAACTTTTTCTTTTGGAAACACATACATTTTGCTAAGTTTAGGCCATGGTGTTTTTGTCCATTGAAATCTGAGCTTTTCACAAAATGCTCTCCCAAGTGGGTACATTTGAAAACGTTGTCTTTATGTTGTAGTGTGGACAGGGAAAATGGAGGTATTTGAAAACTATGCAAGTTTGTTGTCATGTTATCCATTCAACAAAAAACAATCAAGCTGGTGGCCCATAATGTTGTGCTTGCTGCCTACAATGATAGGGTTGTTAAAGATAAATGTTACTTACAACCTTCACATTGCATTTCCTTAAAGGCGATGGGAAGTTTTCGCGGAATTGCTTTCCAGCGGCAGAACACGAGGTCAACTGCGTTTCAGACCGTACATGGAAATGATGCGGGGCTACGCTTCTAACCCATTTTTTATTTTATTTTTCTCGCATTTGCAGTAAGGAGATTTAAGTGTTGTCAGAGGTTTCTGTGTGGATGAGCAGCTTTTGAAAAATGGCAGTGTGGACAGAGCATTTCTTAAAGGAAAACACATTTTTCAAATGTATCTGTATAAATTTGGACAGAATCTGAGAAACTCTGTTGGACCTGATTTTTTTTTGGTATATCCTTATTGTTATTCATACAATATATATCTACAAAAGAATCTGACTTTGTTTTTGGTTTGTTTTGAAAATAAAACAAACAAGATGAAAACCTTTTACTAAGTACTCATTTACCAAAACAACAGGAAAACATTTGTAGTTTTGTTTATACTATTTTAAATACTGAGGATTGTCTCTCTTTGCTCTAGACCGTCCTGGACTGATGAACGTGACACAGGTAGAGCAGATCCAGGATAGAATCTTGCAAGCTCTGGACCAGCATCTTCAGGTGCACCACTCTGACTCTACTCATCTCTTTCCCAAACTACTTCAGAAGATGGCTGACCTAAGACAACTGGTCACAGAGAATGCCCAACTTGTTCAATTGATCAAAAAAACTGAATCTGAGACCTCCCTCCACCCGCTTTTACAAGAGATCTACAAAGACATGTACTGAATTTAAGACTTAAGTTGCGCTTTCATTGACTTGACAGGAGTATGCACTCCAGAATTCACTCCTGAATGGAGAGAATGCACATATCTAAATGGTGCTGGTGGTGCCATGGGATTTTTTTTTAATGAATTTTGTAAAGGACTTTTACAAATATTGAGTTTGATTACTGACTTTTTCTGAGATTGTGAGAAGCGTTTTTTTATTTAAACTCAAATCTGTTCTTATATACAGGACATTAGACAGTTATCATCTAGTTATCATTTACTACTACTGTCATCATGTTGTTCCTCATTTGCTTGATGAGGGTTAACACCTTTTTGAAGTGGTCTTTTTCAGCATAATTTTGTTTTGAAAGTACTTTTAAGTGATATATAGTATGTTTGTTTTTTCCCCCGGACAGAGCACAAAGCAGCTCAGAATACCACATATGGATGTGTTTTGTGTTTGTGGGGCTTTTATTTTTGTGATTCTTTTACTTCCCATCTTGATTCTGTTTGATTAGGCACTTTTACTGAAGTAAAAGGTATTCTCCACACAAAACTTCACAGCAGACAGGTATATTATTTTGGAATTGTGTTACTTTGTTGAGGATGTTGTGTTCAGTGTCAGCTGCTATAAATATATATTGGTATTGAAAATAAGGACAAATCTGTTTATTAATTTACTTTAGTCATCATGCAGACTTTAACTCTTCCTTTGACATAAACCTTTAACAGTGTGAAAACACCATCTTTCCAGTTTTATGGAAGGAAATGTTGGCTCACTTTGTTCGTAATATACATGTAACAGTTATGATGTGCTGAGCCATTTTTTATGCATTAGTAATGATGCTTTTATTAAAGCATTCTGTCAGTTATAAGCTTAAGGTTGAATTTCCTGAATTAAGACATGACATCACTTATATTTCATTGTCTATTTGATAAACAGCTATATTAAGTATGTCTCCCATTAATATATTGAAATTTCACTCCTTAGGGGTTTTTAGTGGGCAAGTGGACAATTAGAAAATATTGATTGAATATGTTTTGCGATTTATGGTCAAACTTGTTACTGTGAAAGAGACATGAAATTACAACTAGCATACTGTACTAAAGCTTATTCCCATGCCATCCTGGACATGTTTTATTATCATAATTGCATCTTAGTAAAAAATCCACCAATGTATTTCTAACTTTCCAGTCTATGCCATCTCAGAGGTCAAGATGCACAGGTGTTATAAGTTGTTTAAAATTTGTATGGATCGTAGTAAAAAAATTCCAGACACTATACAGTATTGTGTGATTTATAAAAAGCTTCACACATGCCAATTTTTCACAAGCGTTTTGCAGTCATATCAATGGGAATGTTCATCCAAAAATGAAAATTCTCCCATCCCAGATGTGTATGACTTTCTTCTGCTGTAATACATCTCAGATATTTTTAGAAGAGTAAAAAGTTATTTGATAAGTGCGGGTGAAAAACAGATCAACATTTAAGTCCTTTTATTTAACCGTAAATCTCAAAATGTGAAAGTGGAGATTTATAGTAAAAAAGGATTTAAATGTTGATCAGTTTCAGGGGCGGAGCCAGGAGTTTTTCAAAAGGGTGGCCAGGTAGGGGCAAGTGATCAGTCTATGGTGGCACAGAAATGTTGCCATACAATGACATCCGGGATGGAGAGGTTTTTGGCGACCTTGTTGTGCGCACATTTTAAGTTTATTACATTTGACCAAAATATGACTAAAACAGTGATTATGAGTGGGATGGCCAGGCTTTGGTCCATGGTGGCCACAGCCACCCCTGGCCACCCCCTAGCTCCACCACTGATCTGTTTCTCACCCACGCTTATCCTATCGCTTATAAAGACATTGATTAAACCACTTGTGTCTAATGGATTACTTTTATGTGGCTTTTATGTGATTTTTGGAGCTTCAAAGTTTTGGTCACCATTCACTTGCATTGTAAGGACCAACAGACCTGAGATATTCATCTAAAAATCCTTGTTTGTGTTCTGCAGAAGAAAGAAAGTCATACACATTTGAGATGGCATGAGGGTGAGTAAATGAGAGAATTTTCATTTTTGGGTGAACTTTACCTTTAGATTGTTATAAGTCAAGTCATTTGATTTGCATAGAACTTTTCACAACACACATCGTTTCAAAGCAGCTTCTATTATGCTGGAGTTTTCATTGAGCAGTTTAAATGAAAACTTGATGGAAAATTATGCTTTCAAAATTCTGTGACTTTTAGAATTAAACAAACCAAATTAAAAGAGAACATTTGGTAATTATATAGATAGGCCCATATATGATTAATTATTTAACATTAAATGAAATTAATACATATAAAATACTATTTTATACGAACAATCCTGGATATATATATATATTTAATGTTGCCATTAAAAACAGAAATGCATCACAGGTCAAAATGGGGAGGCCCCGCCCAACAGTTATAAAAGTGTGCGTGTCATTAGGCCATTCATCAGGCAAAGGGACAAGGAGCAAGATGGAGAAGGACGCACAGTCCTACAAAGTCTTAGGCGACAACAGTGCGGTATGTAGGTGGGTATGCTCATCAGCTGTTTACATATGCAGATTAGTGGTATGGACTGTTGCAATGCCACTAGGCAAACAATTTTGCCAATAATGTATTAATTAAACGAAATCAAGGTCTGGCAACATTTGTGCTAGTTTTCTATAGATGCCATGCTTTGAAGTCTGTTTTTCATTCGAAACGTAGAAGTTTCCCACGGGCGTCCCTGGTTGGTCAGCACGCGCTCAGCGTGACGTGGGACTCCTTCGCTCTCTCAAACAGTCTTATCCGTTTACTCGCTCCGCCAGCCAAATAAAAAACAGTTTTTAGAGTCTTTATAAGATGGATCGGTATAGCAGACCGTATAGACGATCGAGAAAAGGCGGCTTGAATGTGGAAAGGGAAATCTGCTGGTATTTTATGCTTTTTATTGGATCAGAAGTTTGTTTTGAACTCCGATCATCTGTTTTAAAGAGTGACTTTTCCTGCTTCGTTTCTCGCGCAGATGTTTACATCCGGTTATGACACGAAGTCGTTCTAGTTTTAGTAGAGAGACCAGTGCAGTTACAAACTTCATGGCTTTAAATGCGAACTTTTATCGCAGATTCGTGGGGGAAAATACCGTGGCAAAATTTCTTAACTTATGAATGTCTAAAGTCTTACGGTTTCCGTGTATCGCTGTCGTCAATAACAACACGGACGGGTCCCTTTTGGGCTCAACTTCTGTTTTATCATATGTATTTTAATCCGAAATTTGATTTAATCGGAGGTTTAACATCAAGTTGTAACCTTTTCGAGAACATGTGAAATGCCTTGTTCCTGTGCTGCATTTAACAACAAATGTTATGTAATTGGCTTGTTACTGTGTTTGCAGGCAGTTCATCAATGGATGTTGCCGCTATGGTCAAAGCTGTTACTATCTGCATGAGTTTCCTGCAGTACAACCATTCCAGGTTCAGTGCAGGTACTTCCAGAAAGGTGGTTGCTGGTTTGGGGATCGTTGCAGGTAAAGAGCCAGCTGGTTTTAAGTTCAAGCAGTGGTTGGTCAAATGATGTTGAATTTTGTTAATGTGCTCCTCTTTCAAATTGCAGGTATCTCCATGTTCCTCAAGGAGCTGAAGGGCCTTCAGAGAGCAGCAGGCGTGGTTCAGCACCTGCAGTGTACCCCCCTCCTTTGGCAGGCCGTGCTATGGCAGACCGTCGGGGATCTGAACCCTCTCTTCCAGCTCAAGGGGCATATAGTCTGAATCGGAGAGGTTCTGAACCCCTGGTCACAAGTGTGAGCATGCTACAGCAGAATTTCGAACACTTAACCACAGGCATTGCAGAAGAGGAAGAGTTTGGAATTGATGATGCACCTCCCCAGCATGGTATAATAATTTTTACTTTATTTTTATTAGAAGTTGGCAACAAAGATTTGTTTACCCCATTTTCTCTTTCCTCAGGTGCGTTAAGGCATATGCAACAAAACAACGCTACCTACTCCAATCCTTTACGCAATGGTAGTTCAGCAAGCTTTCTGCCTGGTGCAGCACCTGCGAAAGTCCATAAAGTAACCATGTCTAAATCTGAAACTAAGGTCTGTAAATGTATTGAAAATCACAGGCATTTCAATAGCTGCTATACATTGATTTTGGGTCTCAATGGCCATGGTTTAAGTCATGTTATTGGATTATAGGCAACCGGTCTGACAGTGAGACCGGATCAGGGTGGTGCTGCCGTTTTGACTGAGCAGCAAAACTCTGGGAGCTTTGACCAAAGCAAAGATGTGGTCTGTGGCATCTGCATGGACAAGATTTCTGAGAAATCCACTGCTCAGGAGCGCCGTTATGGCATCCTACCCAACTGTAATCATCCCTTCTGTATTAGCTGCATCGTTACCTGGCGAAAGACAAAAGACTTCCAGGAGGATGTCATTAAGTGAGTTTTGTCCATGTTTTATTTTTTTCCCTATTTCCTTGTGCTTGAGTGTAATTTTTGTTTTATTTTTTCAAAAAAACAGGGGCTGTCCACAGTGCAGAGTAAAGTCCTCCTTTTACATTCCCAGCAAGCACTGGGTCTGTGATGGGGAGGAAAAGGCATCACTGATAGCCTCTTTCAAAGCGAAGAGCAGGTTAGAATGGTTTATTTGTGGGTTTAGGTCTTATACAGTTTATTTGGCTTTTTAAATTTAACTATGAAATTCTTTGTTCTTTAGTAAATTAAAGTGCACATTCTTCATGCGTCATGGATGCTGCCCCTTTAAGTCAGAGTGTATCTACAGTCATGATGGGCCCCCCATCACACACCGTAGCAGGCGCTCTGCACCAAGGGTAACACTTGTCCACACACTTTTGACCATTCTTTCTTCGTATATCCCATGTTTGTAAGCTGTGCATAATACACTTATTGACCACTTTATTAGGAACACCTGGTACAATTACTTATTCATGTGATTATCTAATCAGCCAATCATGTGGCTGCAGTGCTTTCCAAAATCATGTAGATATGGGTCAGGAGCTTCAGTTAATGTTCACATCTACCATCAGAATGGGGAATAATGTGATTTAATCTGTGGCATTATTGTTGGTAATGGATGGACTGGTTTTTAGTATTTCTCTAACTGCTGATCTCCTGGGATTTTCACGCCCAACAGTCTCTATAGTTTACTCCGAATGGTGCCAAAAACAAAACGCATTGTTGATGAGAGAGGTCAATGGTGAATGGCCAGACTGATTTGCGCTGACTGAAATGCTACTGTAACTATTCTGTACACACACGTGTGTGTGTGTGTGTGTGTGTGTGTGTGTGTGTGTGTGTGTGTGATTTAGTTTTAGATAAGTCATTTGAATAGGATAACTGTTTGTTACTTGCCCAACACTGCTTATCTTTTCAGAACACTGTTGAGGTGCTGGAGGATTTGGACATTGATGGCATACAACTTTGGAGTTACATTTTTGCCCTAACTCTGTTGGATGACGAAGATGAAGACCTTCTGGATTTTCTTGACTAAAGTCCTTCTTGAGCCATGTGTATATATCAGCTTATCAATCTTGAATGAGCTTTGATTATTTTCTGCACTGAAATCGAATTGTCCCTTTATAGGGTTGGCTCGATTTTAGCTACCCCTCCATGTATGGCTAATTATTTAGCCGTGTAGACTTGTTGTGTGAGTGAAAGTATTTTGCCTTATGTTTGTGAAAGAGATTGAAAAATAAGTTTTGAACATTCAGATCTCCGTAAATTGCATCTGAATCTTCAGGTATAGGTGGGATTTGGACCAGAGCAAGAAAAAAAGGCACAAGTTGATACATTGCATGGTTCACTTATTTCAGCTAGCTTTTTTCACTTATTGATCATCTAATGTTTCCAATTGTGCTGCTTCCTGATTGTTGGACCCTCTTGTCTGATACCTTTATATGAACTCTGATTTTAATTATTTGTTACTTGTGCCTAGTTTATCTTGTGTCAGTATTCAGCCAAACACTAAATGTGCAACCTGTCAGCAGGCTTTTGATATACTGTTCTCTTTAGCAGTGTTAACAGGTGTTAGTTGGACTTGATGCCATATTTTATTACTTTTAGTACGTTTGTATTCACTTAAAGAGAGGTGAAAATAAAAAATGTTCCACTGTTTACCCCTCTTGGTCCCTGTTTTATAAAGTGTGCTACAGTGTAAGTTATGTTATTCATGAAGAGGAGTATTTTATAAGGGTTGGTTTGCATACCAGTTGTCTACAAACCTGCTGGCATGGTGCATTTGATTCATGATAACATGATCTCTGAATCATACATTTAACTGATATGGCAAGTCACCTGACTTATTGACCATCAGTTCAAATCTTCATTCTGCTCTAAACCTGTAGGAGTCTCTAATGGTCAAGTGTTTGTGTAACGCTACAAAGAACTGAATCGCAAAATGTAACTTGTACACTTGTCTGAGTTTTCAACAGTGTTTGAAAATATTGCTTGCCATATATTTATAAATTCATATTTTGTTTTATTTTTTTTGGAATAACAACATCGTTGAGGTTTTCTCTCGACGGTCTTCTGTCAAATAACTGACCCAAATGCTCTTGCTCTAAACAACTGATGGATCTAATATCCACGTTGCACCGATTTGACAGACGATCGTCGTGGTTGCTGTTTCACGTTCTGCTCTCAGGGGCTTCCGGTACGAGCAATGCACAGACGTTCTAGATTTCACTCTCAGTCCTGTGTGAATGCGGATGCTCTAGTTTCGTTTGTAGACTGTTAAAAACGCAAAGCTGCTGGTAACTGATATGTAGACTGAATCACAAGAGAATAGTAGTATATACAAATTATTAATTTTTTTGAGAAGAAAATAATCATCCCATTAATTTTTGTTTCACCAATACTCTGGGTGGTATGGATGTAACCACACCATGAATGGCTAAAATTGTTGAATGGCTTTTTAAAAGGTGCACTTAAAAAAAAAAGCACGTGAAGGTAATTCATAATACTCCAGTGGTTTAATCCATGTCTTCTGAAGCAATCCAGTCGGTTTTGGCTGAGAACAGACTTTTTCACTGTATACCTTGTGATTGCAGTCTCCAGGCATGATCATAATTTCAAGCTCGATTACACTTTGTAGCACAATCCAGCACTCTGCGTATGTGCCAATCACTAGGAAGTGTAATCGAGCTTAAAATTCTGATCATGCCTGGAGACTGCAATCACAAGGTGTACAGTGAAAAAGTCTGTCTCAGCCAAAACCGACTGGATTGCTTCAGGAGACCTTGGTTAAAACCACAGGAGGTTTATGGATTACTTTTATGCTGCTTTTTGGCGCTTCAAAGTTTTGGTACCATTCACTTGCATTGTAGGAACCTAGAGCGTGGAGAGATTTTTCTTAAAATCTTTGTGTTCTGCAGAAGAAAGTCATGTACATCTAGGAAGGCATAGTAAATGATATGAGAATTTTTATTTTTGGGTGAACATTCCCTTTAATCTCAGTAACCGTCCCGTTATTGGACACCTTCACTCATGGATTAAAATTATCTTGACTGATTTTGGATTATAGTAAATTTCTTCAATGGCATCAGTCACTGAAAATTATAAAGTTTGAATGATGCTACATCCACACCCCAAGGTGTCAGTGTACATTCAAGATGACTTCCATATTGACCTGCACAATATAAAACCAAAGATTACTGAGTGCACCATATAAAGATATGTCCATTGTAGAGGGCACCTCTACTTCAAATAATTCCTTGCTTTTGTTTTACAGGAAACCTATGGTGTGCCTGTTTTCTGAGGACTTCAAAAGAAATCTGCTCTGCTTTCTGCATCTTATTCACTCTGGGCATCCCAGAGACAGTATTATCCAGCTGCTTCAATGTCTGACTCAGAACCATAGGGAAAATTAGTGGGTTTGTGCCTTAAACAAACAGCTCCATAGAGACATTAAGGGCACTTGGAAAGACACCCTTCTCACTTCAAAATGTACAGAGAAATTAAAGAGTCTCTGTGAGAGATTTCAGTATACTAATGCAAAGGGAAGATGGGCGTCTTGTTTCGAGGAGCTTAGAAAAGAGGGTCAGCAGGCTGATAATCAAACTGTTTTCTCAGTTCTTTCTCAGACAAGAAAAAAAGTGAGAGCATGGATCATGATGAACATGATCCGTCGGAAGTTTACATACACTTAGGTTGAAGTCATTAAAATGTCACGGTTACATGTGTGACATTTTAATGACATAACCTCGGTTTAATGATGATAACCTCGGTTCCCTGAGATGAAGGGAACGAGACATTGCGTTTATTATTGCATATGGTGAACAGAATTCCATCACGCCACACTACATAACAAAACCTCCTGGAAAGGAAGCATGACGCTACAGTCTCGTGGGGCGGCGACTGACATGAGTATGCTACAGTGAGTGACCCTTGTGTTGGGCCAGGAGCTGAGCACTGAGACTGAATATATGAATTATAGTCATATAATATGAATTAACTCCTTCACGAACCCAATTGGGAAGGGAGTTTATTTACATTGTAAGCCCTTGTGACTTATGGTAAATTACAACTGCCTAAATGCAGGCAGTTGTGTAAAAAGATGGGGAGCTTGTCCTTAAAGAGAGGAGCATTAGCATTTATATTTGGATGAATATAAATGAATAGCAAGCACTCAAAACAGAGCGGACTTGTGAAGAGAGAGAGAGACGTTACGTTTAGGTTGTTAAACTTTGTGAATGTGTTTTAAGAAGACCATCCTGCTGCAAATCATATGTCTTATAAGGACACACCATTTGTCCATGCCCATGACGAGGCCATGCCTCTTGTTGAGTGTGCTTTAACACCAATTGGGCAAGTCTGACCCTGTGTCTCATAAGCCAGGGCAATGGACATTGACAATCCAGTGAGAAAGTCTTTCCTTGGAGACAGATGTTCCTTTTGTGCGTCCTCCATATAAAGAGCTGATCGGACAGTCCGAACTGGCGTGTACGCTCAACATATGCGTGCAGCGCCCGCACAGGGCATAACAAATGCAATGATTGTTCCTCATCCGAATTAAATGGTGGAGGGAAGAGGGCCTGAAGGTGAACCACCTGCATTCTGATGGCCATGTTTGACAGTGCCTTTTGAAAGACCATGGTCAAACTCCAGACATGAATTGTCGATTGATAGTTCATGCAGGTCACTGACCCGTTTTACTGAGGCCAGAGCCAGCATTAGTGCAGAGTCCAAAGGCTTGAAGGAGGGCCCTGTGAGGACAAATGTTTAGTCCCAAATTGGGACTGTAGCCGGCCAAGATGGGTTTAATCGTCTTGCTCCTTTAGGAACTTTATGATTAAATCATCCTTGCCTATAGTGTCGCCGGCATCATGTGCATGATACGCAGATATAGTTGCCACATACACTTTAAGCTTTGACAGAGTGAGTGACTATATCATAATTTCAGTTGGTCAGAAGTTTACATACTAAGTTAACTGTACCTTTAAGCAGCTTGGAAAATTCCAGAAAATTTGTCAATTATCTTCTGATGGAGGTGTACTAAATTGGATGTGCACCTGTGGATGTATTTTAAGACCTACCTTCAAACATAGTGCCTCTTTGCTTGACATCATGGGAAAATCAAAAGAAATCAGCCAAGACCTCAGAAAAAAACTGTGGACCTCCACAAGTCTGGTTCATCCTTGGGAGCAATTTCCAAATGTCTGAAGGTACCACGCTCATCTGTACAAACAATAGTAAGAAAGTATAAACACCATGGGACCACACAGCCATCATACCACTCAGGAAGGAGACACATTCTGATCCCTAGAGATGAATGTAGTTTGGTGCGAAAAATTCAAATCAATTCCAGAACAACAGCAAAGGACCTTGTGAAGATGCTGGAGGAAACAGGTAGACAAGTATCTATATTCACAGTAAAAACAAGTCCTATATTGACATAACCTGAAAGGCTGCTCAGCAAGGAAGAAACCACTTCAAAACCACCATAAAAAAGCCAGACTACAGTTTGCAAGTGCACATGGGGAAGAAGATCTTTTTGGAGAAATGTCCTCTGGTCTAATGAAAAAAAAATGGAACTGTTTTGCCATAATGACCATCAATATGTTTGGAGAAAAAAGTGTGAGGCTTGCAAGGTGAAGAACACCATCTCAACTGTGAAGCATGGGGGTGGCATCATGTTGTGGGGGTGCTTTGCTGCAGGAGGGACTGGTGCACTTCACAAAAGAGATGACATCATAAGGAAGGAAAATTATGTGGATATACTGAAGCCAAAATTCCAGCAACTTATTGTGAGATGCTTGTGGAAAGCTTCCCAAAATATTTGACCCAAGTTAAACAATTTAAAGGCAATGATACCAAATACTAACAAAGTCTATGTAAACTTCTGACCCACTGGGAATGTGATGAAAGAAAAAAATGCTGAAATAAATCATTATCTCTACTATTATTCTGACATTTTACATTCATATAAATAAAGTAGTGATCCTAACTAAGACAGGGAATGTTTTCTATTATTAAATGTCAGGAATTGTGAAAATCTGAGTTTAAATGTATTTGGCTAAGGTGTTTGTAAACTTCTGACTTCTGCCAGGAAGACATTCATGAAAGTAAAAGGGTGAAGATGGATTTCTCACCAACATCACAGCTGGACCAAAGTCCTGCAGCTGACTCGCTCTGATATGTTATGCTCTTCAAAGATCTTGCCAGACCATATAAAGGTAGGGTGGAATTGAATCAAATGTTAATCAAATTGCAGTTAAATTATCTTGATATGGCCAACATACTCATTATAGATGCAAACATCCTATTTTCTACATAAATGTGCAGCACTGATTTTGCAAAACCTTAGCTCTTACAAAATGTAGTTCCATTGAAATTCACAGACAGGCCATTTAAATCTCTCTCTTTATGCATAACATCTAAGGTAATTTTCTGTTGTTCAGCATAAAGGATGGTGGATTAATGTTCTTGCGTTTGAATTTATAGAAGAATATCTAATGTTTTGACAATTTTTCAGGCAGCTGTTCCTGTGATTAAAGATTTACTAGATACAGAGTCTGGGGTAAGAAATCCTTGTTGTATTATGTAAATTTAACTGCTATTATCAGCATCCCATTCATATGATTTTGATAATTTTTTTTATTTCACAGTGGGATGAGAATTCTGTGTCTGCTCTTAAAGTATTGCATGAATGCGACCTAGATGAGGCTTGTGTTTGGCTGTTTTCATTTGAAAATGAAACTCTTTTTAGACTTTTAAATTTCCGTCAGTATAGATTTGTTGTATTTTTCCACAGGTGGATGTATTGTTTTCAATGCTGTGTTTATCTGAAGCACCTGAGAAGAGTTTACCTCAGTTCTGTAACTGTCTGCTTGAACTGTCCCGAGACCTCAATCACAGCACTGCTTCTGCTGTTATCACAAAAATCATGTGAATGGGTGCCAATATTTTGAAGCTCCAAATATCACACAAGTCAGCATAAAAGCAATCCATACAACTCCGGTCGTTAAATCAATGTCTTCAGAAGTGATTTGATAAGTGTGGGTGAGAAACATATCAACATTTTTGTCAATTTTCCAGTTTTATAATACTCTAAGACCGCTATTTTCATGGTCTTGGTCTTGTCATGGACTTGTGAGCAATTTGACTCGGCCTTGACTCAAACTCGAACAAGTGTGTATTCGGACTTACGTTTATTAATTTGGTAGACGCTTTTATCCAAAGCAACTTACAAATCATGTTAAGGAGACAGTGGTACGAAAAGTGCTGTATTACAAAGTTCATTAAAAGTCCCTTTTAAAAAAAATATACAGTGAAAGCTTCAACTTATCTTAGGAACATTTTTGATTGACAATATCGGAGATCTTGACGTTTGTCCCATATTTCAGTCTGTAGCATAGAATCAGAACTAGTGGTGTGTCCAGTTCACAAATAAATATATCGATCCCCACAGCCAGCACAATTGTGTCCTTGAGTAAGGCACTTAACAGTTGCTCCGGGGGGATTGTCCCTGTAATAAGTGCACTGTAAGTCGCTTTGGAGAAAAGTGTCTGCCAAATGCATAAATGTAATGTAAATGTAAATGTAAATCATTCTATTGAGTCGGTTCTTTTCAGAGAATTGGACAAACAAGTTAGCAAAAAGGTTTGAATTGTTTGGCTAGTCAGCCCGATAAGTTCGAACTGCTATTTCACTGTATAATTTACAGCAGTTTCTCATTCATTAAAACAGCATATGGATATTAAACATTAAGATAATATTTACCTACAATCATCAAAAGACTGCTTTTTTGATAGGTAACTTTGAGAAACTTCCATTGGTGCTGTGTCTTGTTAATAAGGGGCTGTTCACACCAAATGCGTTATTGTGTCCATTGGTTTTTCATTTGTTCTTTTATCTAAACATGCTAAATGGATGTCTTTGACCATTGCATTATGCATCTCTGTGTTTTTGGCATCTCGTGCAGGAGCGGCACAAGTTCTTTTGTCAAGTTAAAAAGAACATCAGCTGTTAAAAATGTTTCTCGAGACACTTGTGTTATAATCTATCCCCTGACAGCACACGTACAACCCACAGGCATCTATTTGATGTATGTTTACATTGATGTCTATTTTGCGCTGTTTACTCATCTGAAGTACATCTATAAGACGTGTCAGTAAGCATGTCTCGGATGTCAATAATTAATTCGTCAAATGTCTGAGACGTTTATGATTTAGAATGATTGTAAATCTGATCTTTTTAAGACATTTAGCAGATGTTAGATTCTTTCCAGATGAAAACATCTAAAACAGACATTTCGAAGACATATCTGTGCTATCTGGGTTTGTTGCACTGCATTTGGCCTGTAGCCTTTTTGAAATGCTTTAGCCATTTGTTACATAAATGCTACACATACTGAAGAAAATGTAAAGATACTTCTCGCAATGTCATCATAATTGAATGGTTTCTATGCATACCCCAATTTATTTTAATTTATTAACATCAGTTTGCAGTTGTTACCCCAGGCCGAATGTAATCGAGGCTGTAATCGAGCTAGTCTTACGGAAGGGACAAAGAGGTATCAGGGTTTTTTTCCACCTGATTTCAAAGTTACTATGTATATACTATATTATATTTTAAGATTTTTATATACTTAATCTCTTTGATCTAGTTCAGATTTTCTTTAGGAAGTGCTCAGGCAGAGTTACTGTGTAGACTGATAGAAGATTGCCTTGAGCCACATCACAGGCTTCTTGTATTCTGGTTCTTCAGAATTTCCCAGTTCAGCTTTTAAAAAGAGATGGGGCCCCTGTTATTTCTGAAATATAGTATGACTGGTATATTAAACGCATCTTTTACTGACAAAAATGTCTCCCAGATTCATAGGACAATACTTGAAGTGTCCTGGGATGATGGTGTGTTATCAGTCGTCCATGCGTTGCTGGATTCAAAGGTGCCTCTACAATCTCTTTAGAATGCAGCCTTGTACATTAAAGAATGTTTAAGTTCTATGTTCATGGTTTTTATGCATTTAATTGTATTTGTTGTTTTTCTTTCTTCTATCTCTCTTTACCAACCAACTATGCAGCCAGTCTCCAGCAAATCAGTGAACTTTGCCAAGATGATGCTGAGCGTCTTGACTAAGTATCAGTCACATGTGTATAAAATAAATAATAATCAAATTATTATTGTACGTTATTCATAAATCATTGGTACTTTAAAAACAAATGTTGTTGTTTACTCTATTATCTATAAAATTTCAATTATGAATAAACACTTATATTATAGTGCTATTATTAAATCCCCAGTCTAGGTTGGGTTAAACCGTAACAAATTTAAACGAGTCGTTTATATGTATCAAAGGAATCCTGGACCCCCCACCTCCCTAAAAAAGCTCCCAATAGTAGCTAACAACTTTAAGCATTACAACAATACAATTAATACCTTTATACAACACTCAATATCTATACAACAAGTTACCAAACACAAAGTAGCTCAGCACATCTGAGACAGGAGAGGGGAGTCAGCTGTACACATCCCCACAGCTCATGGCCAGACCAATCTCTTTTTTTAGCAGTCTCACCTGGTAGTCATTATACACTATTATAGATCCAGGGAGAGAGGAGACAGAAAACAGAGGAAACGCATGCTCACACAAAAGACTTTCCCACCACAAAATACACAACCAAAACAAATTATATTATATGCGCACTTGATAACGTCTTAGGATGTAATAATAACTTTATTATAATGAAGTATCTTTACATGACAAAGTGTTTATTAACATGTTTAAACTAGTGGCAAACTATTAAAAACTTGTGTGTGTTTGGGTGTGTTTTAATTTGTTTTTTATATTTCAGCTGAATGCTGCATGCCATCATACACTTTCCTGTCTTTCCATGAGACTTTTCTTAAAACATACATTAAAATGGATTTCCATCTAGAATATTATCATAGTTATATTATGCATGCTATAGATTTCAGTTGATTCTGTTGTATTATTTTGTAAATATATTTTCTGAATGTAATATACAACTATCATCAAAGTAAAAAAGGCCTAACTCTCCAATATCAATATTTATTAATGATTCAATTCAACTGTCCTGCCCTGCACTGAACATATTTGAATGCTTGGAGATGAATTATTGTGAGTTATTGAATACACTTACAAATGTAGATGTATTTGATGGCAATTTAACTTGTTATTTTGATGTTATTACACATTGATGTAATAACACACCGTGTTTTGACACATTAAAAAACAGGACATTAAAGGGATGTCTCACCCCAAAATTAAAATTCTTTCATCATTTACTTTCCTTTATGCCATCCCAGATGTGTATGACTTTATTCTGCTAAACACAAACAAAGATTTCTACAAGAATATTTCAGTTCTGTAGGTCCATACCATACAAGGAAATGGTGTTGGCCAGACCAATCAAGCTCCAAAAATCACAAAGTCAGCATGAAAGTAATCCCCACGACTTCAATGGTTTAATCCATGTCTTCTGAAGAAATTCAATCACTTTGGGGGAGAAACAGATCAATTTGTAAATCATTTTTTACTATAAATAAAACTTTTAACTTGTATGGATTACTTTTATGCTGCCATTATGTGTTTTTTGGAGCTTGAAAGGTCTGGTCACCATTCACTTGCATAGACCTTATTCACAGTAGCACCATCTTTGAGTTTTAACAGGAATGAAAATGAGGCAGTTTTCAATGACAGGCATGGTTTAAAGCTGTACAAAGGTCTTGGATTAGATAAGATTTTTCAGAACTGATGTTATCTGGAGTTTGTCTACTGAATGTTCTCGGAAACATATTTTTTCAATATTTTGTCTGCAGAATGATCCAGAAATAATTTAATCTGCAGTACAGCCCATTGAAGAGACTGTACATCTTTCCCCTTGCTATGAATACTGTATTTTGTAAGGACCTACATAGCTAAGGGCCCTTACATAGTCAACGCGTCTGAAAGGCTACGCGTCGCTACGCTTCGGCCGCCATTATGAAAGGGAGCGCGTCGCTCGCGTTGACTATGTAACGGCCCTAAGATATTCTTCTAAAAAAATCTTAATTCGTCTTCAGCAGAAAAAAGAAAATAATCTTGGATGGCATGAGGGTGAGTAAATTATGATAGCATTTTCATTTTTGGGTGATCTATCCCTTTAAAGGATTTTTTGGACATTAAAAATGGTCTTTTTGCCACAACAATTATGGCGGCTCCGGAAGTCCATCTTTCACTGTGAGGCGCATATATTTAGCGCAACTTCCCTTCCCACTTCCTTTTTCGAGCTCAGTGTGAGAGGACAGATATCACGGCAAAATGAGGCACGTGAAAACGTTCAGATAACCTTGTATATTATATATGAGGTCCCTGAAATATTTGTATTTTAATTTTTAACAATTTTTTATTGCAAGTATATTGTGAAACGGACACTGTAGTGAATTGTCTTTCAAGCCCATGAGCCGCCGTTTGAAGCATAGTAGATCGCGTGAAATGCAATCCAATGTAATCCGAAGACTATTTAACGTAATCTGAAATTGTAGTTGTTTTGTCGCTTACTATTTACACGTAACATCAGTATTATGGGTATATTTAATTTTTTTAAATCTATTTTAGGGGGCATATTAGTGATGTGTTTACCGGCAGGTCTGCTAACGCAGTCATCGCGACTTGACATCCAAGGCGATACTCATGAGCATCGGTGGTCTGTATGCAGTTAACACCGTTTTATTCTCTTTTTTACAGCAAGGTCTCAAGAGACACGCTGTACGAGTCAGTTCGGGAGGTTCAGGCTGGCTCCAGGTCCAAGAGGAGAAAGTAAGTGTTTTGACACCGTGTGGCAGACGTTTAAATGAAAAGCCCAGTGCATACTAAAGATGTAGCTGTTACTTAATACAAAAGTGTTAATGACTTTTTAAATTTTTAGGTTTCTTGAGACCGTTGAACTGCAGATCAGCTTGAAGAACTACGATCCCCAGAAGGACAAGCGTTTCTCAGGCACTGTCAGGTTCGGACCTTTACTGTATCACCCAGCCTTCTCTCTGTCTGCCCTTTGCTTTTGCCTGAACTAAAGTTCAGCTCTCTTGTCATTGATAATTTAGTCCATTTTATTAAACCTTATGAGTGGGCAGGTAAGTGCAGACATTGGAGAACCGCCCCGGGTAGTCTGTCTGAACCACATTTGAGTTGGTGAAGCAGACGGACCCCTACCCTGGGTCTTAAAACATGAGGGGAGGCAAAAGGTGAGGCGTTTACGCTATCATACCTAAGCCGACCATTTTGTTATGTTCCTGTACTATCTACACATGATGCCAGCTGAGGTGGTATGGGTAAGATTCTTCTGTTCTGCCTTGTATGGGGTCAAAAGGGGTCTCTTATATCCATGTTGTCAGTCAATATTATTCATTGACCCTTGTAGACTGAAGACTACCCCACGCCCCAAGTTCTCAGTGTGCGTCCTTGGTGACCAGCAGCATTGTGATGAAGCCAAGGCAGCGGATCTCCCACACATGGATATTGAGGCTCTCAAAAAGCTCAACAAGAACAAGAAAATGGTTAAGAAGCTGGGTGAGTTTCCTCAAGGTTTTGAACTCCAACAGCTAGTATTTTGCTTGAAAGTGCCCGCTTTATGGTTAAGTAGGTAGTTCATCCAAACATAAAAGTTGTCATTTACTCTCAAACCCAGACAAAAGATGATGTTAGGCCAATTGACAGTCTTCACCACTAGGGCTGGGATAAACGATTCTTTTTTTAAACGATTAATCTAGCGATTATTTTTGATGCATCGATTAATCTAACGATTCATTTTTTCAGTTTTATTACGATTCGATTTTGATTATCTCCCCATTAATTGACTTCATAGCAATTTATACATGTTGATTTACATATCTGAATGAAAAAAAAAATTAATTCCTTAACATTGCAATATATGTTTATTGCTCTTAAAATAAAAGACTATACAAGTGCAAAGTAATGCATTCTTAGTCAGAGATAGCATTCAATAAAACCTTGAAGCCTTGAAAACACATAGGCCTAGCTTACTGAAAAAAAGTGCATCTTGTAATTCTTCATTCACATAAAAATAACAACAACTTGATGTCTAGCATTCAATAAAAAAATAAAAAGGTCACCCAAAATACTTGTTTAGAGCAATTGAAATAATACAGTAACCAATGTAAACTTGAGGGCTTTAAGCTAATACAGAGAGTGCTTTTCCAACAAAACATAAATACAAATTAACAGCGACAGTGTGAGCCAGCAGCCTGTCATTGCGTCCTTCCTGAACCAACAGAATTGAACATTTGTTGAAAGCACATAGTCCTAGCTTACTGAAAAGAGTGCATCTTTTAATTCTTCATTCACATAAAAATAACAACAACATATAGTAGTAATACACTCTGCCACTCACCTTTTTCTTAAACTCAAAATTCAAGTAAAAGTTTACAAGAGCAAAATAATGCATTCTGATGTCTAGCATTCAATAAAAAAATAAAAAGGTCACCCAGCCACCCTTTCTTAGAGCTATTGAAAGAATAAAGTAACTATTGTAAACATGGGGGCTTTAAGCTAATACAGAAAGTGCTTTTCCAACAAAAAATAATGAAAATAAACATTCAGAATTCAACATTTATGTTGAACATACTGAAAAAAAGCATCTTCATTCACATGCAAATAACAACTTACACTCTGACACTTTCCTTTCACCTTAAGAATACTGTGTGTGTGCGCGTGCGCGCTGGTGCATTACCGTGGTGCTACAATGGAAGGCCATCTCCATTTTGCAAAGACGACATATCATTAGAATTAAAAGAATTCCCATACTCGTGTTGCTACTACTCTCCGGCGCCGCCATCTTTGTTTTGGGTCTGACGAATCGACGCGCATATTTTGCGTCGTCGACGTGTTGTCCCAGCCCTGTTCACCACTCATTTTTATTGAATGGAGTATAGACACAATGAAAGTGCTTGGTGCTTCAATATAGCACTTATATTGAAATATTTTCTGTTGGTTCTCCTTCAGCAAAGAAGTATGACGCTTTCCTAGCCTCTGAGTCCCTGATCAAGCAGATCCCTCGTATCCTGGGCCCTGGTCTCAACAAAGCAGGAAAGTTTCCGTCTTTGCTCACCCACAACGAGAACCTGGGCACCAAGGTGGACGAGGTGAAATCCACCATCAAATTCCAGATGAAAAAGGTATGTTCTCTTTACTGCACAGTATTGGTGTTCTACAATTAGGGCTGGGTATCGTTAAAAATTTTTGGATATTGATACCTGTTCCTAAACAATACTTTTTTTCAATACGTTGGTTAAGAAAAAAAAAAAAAAGTAAATATTTTATTAAACCTTATGAGTTAAGCAGATTTCAAACTTTGAACTTTGTTATTTATTTGAACTAAAAGTTCAAATGAAACTGGGGGGGGGGGGGGCAAGTGCATTTAAAATGTGTTAAACTTTTTGAAAGATTGCTTTACAGCAGTTGTGAACATCTCTCTGGCAAAGAAGCTTCATCCGTGCGTTCTCTACCCGTCGGGTATTTTATTATCCAGGAAAATATATCATGCGTGTAAATTTGTTTTGTTCCTTCCTTCACGATATATAGATATAGCTCTATCTCCAAATACATCGGAAATCTCGGGGCTGAGGGATTAGTGAATATTTTTGCTTTATTGATTTTGTATTGAAAGTTAAATGTATTTAATAAACTAAATTCAAATGTCACTCCAAACGATTGACACATTCAGAATCATTACCGCTTTTCCCTGTGTCGCTGCGGCTCGCTTCTTGCTTGCGTTTGTAAAATTTATATTTTAAAGGCTCATTATTATGGGTAAGTATTTCTCTGTAACGTAGAACAGTGTTAGCAATATTAATGATGACATTCTTTTTCAGCCCTGGAACTCAAACCATTTTCTGATACTAGTGTTTTTCCTTTATGCCTAAACACAGCCAATCACCAGCACTTTTAGATTTGGACACATCTAGCACGCTGCACACTTATCACTGACGTTGACTAGATTAGCCCCTTAGGTATCGAAATTTGGTACCGAACAATAACACATGTTTCAATACTAGATTGTTTAGAGACAATTCGGTCTGTGCCTATAAGGAACTGAACTCGATACCCAGACATATTTACAATACTTTCATGGGGAGTATATAGTAAGTTCTAAAATTGTGGATATACAAGATGTGTATGTGCTGATTAATAGGCTTAAATATAGGAGCTTCCAAGTATAGATTTGTTATATCCAAGAGGGGGAAATTAATCTCAATACCTTTTATTAAAAGATAATGATATTTTATCTGTTCTTGACAGGTTTTGTGTTTGGCTGTGGCCGTTGGTCATGTCAAGATGACTGAGGAAGAGCTGGTCTACAACATCCACCTTGCTGTGAATTTCTTGGTTTCTCTGTTGAAGAAGAACTGGCAAAATGTCAGAGCACTCTACATCAAGAGCACCATGGGAAAGCCACAGCGCCTCTATTAAGAGACTCTAGCACTCACTTTTCTACAATAAATGTGGAGTTGATCCAAATCTCATCTGTTTGTCTCTTTCTTCCAAGTCAACGACCCTTCAAATAATATGCTAAATATATGCCTCTGTTTGATCAAAATGTTATTGCAATGTGTCAAATTACTCTATGCTTTTATACTTGCCAAATGTGCTGCTCCTCCCTTGTTTGCCAAATTAAAGGAACATTCTGGGCAGGGATGCAATCTAATCACCTTTCAGCTAAAGTCACCTTTTCTGAAGCAAATTTTCACAAGTTGTTTCACAAATTTTCAGCATTTTCCTTAAAATCACTTGGAAATGGTTACTTTTAAGCTTAAACACTTACAGCTTTAAATGCAACAAAAAGCCTTAACATACAACAAATAAATCAACTTGTATATTTAAATTATTATATATCAGAATAGGTGTCCCAGAAATGATATATCTGGGACACCTATGACTTTCTCACTTTTTTTTTAATCGCTCATCAGTTTGTATCCCTGGTTACAGGTTCAATTCAAGTTAAGCTTGATCAACCACCTTTGTGGCATAATGGTAATTACCCCCCAAATAATTTGACATTCCTTGTCTTTCAAATAAATTGAAGTAACAGTACACTAACAACAATGGAAATGAAATGAGCCAATGCTTTGAGGGTTTAAAGGCAGAAATGTAAAGCTCATTTAAAAAAAAAAAACAATTTTTCTGATAAAATTAGTGGATCATTTTATCCGTGAAGTTGTTTAAATTGCCATTTTAGTCATGTTTGTGACTGATTACAACAAAGTTCTAAAATTGGGTAACTACACAAAGGATTAGAAAGTGATTTTATCACTAAAATTGTTAACACGCATGTTTACATATTGTGGCTATATTTCTGAAACCAATTGTTTGAACGTTTACTGATTGGCCCATTCAATTTCATCGTAAGTGCCTCAGTACTGTTACAGATTTTTATTTTTGTAAAGAAAATGGACATGGGGGCTTAATGTGTATCTTACCTTTTGGAACTACATGCTGTGCACCTATGCACCTATTTTGCTTTAAAATGCTACCTATGTAGGCTGATAACTAGATTATTGTTTCCTTTTATAGTATTAGGTTTGCACAGAGGAAATCACATTCCTTCACAGAGCAGATATTTTTAAGAGATGACAATCACCTTTCCAGACTCCTACTTGTGTTTATTGTGAGTCTCCGCTCAAAAACTTATGGTGTCATTACAGTAAATGTGATTCCTCACCACCTAAGCTGTCACTGAATCATTATCATCATAACTCAAAAGGGCCACTGACCCAACTAAACCTTTGATATGTCTGGACGATGTGTAGTAGATTTTGTGTAACTTGTGTAGACATTATCCAATGTTATTTCACTTATCCATTATCTGATTTATACCAAAAGTTTAACTGTAATCTTTGCAAAGCCACAAGAACTATATATTTTCTCTCAATCCTGACTATGTCATACTAGTTTAATATGTGGCAGTGGGTGAGCGTCACGTGTCTAAAATGAGCTCATGGCCTTTGCAGAGTTCTTGTTCCTCAATCTCTTAACGAGATTATGATAACTTGTAAGCAGTGAGGGGACAGGTGAAGAACTAGAAATCAAAGCAAACGTCATGGTAAGCAAGCCTGCGTTTTTATTCCATAGACTTTGATTTATATGCATCGTGTTCTTGAATACATACTCATTATTTGCTATCTTGTTTTAATAAATGACCAGTAGAGTCAGGGCAATAAGTCTGTACATTTTGGATAGTCTGTCGTGGTTGGAGTAAAATTGCTGTTTATGTTGCTTTTGAAGGAATTTGTCCAGAAAAAAATATGTAGAATTAACATTTAACTGTAAATTAACAGATTTAACATTAAGCCTTTTCTATGTAAAAACTTTGTAAGGTTGATACTGCAGTGTTTAATGTCTATTCGCCATCGGGAGTTTTGTATTGTATAGTGTTTTGATATTATTCTCTTGAATGGCACTGCAAAGTAGTCTCTCTTGGTTTATTTTTTTCCACCTGACACTGAAATCAGTCCATTATTATTTCCTTTGCATCATGTAAACGAAATGAGTAATGTTCCTAAACTAAATGGGCTATTGATGCCTTTATATTCAACCATATTTAACTGATTTAACGTTTTCACTAAAACTCAGTTTGTAGTATATGGTAAAACAGTCCTCTCTAAATCTGTAAATCTTGTGGTTTAATATGTATGCATTTTTGTCTAAACAATAATGAATGGTTAGGCCTGTGAAGACCAACAAGTGCTCAGCAGCAACAGAACAGAAAACAGCGAGAATGACTCAGAGGAAGGTACCACCTCAACACAACATTCTGATTATTTAACTAAAATGGTATATTAAATAATTAAGAAGTGATTTTCTTTCTTTCTTCAGAGTCCAGACAAGAGGACCAAATGGCCTCGGAGGAGCTGTCCATTATGGAGAGGCTCAGTTCCAACAGGTGTTTTTTATTAGGCAGAAGTTCTTTATAGACCCTTCTCTTTTTTGCTCAAAGTCATCTTTTCAAATACACAATCCTTGCCTGCTGAAACACATGCTACATGAACTTCTTCAGCTAGCTTTGTATTATGAACATAAAAGAGTCACACGATTTTCTTGGGGTGCTATTTTGCAAAGCACTTCCTGCTGTACTGTGCTAACATTTCAGTCAGCTTATTCATTTAGTCCAAATCATTTAATAAATTATGCTTTATGTTGTTATAAAAAGTTAAAAAAATTAATTTGAAGGAAGTTTTGTTTTATTAGTAGATTAACAATGGTATGTGGACCTTGGATATCCAAATTTGATTGCTTTGTAGACATTAATTATTATAATGTCTGTTATTTCTCTCCATCATAGTGTTGACATGACGGAGGAAGAATTGGAGGTCAGCTCTAAATAATGAACAATAAACTGATCAATATTCTCCCCATTAACTTAATGTGATGTTTTGAAGAGTGTCATTTGGTCTTTAAAGTGTACCTTTAGTCATAAAATGTCCTTCTCTTTTCATCCTAGTAAATGTATTTTTATAGCTGATCATATTCAATTGAATTCAGTCATGTGTTTCCCATTTTTTGCACTTGACAGTAGGGTTTGATTACTTTCCTTTGTACAGTACTCTATATATAGTGATCATATTCTTGCTGTTGTCACAGACTGCTTTCTCTCAGCTGTCCCTGGCATACCGCTGTGACCAGTACACCCTGTGCCAGAGGCTGGAGGCTGAGGAACATGCACGGGACAAGGCTGAGGACAACCTCAAACTGGAAGTGGAAAGAGGCATGGAAATGCTTGAGGTGCAGCTAGTCTTGGAATAGCCTTTCTGGTTTGCTTACTGGCATTTTTGAGTTAGCATCCTTTGCCATTTTTTGTGTATGTTTCTCTTTTTCCGCTAGACTCTCAAGGGAATGTGTTTAGACATCAAGCGGGCTAGCCTTCTCCAGCGACTTGAGCTGTGTCTTAGAATAATTGGGGGCACCATTGGACGAATCTCCAGCACAGCAGAAGTTCTTGGGGCTGTGCATCAGGTATTGGACCGTGCTCCATTTTGAAAATCACGAGAACATTACAGCAGGTCTCCATAGGTTGGTGTCGAATAGATCTAAACCACACTATCAATATATGAGTGTTTCTTCAACTTTTAAGCAGTGTGTGCTTTTAGAAAGTAAAGTCTCGTTTAAATAAATTTTAAACTCACAATTTTTGTCTACCAAAAATATACAACAGTGTACATATATCACAGGGCAATTGTAATCTTTCTGAAAGTCATGAAAATGTGTAATTTCCACCACATCTCAAATTGTATATTGGGTTTAATAGAATTCTGTGGTGGAAATGATGGTGAAGGACATTACAATTTGAAAACTTTTAATAAATAAATAATATTTTCACACTTTGTGTAAATTGTCAAAATTACATCTTAGTTTGAAATTATGCCCAATTTGACTACCACCTCTGCAGTCTTGAGTTCGAATCCAGGGTGTGCTGAGTGACTCCAGCCAGGTCTCCTGAGCAACCAAATTGGCCTGGCTGCTTGGGAGGGTAGAGTCACATGGGGTAACCTCCTCGTGGTCACAATTAGTGGTTTTCACTCTCAATGGGGCATGTGGTAAGTTGTGCATGGATCACGGAGAGTAGCATGAGCCTCCACATGTGGAGTCTCCGTGGTATCATGCACAATGAGCCATGTGATAAGATGTGCGGATTGACCTTCTCAGAAACTGAAGCAACTGCGACTTGTCCCTGCTACCCGGATTGAGGTGATTAACCATGCCACCACGAGGACCTACTAAATAGTGGGAATTGGGCATTCCAAATTTTGAGTAAATGAGATAATAAAAAAAAAAAAAGAAGAATTGATGCCCAATTAAGATCTTCTTTTCACAAGTAACATTTACTTTGACTTTTCTTTGTATTCTTAAAACATCACTTGTCTCATAGTTAACAAGAACAGTCACTAACATTTGAAAAAATGTATTAGGGGCATTATTGTTTGGTATGGTGAAAAGGACATCACAACCGTGGACAGTCATAACAAAAAACAAAAACAATATCTATATCTTCCGACCGGCGGTGGAACTGCCCCTGCACACACATACAGTATTTGGGCCAGTGTAACATTTATACTAAGGTATTATTGATTTTTGTACAATAATGTTCTACAGTTTTAGGCCATCAAAAACAATGCCAATAATAAGTTTGATTTATCAATTTCCATCATAAAGTTTAAAACAGTAGGCACACTTGCTCACAGCTATTTGAAGAACAAATATTATGGTTTTTCAAATATCACCTTTCATGTAGTGTGTGTTATATAGCTGTTTGTGAATGTAAATAGTCTGCAAAGTTTCATAAATAAAAGTCCATGACAAATGGAGTTATTGACTCCCAAAAGAAAGAACCGAGTCGTTAGTAATTCCAGACTTCATGTTCTAACCTACATAATTTGGTAACAAAAAACCCACCTCTGGTCTTCACTGGCTACTCATGAACAGATTTGACCCACCCTCAAACACTACACTAAGCGGTAGAACAATCACAACAGACTGGGACATCTGACCAATCAGAGGCTCTCTGAAAGGAGGTGTTTAGAATGAATGCTTTAGAACGGATCATTGAACGAGTCGTTTTTGACACTAGGAAAAAAAGATAATGCTGCAATTTAATTTATGAGCAAAGTAAAATGTTTTTTGACCTTGGATGCATGTAAATCTATTGTCTGAGACCTTTAAAACAAAATTAGCCATATTTAAAAACTCATATTAGGCATATTTAAATAGGTGCTCTTTAATGTTGTTGGCAGATAGGTTGTTCCTGTTCCTGATAATTGATTCTGCTCATGTATTCCCAGACTGACTTAATGATGTTGATATAAAAGCTCTGTGGGGGCTATACCACCTGTTGCAGGACTTCTTGTTCTACTTCTATTCTATACTGTTTGGAAATGTAAAATTAATATTTCATATTGACACACTAATGCAGATCTAAAAGAAGTATAATAACCATCTTAAGACAAATGTTTTTGTGAAACATCAAAATGTGCCTTTGACTTTAGCATAGCACTGTATCCAAGGAAAGCAGCCTTGTAATGTTAACAAACAGTTAATGTGTGCGTAGGAGGCCAAAGTGAGCCGTGCAGTGGAGCTGATGGTGGCTCATGTAGAGAATCTAAAGTGTCGTCATGAAAGAAACAGTGCTGAACTGGAGGAGATAAAGAAACAGGTGGAGAAATGTAGAAGAAAGGGACAGGCTTGTGAGCTGATAGGTATGTCAACACACTCATTTGTTTCATGGTATAAAGTTTTTGTGGATCCACTTGCATTTTAAGGGAAAATTGTGTCTTACTGCAGAGGAAATTGAAGCAACTGAAAAGATGGAAAAGGAATCACAGAAGGTATTGATTAGTTGTGTGCTAATAAAAAAATATATATTTTTGATTGTCCTTTTTTTTGTTTTTATTTTTACATTTATGCAGATACACTCACTGAGCACATTATCGGGAACAATATGGTCCTAATAATGTGCCTGCTTTTGTAGCCCATCCACCTCAAAGTTTGACATGGTGTGCATTCAGAGATGCTATTTTGCTCACTACAATCATACAGAGTGGTTATCTGAGTTACCGTGGCTTTTCTGTCAGCTCAAACCAGTCTGGTATTCTCTGTTGACCTCTCTCATCAACAAGGTGTTTCCGTCTGCAGAATGGCCGCTCACTGAATGGTTTTTGTTTTTGGTACCATTTTGAGTAAACTCTAGAGACTGTTGTGTGTGAAAATCTCACGATATCAGCAGTTACAGAAATACTCAAACTAGCCCTTCTGGCACCAACAATCATGCCATGTTTGAAATCACTGAGACAACATTTTCTCCCCACTCTGATGGTTGATGTGAACATTAACTGAAGCTCCTGACCTGTATCTGCATGATTTTATGCATTGCACTGCTGCCAGATGGGCTGGCTGATTAGATAATCACATGAATAAGTGATTCAATATGAGTGTATGTTGATCATTTATAGATCAATTGTGAATAATGTGTTCAATATCTTCGTAATTCAGGGGTATTTATTGGTCATCAGATTGATTATACATTTCTCTCTTTCTTCTGTCTCACTCCCAGCCACATTTACGGTGTAGAATCAGCATAAAAGTAACCTCAAAGCAAGACCAGGTTAGTGGTTAACAAGTCTCATCCATTCAATTACTCTTTAATCACAGTCAATAAAAATATGACGATATCAGTCTACATTAAGTTAAACTGTACCTGTGATTTATTTTGTAAAAAAGAGACAAAAAGTTAAGGAGCCACAAGCCACAACATTTTCAGTGTCCAATGATACCAATGAAGTGAGAGAATCAAGCACAAACAAACCCGACCAAACCGAAGATTGCCTTCAAATGGATAGAAGGTAATTTGGATACATTTAAAAAGACAACATGAAATAAAAAATGACCCTTGACTCCTAGTCTTATCGCACACTCCATTGTTATTCCAAGAAAACGCATAAGAATATAAAAGGTTTGTCTTTTAATTCTTCCATCAGAATGTAATAACTTGCTCTGCCTCTGAAACAACTGTCCTTTTCGGATAATGTGACCAGTCCGTTTTAATTTTCAACCCTTCCTCATTGAAACCACTTTTCATGATCCAATTGCTTATGGATGATATCAAGTACTGCCCTATTTTTAACATTGAATATCATGTTTCACATGGAAATTTGTCACATTACAGAAGTTAAATGGGTTGCAAACCGTGTTTCATATTGACTTTAAATATTGGTATTCTGTGATTCAGGGACCATATCCAAAGAAACAGCATATCTAACATTTCTGTAGGCAAGTATTTCCAGAGGAGAGTTCCTTAAAGACTGCTGACAATAAAGCACCAAAGGAGACATCCTGTCTTGCTTCTGCTCAAACTCATTCTAAACAAATCCGAAGATATGAGACAGACCCACACTGTGTAAACAAGTAAGCAACCTTATACATAGAGACACACACATTCCTGTTTAAAGTCAAAGAGAAAATCTTTTGAGAAGAAATTCTTACAAAAGCATTGCAAATCATATTCATACTTTAATATAAGCTTAAAGACATCTATAAACCATATGCATTTGATTTACCTGTAAGCATTTGGGATGGACATTTATCAGGCCATGTGTTCCCAGGGAATTAAACCTATGACCATGGTGTAGCTAGCGCTATTCTCTAACAGTTGAGCTACATGATGCTAATGAAATTTGATGCTAATTAATTACATTTGATGCTAGTATTCAGAAATCATAAATGTCTACTACAGTCAAATACATTTTTACTACTTTTAACTATTGAATATTTATTAAAATACCAGATATGCCAGTTCACCGATAGCATTACATCGTCAAAGGAAGAAGGCCGCTGCCCTGGAGCGTAGCCACACCTGGCTTAAGAGATCAGAGAGCTACCTCAGAAACTGCGATAGATGTGTCAGTAGCTTGTAAGTTACATCAGTATTCATTCATACAGTTTTTTTCAGTAATTTATTAACTTAATTTTGTTACTGAAGTATTAATTCATCAATTTACTTATCACTTTTGTACTATTTGTGACTCCATCTGCAGACAGCGCCCCCTGATGCAGTGGCTGTATCACTGTCGCTGGCTAATTCTTGTCATCTATCTCACGGTTCTTTGCTCAATTATAATATTAGCCATTTTAATGTGGTTTCTGCAAACTCCTGTATTATGGATGTGAAGGAAAATATGAGAATAATAATAGATATATATATATATATAAAAAAAATGAACAGATGGTTAAAATATCATTGAATCAGATGAGACCTTTTGGTTAACCTTTGTTAAATGTTTTAACTTAGAGCGAACTATTTCATATATAAAAAATTGTGTATCACAAAATAAATATGAAATCCAGACCTGTTGCCTAGTGATCTTATGTAACACCTCAAGGCTTTGACTGTGGATCTAGTATTAACACCAAGTTCTCAGTGTGTTTTTAAAGATTTCCTGTTTCAATGGCATACCCAAAATGAATTACAACTCGAATAAATAAATAAATAAAAAAGGGTCACGTTTTTAGTATAATTTAAAGAATATGCTATTTTTTATTTAATATAGATTATGATAGATTCTGAGACTCTCATTCTACTAATCTGCTGATTTGACATATCTCAGGGTGGAAAAAAGGTAGCTACAAATAGTTTTTTGTCACCTGTGAATGAGTAAAATTTTGTGTTGATACAACAAAGCAATCAAAAGTTATAGCATTTCAAATATAATTTATCCTAGTGTCCAAAACTTTCTCAAGTGTCCAAAAGGCTCTCCAAACAAATAAACATGATAATTGTTCTTAAGAACTAATTACACAACATTGACTTTAGGTAGGCTCTCTCCCCAAATGATGCAGGCGTGAGTAACGAGATTTCATTCAGTTCCATTCTGTGTTCTTTGAGCCATCATTGAGTCTTTGAGACATCATTGTCATGTACTTGGAGCAATCTCCTGGTGGCCATATGCAATTAGAGCGAACGATTCTTTTTGCCCATATTTCGATGACTTCCACCTCTGGATGCAGCGATCTGAATCCTAATATGATTGGTTTAGCACTCCATGATGCTTGACAATGTACTACATAATTTGCGATGAAGTCATCTGTTCCAGGAAAGCTAACGTGTTTTTAGATAGATACTGTGACACATCATGTACTGTGTGCACATTGTGCTTCACGCAGATTATTACGCAGTCTCCTCTAAGTAATGGTATATGATATTTTATGTTTAATTTATTTTTTGTAAACTTAGAAGCAAAACTGCAGCATATAAGCAACACCTGTTTACATGTAACTAGTATGTCAAAGACATAAACTTAGCTATTACTATATTTTTGTCTGTGAGTACAACAAATAGGCTGGTTGTATTCTACTCATTGATAGTTTTCCAATGACATATGGCTATTTGATCAGATGTTTTTACTGATCACAATAAAATGTGCAGTGCAAAATTATCAATAAATTATCAAAACAGAACACTTGTGATTTGTCTGCAAATTTCAAAGCGCTTGTTCAGTTTTGATTTGAATGCCTACATGCATTGTATAGTACAGCTTTGAAGCTTTAAAACAATATATTTAAAGCTTAAAGGGTTAAAACCTTAATCATACAACAAAGACAGCTCAACCTGCACCAAAATGTTTTATGTTGTTTGTTTTTTTTAAACTACCTGACATAAACTATCCATTTATGAAGTTCCTGTGGGTGTAACAGAAATGTAATGGCATGACACACTAGTATGGATCTGTGGGATTGTTTATTAAAGTGTATTATAAATAATATAAAATATATTTCATAAGTAGTTAGAATACAAACATGGAGGAAAATATCTGCTTTTGGTATTAAGACTCACAGACATGTAAGATTATTCTTAAAATGAATTATACAGTAGCATAGCAACATTTCAGAGACATTTCAGTAAATTAAAATAATGTGTTAGGAAAGGGGCAAATTGTATTTAAAAATTATGTGCAAACATAAATACATTAAATAATAATGTATTAAATTATATAATGGGGAAACAAAGGCAAAATACTTCATATTCTAAAGAATCGTGTACCAGACACAAATACATACAAAATGATGTCACTTTCAAGGCATTCAGTAAAAGTAGGCCACAGCCTACTGAAATCAGTAAGACTGTAATTATATTACATATTCATCATAAATATCTGGCATGATGCCAAACAAGGAAGTCTTTGACTTTAAATTTAGTCAAGTGTTACAAATGCAGGTGTACGGAATTGAGGCTTACCATATTTCATTGGCTCAGCTACACTTCTTGGTCAAAAGGGCTTGTTGTGAATTAATATAATTTTCACTATGCATTAGTGAGTCCATTGGCTCAATTAATAAAAATAAAGATGGTATACATTGAGAGATAGTAGATTCCAAGTCACACCTGACTCACAATCTCAGCATCTTCCCCTTCATACCACTGCAGCGGAGTTCCATCTGAAGCCCTTTGCAGAATCACTTTCTGAGGAACCTGGAAAAAGACAAGAGTGTTAACCCTTAATCTGTGTTTTCTAGTTGGAGTTACTAGTGGCTAGAAAGTACACATTATAGCTTTAACTAAAACAGTTTTAATGAAATGAATATCATTGAATTTATGAAACTATTAGTGACTGACTCATGTATAGAACAAACATGCTTGCAGTCTTTACCTGGTTGTGAGGGGGAATCTGGTGGTAGGGTGGAGGCTCTGGGCGCGTAATTTGGATAGATCCTTGCCGTTCAAGTAAGCAAGGCCTGATCGGACCTACATTGTTTTTCTGGTGCCAGGTTTTAAGCTCCCCCGATACCACATGTCGAGGTGCCTGGCCTAGATGATTGGGGTATTCTCTTAGTGACGTCGTGCGGACCACCTTGTTATATGGTGGGGGTGGTTTGAGCATCCGTTCAGGCAAAGTAACCTCCACGTGTTGGGGTTTATTTGTGGGTTTGGAGATACGTGCAGTACCTAGTGGGGTGTTTGGTTCGAGCTGCAGCCTTTCCATGTTGGCTTCCTGTGATGTCCCATTGATAACCTTCACTTGATTGGGGCTGGACACAAGGTAAGGTATGTTGTTGTTGTTTTTAGGTGGCCTGTGGGCACTGAGCTGGCTCTGTGGTTGATTTGGAGAAGTGCAGTGGTAGCCATATGGAGGTGGACAAGGTTTGGGTGCCTCGGTGATCATTTCTCTGCTGGATGAGCTGCTGTAGGAGGAAATGGAAAGCTCAGAGCTGCTGTCCTCAGAGCTGCACTGGTACAAACGCTGAACTGAGTAGGCCAAGGCAAAATCTGTCACTCGTCGACATGGTAACTTGGTCCGGCCCCGCCCCAGGTCTAAGTTGGTCTTAGTCAATTCTGGTTTACTTCTGGTGAGTCTGTTAAAGAGGAGAACATACCAGATCATTGAAGTAAAATCACTTCTTATTCACCAATGACTGAGCCACTCTAGATAACACAGGGTTTTCACTGCTCACATCATTTTCACATTCGCAATCATGTTTAGTGCTTGTATGTTGTAGCATGCAACATCCTGCAAACTAGTGAAATTGAATGTGCCACATCGAAGTACGCCCATCTAATTTGCATAGCCACAAAGTGATAATACAATGAATGATATTTCAGTGGTTGATGATAATAGAGAAGGGACAATGTCTGAAGGTTAAACGTAGGTGAATTATTATCTGAAGGGAAAAACTTTGGATAATTGATAATCATTATTTGTTGATTAAGAGAGGTAATGATATACATTTGATTAATTAAGAATCATAAATAAATTATTTACCATTATCGATTATTGTATTACCATTAACCACATTTTTTGCATTTTGTTTTCCATAGATATAATGCGGTTTCAGTTATTATATCAATATGCGTTGCTGAAAAATGTGTTTAAATGTTTTACATTTATAGCCAAGACATTCTCTCAACCTTATTTTACTTCACAGTTTTGAATCACACTTGCCATAACATTTATATATACACTGATGAGCCAAAACATTATGACCTAATATGCTGTTGGTCCTTAGAGTGCAACCAAAACAGTGCAGACCCGCTGAGGCATGGACTCTACAAGACCCTTGAAGCTGCTAAAAGAGGTTACTGCCATCAGGGAAATGATGGAGTGTACCTGGCCTGCAACAATGTTTAGGTAGGTGGCATGTGTCAATTTGACATCCAAATGAATAGCTGAATCCAGGGTTTCCTAGAAGAACATTGTCAAGAGCATCACACTCCCTCCACCAGCTTGTCATCTTCCCACAGTGCATCCTGGTGCCATCACTTCCCCGGATAAATGGTGCACACGTACACGGATGTAAAAGGGATTTGCAAAAAAATGGGACTCATTGGACCAGGCGAACTTATTCCACTGCTACAAGGTCCAGTTCTGATGCTCGCGTGCCCATTGTAGGCACTTTTGACAGTGGACAGGTATCATCATGTGCACTCTTACTGGTCTGCAGCTATGCAGGCCCATAAGCAGCAGGGTGTGATGCATTGTGGTTGTGACACATTCCTCCTGTAAGCATCATTAAAATATTATGTGACTTGTGCCACAGTAGACCTTCTGTCAATTCGGACTAGTCGGAATAGCCTTCTTTGCCCTTGTGCATCGATGAGCCTTGGGTGCCCAACATTCTGTTGCTGGTTTGTGGTTTGTCCCTCCTTGGACCACTGTTGGTAGGTACTCACCACTGCTGACTGGGAGAACTCCACAAGCCTTGCCGTCTCAGAGATGCTCTGACCCAGTCGTCTGGCCGTAACAATTTGGCCCTTGTCAAAGTCACTCAAGTCTTTACTCCTGCCCATAACATGTTGACTACGAGAAATGATAGTTTGCTTTCCATCTACTCAGACCATGACATGTGGCCTTGTTTGGAGATTATCAACGTTATTCGCTTCACCTGTGAGTGGTCATAATGTTTTGGCTTATCAGTGTATTATACCAATGCCTCATTGACCAAGTAAATGTACAATGTATAATCATAATGTAGTATTTATAGCAGTCATTAAAGACCAAAAATATTTAGACAATACTGAAATACTGATGCCTATGGTTTTGTTTACCTGAAGGATTGTGAGAACTGTCGGCGAAGTGGCAGCTCTGGAGTGGAGGGGGTGCTGTTTGGCTGATTGTTCCGCACTGGCAGGCTCTTAAACACAAACTGAGGTGGTGGAGGGAGCTCTGCTGGTCTAATGTCTGTTGGACTGCTGCTGATACAAAAGGAAAGCCATGTGTGAAAAATCATGAAGATTTTAAAATGATCAATATATATAAAAAGGACTAAATTATTAGCCAGGGTTGATCTGACCTCAAAACAACATTAGATTCAACAGCACTATTCAGCAACTTCTTTGATTAGAAGAATTAAGTCTGATTAGTTAATTCATGGATATGCAAGCGATATTAACATGTGATCCATATGTTCTACCAAGTGCCCTTAAAAAGCTATGAAAACACAGAGCCAGAGCCTATAACTTCAGAAACTGAGCTTGCACAGTCATATCAATGTGATACACCTGAAACTAAAACACTCATCAAGTGGCTCCTTCAAGGCTAGAATACGTCACAATACCTTGAGCGGCTGCTGCATGCAGAGAGAGACGCCTTTTTTTTCTGATAGGGCTGGTCCAGGCTGGATTCCTTCCAAGGAGTGTTCTGGATGGGTGAGGGCTCATAGTCTAGATGGGAGCTGGAGCTTGATTGCTTTGGGACATTATCGGGCAAAAGTGTCAGATGTTGGAAACCACTGTCTGTAGAAGATTCCAGAACGGCAAGAGACAAGGGAGTGGTGTCTGAATCTATTGATTAAGGGACAGTTTATTTTTTTTTTTTACGTTAGTGAACAATTCTTAGACAGTTCTGTATAGTATGCTTACTTTGCACACTGTGCACATTTTCTGTATGCATAATATACCTGGATAACCTACTACATTAGCCAAAATGTGAATTGAGTAATGTATCCTTTTTAACAAGTGCTTACGTACCATCATCTAAGTCAACAGCGTAAGACAGCGAGCTATCATCTGACATACACATATCTGAAATTGACACAAATAAGGTTGATTGTTATTAATTAAGTCATTGTGATTTCAATAACAAAAATACAGTCATTCTTATATTTAAGGTGCTCAATCCCTCTTTTGAAATATATTTTATTATATGAGAAACGGGGGAAATAATTGGCTTTGGATTTGCTGACCTCTTTGCCTGGATGAATAACATGTCTGCGAAGAAACACAGTCATGGTTAATGCTGTGTTTCAGTACAGTATCCTGCAGCTCTTTCAGTTTCTTCTCTTCACGTTTGCACTGCTGCAGTCGGCTTTTCCTCACTGGTTTGCTTATGTGCTCCTCGAGGGAGAGCTTTTGGGCTGCCTCATAAATCTGCCGCTGCAGTGCTAGATCAGCCTCCAGTGCATGCAGCTCAGATTCCTAGAGAAAAAGCATATCAGGCGTAACCGCATGACAACAAGCAAAGAAATTATGAATTTTGTACTAAATTCACTGTGTAAACATATTTGGCTAGTTGTTTAAACCAATATATAAGTGGAACGTTTTCAGTAAATGAGTGCCAGGACTATAAATAATGCCACTAATCCTGGACACTGTAAAACGAGCCAGGTAGGGTCAAAATAACAGCCAGGTACAGCATAGCAATTAAAATGGTCTCTATGCAGGAAATATGGTCTGTACCTCGCCATCTTGTGAAATAAAACCCTCATCCAGTTTAAAAGAAGTTCCAATTCGTCGGCGGATCTGCGGAGGCTTCTCGTCAGACAGTAGAGGGTAATCGGAGGGCAGTTCTCCTGTAAGTTCCTTTAAAACAAAGACCATTTTTAACATGTGCAACCTTGTAGAATAGCAACAAACAAAACAGCTTTAGTTTGTAAGTAAATACAAAACATCTTTGAGCAAACAGATGCTCGTCTGTAAATTGTCAAGGCATCAACAATAGAGCGTTTCTATGGTGTAATGATTGGGCACTTAAATCTTCTCCCTGCTCACCCAATGGTGAATGACAGACATGTGGGCGAACGTGTAAAGAAGCATCTGTTTCTTTGCCATTTGCTTTAGTGTTTCTACAGAAGGCTTCTATTCAGAACAAGAGAAAAGCCTTAGAGCAATATGATTTACACTTATGGGCCAGCTGACTGAAGAATTACCAATTCTGTGATACAATGTTTGTGAAATCTAATTCAGGGGTTTTCAAACTTTTTGATGCCATGGACTCCCAAATATGTTAATTCCCATTGCGAGGGACCTCCTTCCTAAAATATAAAGGCAGCTGTATACTTTCAATGTATAAAGACCCATTGCTACTGTGAGAGAGAAACAGTAAGCGTGATATAATAAAGACAGCATGTTGTTTGCTTAATTCAATATTTGGTCCAGTCCAGTAAACAAAGTCCAGTAAACATAAAAAAGCTAAATCAATATTCAGTGTGACAACCTCTACCTTTTAAACAGCACCAATTCTCCTCGGTACACCTGGAGTTTTTCTTGGTTGTTGCCAGATAGGATGTACCAAGCTTCTTGGAGAATTCGTCACAGTTCTATCTATTTAGGTTGTCTCTGTTGCTTCTGTCTCTTTATATAATCACAGACATACACAATGTTCTGTGGGGGCCATGACATCTGTTGCAGGGCTCCCTGAGGCAAACATCTTATGTGCCTAAGACTTTTGCACAGTAATATATATTACCTTTTATTTTCTCCTCCCCTTTTCTCCCCAATTTGGAATGCCCAATTCCCAATGCGTTCTAAGTCCTTGTGGTGGTGTAAAGACTCACCTCAATCCGGTGGCGGAGGATGAATCTCAGTTGCCTCAGTATCTGAGGCCGTCAATCCACGCATCTTATTAAAGTGGCTTGTTGAGCGTGTAACCGCGGAGACACAGCATGTGTGAAGGCTTCACGCTACTCTCCGCGGCATCCACGCACAACTCACCACATGTCCCACCGAAAGCAAGAACCCCATTATAGCGACCATGAGGAGGTTACCCCATGTGACTCTACCCTCTCTAGCAACAGGGCCAATTTGGTTGCTTAGGAGTCACTCAGCATGCCCTGGATCTGAACTCGTGACTCCAGGGGTGGTAGTCAGCGCCAATACTCGTTGAACTACCCAGGCCCCCCTATATTACTTTTTTAACTTTCTTTTTTTTTCTATATATTTTTTTACTCTTACTATACTCTATACTATTCATTTTCCTCTGGACTTTTCCATGCACCCCTTAGCACCCTATCGGACCCCAGTTTGAAAACCCCTGATCTAATCATTTCATGGAATATAATTGTTTTATTTGATATAACCGTTTTATCTTAATTATTGCATTAAATATAAATATATTCTTTCTATGTTTTATCTGATTAAAATTCATTATGTATTGTTAGTGTAGTAGGCAACTTAAAACAAAAACATTTGATATGTAAATGTTCAGACAGGCAGCAAAAATCTAATTTCTTTGTTTATCCGACACAAATCAGTTTAGTTTTTGTAGACTGAACAGCAAAAAACAAAACAATAAAACAAAACATTAAATTCGAATTGACAAATCCAATGCAATACATACATATTGTCTGAATGTGTTTCAGCCTAAAGGGCAGATTAAATAAAGTGTTTACAGAGGAGTCCAAATTCACTAATTTCTGCTTAGATATGGTATTCACTTTGTATTGAATGGTGAACTAATGTGTAATTACAGTAATGCATCCGTCACTTGTGTTATTTAATGTGCTGATCAGTTCAGTACCAAGGCAAGATGTCATAAGTAGATATAAGCAGATGCTACATATTTAGATTTCCGTCCCACGGTCCTAAAGACCAGATTTATTCATCAGTGCCTTAAGATTGCTTGCTTTTAAGGAAGTGTTTCAGGAAGGATGGAGTCACTCACAGCCTCTCTGATGCAGAGTTTCTTCAGCTCCAGGACACACAGCTCCAGTCTGTCTTCCAGGGCCTGCTGTTTCAGTCTCATAGCACGTGTATGTGTGCTTAGGTCCTTCATTGGGGATGTGGGACTGTCCAGGCCTGAACAATAGGGGAGATTTCATTACATCAAGGCAAACACATTTAGAGCACATTTTCAATCAAAATATTTTGCCAGACCTGTGGCTCAGTGGTTACTTCACATGCTCTGACACATTGAGCTGTTGTGTACATGGGTTTGTGTCCTGGCTTGCATAATTTCCAGACCACATTACCACCTTGTCTCCCCATCATCTCTGTCCTCTCTATAATATCTCTAATTAAAAATGGCGAAAAGGCCAATTTAAAAATTAGAAGACATTGAACCCTTCTGTGGTCTTGCAGAGCTTTCAGACCCATTTAGAAATATTTTAAAAACTGGTCAAAATGACCTGCAAGACCATGGGAGGACTAAAATCTCATTTTAAATAATCTCATTTATATATTAATATATATACACATATATTAAGCTGGAAATGTTCACCAGTGTTCCTTCTTTCTTACACTGACAAAAAAGTCTCTCACATGGTGATTATTGATGTTTTGTTATTTTCTCTCCCTTATGTCTCGCAGGTGATGGGAGCATTGTTCTCGGGGAACGCTGATCTTGCCACTGATAAGCATGCTGAGCAACACCTGTTCTCCTCTAAATCACTCCTTTCTTAAGCCCTTTGTGTTCTCAGTATCTTTGCTATATTGTTGTTTGTTGTTAAGGAACTAACCTCACTTTCTCTGCCTAGTTGGTCCTGTCTGGTGTATCTGTTGGTTGCCTGTGTGTGGGGTGTGTGGTTGCCTTCCATTTTGCTGTGTGTCAGCGGATCTTTCACTGAGGATACTTCGTCTCTGCCCATGTGTTGGGAGTGTGGATGCTTTCCAGTTTGCTGCATGTCAGCGGACCTTCCACAGAGAATACTTCGTCTCTGGCCAGGTGTCGGGACTGTGGATGCTTTCCAGTGTGCTCTGTGTCAGCTGGACTTACACAGAGTATTCTACAACTCACTGACTATTCATATTTATGGTAAATAAATACTTTGAACTGTTCCTCTGCATTTGGGTCTGTTTGTCTCGCTGGCACACATTACAGAACAATCAAACAAAGTATGGACCCAGCGGAGTAATCCTCTTTTCACTCCACCATCTCTCAGCTGGGTGCTTTTTTGGGATGTCAGCAGGATCAAATCTCAGCATCTAACCGGACTCTGTAGATGATGGCTTCACAGCTCACTGAGCTCACCTCTGTCGTGCAGCAGCTCCGCCTACCTCCTGATGCCGGACGCTCAGAGGCTCTTATTCAGCCCCGTAATCAGGTGAGGCTGAATCCTGTTGCGCATTCCTTTCAAAATGATCCCTGTTCTTCACGTTACAGCCCTCTACTTTTGCATTGGATACGATGAAGGTGGCTTTTTTGATGAATTTGAATGAATTTGATGAATGAATTTTCACCGGAAGGGCTGGTGAATGGGGCACTGCCTTTTGGGTCATCAGAAATCCCTGCTGCACTTCCTATCACACACTATTTCCACGGAGCAGCACTGAGTTTTGGCACTGAGGCGGCGAGGGTCTTATCTGGACTGTCTCAAGGAGATCAACGATTATGTAATCGAGTTTCGCTCTCTGGCTGCTTCTTGAGAGTGGAATGACCACACCATGTGGGATTGTTTTCTACATGGGCTTTCCGACGACATCCTGGATGAGATTTTTTCTTTGGATTTGCCTCCTTGCTTCGATGATTTGGTTGATCTGGCTATCCGAATTGATCAACGCTTGACCCTACGCCGTCGCCACCATCGACACCACTCATCACTTACCAGGGTGGCTGATCCTCCTACCCAGTCTTCTTCTCCAGCCAGGTCACCAGAATCTCTGCCCAACACCAAACCCATGCAAATCAGAAGAACTCAAATCCCACGTAGGGAGAAACAGCGACGCTTCATCATATGGACTATGCTTTCATTGTGCTTGGTCTGGTCATCTCTCTGCTTCTAGTCCAGTAAAGAGACACTGCTCGTCAGTAGGAATGGGGTTAATGTCGAGTGCAACACCACTGGACAAAACCCCTGGACTTTGGACACCTATGGCCCGGCTGCAGTATGGATGTGCCTGTCACACGTTTTTTTACCTTGGTTGATTCCAGAGCTGAAGGGAACTTTATGGATTTCGACTTGGCTTGTATTTGTGGCTTCCTATGGTCCAGTTGGATAAACCCATCACACCCTCAGTGGCACACCGCTGTCTGTCATCACTCAATCCACAAAGCTGGTCACCTTCCTCTCTGGGAGTCATATGGAGCAGTTGCCCTTTTATCTCCACCAGCACTGCTAGTGTTGGTGTATCCTTGGCTGGTAACACACAACCCACACATAGACTGGTCGACCGGCCACCAATTTGTGTCACGTTTTTGGCCAGAATTCTGGGCTACGGTGAGTTTGTCCTCTGGGTTTCATCCCCAGACAAATGGGTTACTGTCATGCTTTGGTTAGTTTGCCAGTTTGTTTTGTATGTTTTGTTATTTTCATTCCCTCATGTCTCGCAGGCAAGGCCGGCATGTATGATCAGTGTTTCCATGGGAACATTGTGCCACTGATTAGCATGCCAAGCAACACCTGTTCTTCTCTATTTCACTCCCTTCTTAAGCCCTTTGTGTTCTCAGTATTTTTGCTAGATAGTTGTTTGTTGTTAAGGAACTAAGCTCACTCTCTCTACCTAATTTGTCCTGTCTCATGTATTTGTTGGTTGCCTGTGTGTGGGGTGTGTGGTTCCCTTCCAGTTTGCTGCATGTAAGCGGATCTTTCATGGAGAATACTTCCGTCTCTGCCCGTGTGTCAGGAGTCTGAATGCTTTCCAGTGTGCACCATGTCAGCTGGTCATACATGGAGGACACCTCAACTCAGTGACTGTTCATATTTATTGTAAATAAATCATTTCAACCTCTGCATTTGGGTCTATTTATCTCGCTGACATACATTACAACTGATATGCCCACTTCTAAATATTAGTTATAATTTACCATTAACATACAATGTACTAAACTCCAGGATTTTTACTAGATTTAACAGTAATTTGTCACAATACTGTTTTCAATATTTTAATGTAAAATCAATTGAAGCTATGTCATTTTCTGTCACAACACAACAAATTACTGTGGAAAAAAGACATTTGAATATGGCACTGCATTATAGGGAAATTATGTTTCATTTGAAGTCACCATCATGGTGTTTAGTGTTCCTTTTGGATGGGACCTTATCTTATTTATTTCTAATTAAATTTCTCCCAGTTGGTGCAATAGTGGAACACAATTTATTGTACTGTAATATATAGAGAAAACAGTCAATTTAGTGGTTGATTTTATGTTGGCCTATGACGTATAAACGACACCATATAATGCATTTGAATGTAAAGCCATGCTATAATATGATTGTTATTATCAATCATTAACTAATTATCATGAGTTGTCAATCTGGCATGCTCAACGATGGTGATAATTAACATGGTAGATAAAAAAATTACAGATGAGCATTGTGATTCTACAATACAGCACTTTCTTGGGCCTGTTCACTGTGAATTCACAATATACCATTGTCTTTTAATTGTAATAAATTGTAGAAATACTACTGTAAAATATACTGTGAAAGTCATGCAACTAGTAGTCAGGAATTTATTGTAAACTCACACTAAAATTATTTACAGTGTAAGAATGAAATCATAATCACTCACCAGAGTTTAAAATGATCCCGCTGTCAGAGTCACTGATTTCCTCTTTACAGTCCATATTTATAATTCTTTAGATTTTCTTTTGAAAATATGCCAGATGATTCTCCAGATGTGACCTGTAGATACAAAAAATAAAATATTAAAATCCATTATTTGATTACAAGCACTCTCCATTTATTTAGTCTGACAACCACTAGGTAAATTTGCCTTCCATTTAGTGGCTCGTGGCTGTGTGATTATGTAAAAGCCAACCTCCTGAGGAGAATTCTGCAGGCACCTCAGTGTCTCCTCCACATCTGAGGTTTACAGACAAAGCAACTGGTCTGTTTTGCCTTGTCCACCCCTATTTTAGTCTGTAATCAGTATGCATGCACACCCCCAAATCTCTGAATGCCTCAAAACACAATAGCCATATGCCCGCAGTTGACTGCACACATGCAGGGGTCTTATCCACCCCAAACAGCTCCATGGTGACCTGGATCACTATGACCGAGCAGGCGTGTGTGAATTGTGATGGAGTGCATTTGGGAGAAAACTAGATGCCCCAGAAGTCAACAGATGGCAGAAGGGACTCTCCCCACTCCCAGGCCGCACCTGTTCTTTAAGACACCCTCTCTTTCTTTCCGCGTCCATTTGATGAAGATCTGAAGTGAAACAATGTCTCCATGCTTACATGGCCTCAGACAGGAGATGATGATTACTCAGATATACATGCATGGCAAGGTTTTTCTTATTACAATGAATAAATAAAATGTACAGGCAAAGTTATTCTTCTGTTACTGAGCTGTTACGTTTTCTAAGAATTAACATTTGGGTATCTCAGTGATCTCATCATCTCCACAATTGTGGTGTCTTAAATTTCACAGGCCTCTAAAGGAAGACAAGAAGATGGGGCTGTGACATTCACATTGGAAAGTTCTTTCATGTTAGTTTAAATGACCATGTTAATGCATTAAGTTTGATACACAAATTTGATGTACTTACAGATCATGTTAGATTCAATAGGAATCAAACAGGCTGGAAACCTGCATCTAAGTTTGCCTTATTGAGACCTAATCACTCTACTTTAACATTCAAATAGTTTGCAAAGGATTCTTTCATATTCAGTTAAATTATTTGAGGATGATATTATCTTGTCTTATGACAGATTATCAGCTACACCGTAATTTTACTTTCAGAAAAAGTAATTTCCTGAGAGAGACAAGGGAAGTTACTGTCACACAGATGAGACCAGTGATCTTGTTATATCTCATGCAAAAAATTGTGAAGGACACCGAAGACATTTTTCATTCTTTTTTGTTAAGCTAGTTAGAGATTTGTTTTGTTTTATATTGCTTTTGGCACTAATTATGTCATTTCTACCCTTCTTTGTTGAAAATGAAATTTTAAATAGTTATTTTTTCAAAAGCACTTATAACACTTATAGCACTTTATGTGCGTATATACATAAATATATACATGTATACACATATATACATAAATACACGCAGTACCTGTGTGTGTGTATATATTTATATACTATGTGTGTGTGTGTGTGTGTGTGTGTGTGTGTATATATATATATATATATATATATATATATATATATATATATATAGGTCAGACGTTTACAAAAACCTTAGCCAAATACATTTAAACTCAGACATTTAATCTTGATCAGTTAGGATAAGTACTTTATTTTATGAATGTGAAATGTCAGAATAATAGAAGAGAGAATTTTTTATTACAGCTTTTATTTCTTTCATCACATTCCCAGTGGGTCAGAAGTTTACATACACTTTGCTAGTATTTAGTAGCATTACCTAAAATTGTTTAACTTGGGTCAAACATTTTGGGTAGCCTTCCACAAGCTTCTCACATGAAGTTGCTGAAAGTTTGGCCCATTCCTCCAGACAGAACTGTTGGAACTGAGTCAGGTTTGTAGGTCTCCTTTCTCGCACACACTTTTTCAGTTCTGCCCACAGATTTTCTATCGGATTGAGGTCAGGGCTTTGTGATGGCCACTCCAATACCGTGACTTTGTTGTCCTTAAGCCATGTTGCCAGAACTTTGAAGGTATGCACTCACTGTCTCTCATTGTGACTCATGGTCATTGTCCATTTTGAGGACCCATTTGCAACCAATCTTTTAACTTTCTGGCTGATGTGTTGAGATTTTGCTTCAATATATCCACATCATTTTCCTTTCTTATGATGCCATCTATTTTGTGAAATGCACCAGTCCCTCCTGCAGCAATGCACCCCCGTAACATGATGCTGCCACCCCATGCTTCACAGTTGGGATGGTGTTCTTCGGCTTGCAAGCCTCACACTTTTTCCACCAAATATATCAATGGTCATTTTGGCCAAACAGTTAAATTATTGTTTCATCAGACATTTCTCCAAAAAGTAAGATCTTTGTCCCCATACACACCTTTTTAAAGGGGGTTTTGGAGCAGTGGCTTCTTACTTGCAGAGCAGTCTTTCAGGTTATGTAGATATATGATTTTTTTACTGTAGATATACATACTTGTCTACCCGTTTCCTCCAGCATCTTCACACAGTCCTTTGATGTTGTTGTGGGATTGAGTTGCACTTTTCGCACCAAACTACATTCATCTCTAGGAGACTGAATGCATCTAATTCTTGAGTGGTATGATGGCTGCGTGGTCCCATGATGTGTTGGAACTTGTGTTCTATTGTTTGTATAGGTGATCATGGTAACTTAAGGCATTTGGAAATTGCTTCCAAGGATGAACCAGACTTGTTGAGGTCCACATTTTTTTTCTGAGGTCTTGGCTGATTTCTTTTGAATTTCCTATCATGTCAAGCAAAGAGGTACTGAGTTTGAAGGTAGGCCTTAAAACACATCCACAGGTACACCTCCAATTAACCTATCAGAAGCTAATTTGCTAAAGGCTTGACATCATTTTCTGGTATTTTCCAAGCTGCTTAAAGCACAGTTAACCTAGTGTATGTAAACTTCTGACCCACTGAAATTGTGATATAGTCAGTTAAAAGTAAAACTATCAGTCTGTAAACAATTGTTGGAAAGATTACTTGTGTCATGCACAAAGAAGATATCCTAAACGACTTGCCAAAACTATAGTTTGTGAATATGAATTCTGTGGTGTGGTTAAAAAAAATAGTTTTAATGACAACCTATGTGTATGTAAACTTAGCATTTTCAAAGTGGTCTTGTACTCTTGACATTTTCTAAACCAACTTGAGGTATCACCCTGGGAAACTTTTTAAACAGTATTTGAGTTCCCATCTATGTTGGGCACTTCTTGGCTGCTTTTGTTTATTATTTGGTCCAAGTCATCAATTTATTTTTTTGTAATGAATGTATTAATATGGTGGCACAATTATATTTTTGTCTACAAAACTAATTTCAAACATTTAAGCATATGCCTTCAGATCAAAAGATTTTTAAGATCACGAGAAACATTTCAGTCAAGTGTTTCAAAAGTTATTGAATGGTAGTGTATATACAAACACACACACATTATAAGGAATAAATATTTTATTTACATTTTATTTTATTCCAACCCGGACCTTGACAGTACAGTAAAATAATATACACTATATTTAAATAAATGCTATTTTCAGCTGAAACCTAGATGACCAACCACATCAATAGTGAAAAAATCCCTGCTAATATGTCAGCATGGATCCTTATCATCACTCTTCATGAGAAGTGAGAAACTTTGTTCATATGAGAAAATTGGACAGGATGTGATTGTGGAGCTCCTAAAGGCTCTATCCTCATTCAATAGAGATGCGGCTTTGCACAATACAAAACAGCCTGCTCCATCAGACACTCCAGTGACTGAAAAAATACCATCAAATCTCTGTTTCAACATCCCAGTGTGGCCAATGTTCTGAGAGGACGGTATCTGCTGATATAATAAACCTCACCCAGAAAGAGAGCAAAAAGAAACTACAGTAGGAATTAGGTTCCTAATAATGTTACAGTGAAAAAACTTCAATATATTTACCAAGACAACATATGTAATTTTACTGTAAAATATTGTAAAAATGTTTTTTTTTATTAAAAGCATTATTTTACTGTATAATGGTTAAAAGGTAAATTGTGTTCAACAAGAGAATACACTCGTATCCGGAAACTATTGTTAAAATTAGAGATGCACCGATTGCAATTTTTTGTCTGATTCCGATTTCTTGCAAGTGTGACCTGCCGATACCGATTTTTTCAGATTCCGATTTTCTTTCTAAGAACTATTATTGACCGCATATACAAACAAAATCTACCTTTCTTCAATGCAACATTTTATTTTCATAATAAAATAAATTATTAAACATTAAAATTTCCCCCAAACTGCACTAAGTTACAGGATCTTCTCTCACTTAAACAACTCTCAAAATAAAGTGCTCTGTGAATGGAAAGAGGTAGAAATAACAATTAACTGCAAATGAGTTGCTTTATATAACAGATGTCATTTTCCACTATTTTTTATAAATGGACCTTTTTCTCTTTATTACTCGTCTAACAAAACAATTCCAAAGATCTAAAAAACTGAAGTGTCCAATACGTTCAACTTACGTTAATGTCCAAATATCCAGTTGCCAGATCTTGAATGAAATGCATCCTACTCACACAATTGACACATCATACAAATTACAAATCATTTGTGACCTCAACCTGGCAACCTACAACCCATTTGCGCTGTTGATATCTGCGCAGGCAGTAGACGCAGGATGTTAAATCAAGCATCACTGGTAAAGGGGAGGAGAAGAATCAGCTGGTGCTCCGGTGAAAAAAACTAAATATACATGTACATTTAACAACAGCTGGATGGAAGAATTTAATTTCATATCCCGAAGCCATATCGACAATGCCCACGCCTTTTGCAACATGTGTGCACTGATTTTAATATCGGACACGGTGGGAAAAATTACGTTACTCAGCACATTAAATCACAACGGCACAATTTGTATGTATTTAGTCTGCCTCTGCCATCCAGCACCCCACTTCCCCTCTCCCGGATTTTTACCCAAATGTTGACAGATAACAGGCTGCGTGTGTGACATGACACGAGATTAAACAACTCGGGCAATGCGACGTCGGAAAAGTACCTCCTAATCTGATTTCTGAACCCTCTGTCCTCAACTATGGAGAACAGCTGGTCATCCAGGACCATGAATTCCATAATTTTCCTCGTAATTGCTTTGGTCTTTTCGCTGCTCATTCCAAGGAATGATAGGAAAGGCTGCTGACTTGTGGCTGGCTCAGAGCTCTGGCTAGCTTTAGCCGCTTTCCCTTTTTAGCTTCTATTTTAAAATGGGCATTTTCAGATGGATGATGGTGTTTTAAATGTCTAATTATGTTTGTTGTTCTGAAAGTTATTCAGAACAACAAACACGCCATATTACTCACAGTGAAGATCTTCCACGCCAATGACATCTTTACGTGCGGCTGTGACGTTATTGCCTGCGCCGCTGTCAACAAAACGCTTGGAATCAGAAAGACATGAGGCTGACCGGCGTCACCGGTCCGGCCGAGCATGCGGAAAATTGGCTAATTCTGGTACCTTGCCGGTCGATCGGTGCATCTCTAGTTAAAATTATGGTGAAAACCATAATTACGGCAACCGACATGAGTATGCCACAAGTGAATGACCCTCATGGTCAGCCAGGATGGGAACACTCAAGAATATATATATGAACTATGGTCATACAGTATGGATTAAACCAATCATGAACCCAGTCGGAAAGGACGTTTATTTATAATAAAAATAACTTTGGGAACACAACGGTCCAAATGCAGGCAGTTATGTAAAGTGACAGGGAGCCCGTACTTAAAAAGAGGGGCATAAGTATATATTTTGCCAATAAAATAGCAATCGCTCTAGACAGAGAGGACTTGCTTTGAGAGACATTATGTCTAGGTTGTAAAACCTTGTGAATGTGTTTTGAGATGACCATCCTGCTGCAAAACATGTGTCTTGTAAGAACACACTGTTGGCCCATGCCCATGGAGAATGGCCATGTTTGTAGTTGAGTGCACTTTAACACCAATTGGGCAATTCACACCCTGTGACTAATAAACCAGGGTGACTGTATCAACAATCTAGTGAAAAAGTCTTTGCTTGGAGATGGACGTTCCTTTCGTGTGTACTCCACAGCACACAGAGTTGGTCAGACAGTCTGAACTAGCATGTGCTCTCAACGCATGTGTGTAGCACTCGCAAAGGCAATAACAAAATGCATGGACTGTTCCTCATCTGAATTAAATGGAGCGAAAAGTCTTGAAGGTGAACCACCAGCGCCAACACGTATTACTGAGGCCAAAGCCAGCAGTTATGTGGTCTTAAGGGAAAGCACACACAATTCAGCATAGTCTAGAGGCTCGAAGGGAGACCTAGCAAGCACCTTTACAGGACCTAAGTTAGGTCCCATGTCAGAGCTGTACCTGGGCGAGGGGGATTTAGCTGCCCCACCCCCTAGGAATTATGATTAAATCATGTTTCCCTATAGAGGTGTCGGTTTCAGGTGCGTGATATGCAGATAGAAATGCCACATAAACTTTGAGCATAGACAAAGTGAGCCCTGTGTCCAATCGCTCATAAGAAATGTAAGAATTTCAGATATGGGGCAGTTCACTTGGTCTTGCCGTGTGAAAAGCACCAATTATGTGAACACATTCATTTCAGTGCATTAAGGCATCTCGTGGATGGCGCTCAAGCCAGTAATGTGGTGTTCATAAACAACCAAGCCAATTCTGGCTCATCCGCTGTGCTCCATTCAAAGGCCACATGTGTAGGCTTCGCAGCTCTGGCTGGGGATGCCAAACCGTGCCTTGTGAAGATCATTCTTCAGCAGTATTTCCCATGGAGGCCCGTCCAGTATTTCTATCATCTCCAGAATCCAGGACTGACTGGGCCATTTTGGCGCAATTAACAGAAATTTTTCCATGTCCAATCTGACTTTGCTGATGACAGAATGAAGGAGGCACACCAGGGGAAATACATACTTGCGGCAGCAGCACGTTATGGCGACATATATAGGCCACTATTGTTGTGTTATCCGAACTAATCAGAATGTGGTGATTCATAATATCGTAATGAAAAGCTCTCAAAGCTAGAAAGACAGCCAGTAGCTCTAGGCAGTTGACATGTCACAGCTGTTTCGCACTTGACAAGGTTTCTAAAGTCCATTACACACCGTAGCTCAACCTGTGTTGGATGCATTTGTGGTCAGCACTTTCCTTCTGAAAATTTGACCCAGCATAACACCCTGTTGGTAGCCGTCCATGGTGCTAGAGCAGCCAGACAGTGGCGAGTCACCTGAATGTGCATGAAAATGAAATTATTCAGAAGTAATGTTTTTTCAGTTTCAACTGAAACAGACACCAAAGAATGGTCTGTATGCACTCATTCATGAGGTGTCAACGCATGAACACCTAAAAAGGAGATTTACTGGGTGGGAAAACCCAGTTGACAGTTGACATTAGACCAGATTTTCCATACGGAAAAGCAGCAAGTCTCTGTGTTGGCTCAGTAGTGCCTCTGATTGGCTAGCAAAAAGCAATCACTGAGGTAAAGTGAAAAAAAAAAACATTTCGTGAACGTGCGGGGAGCCAGAGACAGACTGATACGCAGTTCCCTTACAACTCAGTCCACCTGATATTGCGTAGTAACGCATATGGGGAGTGCCTTCATATACAACCTAATTGAAACCTCGCTATAATAATGGCAATATTGTAATATTGGCTATGGTGTTTGAGCCCCGCCTGTTTTGGTGCAAAACTGACTGCTATGACAGGTGCACAGACACCATTTCCTCAGAATTTCTTCCTTCAAGACAGCGAGTCTCGAAGCCCTCTATCTTTCGGCATCAACATACATGAGCCAGCAGAAGGAATCTTCACTGAAACGAGAAGATGCTCCACTCCCCTGCAGTGCTCTGGTAAACATCACTCCGCCTTGCCACTTAACGCTTCGCTGGTGAACAGACCTTAGCATCCTGATTCTCCGCAGTGTGTCGGCAGGTGTAGAGTATCCTTTTTTTTTTTTTTAAAACCAATTGTAATTTGTGTGATATATACATACATACATACATACATACATACATACATACATACACACATTTATATATATCTAAAAGAGCCACTTACAAGTTCGCGTCTTTTTTAAGTTGTCGTTCCATAAGTGTTCATTATGTGAGAAACACATCCCTGAGGTGGATTTCGTGCCAGCACATGCCCCATGAGCCCCTCAATCTTCCCAAAGCACAGTTTTAGACCTAGTGCTGTATGCCACGAAAGTCATGGTGCAGGTCATCGGCAAGTCCATGGGCAATCTAGTCGTTCTGGAGTGGCATATATGGCTAACCCTCACGGAGATGAGTGACAGAGAAAAAAACATCTCTGTTGAATGCTCCAGTGTCTCCAGCCAGCCTCTTTGGTGGCACAGTTAGAATGTTTGCTGAGCGTTACGTCACAACTCAGCAGCAGTCACAAGCCATAAGACACTTTATGCCCAAACAGAGCATAGCGCAGATAGCTTGCCCTCTGTCTCAAGCCAGTGCCCGGCTAAAAGACCCACGCCTGTAAACTCATCGCCAGCACATGCCCCCGCCGAGCCGCCTGTGAGGCCACACAAGCCGTGGCCCAGACGGAAGCAGGTTCCCTCCGGTGCTCCAAAGAAGGCTCGATCAGAGACTCTGTTCCCCACCTTTGCACTGCTGTTCGTCAGGAGAGGAATATTGTTGCACTCAATGTTTTGAAAAATGTTGTTTCTGTGTCCTATGCAATAAAAAATGCTTTACAAAAGGCAATAAAGTATACAGCACTTGTTGAAAATGCACGAGATGCTCATACATTCTCAAAAAAAGAGCCCTTTTCCTCTTCAAAGCACACTCATTATGAGCAACCGCTTCCCTATTGTTAGCGACATATTATATCATATGGTGAGCAAACCAAAAACCCTGTCCCATTCCGTGTACGCATGCCAAGCCCTAACAGGGATTTTAGAATGGGTGCAAAAAATTATCGAACATGGTTATAGGATCCAATTTGCAAACCGGCCACCCCGTATCAACGGCGTTCTGTCTTCCACTGTTTAAAGACGCGCCCCTGTTATGAGCCGGAATACACAATCTCATCGTGAAAAACAGGATAGAGATTGTGCCAAATTGTCAAGAACAGAAAGGGTTTTACAGCCATTATTTTCTTGTCCCAAAGAAAGACGGCGAACTTCGGCCAATCCTGGATCTGAGACATTTAAATCGTGCACTTATAAAGCACCCATTCAAAATGATTACTCAGAAATAGATCTTATCGCATATACACCCACACGATTGGTTTGCGTCAATAGATCTGAGGGATGCGTACTTTCATATCCAAATTGTAAGACACCACAGAATATTTTTTTTTAGATTTGCATCCGAGGGAACAGCATATCAATTCAAATTAAATTTTTGGGAGTCTGCCTCGACTCCATGAGCGGGCGCGTGCACCTCACAAGCGTGCGTGTTCAGGCCATTCTACGGTGTCTGTCTCAGTTCAAACTGGGGAGAATACTTCCTCTGAAGCTGTTTCAGAAAGCGATCAGTCGACAATTCATGTCTGGAGTTTGGCCCTGATCTTTCAAGAGCCACTGTCAAACCCAGAAAAGGCTAGGTACCCAAGGTACTGACCACACACTTCAAAGTGCAGATGGTTCACCTTCAGGCCTTCTTCCCTCCTCCATTTAATTCAGATGAGGTACAATCATTGCATTTGTTATGCCCTGTACGGATGCTACACACATATGTGCATGAACATAATTCACAGGGTCAGACTTGCCCAATTAGTGTCAAAGCACTCAACTAGAGGCATGGCCTCCTTATGGGCATGGACGAATGGTGTGTCCTTACAAGACATATGTTTTGCAGCAGGATGGTCCTCTCAAAACACATTTGCAAGGTTTTAAAACCTTTCTTCACAAGTCCTCTTTGTTTAGAGCACTTGCTAATCATTGCCCATATATATATATATATATATATATATGCCCTTCCATGTGCGAGAATATCAATTTCTGAGAACATTCTGAATGGGCGTGCCGTGAGCGCACGATTCAAGCGTCTCAGAACTAGAATGGGACGTAGCCTGCAGTCCTTCTACAGAACGAGGAAATAACAGCTGAAAATCCTGCTGTGTGTGTCGCGGTATGTGTGCGCAACACCAGCACATCCTGTGGTTGGACAACAGATTGTGCTCAGTTATTGTAAACACCAGCTCTGGCATGCCTGTGAGGACTTGTCATGCATTCACGCAGTGGGACAGCAGGCTTATTAATTCATATGAAACAACCTCTATCGCGTTCTTTGAGAGAAGATTATTTCGGCTCGTAAAACCGGCACATCTTCGGACGGAACTGTGCAAGACAGAACACTGCTGAAATGGCTGATGTGCAAACTGCATCGTAAAACCATGTTCGATCATGATATAATGCGCTGATCACCATTGGGAAGCGGTTGCACATAATGTGTGGGCTTTGATGTAAAAAAGCTCTTTATTGAAAAAGTGTGAGCGTCTCGTGCATTCTTTGTATGTTCGTTACAAGATATAATGCGTCGCTCACCATTGGGTGTTTTGATGTGGGGAATCCCTTTATTGAAAAAGTGTGAGCATATTGTGTGAGCGCTGTACTCTTTTTGTAATCTTTGTTTGTGTCCTATGCAATGAACAATCAAGAGCTGATTCAACGTGCGTCTTTATTAACCCATACTCCATTAACAACTGCCCGCGAACCGGGGCCAATACGTCACAACAGGATGCAAACCATATATGGCATTTCACCGTAACATCTCCCTTTCTTTACAACGTTGCCACACTTCAATAAGAACCCCCTCCATTAATTAACAACCCGAACATGAGTGGTTACTAGACCAACTTATGCTGTGCATTACCAAAACTGAACTGTATTACTGGTGCGTTAGTCTGTCTACACCAATAAGGGAAAATCACAAGTCCAGTCTCTGTGGTGGACGTGACTGACAGCCGCTGCGCGTAATGATCAGGGTTTCGCGCTGGGCAGGCATATTACTCACTGACAGCTTTTGTCCTTGAACTTGCTCTGGCACATATTCCGTGTTGTCCGATGTGTCGCCCTCTCTGATTGCTGTTTCACCGTCGCTGGCTACCGAGCCCTGACTGATCCCTGCTCCTTGGTGATTAAACTGGGCGGAGCGCTCAGCCCTTCGCAAATCCACACGGTTGCGCCTGTATAATGTGCCATCCACATCCACCACATAAGACTGCGGATTCACTCTTCCCAGACACTGGCCTCTCCGCCACTGTCCCGTGCGGTCTCCAGGCAGTGGTTTCATTCTGATGTGTTCACCAACATTAAGCTCTGGCAGGTCTTTGGCTCTCGCGTCGTAATGGAATTTTGCCATGCGCCGTTTCCACCTCAGTTTCTCCGAAACTCCTTCGACCACCTTGGGGAAAAGTAAACTGTTTGTCATGGGAAGCCCCGACCTAAGTCTGCGTGACATCAGTCGTTGAGCAGGACTGCTGTCCAATCCCTCTGTTGGCGTGTTTCTCCAGTGCAGAATTGCTAGCCATGGATCTGTTCCGTCGAGTTTTGCCCTCTTACAGAGCAATTTCACAATCTTCACAGCCGATTCTGCCTTTCCTTTAGATTTTGGGTGCTGGGGAGAGGATGTGACATGCATGAATCCCCACTGGGCCGCAAATTTTATAAACTGTTCACAAGCGAATTGCGGCCCGTTGTCGGTAATCACTTGATCTGGCTGGCCGTAACGCGCAAACTGCACTTTGCAGCGTGTAATGACTGTGTCCGCCGTCAGATCTGGCAACTGATCAATTTCCCAGTAATCTGAGTAGTGGTCCACAATGATCAGAAATTCTCTGCCACCATACGCATACAAGTCCATACTAACTATTTGCCAGGGGCGCACAGGGATTTCATGGGACATCATCGTTTCCTTTTGCTGGTTTTGCGCGTACTCGTTACATGCAGGACAGTTAGCCACATAATCATTTATCTCTCCTCTCATGTTGGGCCAGAACAGCGTTTCCCTCGCCTGTCTGTAACAGGCTTCTCCTCCAATATGAGTGGCGTGAATGCGATTGAGCATTGCTGCTCTCAATGACTTCGGTATAATGGCACACTGACCTCTATAAAGCACACCATTTTGAATGTTCACTTCATCTCTGAATGGCCAATACTCGCGCACCAAGAGCGACGCGTTTTCTTTGAGTTCGGGCCAGCCAGTTAGCACAGTCTTTGCCAGCTCCTGCAACGCGTCGTCAGCTTTGGTCTCGGTCACAATTTGACGGAGAGTGATGTCTGTCACGTTGAGATGTAGGGCTTGGTCTATGAATGAGAGCACAGCCTCGGCGCTGTCCATGGTACTCACGTGTTGTTGTGGTCCGGGCTCGTTAGACACCTGCTTGTCGAGCACTGCCCTGCTCAGCGTATCACTTATGTACATCTCTGGACCAGGTTTGTACACAACATTCAGGTTGTAGCTTTGAAGCTGTAATAACATGCTTTGGAGGCGTTTGGGAGCATTAAGAAGTGGTTTCTTAAATATTGTCACGAGGGGTTTATGGTCGGTTTCAGCAGTAATTGTCTCCCTGCCGTACAGATAGTGATGAAACCTCTGACATGCGAACACGATACTCAAGCATTCTTTCTCAATTTGGGCATAATTTTGTTCAGTTCTCGTAAGCGCTCGAGAGGCGAACGCCACAGGTTGTCCTTGCTGCTGCAGACAACAGCCCAAACCGTTCTTGCTGGCGTCGCTTTGTATTGTCACTGGCTTGTTTATGTTGTAATACTTCAAAACGGGCGTGTTCGTAATCATGCGTTTTATTTCTTGAACTGCCTCGTCGTGTTTAGGGAGCCAGTGCCATGCTACGTCTTTATCTAGAAGCCTGCGAAGCGGCTCGCATACCTCTGAAAGCCGTGGGAGAAACTTGGCCAGGTACGTCACAAATCCAATGAAGCGCTGAACTGCTTTTACATCCTGCGGTGTCTGCATTGCCAGGACTGCCTTTGTCTTTTCTGGGTCAATTCGTAATCCTTCCGCTGACAATATGTGCCCATGAAAGTGCACCGCTTTGAGTTTGAATTGCACCTTTTTTTCACTCAGCTGGAGTTTCACAGCTCTGCATCGCTCCATCAGAGCGCTGAGATTTCTGTCATGATCTAACTCGGCCTCTGCGTCCGAGTCACCGCAGCCAACAACCAGTATGTCATCCGCTATGGGCTCTATGCCTCGGAGTCCCATCAACAGCTCGTTTTGCTTACATTGATAGATTTCTGGTGCTATGGAGACGCCGAAAGGCAGTTTACACCATCTCATCCGCCCCCATGGTGTCCAGAAAGTTGTCATTAAGCTGCTTTCATTATCCAGCTTGCAGTGTAGAAAGGCATCGCGAACGTCTACCAGCGTGAACAGACGTGCTTTGGGTAATTTATACAGAACGTCTTCCAGCGTTGGCATGTGATAGTGCGATCTTTGCAGTGCTTGATTAAGGTGTTTTGGGTCTATACATATTCTTACTTTGTCTGGCTTGGCTATGACTACCATGTTGCTGATCCATGGTGTAGGTTCCGTGACACTTGTGATGTGTCCGTCTCTCATATATTTATCCAGCTGTTCTTTTACTCTGGCTTTCAAGGCCACTGGCACGTTCCGTGGCGCGCATTGCACAGGCGACACGCTGCTGTCGAGCACAAAGCGGACCTCTCCTGGGACTGAATCGACTGGGTCATTAAACACGTCCTTGCAATTGTCAATTAACTGTGGCTTTGTGAAAGGCATGTCGGAGTATGCAATCAGTCTGTGAAGCTCTTCTGGGATGGTAAATTTCATGAGCCCTAGCCGCTCACATGTGTCACCCGAAAGTAATGGCTCTTGATCAGCTTCGACCACTTCAAAGACTAGCTTGTGTTTGGTGCTCTTTATTGTGCATTCTGTATGAAATCGGCCTAACGACAGCATTGTGGCACCAGAATACAATTTCAGTCTTGTTGTGCTTGGCTGCAAAGGGCTTTCTGAATCCAGTTTTTCTTTGGTTATACGGCTCATAATGTTACAAGTTGCTCCCGTGTCTAGCTGACAGGCCTGCTTTCTTTTATTAAGCGTCAGGTTAACAAACCATCTTGGACCGGGGCACTTTACTGTGTCAATGCATTCCTCAGCAGCGAAAAGTCGACCCTCGCTGTAGGGCCCTTGCACGTCCTGACCATCATCCATCATTACATTCACTCTGCAGGACCTGTCTGCAATCTGACGTGCTCTACACACTTTTGCGAAATGATTCAATACACCACATGATCGACAGGTCTTTCCATATGCGGGGCACTGTTCTCTGCCTTTCTTGTGACCACCCCCACAATACTTGCACTTCACAGTTCTGATCGTTTGCTCATTATTCATTTCACCATCCCTGCGTTTCAGCCTTTGTGTTTGTGCGATATTCACAGCGTCACTGACTGTGTTGTCAATAACTTTAACTCGTTGTTCCGTCGCTTCTGCCAGTCGGCATATTTCGACAGACTGTGACAAAGTTAACTGACGTTCACGCAACATGCGCCGCCTCGTGTTCTCATTGGCAATGCCCAGGACAAGTCTATCGCGAATCATTTCATCTTTGAGCTCCCTGTATTCACAGGTCGATGCTCGTTCCCGCAGCCTCGTGAGAAAGTTGTCTATAGGCTCGTCCACCTCCTGCTTGCAACAACCAAACATATATCTTTCATAGATCACATTTTTCGCAGGCTTGAAATAATCTTCGAATGCATCAAGTATGAATTTCGGATCCTTCGTTTGTTCCTCGTTCAACACAATATTATGACTGTAGATATGCCGACATTCATTACCCATTAATCACCTCAGCGCTGCCGCTCTCACCTCTTTGGGCTTCTCACTTAGCCCGGTAGCTAGCTCATAGTCCTCGAATTCCCCTCTGAAATTGTCCCAATTTTTGGATATGTCTCCTGACATCCGCATGCCCTCAGGGGCAGGAATGCTGTTTAAAGCCATGTTCAGGATCTAGTGTTCACTTCTGACACCATGTTTGTGTCCTATGCAATGAACAATCAAGAGCTGATTCAATGTGCGTATTTATTAACCCATACTCCATTAACAACTGCCCGCGAACCAGGGGCCAATACGTCACAACAGGATGCAAACCATATTTGGCATTTCACCGTAACAATCTTTGTATGTTCATTCATGATATAATGCACCACTCACCATTGTGAAGCGGTTGTGCATAATGTGCACACTTAATTGCATGTGATTAATGTGAGACACAGAAAACAACATTCTGAACCACAATATTCCTTAGATCCTGCCAACTGACTCGTGCATGTCGACGGCGAAGTAGTAGAGGGCTTCTAGATGAGATGAATCGCTGTTGTGAAAGAAGAAAATTCTGAGGAATGGTGTTTGCGCACCTGCTTTTATAGCAGACAGCTTCGTACCTAAAAGGGCTGGGCTCAAACACCATAGCCAATATTAGAATATTGCCATAATTGTAGAAGGGTTTCAACTAGGTCTTTTAGAAGGACACTCGCCATATGCGTCAGCAAGGATGCAATGTCAAGTGTACAGAGTCATAAGGGAACTACCACAGTACTTTCCTTAACACCTGTTTGCCACTATACTCTGCACAATATTTCTGATTCATTAGATCTTTGTGTGCAATGTTAGTTTGATATTGATGCAATTTGATTACATTTTTTAAAATGTTGCAAATGTATGTACTGTAGCTAACCAAAATCCCTGAAATTAACATTTATTTTAAGACAAAATAATTATTTAGAATTTTCAATTTTGTTCAAGGTTATTAAATCAAAGATTCTTAAATAACTGTCCGGTAAGTGAAAGGATGTTTTTTGGGGTAAAAGCCGCAGGGGCTAAAAACTCCCATAAAACACATTGTTTTTATGATTGGTGCGAATAGATTTGTTCTGAAAAATGTTCAAAGTGGGTTCACATTGGCTGATCACAATGGAGATTAATTTGTTTATAATATACTTGAGATGAGTTTGAAACTAAAAGGAAATTGTGCACCCTTTTCTGAAGCAGTTGTTTTGAGTGAGCATCATCTAAATTTATTACTCAAAAAATGCATCTTGTTGTCTCAGAATTATTTGTATTAGTTGACTAATTTTGCACTATATCTTTAAACCCAATATGTACACTATCTCACTAAAACCCCCCTATAGGGGCCTTTTACCTCTTGGTCTTGGGTAAAAGGCTACTCACCACATGATGAACTTAGTTTTCATGTGGCCAGCTTACTACAGTGTTTAACAATACATTTAAAGTGAAATAGCTCCAGAAGGTTAATCAACTAAGTTATTATAATGTAATAATATAAATGGTAGTGTACTGTAAATTATACAGACATCAAAATAAAATCCTGTTATGCCTGAAACAAGGTAATTGTTTACAGTGAATTTCTAGTGACCCCAGCAGCTGGTAATTTTCCTTAAATTTTAACTTTTTTTGTTGTTATGTTTATTATAGGGATACTTCACCTAAAAATTACAATTCTGTTCTCATTTACTCACCCTCATGCTGTTCCAAACCTGTACGACTTTCTTCTGTATGTAACACAATAGACGTTACACAGAATGTTGGTCTCAGTCACCATTCACTTCATATGGACATTTATTTTATTTTTTTATGAAAGTGAATGGTGATTGGGGCTAACATCCTGTCTAACATCCCCTTTTGTGTTCCATGATAGTGTTACAGGTTTAAAACAACATGAGGATAAGTATATGGTCACATAAAATACATTTCCATGTGAACTATCCCTTAAAATGCTAAGGTGTTCAAGTTAAACCCACAAACTGCACTTGCAGTGAATTTCACTCTAAAAACACATTAGTCCAGTCTTGATTACAAAGCTTATTGAGTTCAGATGAGCAGACAGGACATGGTCTTCTAGACAGTAGAACGATAACACTACAGATCCACCCATCCTCAAAGATGAGATATCAGCGAATCAGGCAATTCTCTGCATCTCTTCCAGATTCTCCAACACCCTTTCCCATGAGCCATTAGAGCTGTGATCTATTGGAATGCCTTCTCGGCCCATTTCATTACCACTGTGGCCAGGTCTGGAATTCCCAGAGAGGACCAGATCTTGGAAACTGACAGGAGACTTGAATGGGACCCAGAATGCATGCCGAGCCTATTATTATAGGGATGCTGAATCGGGTGGATGCAGATGTTATAAAAGTGACTGAATTTACCGTGTGACTTATTTTTTCACAGCTGGTGCAAAGCCAAAAATGAGTTGAATGCTAATGAAGCCATGCAAAGTATGGCGGAGAAAGCGAGAAAATAAAGACTTGAGAGGAGAGAAATGGAATCACCACATGCCACTCAATGCAGATGAATGGATGAAACACGAACTATATTACAAAAAGACCATCAAGATGAAAACACATTAGCAAATCAATGAAAGTAAGAATTATCTGCCTGTGTACACACACCCATGATCCAATCTGTGTCCAAGCACAAAGCCAATTAGGTTCAAATGTGGCAAGTGTTCTGCATGTCTCTGGGTACTACAAACGCTGAGAAGGGCGATTCTTTTTCCATAGGCAAAGTTAGACTTCAAAATTAATTTCTAACTGATGCAGAGATTAGAATGGCTAAACCGATCTGGATCAATACTAAACTTTTGCAAGCACTAAGTGAGACAATGTGCTTTACAGATATTTATAGATACAGCATTTAATATAAAATGTTCCTATTCTGAAAACCTGAAGCATATAAATCACTTGTTTACATTGTGGAAAGCAGATGTAATCCACCTAACCAACCATAATAAAATCATGCAATCAACATCAAAGGCTCAGGGCACACAAATGTCATGCAATCCCATTTTCTTAAACTGATAATCTATATGATTTGCATGTTTTAAATAAGGATTGGATGATCTAACAAAGTAGTACTTAAACTGCAGTGAAATGATCAGTGTTGAAATGTTTACTCCTAAATGTCTATTGTTTACTACCATAATAAGGTTGATGAGCAACACATATTTAAACAAGCCAATGTTTACAAACGTTCTGTATAGGCTATGCCTTACCCTTCATATAATTCCCATAGTATGCCATACTTTCATATGCTACAAAAAACATTTCGAGGTGTAAGAACATAAACGCGACCACTAGGTAAATTGTTACATCTTCATTATCATACCTTTCTTTGCGGTATCCAGGCACGCCGCTACTCCATTGCTGCAGATAAGCATGCATACAGTGATGGGTTGCGGTTGTAAAGGGTTTTCTACTCAAACTGGGCGAAAGCTACTGGTTTGTACCATACCGTGTCTGTGTGGGGGAAGCGTAACATTTAACCGTAACAACCCTCAGTTTATATTTACAGGATAACATACATATTAACACAAGCCTACATGTACACTTGTGAGGCAAACATACAACTAACGCTTCAATCAAGTTTAGAGGCTCAAAACACGAACGTACCACTGCAATCCTCCCCTATCCCGAATGCTTTTGCCTGCATGCTTTTAAAGCGTGCGTGTATATGCGTGATCTTTTGAAGGCAGCGCACGCTTCTTCATCGGTAGGCGTTTTCAACTATGAATAGAGCCAGCGGGAGAAACCAAAGACAATACAAGTCTAACAAGAGGCGAGTGCACGAGACAGCTGGCGAATTGTCCTCTGGACTTTATTAATAGTGTCTAAAATTAAACACTGCCACAATTGTATTGTTTTGCTGCGTAGCACCATGCCCGATACGATCTAAAACCAAGTTGCTGCTGAAAGATACTATTTGACGTTACTGTAATTCGCTCATAAACACGTAATATATCATTTTTGATGTAGAAAAATAGCTCGAGTCTCTTCTGTTGAGGGGCTGTTCAGGCCGAACCCGCTCTCATGCCAAAAAAAAACAAAACATTTTTTAATGTTACGTTCTTTTAAACCTGACACGGCGTCTAAAAACGTGGCGCAACGGTTCAAAGACGTCCGTGTAGCGCGTTTACACTGATACACATTTGAAAAACAGTACGGGAGGACCAATAAATAAATACAAATAAAAGTATCCTGTGTGAACGCCCTTACAAACGTTCCTTTGCTCTCATTTACCTCCTGTTGTTATTTTGCTTCTATAAGCGAGCTGCGCCAGATGGTCAGCTTTCTTTCCCCGTGCCTCTTAGTGAAATTAAAGATCAGCTAATTAAACAGGTCCTCATTTACGTGTGAAATAATTCCATGGAGATTTCTCTCCAGACCGTGAGGGTGCAGATTCTGCAGAAGTGCCACCTGTAAATGCAAAGATGGCCAGAATCAAATTTCTAGTGTGAGAAAAAAAACAAATTAGTTAATGATAATGCTGCTGAATGTAACCCATCATGAGGTTGTGAATAATATAGCATTGTAGCCTATAAATTCCAAGGAGGAGGTTTTTTGAACACTATTAAATTAATACACAAATTAATTGTGATCCTATTTTTTTATTATTGTTGATCATTTTGGTAAAAATAAATAAAGAGAGAGCACAATATAATACAAGACATTGATAGCTTTAACACCATTTCAACAATCTTTTAATATAGGGCTACATTTCTTAATTGCATGAAATGCGTGCCACATTACAAAATACAAGAACATACTTTTTATTTCCTCATCAATGAAACAGGTTGTAAAAATGGCAAAGCACATCCTCCCCACTCATCCTTCGGTTGTTTTGTGTAATAATCTGTATGTCGCAGATTTTTCTTTCACTTGAACAAATTCTGGAACATTCTTCTGGTCTTCTTTATGTCTCTGTTCCTCCATCTCATTCTGCAAAACATTATACTATGTAAAGAGAGTATTCATATTTGTAATTGTCATGGTTACTGTATGAAATTAAATTGAGTTCACCCAAACTACCGTGTCTCTCTTACCATTCACGGTCAATGCATTTTTTTTTCCATTCAATAAAATTGAACGTCGTTTCTAACATCTTTTGTGTTCCATAGAAGAAGAAGAAGAAGAAGAAGAAAAAAAGAGAAAATCATAAATGTTGGGGACAACATTAATGGGAGTAAATATTGACATTTTGTGTTTTTGGGTGAACTTCCACTTTAAAGGGATTGTTCACCCAAAAAATAAAGTTCTCAAAATTTACTCACTCTCATGCCATTCCAGGTGTTCTTCTGCAGAACACAAAGAATATCACAGCTCTATAGGTCCATACAGTGCAAGTGAGTGGTGACCAAAACTTTCATGTTTCAAACATCACAGCCTAAAAGTAATCCATAAGACTCCAGTGGTTAAATCCATATATTCAGAAGTGATATAAGTGTGGGTGAGAAACAGATACATATTAAAATACCTTTTTTACTACAAATTTCACATTCTGAAAAGCTAAGACTTATAGTATAAATGGAAAATATTGATCCGTTTCTCACACAAAGTGATTGCATCATTTCAGAAGACATACAGTATATTAAACCCCTGGAGTCTTATGGATTAATTTAGTAACTTTTGAAGCATGAACATTTTGGTCACTTGCATTAAGGACCTACAAAGTCTAAACTACTTTTAATAATTTTCAATGTTTCCATTATTTCCAAAACCCTAAAAAAGGAAAACTAATGTCCGTACAACAGCCCTCTACCCACAATCAAAATGTATTGCCACAGAATTATCCGTTTACCAAAGAACCAAATGTACCACCATACATATTGAAAAACCTTGACCACTCTTTTAGTGATCAGAAACATTATTTTGATAGGGAGTAATCAGTACCTCCTGTAGTTTCTGCAGTCTCTTGCGGAGCTCCTGTTCCAGGAGAGAAGTTATGTGTGCATCAGGTCCTTCAACCAAAAATACATCCTTATGCTTCCAGTCCTCGGGAAGCTTCCTCTTTCCTCCATCCTTGCGGTGCATTTAGTAAATTGATATGTCCTTAATGATGGCAGACTTTCATCGGTGTCCAGGTCATGGGCTTGAGGATGGAGGAGCGAGGAAACAAGCACAATTGAGACGCACCCTTCAATTCTGCTCCTGAAGGGCCACCATCCTGCAATGCTTAGTTCCTGTCCTGCTCTCATACACACCTGCCTGTAATTTTAAAGTAATCCTGAAGACCTAGGTGCAATCACACTAGACTTTGAGCTCCATTCACTTCGATTCATACACATATGTATGAATAAATGTATGAGATTGGAAACTAAGAAGCTTATGTGGAAAAGTATAATCTTTCTCTGTGTACCAAAGTTATAATTTGGATAATTCTGACCTGCAAATTTGCATAGCCAAAGACTATCAAAAAGATCCTAACATCACCAGTTAACCTCTCTAAATCTTAAATTAATAGCTTCTGTTTGTATTTTTCTCATTTGTAAGTCGCTTTGATTAAAGGGTATGTTAAATGAAAAATTTTAATGTTTGGCTGAATTCAAAGAACACTAACTTCAAAGCTGCATGGTTTGCAGTGTTGTAAGGTCCAAAGTAACTGGGCATGCTCAAACCCTAGTGTGACCAACCTTAATCAAACACACCTGAACAAGCTAATGATGTGGTGTTTGTGCATGTACATTTTTGCTAAGAATAAAATAAACTAAATCCAAACGGTTTAGCCAACTCAAAGTAAGCCAAAAGCCCCTCTTATGAGATTTGTTTTTTTCTTTCTCATAGGTCTATTGTTGGAAGGGAAACCAGAATTGTATGGTGTATTACAGCAGAGGAGACTTGACCTTCATAGAGAAGAGGAACTCCCCCTCCAACCTCCTCCTGACCTTTTACATCTGGTACAACAGTTTAAATAAATCATAATTGTCACATACTTCAACAGTGCATCTTGAATTATTTGGATTTATAAATACATTAATAAAGATTCAGTAACATAAATGGCAAGCACGCCGAGGTACTGCAGCGGTACAGAAACGGCGCTTTGAAGTGATGCGCGAATGAGTAGGACATTCTAATTTACAAATACATATTACTTTGATTCTTCTATCCTCGTTTCCTTTTCTTCCATCGTTTCCTTGTTTCCTAAGAGGGTGGAGCTAGGAAGCAAGGAAACGAGGATAAACAATTTTAGAAATGCAAAGCATCTGAAAAGTCCTGCTATAGATTCTACTCTCCCTCACTTCATATGGCTGAGTAGAAGCTCCTTATGGAGATTCTGGCGATTGAGAGACTCGCTGGGTGAGCCGTACAGTTTTTTTAAAACGAAGACCTTCCTCTCCACTGTCTGAGCTCTGCTGGGATGACACAGATAATTCTCTACAGGGAGTAAACAAACATTTAGACTCAACTATGAAAGTCAGTAACAAATCATGGGCCATTTATGCACATTAACATTTTAGTTTACAAAATGAAAGTCTAAGATGTACAAGTATACAAATATGTAGTTTATATGACAGATTAAATATATAATGCAATGTAAATGTAAGTCAGAGCATATTACTGTGATGTCTAAATCCAGGCCACTGGACAAGATAATTATTTCAACATTTTACAAAATTAATACACCAAGTACAGGTGAAACTCGAAAAATTAGAATATCGTGCAAAAGTTCATTAATTTCAGTAATTCAACTTAAAGGTGAAACTAATATATTACATAGACTCATTACAAGCAAAGTAAGATATTTCAAGCCTTTATTTGATATAATTTTGATGATTATGGCTTACAGCTTATGAAAACCCCAAATTCAGAATCTCAGAAAATTAGAATATTGTGAAAAGGTTCAGTATTGTAGGCTCAAAGTGTCACACTCTAATCAGCTAAACACCTGCAAAGGGTTCCTGAGCCTTTAAATGGTCTCTCAGTCTGGTTCAGTTGAATTCACAATCATGGGGAAGACTGCTGACCTGACAGTTGTGCAGAAAACCATCATTGACACCCTCCACAAGGAGGGAAAGCCTCAAAAGGTAATTGCAAAAGAAGTTGGATGTTCTCAAAGTGCTGTATCAAAGCACATTAATAGAAAGTTAAGTGGAAGGGAAAAGTGTGGAAGAAAAAGGTGCACAAGCAGCAGGGATGACCGTAGCCTGGAGAGGATTGTCAGGAAAAGGCCATTCAAATGTGTGGGGGAGCTTCACAAGGAGTGGACTGAGGCTGGAGTTACTGCATCAAGAGCCACCACACACAGACGGGTCCTGGACATGGGCTTCAAATGTCAAACGTCTTACCTGGGCTAAAGAAAAAAAGAACTGGTCTGTTGCTCAGTGGTCCAAAGTCCTCTTTTCTGATGGGAGAAAATTTTGCATCTCATTTGGAAACCAAGGTCCAAGAGTCTGGAGGAAGAATGGAGAGGCACACAATCCAAGGTGCTTGAAGTCCAGTGTGAAGTTTCCACAGTCTGTGTTGGTTTGGGGAGCCATGTCATCGGCTGGTGTTGGTCCACTGTGCTTTATTAAGTCCAGAGTCAACGCAGCCGTCTACCGGGACATTTTAGAGCACTTCATGCTTCCTTCAGCAGACAAGCTTTATGGAGATGCTGACTTCATTTTCCAGCAGGACTTGGCACCTGCCCACACTGCCAAAAGTACCAAAACCTGGTTCAATGACCATGGTATTACTGTGCTTGATTGGCCAGCAAACTCGACTGACCTGAACCCCATAGAGAATCTATGGGGCATTGCCAAGAGAAAGATGAGAGACATGAGACCAAACAACGCAGAAGAGCTGAAGGCCGCTATTGAAGCATCTTGGTCTTCCATAACACCTCAGCAGTGCCACAGGCTGATAGCATCCATGCCACGCCGCATTGAGGCAGTAATTAATGCAAAAGGGGCCCAAACCAAGTACTGAGTACATATGCATGATTATACTTTTCAGAGGGCCGACATTTCTGTATTTAAAATCCTTTTTTTTTTATTGATTTCATGTAATATTCTAATTTTCTGAGATTCTGAATTTGGGGTTTTCATAAGCTGTAAGCCATAATCATCAAAATTATATCAAATAAAGGCTTGAAATATCTTACTTTGCTTGTAATGAGTATATATAATATATTAGTTTCACCTTTTAAGTTGAATTACTGAAATTAATGAACTTTTGCACGATATTCTAATTTTTCGAGTTTCACCTGTATAACTGCATAAAATAGATGTAACCGAATCAAATAATCTTTGTGGACTGAGGTGAAACCTGCTTGGTCTCCAAATTGATGTTGGCTTGATGTACAAACACAGAAGAACGAAGCAAATATAGCTATAAATAGATTTCAGCACACGGGAGTTCTAAAGTTATTTTTCAACCCCATGACCTCTGATACAGACTCTGTTCTCTGCTATTTTCCATTTCGTATGTAACAAATAATGAAAAGATGTTAAACCTGGATTTAACACATATATATCAAACTTGACACAATTGTTCCTTGTGTGACTCAGTGGAACCCTACCGTTTTAAAATAGCCTGCTATTTTAGAATATATTTGCGGTTCAAATGATATCATGCACCTCAGCTTTGGAATTGGTGATGGACTATCAATAAGCGTTAAGTGTTTTTAGATGAAAGCTTTGACCTAGGCAACGTCGTTGCCATTCATTTTATGGTCATTAATGCTATGGTTTTATGCACTTAAAATTAGTCAAGGCTGTCTGTGTGTATATATGTGTGTGTGTGTTTGGTTCACATTTATGCCACAATGTCATCTACTGAATAGTGTGGAAAAGAATGAACTCCTGTAACAGAAGACAATTAAAAACAATCAACTTTACCTCCGTATCAGAATTTCACTGAGACATATTCATCAGTGTATGATATACCATAGTTCATCACATTACTACATTCTCCATGGTCAAAATACATTACATCTGAATTGTCACCCTTTTTTAATTCATAGATAAGTAACGTGAAATTTCAATGACATATTTACCACTGAACTAGAAATGTCCCCGTTTTACCATTTTATAAATCTGGTCACCTCAACGTATTCCAACAGTCTCTCCTCAACAGTTCCCTGTCACTTTTCGAATGATAAAAGGCAAATATAAATCAAGCTTCTATTATATATCATCTGCAAATAAATTGTTTAAACAGATGTAATTCACGAACCTCACGAAAATACAGCCTTTTCTTCCAGTCGAGCACTCATCAAATATCTTCCTCTGAAGCGCATATTCTATCAGCAATCAAGACTTCAGGATCAAAAGTTCCTCTGATTCACAAATCATGACGGTCACTCCATGACAATCCAAGCAGGCAATCCAGGTAGTGGAATCGGAGTCGACTCTGATACAGGAAACTATTCTTTTGTTAGACTTTGTTGTGATTGCCTCAAAATAATGAATTGCCGTTGTTAAGAACCAATCATATACGCTGCAAACACCTGTTGGTTGGTCGGACACCACCGCATTCATCATGTGCGTATGAGTGAGAGATAATGTGCGTGCGTGCAAAAGAGAGCGGTGTGACAGATTTTAAAACTTTTGGAAGTTTGCGTAGTATTACATCAATGCAAGGAACACAGGTTGAAGAAGTGGATTCTCCCAATTTGTCTGGTTTCTATGACAATTAAATTATTTCCGACCCAGCCGGGTTCTTGTTATTTTCCCTATTAAAATTGGATATGGGAAGCAACTAGGGAATGATATTGTTACCAGTCATTTTAAGGTCAAGTTATGCAAATGCCTCTAATTATAATAGCAGGAGTTTTAATTTTTCATGTCACATTTTAAAAACTCAAGAGAAAATAAAATTGTGTGTGCGATTGAAGACATTCACAGGGCCATCGCCAGATCATATGTAATAGGAAACACTTAACTTACAGGTAAGCTAGTGATATTTTATCAAAGCAATAACCACACCAATAGATCTTAAATCTACAGCCATTTAATCTGTTGATTTCGAGACTGTTGTGTTTAAAAAGCTGGCGTTCCCTTACGACGCAGTACACTTGACATTGCATAGTAATTCATATGGAAACTGCCTTCTTACACAACCTAGTTGAAACCTCTCTACAATAATGCCAATATTCAAATATTTTCTATGGTGTTTGAACCCCTTCTGTTTTGACACAAAACTGTCCGGTATAAAAACAGGTGCACAAACACCATTTCCTCGTTCCTTGTTTTGAATGAATTTCTTCATTCAAAACAATGATCATCTCGTCTAGAAGCCCTCTAACATTGCCTTTGATATGCACAAGTCAGCGGGCGAAATCTTCATGAGAAGACTTTCCCCTACCCTGCAGTGCTCGGGCAAACATCACATGGCTTGGCCGATTGACGCATCACTAGTGAACGGGCATCAGCATCCTGATTTCCTGCAGCGCTTCAGCAGGGTGTGTGTATCTGCACCTATGTATCAGCCCGCATAGCAAAAGTGTACCTGCCAGGCACAACCCTTTGAAGCGAAAGTTAAACACCACTGGCTCTAGAAGCATGTGGCTTGGAATTAATATCATCACAGACTTCAAAAGGGAATAAAAACTCTGCCATAAACACCCCTGCCTCTTTCCTGGATGAGCCTAATAATTTTTATGCTCGTTTCGATGGAAATAACACTGCCCTCATGGAGAGAGCTCTCATGGCCAAAGCTAGAGGTTAGTTCACTCTCGGTCTCTGTAGCGGATGTAACCTGATCCTTCCGACGGGTGTATATCTGTAAAGACACGGGTCCAGACGGCATTCTGGCCGTGTCAGAGCATGTGCGGACCAACTGGCTTGTGTTTTTACGGACATTTTCAACCTTTCCCTCTCCTTGTCTGTGTTCCCCACATGCTTTAAAACATCCACCGTTGTGCCTGTACCAAAGCAATTGAAAAATCACTTGCTTAAATGACTGGCATCCTGTTGCTCTGACCCCCATCATCAGCAAATGCTTTTGAGAGACTAATCAGAGATTACAATCTGCTCTGTGCTGCGTGCCTCACTGGACTCACTGCAGTTTGCATACTGCAACAACTGCTCCACAGATGATGCCATTGCACCTACACTACACACTGCTCTTTCCCACCTGAAAAAAAGGAACATGTCAGAATGTTGTTTATAGACTACAGCTCAGCATTCAACACCATAGTGCCCTCCAAGCTTGATGCAAAACTCTGGGCTTAAACAGCTCACTGTGCAGCTAGATTCCTGTCAAGCAGACTTCAGGTGGTTAGAATGGGCAGCAACATCTCATCACTGACCCTCAACACTGGAGCCCCGCAGGGCTGTGTTCTCAGCCCACTCCTGTATTCCCTCTACACACATGACTGTGTGAAAACACATAGCTCCAATGACATCACTAAGTTTGCTGATGATACGACGGTGGTAGGTCTGATCACTGACAGTGATGAAACAGTCTACAGAGAGGAGGTGCACACTCTGACACATTGGTGTCAGGATCACAACCTCTCCCTCAACGTCAGGAAGACCATCTGGTGGACTTCAGGATAAAAGACAGAGAACACATCCCCGTCATCATCAATGGAACACCCATTGAGAGAGTCAGCAGCTTCGATTTCCTTGGTGTCTACATCACAGAGGAACTCACATGGTCTGTCCACACTGATACCATTGTGAAGGCTCACCAGTGCCTCTTCTTCCTGAGACGGCCGAGGAAGTTTGGAATGAACCACCACATCCTCACATGGTTCTACACCAGCACTGTAGAGAGCCTCCTGACTGGCTGCATCACTGCCTGGTATAGCAACAGCACTGCCCTCAACTGCAAAGCCCTGAAAAGGGTTTGCCAGACACGTCAGAGGTAAGCTTGGCCCTCCAGGACATATATAGCAGGCGGTGATGTTTATTTTAAATTGGTATATGTCTCATTACTTTTATGACTGCTATGTTGCTCGGAACTGCACCCAAGACTTTCACCCATTGTTGCACTAGTGTATATGGTTGAGTGACAATAAAGGGATTTGAATTTGGAAAGCAGAGCTTGCGTTTCCCTCTGGGTCTGCCCCAAAAAAGGCACGATTACAGACAAAAAACTCTGTTCCCCATCTCCCCACTACTGTTTGCCAGGAAAGGAATATTGTTGTTCACAATATAGTTAAAAATGTTGTTTCTGTGTCTTTCACTCAAATAAATGCAATAAAAAAAAGCAATGAATGCAAAAGAATACAGTACTTGTTGCAAATGCATGAGATGCTCACATATTCTCAATAAAGAGCCTTTTTCCTCTTCAAGGCACACACATTATGGTCAAACACTTCCCTATAGTAAGCATCACATCATATCATACAGTGAGCAAACCAAATTGCCCTCTGTCCCATTACTTGGACGCATGGCAAGCCCTAACGTGCATTTCAGAATGGGTGCACAAAACGATCGAACATGGTTATATGATCCAATTTGCACGCCGGCCACCCCGTTTCAATGGCATTCCATCTTCCATGGTTTCACTCGAGGACGCGCCAGTGTTACGAGTCGAAATACACAATCTCATCGTGAAAAACGCAATAGAGATTGTGCCAAATTGTCAGTACAAAAAGAGTTTTACAATCTTTATTTTGTTGTTCCACAGAAAGACGGCAGACTTCGGCCAATCCTGGATCGGAGACATTTAAAACACACTCAAAGCACCCATTCAAAAAGTTTACTCAGAAACAGATCTTAACGCATGTACGCCCACAAGATTGGTTTGCGTCGATAGACCTGAAGGATGCGTACTTTCATATCCAAATTGTACGACATCGCAGGATGTGTTTGAGATTCGCATTCGAGGGAACAGCGGATCAATTCAATGTCCTGCCCTTCAGACTCTCTCTGGCTCCTCGCACATTCACAAAACGCATCGATGCGGTTCTTGCCCCTCTGACACGGAGCAATCTTTTGCCACCACCTGCCAAAAAAATAAAGACTAACTCCTAACAGATATGCACTGCTCTTACACCATAGTTTAGAATGGCACGAACACAAGCGGAGTGATACACACAGTGAAGCTTCGGAGTGCTGATCCTGTCAGACCATCAGTGCTCATGGAACATCTCTAGTCCAATTAGATTTGAGGACCAGAACTAACTATTGTATATTTTATTACATCTCCCTAATATGCCTATTAAAAAGGAACAATTTTCCATCGGCATGAAAGCAGTCTAGACTGAAGTAAGCTCCTCCCCTCCCACTAAAGCTAATGTTTGGATTTGGATAGGAGAAACTGACCAGTTAGCCTACAGAAAAACTTCAACTTTATCACGGAGTGGCAATCGGATGCAATAAGCAGTGGATTGAGTGAGCTATAAGTGCAATTAAGCTATGATTTTTATAGTTCCATTAATTTTTCGCTCATGCCTGACAAGCAATTTTGAAAAAAAAAAAAGCGATCTTGGGAAGGGACTGCCTACTAATGGAAATCCCTGGTGACGGCTCTGGATTTTGAAGCTATCCTGAAAATCGATCGAATCCATCGACTTGAGTCGGGAATCGGCGTTGACTAAAAAAAAAAAAAACTCTGAATCAAACACCCAGATCCAGGTCGTTTAAACTGTCAGGAGATTGCTACTCACACTGGATACGCACGAGTGCGACCAAAGTCTCTCTAGCAAGTCAGTCCACTGTCTGTCATATTTGGAATGCTCTCGGGAGGCTACTTCCAGTCCTGAAAGTGCAGATCCAATATGTGAATGGAGGAAGACCAAAATCTCAAAAACGTTTGGTCAGGATCACAGTCAAAGAACATATTTACAAACCTGGTATCAAATGGTGCTTCTTTACCTCAGATTATGCAAATAATTATAATAATGCAATTTTCCCAGCTTTTATGGCTAGTGCACATTCTCGAGTTGGTTGACAGGTGATGTCTGTATCTAAAAGGTGATTGACTCTTACCTGTAAGGTGGAACTTCCTATCTACATCCGTTGACTGCAATTGGCCATTCTAATTCCCCTTCATTTTAAAAGAAGTGGCCCATCTCTGCTAAATCGTCTCTTATTCGTCTTCAAAAGTAAAAGCACTTTACTTGTGCTATAAGTAAACGTCTTATTCACTATGCTGTTTTTGAGAAAAATGCAATTGCTAACATGGTCATGCCATCTATGGTTGCTGGACTACGGTGCATATTTCCTTCCTGATATTCATTTCTTCATGTGAAAATAAATGACATAAATGTTATGACTAGACTGAAATCAGAATAAATGGATATTTACCATTTAAAATACAATATTTATTTTTTAGATTATTATTTTTTTACAAAGTTAAAGTTTTGTGTGAAATGTAATAAAAATAGTGCTAAATAAGAGTTTATTTGTTTTAGCAATTTTATGTTATTTACTATATTAAAGTGTTTATATATATATATATATATATATATATATATCAGCATTGAATCAGCCACCCTGCTCTCTGGATATCAGCATCGGTCAACCACTACTTAAAATTAACTTGAGGTCTCAGCGTTTTGAAGTATAAACTTTGGCCATGCACTGTCATTGCTGTTAGATTTAATATTTCATTTATATAATGTTTAATGCACTTTTTAAAAATGTCATAAGTTTTTGATGCTGTTTTTGTTAGTAATAAAGATAATGGAATAAATGTTCTTCCTCTGTACTTTTGCAAAGATTATGCTCCTCAAATGCATATGACAATAAAACAGAATTAGGTTTAATTATATTACCCAAATTATTTTTTTTACCTGAGAATACATTAATGATATCATTTTATGTCATGTAATTTGTAATCAGTACCTTATTACAATTCACAAGTAATCCACCCAGCACTGTCTGTTTCTAACCTATACCAATCATATTGCTTCTGAAGGCATAGATTTAACCACTTGAGTCTTGTGGATTACTTTTATGCTGCCTTTATGTGCAGTTTGGATCTTAAACATTTTAGTACTCATTCACTTTCATATTGAGGACCTACAGAGTTTTTTTGTTCAGCAGAAAAAAGAAAGTAATACACACCCGGGAAGGCATGAGGGCGAGTAAATTGCGCATTTTTAGGTGTACTTTTCTTTTAAGAGATGTCTTAGAAGGCTGAAACGGTTTAAAGCAGCTTTTCAATTGTTCCCCTACTTCAAGGGACCCTTTCAAGTGAGATTTCATTCAAAAGGTACAACAAAGAAATAACTGGACACCATAAACATTCAATAACCACTGCTCTTCAAAACACAATGTAATTAAACTAGACAGCCATAAATATTTACTCCCTCTACCAAGCATCAGCAGTCATTAATGGTTCATAATCGACCACAAATAAACTCTAACACGAAGAGGACAAAAAACTTACCTCACCACACACAGCGGATTGCTTTTTTTTTTTTTTTTTTTTGCTGTGTTCAAATCCAGCACTGTTCGACTGGTGTGTGGAGACTGTATAGTCTGCGTGTCACTGTTCTTTTATTAGACATTGCGTTGAAACTCATTACGCCATTCAAGATTAACCTGCACTTACACGAGGCACGCAGGACGCCAGATTAACTAATTGTAGACTATTCAAAGCTAATTTTAATTGACATGAACTCTTGATTTTTTTATTTCTTAAATTATAAATGAGAATAACTAATATAATTCTGCACAGCGTGTTGTTTTATTTAAATACACAAAAAGCTTGTTAAATAATATTATTTATTATGCATGCAATTTTCAGGGGGAAAATATTTGCAAACATATTGATTCTTCCACAATTAAACCAGGTTTAAACCTTACTGGAGTTAAATGGTTAATCCGTCCTACCATGCAAAATACTATTACATAATCTTAAGAAAATATAAAATTGTGAAGTATACAGTATGCTGTTTACTGAGTCCTAAAATACGTAACCACAAGAGGGTAGTATAGTTTTTTTTTTAGGGTGGTTGAAATGTTTCCCATGATGCCACAGTGTTAATGACGTCAACCTGGATGTGAGCGATCATTTGAATGAAAGTCGTGTGTGGAGTGTGAGTATGCGAGAGTGATTGCTTGCATGAATGTTTGTGTTTTGTTAGTGTGATCAATTTTAAAAATCTACACCGTGATCTTATTTGATCTGATCCAAGTTTTGCCCTACTTGGATTTAGAGATGATAATAGCCGACTCGGGAGCTTCTGTAGCGATGATCGTGAGGCATTTCACATTACTCGGGGCATCCACAATTGAATTTGTGGTAAGAAATGATGAATCGATCAGATATACTAGAGCAGGCAGGGTGCTGAGTTTCGGCCCAGTGTTTCCTGTTTGTTCAGGGAGTATACAAGCGATTCTGATCTCTCCAAAACTTCTAAAAGTGAGTCCATGGGGTCAGTGATGAGCATCACGGAGCTGCACGCCACAAAAATGTTATTGAGTTATTGTTTTAAACCGTGTAACTTTTGTCTTGAAAACTACCTGCATTGCTTTCGTTTTTTTCTTTCTCTCAAACAGCTGTGTTTTAAAACAATCAAACTGGAAGTATGTGTAGTACATGTGGTCATCTCAAATTGGGAGGTCGTCTCATTTTATTGCATTACAAGGTGTAAAATCCGCCATCATGCTTCCTTGAATAACCTCGGTTTGTAGAGGCGGTGTGGTGAGACTCTGTAAATGAAAGAAAAAAACTGTAAACTCTTATGTAAAGAGAGGCCATGTTGCGGTTTAGAAACCCTTTTTAAAGCACATAATGGTTTCAAATCCAGATTTTACTGACTTGAACAAAGTCATTACACAATTCTCACCGATTGTGCCTTTAATGCTGTATATAGAAGCTTTCTGGGAGTCGACCCACAATTTCATTCCTTTGTTTTCATTCTCGCACACTAGAGTTTCCAATTGTTCTTTGTTTTTCAGTGACCTGAGTGAGAAAACATTAAAGTAGTTGAGAGATTCAGCCTTATGACTCAGTCTTAAGAGAGAAAAAAAGAAACAACATATTTTGTATATGCAGTTTAACCTGTTTTCACTGTTTTAGGTACATTTAGCTAAACAAATTCAGGCCCGATAGCAAACGTACATCTCCAAGATGTCTGTTTTAGGTCTTTTCACCTGGAAAGAATCACAGTCTAATTAACATCTGAAAAGATCAGATTTACAGTCTCATCTGAATGTCTTATTGATATCTGAGACCTATTTATTGACATGCGTTTTATAGGTGTAATGCAGATCAACAAACAATGTAAAAAATTGTCTTCCAGGTCAGCTGTAAACAAATATTGTCTGGGTGATGTATGTGTGCTAGGGTTGCCACCCATCCAGGATTTTTCAGGATCTTCCCGGTTTTTTCCAGTTGTCCTGGAACATTTTAATTCCATTACGGGACGCAAAATATTCTGTAGTTTAAAACCTTTCCTGATGTGTTCACATATATGAACCCTTGTTTGTAAGAACACTATGCAAGGAGAATCAAACACATTCTCATATGAATGAAAAGTAAGTCAGATTCATTTTAGTGAACTGGTTTTTCAGATGATTGAGATTTTTCACCTTTGTGTGAATAATCCTTTATACTTCTGTCTACTTGCGATAATGCATTAATATTCTGGAAAACATGTCTTAAAAAGGAATGTCTTTCCTTTTTCATGTAAGATCTTTTAGGTTTGTAATGCACAACACACAAAAAAGAGCCTATTTTTAAGATTTACATGTTTCAATTTCATAAATTTCCATCAAATTGAATTTTGTGAACTTAACAAAATTAAATTAGTAAAACTTGAAATATCCAAGTTTTTTTTTTAATTAATTTGGTTAAAGATTTGATGGAAATTGTTCATGAAATTGAAATGTAACTATTGACATGCATATTGTAAATCTTGAAAACAAAATGTGATTGAGTTATTATGCACGTTTGATTTCCTTTGGTTAAAATGTACGAATGTGTGCTTTTTTTTTTTAACTTTATACATACGTTTTTTTTTTTCTGTTTAATATTACACAAATCATTTTGATGGAATTTTGTTCTGAAATTTAAATGTATATCTTAAAAATACGCTAACATATTTGTATATAGTGTATTGATGTTGATGTTTGTTTGAATTATATGCTATATATATGTAGTTATTTCCATATCAATCAAGGAGTGAACAACCATAAATAATGTTTTATTGACCAGCAATATGTTTTTCAGTCATTGGTGACCAGGAATTTTACAGGGCCAAGGAGGCAACCCTAGTGCTATCAAGTGGGTTTGTTTAAAGTAATAGTTCACTCAAAAATGATAATTCTCTCCTCATTTCCTCACCCTCATGCAGTCCCAGATGTGTATGAATGACTTTCGTCAGCAGAACACAAATGAAGATTTTTAGAAGAATATTTCAGCTCTGTAGGTCCATACAATGAAAGTGAATGGGTGCCAATATTTTGAAGCTCCAAAAATGACATAAAAGTAATCCATAAGACAAGTGGTTTAATCAATGCCTTTAGAAGCGATAGGATAAGCATGGATGAGAAACGTATCAATATGTTAGTCAGTTTTAACTAAGTTCTCCCTGCTTAGTCAATCTCTTTACCTTTCACGTTGTATTTCTTGTGTTTTTGGTGATTCACGTTCTTCATGCATATGGCCCCTACTGGAAAAATTTATGTTTCTCACCCACACCTATCATCTCACTTCTGAAGATATGGATTTAACCACTGGAGTCTTATGGAATGCTTTTATGCTGCTTTTACGTTCTTTTTGTGGCGCAAAAAGGTTGGAACCCATTCACTTGCATTGTAAGGACGAACAGAGCTGAGATATTCTTCTAAGAAATTTTGTGTTCAGCAGATGAAAGAAAATCATACACATCTGGGATGGCATTAGGGTGAGTAAATGGTGAGAATTTTCTTTTTTGGGTGAACTTTCCCTTTAGAATGTTAGAGGATTGCTTACGCATTGTTCTCTGCAACAGTTTCCCTCTGTGTCAGGGTTTGGCTCTTGTCCTGAAATAATCCAAGATGGTGATCATATGTTGATTTTAGATGAATGTCCAGACTGTCCTTTGGTGCCTTGTAACACAATTATAGCAGTCAATGGATTGCAAAACCTTTATTTCCAGTGATTTTTGTAAGAATTGGGATTATACAAGCTGCTGTAAATAAGGCATGGTGCACATATATATATTTATAACCATTAAACTAAAATCTTCCTTTGATGGCAAATCAACTCACTGTAATATCACGATGGAAGATAGTTCGACGGGAACTAGACGTTGTTCCCGTGTTATTGAGTCTCCTCCAGGGTTCATCATTTTGGGCGAGATGAGCTGGCTTGTCATAGGGCAGTTTCTGGTCATTTTCCACAAACGAGGCCAAAAGAAGTGAGAAAAATATAAATAAAATATAGGCATTAAGGTAACTAAAAATACGTTATTATGAGCGAAGTAGATATGCAACCTTGCAGGTTATACTGTTCAACTGAAACTAGGCCAATTTTCAAGTTTAAATATTACCTGAATTTCCTTAATCCCATTGAAAGTATGGTCGTTCTCAAATCTTGGAAATGGAAAAGGATCTCGTTCTCGTGGCATATTCTGACAATTTTTCCAGCTCAGTGTTTTGGAATGTTACAGATCGATGGTTTGGGATCTTTTTTCTAGCTACATTGTTGTCCCTCCCACCGTTGCTAAGAGACCTCTTTTGAGCGTCAGTTGCTAGTTTTTGGACGTAAACTTTTACATTAACAGAGTTTATTAACGGATTTAATGCAATATCATGATTATGCGTATGGACGCTAACAAGGAACGCGCTGTTCAACTGCACGTAAATGTGGCGTTTTTATGTAGGCTATTAAAATTACTTCTAGTATTTTCCCAATTGTAGACCAACAGAGACCTTCTTTTCTCATTCATGTAATGTTACTCAAACCATCTGACAGATCCATTGTCTTGATAATCAGTCTATCAGAAAATAAACTACCCATGTGTTTTACAATTGTTGAATATTTTTCTATCTCAACTTGATGCATATAAAACAGATCTCCATCCAAAAGAAACTGACCAATAGGAGAGCTCAGCGAGTTTTATCTGCAAACAAACAGTCTCACTGCTTTCCTGTTCTGTTACACGCCTTGACAGGGAATACATCTGGAAGCAATAATGTTTTTAAGCCCCGCACTTTTTACTGTTAATACGCAAAGGCGTTATTGTTATACTGGGACTCCTTTTATTTATAGCAGAGGTAGGATGCAAAAACCGTTTGTCACTTTATTGCGCGTTAGACAGATGTACCGAGACTGCAATACAATATGCTAGCCTTTAAAAAAAAAAGTATAACACATTAGTGTTCCATAACGTTTATCCTTTATGGGCCTATTGCTGATGGAATATAATCACTACAAACACAAACATTATCATAAAACTATGAAGTTTGGAGGGTTACCCCGCTTGGACAGTACTAACTCTTGTATGTGAAATAAAGTGTTGATGTCAACCTGCTGTGAGCATGTGTTGAATGAATTTCTTCAGAGAAGAATAATAGACTCGAATAAGAAGGTTTTGATTAACCATGTTGATCATAATCATTAACAACAGTGTTACATGATAGTAATGTAATCGTTAGAACATTGTTCAGTCACGAGAAACATGTATGTAGGCTATTCAAGATCACATGATGCCATGTTACAAGACTTCTATGTCTAGAATCAGCCACTTCTGAGAGGTACACACTATTTTAGATCCATAAATGGAAATGTACACAACATAGTTCATCCTCAGTTTAGAAACTGAATGACAGAGTTAAATCAATCACCATTTTATACTCGCATTGAGATTGGGATTTGACTCATCATCAGACGAAGATGAGGTCAGGTGCTACAGTGTCAAGCAACCTTTACAAATTATGTTTTACAAGATGGCACTATGCAAATAAGGGCAAACCACTGCACAAATAGATTTAAATGGAAATGAAGGGATGCGGTCTGGATGCATTCTTAGCCAACAATCAGCATTACCTTTCAGTACACTTGGACAAAATTATCAAAGAGGTTTGGAGTTTTAATAGTTATGGATAAATGTATTCCCTCAAGATGGTCATGTTTGAATAAGAGTTAGCATATTCGTGGAAATGGGACACTCAAGTACCTTATCAAATCTGGATAAGCTTGTCCATTGTTGTTTGATAACTGTGTGAAAAAGAGTATGTGCCATTATGACAAACAACTTTCCTTATAATAATTCACATATTGGAATATTTCTAATCTGCAGTTTTACCAAATGCCTCATATTTCATTTTTTTTGGTACTAGCAGTGACACACAATCATTGGATTGCACACATCACTGTGTCTATAATTTTGTTGTTGTTGTTGTTGTTTGTGTGCAGAAAACAGACTGGTTTGCTTGTTTATTGGCTTGCTCAAAACCTGACCAGTAACCTGACACAATCTTTATGACTGCTGTAATCTAGGGACATTATTTTGACAGAGAAACACACAAACAGAAATTGGGCTCTTAGATATTTCTTCACATTGTTTTAAAAATAAATAGTGTATGTTTTATTTGGGTGTTAAAATAACATCATTTGTAATGAGTCTGTAATGACTTCACATTGATACTAAATCCTTTTATCCAAACGAAAGAGGATGAAGTGACCTTTCCACTTACCCTGTGGAAAAAAACAGGTGGTGTAAGATTCATCAGGTAATCTGGCCTGCAAGAGACACTATAGAAACAAATGTCACTGTTCGGTGGCCTTGGTTTTTTTATATACTTATATGGATGTGGGAATTATGGTGTGTACTGCCTGTCCAGGACATATGCTCATATTTCTTTCTATGAACAAAATTAATGTAGCTGAACTAACGCAAACACTTGGAGTGCATGGTCACTTGTCCCCTAATAGTGAGGTTTTGTTAACAATTAATCTGTTTTATCCTACATGGACCATTCAGTTTAGCTCTGTGAAGTGTCACCTTTCAGGTGGTACTCAGATAGGTTCATTTAGATAGGCTCATGTTCCTTGCTAGCGGCCCAGTTTTTTTCTCTCCAGGGGACCAGTCAACACATACAAACCAACTAAACATTTGCTTATTTGTGCAACACGTTTAAGCTTTTACTTATATCATTAAGGATTAAAATGTCAGAAAGCTATTGGGATAAATAAGGATTTGTGGAGTTACCATTAATTTACTCAAGATTATATTTTTTCAGCCTCTCCCCCTTCCTATAATTGTGAGTAAATAATACTTAAGTAAAAAAAAGCTGCTTGTTTAGACAAGGAAACAAAGAAATCTGTCATGAACTCAGATTCCCAGCAGTCACAGCAGCATTCAAATATGGCCACCCCGGACTCAAATTCCCATGCACCACCTCGATCTCAAACACCGGAGTTCAGATCAGCCACAACTGCGTATCATTACAACAGCAATCACTCAGGGGTGGAAAGAGTACTGAATTATCATACTCAAGTATTAGTACTGTTACTTCCCAAAGAATTTAGTGTGAGTAGAGTAAAAGTAGCTGTCCTAAAAACTACTCAATTAAGAGTAAAAGAGTAGCTCATTTAAAAGTACTCATGAGTAGTGTGTATTGAGTACCGAGTTGCAAAACCTATGCCCCATTATAATGAACACTGTATGCCAACTTTTAAAATACATCACTTATCTATGATAAACTACATGAATCTGATTCCAAAAAATAAAAAGAGAGACATGATAACAAATGAAAAGATTAAAAAATTATTTTCAATACACTGATCGCCATTTTAAATCGTTTATCAAACGATTAAATTCAAATCAATTTATGTGTAGGGTCTAAATTTCCCTTAATTCTGACAGTGTTATTGTTGTGCATAAAACATTTTCGAACAATGCAAGGAATGCAAAAAATAAGCAGGATCACTTGACATGCCATGTCCTGCACATTAGAGGAGGTAGAGCAGGCATGGGAAAGTTGTTTGGTACAGGGGCTACATCACTGTTAAAAAGGAATAATTCACCCCACAATTACTCACCCTCATGCCATCCTTGATGAGTATGACTTTCTTTCTTCTGCAGAACACAAATTAAGATTTTTAGAAGAATATCTCGGCTCTTTTGGTCCATACAATGAAAGTGAATCAGTGCTAAAATATTGAAGTTCCACAAATCACATAAATCAGCATAAAAGTAGGCTACCCTAATCTATGTGCCTCCAGTGGTTTAATCCATGTCTTCAGAAGCGATATGATAGATGTGGTGAGAAACAGATCAATATTTAATTCCTTTTTTACTATTAATTCTCCTCCCTGCTCAGTCAGTCTCCACGTTAACTTTCACTTTCTTGTGTTGTTTGGTGATTCACATTCTTCATGCATATCGCCACCTACTGGGCAGAGAGAAGAATTTATAGGAAAAATTTACATAAATATTGATCTGTTTCTCACCCACAGTTGTCATATCAATTCTGAAGTCTTGGATTAAACCACTGGAGTTGTATGTATTACTTTTATGCTGCTTTTATGTGCTTTTTGAGTGTCAAAATTTTGGCACCCCTTCACTTACATCGTATGGACCTACCGAGCTGAAATGTTCTTCTAAAAATCTTAATTTGTGATCTTCTGAAGAAAGAAAATCATAGACAGATGGCATAAGGGTGAGTAAATTATGAGATATTTTTCATTTTTGTGGGAATAATTTTTTAAGTAGCACACAGGGGGCCACATTGTCCTCCTTTTGAGATACAATGTTCAACATTGATTTAGTTCTTGTATCTTTTAAGCCAAGAAATAGTTGTGTTCTCATTCTAATGCATGATGCACAATTTTCTGAAGTTTGTGACTGGTGGAATGTTCCTCTGAATTATTGCTCTGCAAATGTTGAGACTTTTCTTTCTTTATAAAGGCTAAGCATAATTATAAATTATTTTATTATTTCTACTTTCCTGGTAATTTTTTATACCAATTAACACATGCTCCTCATCTGGAGTCAGTATTATTAAAAAACGAACAATATTATAAAAAAATATCACTGTTTTATTCTATTACATTAATCCTTTTAAAGCTACTCATGTTATTCAACCAAAAGTAGTGAGTGGTTTCCTCGTTTCCTTTTTATTGTTGTTTGATTAATAGCCTTATATGACATACATGTACAATTCCAACATGTTGTTTAAATTCACTTTAGACATAAACGACTGCGTTTACATTAAATCCTCGTCAAGACGACCATTGGCGGAATTATAAAGTGTATTTGATCATTTAGGCATGAACCTGAATTAACGCTCAAACATTAGCCACCTGTCAATCAAACAGCGCTCAGCTACAGACGTCATCTAGATCAACCAACCAGTGGTGCTCTTGCTATCGCGATTGATGTAATGAATACCTGTTTTAGATGTAGAACATAAGCTAAGTATAGAAAACTACTCAAATGTTTGATCGAGGACATCTCTCTCTCTCTCTCTCTCTCTCTCTCTCTCTCTCTCTCTCTCTCTCTCTCTCTCTTTTCAGATATACATTGGCTGGTTTAATCCAGAGGAACATTAAACACACAAGCTGTTTGTAACTATACAGAAGTTTGGTTACAGAGACCAACCAATTGTATCACGACTATAATGCACAAAGTGACATCAAAGATTTGCTTCTATTTGTGAGTGGGACTGTGCTATGAATATTTTTTTCCAGTTGAAAATGTCATTTAATAAGTAAAAAAAAAAAAAAAAGGTTAAAAAACCTAGGAAACTATTTCCACACAAAAATTGATAGTAAACTTAGACCATTTTTTCAAGTAAAGGGTACACACAATTCTTGTTGGCTTTAATTAGAACTTTTCAAGTAAAGTTTAATTTGCACAGGGGTGTAAAAAGTAATAAGAAATTATACGGAAGTGAATGTATGGATACTGAGTGTATGTACATTTTACTCAAAAGTCTAAGTATCTAGCCAAAAAAATATTTGAGTAAAAGTAAAAAAGTATTCACATGAAATTGTATTTAAGTATTACATTTAAAAATTACCTTTTAGAATGAAATCAAGAGAGGAGATTGTGTGAGGGAGGATGTTGTTAAATCGAGTGGTTTAAGTTGCTTTTTTACTGTCTCTGATGACTGTTATATTTCTCCCAAGTGACATTCAAAAAGTTAAATAAAATGTACTTTTACCTGTGAAATTTACTCAAATTGATGTAATGAATCTAACATGTTTGAATTGAGTACAAATGTAGAATTTCATATTTTCAAGTTCACATTTGAACTTATTTAATGTAGAAAGTACTTAATATTTTTGTTATATTTACTTCACCACAAAATCCATTTTATTTCTTCTTTTTTTCTTTTCTGTGCTGGCAGAAATAGTCAATTAAGGTAACATTTGCATGTTGCCACTTTTTACAGTGTAGCAATGTATGTTATTTTTACCTTTCACAAAACTTCAAGGTCCTAGTTTAAAAACCAAATGTCGAACAAGTGTTTATTGTTAAAGTAATTTTTGGTGTGTTGTTGTTGTTGTTGTTGCAGTCAGATTACCATTTTGAGTACACAGATTGTGAAGTATTGGGCTCTCGATGGAGAGTTGCAATACCCAACAAGCCAGACACCTGTTCTGGTTTACCTGATCCAGTCAAAGGCACCCAGTGCAGTGAGTATCTTTAACACTCACACAACTTTATATCTACTGCTTGCATTCTATTACATATCTATTGCTTTACTGCATTCATGCATTTGGCAGATAATTTTATTCAAAGCAACTTACAGTGCACTGAAGATATACACTCACTGAGCACGTTATTAGGTACACGTCCTAATAAAGTGCCAGATGTGGTCTTCTGCTCTTGTAGCCCATCTGCCTCATGGTTTGACCTGCCTCAATGTTGTGTATAGGAACATTTAGCAACTAAATACAACTAATTACTTATAGAACTGTCTATTACTTTCCAAACCTATCAAGATATCAGACAATCAAAACAATGTGATATTACTGAGGGAACATGTGAAATTCTCCTATGCCACACACTTTATTGTATTCATTGGATGCTAACAGTATTGTTTTTTCTCTAACCATAAACTGCTCTCTGCATTGACAGTGTTCACCTGTAATAAGGGGGAATTTCTGGACATGAGGTCTCAAGAGTGTCAGAAAAGTACAAACTCTCTTGGGACAGATGGCCTTCGATAAGTGGGAAAGTTTGCTGTCTGGCTTTATCAACCATGGCATCAACATGAAAATTGGAGACACTTAAACTAATTGCTCCAAGTGAAAAATTGCTCCAAAAAATGGCACACAACAAAAAAAAAAACAGTTTAATAGAAGTATCGGTATTGGTATCGATATTGACGATATTTGACTTGAAATTATTGGTATCGGATTGAAAAGAAAATAAGTGGTATCACCCATCTCTAATGTAATCACATGAATGTAAATGTTCATGTAAATTACTTATATGCCCCAGTCATTGTACGCTGTGACATTTGCCTAGAGGAGTGTTGTGTTTTATCACTCTATATAAATTAGTGTACTTTTTCCTAACGCCGCTGACTCTTTACTTTCTCCTGTGTGTATCCTGTGTGTGTATGTGTTTGTCCAGGGATTGGATCTGGAACCTGTCTACAGCAGCCGCCTTGCACAGCAAATTATTATTTCTATACTCGCACACCATGTGACTCCAGCGATCAGGTAGCACAAAGAAGCCAAACCAAATCAGAGGGCTTTACACTGTATTTCTGCCAAGTATTTGCATGCATTTTCCAATCAGAAAGCACAAATTCTACAAGCAGTGAGTTGAATTTCTGGCTAATTTTAGGTGATTATAAATCTCTATACAATTTTACAGATGATAATGTAACGGTTCACTTGTTTGCATGATCTAACTTCACATTATTATATTCACATTCAGATACAGAATTGTTAATGAAATCATCTCCAACTGATCTGTGTTTTGTTGGTTTTTTTTTTAGACACAGCTGATGTATAAATGGATTGAGCCCAAGATCTGTAATGAGAGTTCAGAGGAGGCAGTGCAGCTCCCCGCCTCAGGGGAGATGATGGCATGCCATCCCTGTAATTCAGGATTCTTCTCCAGCAACCCCTCTACCTGTGAACCTTGCACACATGGCTTCTATTCAGATGGGACAGGTAGAAACACACACAGCCAACGGCATAGATAGTACACATGACGAATAAAGAACTCCACTTCACAGTGATAGCATGTGTGACACCCCATTATTGCATGTATTAAGAAAGCAATGCTTAAAGCTGCACTTTAATTAAAATGTTACTTAAGTGTTAATTAACTGTATGCTTGTTATGGTTTCTATTGTGATAAATCGCAAATTTTTGGTTATTTTGAGGCAAGTGGCTTATTTTGAGCTTGTTTTTCCAGACCAGATTTCTTGCTTCTTTTGTGAGATCTGGCAACGATGGCAATTTGTATTTCACCCACCCCTAACACAGAGTATTGTCATTTTAAAAAGAACGTTTTAATTTTGTTTTGTATTTTGTTTTAACCAGTATCAATTTGAAAAGGAGGCTGTGGAACTTTTGAACCGGCATGAAAAAATACAGTTTTTGCTCAGAATGAACTGAAATGAAAAACATTATGTTTTTAGTCAGACATATACTACATTGACGAATTTCTTAACCTGTATATTATATGTGTTCAGAATGTGCTGAGTGTCCCGCTGGAAAAGAACCAGTAGTGGGGTTTGAGTAAAAATGGTGGAATAGGATGCCAGACAACATGAAGAATAGCGTCTTCAGCTCAGAATACAGTAGTACTGAGAGATACACTGATTATGGCATATGATTTGTATATTCATGGTGGAATAGAGTCTTTCTGCCACAGTTGTTGTTATAAAAGAGTTTTTGTTCCAGTTCTGACTGAGCGTTTTGTTATAACTGGATGGGAGGTAGCTGGTGAGTACTTCTACACCATAACAAGCAATATGGACTCCGACTACATGCTGGATACTCATGTACTCACCTGGATACAGGTGAGTACATGCTCCTCCCAAATGTTCAAAAACAGAAACTGCATCTTATAAATGACATCAACACATCAGTGATTGCAGTAACATATAAAATATAATAATTCATGAAATGTAAACTTAGGTTAATATTCTTAATATGTGCCATCTTGATCTTCTACTTTCTTCAGCTTGCCTCATTCCCTGAGAAAAGACAACGAGAGAATAACATTTGTGTTCGAAACTAAGTGTACAGCTGATTGAATTCTGCATTTTATGGCAGTGACAGTGAGTATGATCACATTTGATTTTATAGTACTGTATATATATAGAATAAAACAGGGACTAAAAACAAAATGTTTTTCATTTCTGTTTCTTTTTGAGCAGAAACATTAAAATTTTTTTGTTCCGTTCCAGCATTCACTGCCTCCTTTCCAAAAGTTAACCGGTTAGAATGAAATAAAAGAATGGTTAATAAGGTTCAGTTTTAAAATGACAGTACTCTGTGCTAAGGTGGGTGATATAGCAGTTGCAGTGTTGCCAGATCTCACAAGAGAAATAAGCTAACTGGCCTGTAAAAATGCATTATTTAATAATTGTTTAATTATTTTATTGAAATTATTTGTTTGAATTACAGATCTGCTTCTCAGACAAATCCTGGCAGCATCAAATCTGTATTAATGAATCAAACCTAATAATAATTCAGTCATGTCTTGGAAACAACTGAGGAATGTGCTTTTTACCTCAATATTTTTTCCTTGCATCTGGATTAATCATGTACGTATACGTAGTAATTATACATAGTTGCCAAAAATGTCACGGAAGACTATATCCACTACATGCATTTAGGCAAAGAAATGTGTGATTCAGTAGTTTTTACTTCAGGATCAAAGCACATCCTTAAGTTCTACTAAAAATAGTGAAGTCACATTGAAGTCAACAGGAAATGGTGTAATTCTAAAAATGTACTGTGATAAACCCTTTGTGTCTTTTATACTCTATAAATTAACCAGTTATTAACAAGTTACAAACATTTTAAAATAAATGTTTCACTCCGGAACAATTGAAAGGGATTTTGTTCCTGTTTTAGGTTACGTTCTGCAAAAATATTTAATTTGTTTTCTGTTTTTGTTTTCGTTCCATGAACCATTTTTAGTCCTTGGAATAAAATTTGTTGCAGGCTGATTTTATTTTCTAAATAAGCTTCAAAAGTTTATTGCAGCTCATGTTATCCTTTTATGATTCATATCTGCAAGCTTGTTTTTCTAAAATGCAGTGTCGTTTAAAAATATATATATATATATATATTGAACAAAAGAAAACAATTACATCTAATAAATGTTTTGGATGAAAATAAACTCTTAAGATTTCTCTTCAGGTTAAGAATGAAATAAATAGTGTGGTTGTGGAGAGTTGGATTGGCATTAAATGGAATTGGTAAGAGTTGGTAATTTGGCACTCCAAATTACAACAATCCACTCATCTTAATATTTCATTTCATTTGTTTTTGTTTCTAAAACAATAGGATTTTTTCCCTTCCAATTAATTTTCTTGATAGGTAACAGAGGAAGAGATGTTAGACTTGCATATAATCTTTGATGATCTCTGGCTGTCTGTATTTGTTACAGGAAAACAAATACAGCTCTGACCATTGTAAGATCTACTCCATTCACATCACAAACGTGATTGGAGGTGTGGCCTCAGAATGTCGTCAGTGTGCTTTGGCTGCCTCCGATTCTGATTCTGCCTGCGTGCCCTGCCCTCCAGGGGACTACATGCTGAATGGCACCGGAGTGTATCAAAGCTGTCCATCAAATACAATCATCAGGCCTGAGCAGCCAATTGGAGAGCAAGCCTGCATATCGTGTGGACCCAGTACATACAGTAACAAAGTAAGCACTTACAATTATGATATTTTTGATGTTTTGTTTCCTTCTCAATCACACACTAAAATATTTTACTGCTAGTCTGTTAAATAACAGTTGGTTAATAGTGGTAAATGAATGGTTAATAACAGTCCTATTCATATTTAAGAATGTTTAATATCATGATACATTCACGTCTATTGTAAAAACTAAATCTCCCTCTCTCATACACACTTGAAATAATTAGTAATGTATAAAGTTAAATAAACTTTTGAGTACTATGTTTATTTTGAGCAGATGTGTATATCTTAAATCATTAGTTAATTGTTCCTGTATATATATATGTATATATTCATCCTGACTGAACAGCCTACTCTCCATTTGCAGGGCTGTTCAGCATGCATGAGTGACTGTACTTTCTCCCTGCAGCATTAGAGAGAGACTCTGCATTATGATTTTTCTCCATTTTCAAACATCACAGGCTTCCAGAGCAGCCCATGGTTCACCATTAAAGGGCTCCAATACATCCACCACTTCAGTGTGACACTGTGTGGAACAGAGGTAAGAGTATGCATCAAGCCAGCTGAAGTTTTTATTAATGTTTTTATAAGACTAAATTATCGACAGAGCAGTTAGTGTATTGTAAGCGCCTCAGAATCATAGAAGTAAAAATGTTCAATACTGCACTTTTTTATACTGTTGAAAAAAGCAACACTCATCCCTTATCATTTCTACATGCATACAGAATGACACATCTATCTTTCCATTAAAGCCATTGTATTGGTACGGTGCACTCATTGGTAACTGCATTTTGTTTATGTTCTTTCAACGGTCTCAAGCACAATATATGCAAGGTTTTAAAAAAGTAAAAAAAAAGTCACAGACAATAACATTAATGTAAATGCATTTCAGAATAGCACAACAAACAAAAGCGTTGTTATCTTTATTGGATTAGTTTAAAGCTTTGTGTGTGTAGGTGTGCTATGACCAGGACCGGGCCCTTGCGTCCTGTGTTGAGAATGTGACTGAAAGCAAGAGGGAGGCGAAGGGCTACGTCTTTCAGTCCATATATAGTGCCTTCAGAGATCAGGGGTCAAGCCAAAACTCTCAGCCTATTAGTATTTGAGACACTTTAATCGGTGAGCACTGTTTAGAGATTTCTACAGAACAAACCTCAGTGTGTGTCCTGCAGATTCAGCAGATGTATGTGAAGTAGGGATGGACAGATCAATCCTAAAGTATCGATACTTCCGATATTGATGTTGGATAAAATGTATCGATCCTCGCACAAATTATTTTTTTTTAACTAGTGATTATATTAGCTATTACTAGCAAATACTTGAGCAGGATGGGAACTATTTCGTCTTTCTATCATATTAACATGCATATATGCTGTAAGACACAAGCAGACAAGCGCAAGAGGTAATGAGAGAAAAACAGAGATACAATTCTAAAGAGAAGTAAATTCACACTAAATAAAAACATATCTAAAGGTGACATTTATTATGTGTTTGTGTGATGTTTTATACAAGTTTATTTTAATTAAAAGTTGTTAGAACTTTGATAATGTTCTGTAATTGTTGTTAATAAATAATAATATTAATAATAATAAACTAAAATTAACCAGGGTTTCACTTAATTAATATTGTAGTAACAATGACTGTAATAACCATGTTTTTGTTTTGGCGGAAACCATGGTTTTACTACAGTAACCAGGTCAAATATTAACCATGGTTAATTTTGTAGTAATTATCGTTTAACTAAATACCATGGTTAAACTATGGCTACTGTAGTAAAACCATGGTTAATTTATTTAAGGGTAAACAAAGCAGAAGTCCAATCATATTTTTGTTTAGGGTCATAAATATAAAAGAATTATGACTTGAATTATGACTCAAGTAATATTTTTAATTAAACATTTTATCCCAAGAAATCGCAAAAAGTAAAATCATAGAGGTATCAGTATCGACGATATTGAACTTGATATTATTGTTATTGGATCAAAAAGAAAATAAGTTGTATCGCCCATCTCTAAGGTGCAGAATAACTGTTTTGAATTTTATTCTAATTCTATTTTTATGGCAGTAACTTTTCATACTCATGTGTGACAACTGAATCCAAATTGGATGATATTTTGTCTTTGGACAAAAACTTCCCCATGGAATCAGAGCTACTGGGTGTTATATTCTACTACAGGTGAGACAACCTGTGTCCAATGAATTGAGCTAAACACTCAGTTTATTCATGTGCTTTTTTTATTTATGTAGTATTATTTTAAGACCTTAGCTTGAAGTCTCACATTTACTTCTTCAGCTTGATCTATTATATTATGTTCTTTTTCCCATTAATGGTGTCAACAGATCTAGACAAACAATGAAAGCATGTAAAAATGGAGGAATGACCTCCATCAGGATCCAATGTGATCCCACGGTAACATTGAAAGACCACGTTTTCTTACCGAGGTACAATGTGGAAACTTTTTCACATTTGGGGCTATATTAAGCAGTGTTGGGGAAGTTACTGAAAAAAAAGTAACCCACTACAAATTACTAACTACTTTCCACAAAATATTAATCATATTACTTTACTTATTACTTCAATTTATTTTATTTACTTTTAAAGGGATAGTTCACCCAAAAATTTAAATTCTCACACCATTTACTCACCCTCATGCCATCCCAAATGTGTATGACTTTCTTCTACTGAACTCGAATGAAGATTTTTAGAAGAATATCTCAGCTCTGTAGGTCCTTTTAAAGAAAGTGAAAGGTGACCAGACCTTTCAAGCTAAAAAACAAACATCAAACAAACACATAAAGGCAGCATAAGTGACTCTACTTGTTTAATAGATGTCTTCTGAAGCGATGCAATAAATTTAGGTAAGAAACAGATCAATATGCAAGTTCTTTTTAACTATAAATAGACATAAAAATAAATATTGATCTGTTTCTTACCTAAAGTTATTGCTAAAGTGTAATGTTCAGGCAGAGGACACCAAGCATGAGCAGGACGAAGACGAGATGAATGTGAGAAACCAAGTGCAGTTTATTATTCAGTGCCAACATACAGAAGACGCAAAAGAGAATAGTTTGACCAGAACAACATTATACCAAAGAATTCTTCTTCTTCTTCTGCTCATCATCCTCATCATTCTCCTCCTCTTCATCAATAGTCAACAAAGGACTAGAGAACATAAGGGCTATAAATACACAGACTAGGTAAACAAGTTAACAAGACAATAAAACATGAAACAAAAACAAGACTAAACTAATAACAAGATAACCAGGAAATAACCATATGAACCAATGACATAACAGAACTGATAACAAGACTCATGAACACAAACCAATGAGGGGACAGGACTAATAAACATAGTGGAACTAGTGGGTCAAATTGACAGTAACATGACACGGAACCAATAAGAACTAAACACAGGAAAACATTACATGAACAAGGAACTTATTTTTCAAAATAAAAGACATGAACAAAACCACACGAAACATGACAAGAAGACATATATTAAACAACCGGAGTCATATGGATTATTTTTATGCTGCCTTATCTGATTTGTTTTGCTGTATTTTCTAACAGAGTTGAAATATTCTTCTAAAAATCGTTGTTTGTGTTCAGCAGAAGAAAGTAATAGGCTACACATCTGGAATGGCATGAGTAAATAATGAGAACATTTTCATTTTTGGGTGAACCATCCATTTAAGATGTTAGAGTGACAATCCAGAGTCAAGAACAAGACATGATGGTACTGTTTTGTTATTAATGACATCAGTTAGTTAAATACCATAGGGAGAAAATAGCCATTAGGCAAAAACATTTATCCACAATTAAATGCAGCCACAGATTAGATGAGAATAGGTTGAAAATGTGTCATTTTAAAAATAATGTGACATCAAGAAGCTTGGAGCTGTATTAATCTATCATTTTGGGCCAAAAACTGTAATTTATTAAGATTTTGACTAGACTGTAACCTATATATCTAGAATTAGGTCATTGTCAGGATGTTGATCTGTGTCTAGTCCTTGTATCAGTAAATTTATTAAAATATTACAGCATTACTGATTCCTAAAACCATGTCTGCAAACCCCATAATTTTGACCCTTCATTTGTTTCAATGACTAACTGCTGCAGGTGAATGAATATATGCAGAAGATCGATGCTATAGAAGAGATGTTTAAGCAGAGGTCAGGTGACTTCCAGAGGAATTAGGGCGAGCTCAAACCACCAAGCATTTCCGCAAAATAAAGGCCAATCTGGAAAAAGAACTCATCAGTGTACTATGCAATCTATGCAATTTCATATAGAAGGATTAAAAAAATGTATAAAGAATATATATGGTGCTTCTCACAGATGAGAGAAAGAATGTATAGTGCTGACCGTGCACACAGAGAAAGTCTGACGAGTACAGAGTACAAGTTCTATACTGAAAGGGTGAAAAAAAGTCAGTTTTGAAATATATGGACTTTATTCACATCTTTAATATTTTATGAGAATGAGGCTGTGAGGGACAGACTTACAGAGTCTCTTCAATGGGTTGTACTGCTGTTTAAAAATGTTTGGATTGTTCCACTGACGAAAAAAAAACTTTTTGAAAAAACTTCAGTAGATAACTAAGAAGAAGGTGCCTTCCATACATAGAAGAAAATAATGGAACATGTTTTAATATTTGAGATTAAGAGCTATGGCACAAGGAAAGATGATCAATGAAATATACTGTAATTATAACTACTCTAGCATGCAGTTTAACCCAAAGAGTTTTGATCACGTTGGCTTTGCTGTTGTTGTCGAATGATGTATACTGACTTGCAATATCTGAAGGAGACAAATTAACTGATGAGTAAAGAAGGCAATTCCCAATTAAGAGCCCAACAAAATTTGATCTCAGAGCTATGGCTAAATTAGTCACACTTGAGCAAGCTCTGGGCATCATGGCTGGGAAGTTTGAGCTGGAGAAAGAAGAGGTAGAACAGCGCGCTATAGTCAGCATGCTGTCCAACATCACAGACCCTGAGATGCTGAAAATGCTTCTAGCTGCCCACGAGGTTAGCCAAGTGAAACAGCTAACACAAATTCAATTTTAAACTAAATTTAATGATTAATTGTTTTAGTGCTTTGTAACTTCAGTATTTGGAAAAAATACTCTGAGTGCTTCTTGCACATAAAGTTGGTTGTGTGTGTGCAGACAGGAGACTCTTGAGGCATATCGCTGGAGAATGAATGAGGCTTGGTCTTGAAGGTATCCTCACATATGGACTTTTATTAACACCCCACACAGCACCAATGACATTTACGCTGACCTAGAAGAGGCAGACAAATGGTGTGAGAGATTTTAGTGCTGCACTTATAATCACTCGTTAATAGAATCTCTAATCAATAAGATTGTGATTATGGTCTGTAAATCTCAACATAACAAACAACTTTTAAACAATGGCTAAGACTTGCCATGACAAGTTAGTTACAATACTGTTGTGCATACTGTTACTCATTTAATAAGAGTAACTTGAAGAGCTCCAGTGTGGACAATTCTGATCTGACCTGGGAGCAGAGAGAGCGATTGCTCAAGCTGCTCTTTGCTAAACTGAATTGCCAAAAAATGATGCAAGAATTAAAGAGATAGTTTTCCCAAAATGATGATTGAGTTTTAATTTTTGGGTAAACTACCCCTTTAACAGTGACTTCATAAAAAAAATTGTATTGTAATTTTGCAACAAATATTAAAGAACTATTGTGTGTCCCTATTTAAATGCATCTACATGTTCTCAAAATGTTGTTTATTGAAATAGACTGCTTAAAATGACAGTTCCAAGTTCAAGGAGAAAACAATCTTTAGAAACTTTTAGTAGCCCTTTCTGATTAACACAAAGAAAAGCAAAATGTATATTCACAGAATCAACATTTAACACACATGAGTATACCCACCAATATGACAAACATAAAACTCTGAACCCTCAACCAAAATTCTTGGATCTTACACCACCAAAAAACATGGGTTGTGTCCCCATCTTCTGATTGGCATCGCCAGCAGGTGGGTGTGTCTTTCAGATCAAGCCTATACAATCTAGAGTGGACCCCCTCTAGATTGTATAGGCTTGATCTGAAAGACACACCGACCTGCTGGCGATGCCAATCAGAAGATGGGGACACAACCTATGTTTTTTAGAATCAATGTAAAATCTTAAATTGCATAAGACGCACCCTTGCATCTCTAGATATAGACTTAATGTTTTTTTAGAATCCTAGCCCACACTCCCTACTCCAAATCCAAGTTTAAATCTTTCTCCCATAATCTCTTGAGAGAAGTTGAAGCTCCATCCCCCAGACTCTGAATTAATGGGGAGTAATACACTGATGCCTCTTGACCTTTTCCAAAAGCAGTAATCACCACTCCCAGAGTATCTGACGCTTTAGGCGGGTGTATGCTACTCCAAAAATAGCACAGAGCAGGTGGCACAGCTGTAAATACCCAAAGAACTGAGATCTTGGAATCCCAAAATGTTGAACCATATTTTCAAAGGATCTCAACCCTCCACTCTCATATAGGTACACAGAGTGTTGTAACCCCCCACACAATCCACTCTGACAAGCAGAAAGGGGACTTATTAAAACATAATTTTGGGTTCAACCATATGCTCGGGGCTATATTTAAATAAATGTCCGAATTAAAAACTTTTGTTAATACCGAGTGCAAATGCGAAATAACGTGGTGTAACATCTACGATATGTTTGATGGAAAGGCTTTGCAATGGTGAAATAGGTGCAAGAACTTTCTGTTCAATACAAAACCAGGGAGGGGCTCTCTCAGGTGGAAGTGACTAATGAGCCAAATGTCTGATACCAAATGCATAATAATAAAACAAAATATTGGGTAGGCCTAGCCATGCAATTTACTGTAAACCTCCCTGCCGTGATGCCGAAATGTTTGCGTGACGTAACACACACCTGCATCTCAACGAAATGGGAGTTGAAGATTTACTGAAATGTAATCTGGGATTTTCCCATTCCAAATGAAGGACTTTGCTATGCTTTCAAATTAAATAAGAGAGGGGGACGTCTATAGGGAGAAAATGTTGCAGGTAGTTGAATTTTGGAATACATTTCATTTTAATAACATCAACCTTCCCAATCGTAGATAAATGTAATGAAGCCCACCTGACACACATCGCTTGAAAAGCTTTTTATTAAAGGGTCAAAATTAACTCTAACTAAATCATACAAATTTGCTGGGAATAAAATACCCAAATACTTAATGCCCTGTTTGGGCCACTGGAAGGTGCCCAGCTGAAAATCTGTTACCGGGCAGTATGATGTCAGAGACAAAGCTTCGGATTTAGAACAATTCACTCTGTATCCTGAGAATTTAGAAAAGGAATTAATAATTCTGTGGAGGCAAGGCATAGATCTAGTGGGGTCAGAGACGAATAATAAAATATCATCTGCATAAAGCAAAATCTTATGCACCACACCTCCCGCCATAAGCCGAGGAAAATCACCCTCCTTTCTTATTGCGGTTGTTAATGATTCCATGGGAAGACAGAACAATAATGGGGAAAGAGGGAAACCCTGCAGGGTTATAAAATTATAAAATTATTTTAAATTAATCCATTTGTTTGTACCGCCGCTACTGGGTGTCTATAAAGTAACTTAATCCATCCAATAAAATATTCCCGAACCCTTACATTTCAGAAATCTTAAAAAGATAATCCCATTCTACCATATCAAACACCTTTTCTGCATCAAGTGAGATGGCAGCGACCGGAGACTGATCATTCATCACTGACCACATGATATTGATGAAACGCCTAAAGTTATCAGAAGAGCTACGGCCCTGAATAAACCCCACCTTATCTATATGTATAAGAGATGCCATAACGTCTCTTATACAAAATTGTTGACAATATTTCAACATCTAGCTGGATCAGGGAAATTGGATGGTAACTCTTACACTCACTTGGATCTTTGTCCTTTTTAAGAATCAGATTGATTCGGGCTTGTGTCATGGTTGGCAGAAGCTTTCCACTCTTTAATGATTCCGTATAAACTTCTAGCAAAAGTGGAGCCAGTTCTGTAGCATAAGATCTCAGAATCAAGATAATTTTTTTGTTCAGACATCAGTTTAGGAAGTTCTAATGGTTCCACAACATTTCTAATATCTTTATCGAAGTAGACAAAGACATGGAACTATAGAGATCAAGATATAATTCTTTAAAAGCATTATTAATATCCATGGCTGAGGTAAATATTTCAACACCAGCAGATTTCACTGAAGGAATGGTAGAAAAAGACTCTCTTTGTTTTATATATCTAGCCAAATGTTTTCCTGCTTTGTCCCCCGACTCAAAATATGACTGTCTTGCCTTGAATAGCCAAAACACTCCACCTTCCACGACAAAATAGTATTATATCTGTATTTCAATCAGGTCAATTCTCTGAGACCATTAGACAAAATTCGGTGCTGCAGCTCTAGCACTTTTAATATTCCCTTCCAATTTCACGAGTTCTTGTGCTTTGGATTTTTTGGTGAATGAGGCATACTGTATGATCCAAATACTTAAGAACTGCCTTAAGTGCCTCCCAAGCCATGCCCACAGAGGATACCGAGGACCAGTTGGTCTCCACATAGGCATTGCTTTAAGTCTTTAGCATTTGTTGGAATTCAGGATTTTACAAAAGGGTTACATTAAAACTAGTGATGCACCAAAATGAAAAATATGGACCGAAACCGAAAATTACCTTTTTTTTTGCGTGATGCGATCATCTGTGTTACGCAACTGCTTTCGGTCCTTGAATAATGTATAACATGCGAGAAAGGGCACCTGGTGGATTTTCTGGTGCCCTCTTAGGGGAAGAAGGTACCCCCCTAGGGAGTTGGTACCCTACACAGACTAAGTAGTATGCATATAGGGAGCGTCGGTACTGAAATATTTCCACACAGCTGACATCAGCCTTTGCTTGGTAGCGCTGTCATAATGGCTACATCGATCGAGAGTAAAACCTGAGCACTGAGGGCCGGGGAGGAATATATTTTTGGCTCGTATTTTCGACGTTAGGTGCATAAATATTAGCCAAAATAAGAGTCACGTGACTCTCCATCTTTTAGTATCCCTGACGTGTTGTCATATGTGAAATTACAATCATATTTTGCAATCCTACAAATTTGGCTGCCTCTTCCCCCTCTGGCAGTTCAAATGCTCATGGTTCATTTCAGCATAAAGTGAAAGTGTCATGGATACTGTCAAGACATATAATGTAACACAGTACTAAACAGCCTTCACTCTGTGCGCTCTATATTTAAAAATGTTTACTGTTTTTTTCTTTACACCCTATCAGGAAACCAACCTCTCAGCTCTACCAGCCACTTCCTCTGATGAGATCCAGGTTAGCAGCGATACAGGGTAAGGCCCCAGCGTTATGAGAGATGACTATAAAAGGAATATTCTGGGTTCAATACAAGTTAAGCTCAATCAACAGCATTTGCAGCATAATGTTGATAACCACAAAAATTTATTTTGACTTGTGCCTCTTTTTATTTATTAAACAAACAAACAAACAAACAAACAAACAAACAAACAAACATCTGGGTTACAGTGAAGCTCTAACAATGGAAGTGAATGGGGCCAATCTGTAAATGTTAAAATACTCATTGTTTCAAAAGTATAGCCACAAGACATAAACAATGTACGTTATAACATGATTTGACTGTGAAGACATCACCTGTTCTTTAAGTTATATCCAATTTTACAACTTTGTTGCCATGATGACATAACACCCTAAACCAACAACAAAAACAACTTTCCTGATTAAATATTAAATGAGTTGTAACAGAAGATTTATGTGCTTTTATAAAATTATGAACTTCAAAATTCTGCCTATAAACCCTTCAAATATTGGCCCCATTCACTTCCATTGTAAGTGCCTTACTGTAACCTCGATTTTTGAAGGGTTTAATGAAGAAAATGAGGTATGATTTAAAATGATTTTGTTTTTTTTTGTGGTAATCAACATAATTCCTTTAATAGCTAAAGTGTGTAATTTCTGCTCCACCAAACGTCATTGGTTGAGTCAATGTTGTTGTGTCGGGCTAGAAGGGCCACTCAAACAATTGGTAGAATTTGTATAGAGCCACAGACAGTGTTTACAGTTTATGTGAACACTACTCTACAAAAGGCTTATTATAGTTGTCTCTGAATATTAAACTGGGAAAGGAGAAAGTATTTGAACAAAAGTTAAGTGCTTCAGTTTTATCATATTCTTTTGCAAAGTGCTTCCTTTTTAAGTTGCATATTTGCATTTGGAAAATTCTGAATAATTCTATTGTTATTGTGTTGTCTTTTAAGCTATGCCTTACCATAATTATAATCAACCAATCTGTTTCCCTGTCTATCTTTCCCAGGTTTACAGAGAAACACAGTCTGACCTTAATAACCCAGATGCCAGTGGCCATTATGACCTTTGACTCCTGTGTTCTGCCAGCCATCAAGAGCATCTGACTGTGTAATTCATACAGTACTGTATGTTATTCAAATTATAAAAGAAAAACCATCCAAGAAAAAGTGTAATGGATTTTCAGCTCATTAAATTAATAAATACATTGAGATAAAGATATTATTAAAATAGCTAAGTTCAGTTTATGTGGTCTGTATTTGATGAAAGTTCAGAATACTTTCAATGTTTTCCAACTTCTATTACTATACAAAAAAATAAATATATAGAATTCAATGAATCTGTCAGCTGAGGACATGTGAGGAGTCAAACTAGAGACTATGCTGTACTTGTCCTCTTGTTTAGTTGTACATCTGGCCTTCTACATCTCTTTCTGTCCTTGTTAGAGCCAGTTGTCCTTTGTCTTTGAAGACTGAAGTATACACCACTGTATGAAATCTTCAGTTTTTGGAAAGCATTGAATAGCCTTCATTCCTCAAAACAATGATGGACTAGAGTTTCTAGAGGAAGCTGTTTCTTTTTTGCCATTTTTGACCTAATATTGACCGTAAGACATGCCAGTCTATTGCATACTGTGGCAACTCAAGAACAAACACAAAGACAAGGTTAAGCTTCATTTAATGAACCAAATAGCTTCAACTGTGTTTGATATAATGGAAAGTGATTTTCTAGTAGGCCTACCAAATTTACAATTTAGCATGACGACTCAAGGATAAGGTGTTGGAGTGATGGCTGCTGGAAATGGGGCCTGTCTAGATTTGATCAAAAATGACTTTTTTAAAAGTACCAAATTCCTTCCTAAACAGCAAAATCTGTACATTATTCAAAGAAATGTGGCCGCCAGTGTGCATATTATAGGTTGTATATATTTTATATAGAAGATGTATTATAATTTTGTATTATATTTTCCTCGTATTTCTCTAATTATGTTGTCGATTTGTGTTCTGCGTTGTGTAATATTAAAAAATGCACACATCCTTCCTGCTGTGTTATTTACATCTACGTGTGCATGAGTGTTGCAGGGGGCGCGCTTGGGAGCTCAGTTTGCTTTACTGTGACTTGCTTTTATTTGCAGCAGGGAGACACGCAGACGGGATAGTGCTTGATATTACCTCGATCCGGAACTTCCGAACAGTTACATTCAACGATTATTATAACCGCTGGCATGAATTAAACATCGAAGTTGATCGTTTATAAGCGGTCGATTTTATCGGTCGTTTCTTACGTACTTTATACTTTTTTTTTTAACCGTTGCAAGTGAAGTTACGTGCTTTGAATCGCAGGCGATCCAGGGAAAGCAGAAGCCTCTCAACTCGCCTCGGGGATTCGTTCTGCAGGCATGTCGCAGAAAGAAAGACCTACTTTCTATCGACAGGATGTCAACAAGACGATCTGGGAGGTCCCTATACGCTATCAGAACTTGACTCCCGTCGGTTCGGGTGCATACGGATCTGTTTGGTAAATATGTTTTTTTCAAAGGCGGAACGCTGTGTCCCATTCATTTTTACGGGCCCGCACAGCGTTGCACTGCCTAAGCAAACTTGCTAGTAAGACTAAAGTCCCGTCTGTTATAAAAGAGATATTGATAGTAGATTGATGGCCGGTTTGTAGTGTTGCAAATAGTTTTAACTTATGTGTTCCTGCTTCGCATGTGTTGTAATGGCCTTCATGCATACTATTTCAGTTTCAAAGTGATGGTGCTTTGCGGTGGATTGGCTACGTGTTCATCCTATGATGCTCTTATGATTTTGTGACACACATTTAAACTGATGCATAAACACGTGAACGCCATTTTGCTGTAGATTGCAGTGTTTGTGTATGCCACAGTAGTATTTATTCGCCCTATTCTGCGGTGTAATATGGTCTTAATGCAGACATCTGGTGGGGTCTGACTTGAGTGAGGTCACCCCACAGATGATACACCATTTGTGCCTCAACCTGGTGAGCTGCCTGCATAGCCAGCAGTTTGGGGCAGTGTAGCGCTCTAAAATTGCTGTCTTATTAGGGGCCATTCACACCGAACGCGTCCTTGAGCTGTAAAAAGGTGGACACAGGTGTCTGAAGACGCGTTTTACATGTCGAAGTACTTTTAAAGGAACCTCAATACAAGTTCAATACAAGTTGTTCAAACGAAAGCATTTTTGGCATAAAGTAGATTACCACAAAAAAATTATTTGTACTTTCTACTGTGAGGCACTTAAAATGGAAGTAAACTTTAAAAATACTCAGTTTCCAAAATATAGCCACAGGAGGTAAACAAAATGGGTGTTGACGTAATATTAGTAATACTACCTTTTCTGTGTGAAGTTATTCCCAATTTTACAACTTCACTTCCATGACAGCGTAACGCTGTAACTCTAAAACAACCGTTAATAAATATTTATATATTTTTAACAGAATAATGAATGTAATTGTTTTTATACAATTATAAGCTTAATATTTCTGCCTTTAAACCCTTCAAAAATTGGCCCTATTCACCTCCATTGTACCTCAAGTGCCTCATTGTAATCTCGATTTTTGTTTGGTGTAAACATTATCTTTAGTCTGCAGCTCACTAGGATTTAAAACACAGTCCATGAGTCAGCTGCTGTAATTTTACCATTGTTGTCAGTGCTTCATGGAACTTAATTTCTTGTTTGCGGGTAGTAACATCCAGTATGAGGTGCAACACTAAGCAGGGCTTATTTTATTTAGCTATATCTTAATTCAATCTCATGATTGATTCCTCTGGATTGCTTGAATTTGTGTGTTTTATTGATTGCTGAGAGTTCCTCACACAGTTGGACTTGGACATGTGAGATATGACCAATTTTTCTCCAGTCATATTTGTAAACAATACTCGAGTATTACCTCACTCATTAATGTTTGCTAAAGATTTAAGAAAGGTGTCTTTTCTATATTAAACAGACAGGCTCATGTTTTAATTACTCTTTTACTCTGGGTAGACATGTTGTATATGCACAAAAGTGATTGTTAGAAGTTTTTGATGCTAGGCAACTGTGCTGTCTGAATTAATTTTCACAGGGCCCTTATTGTGTCCATGTAATTGAATGTGTGATGAACCAATTACACAGGGTTTGAATTAGCAGGTTCATCTCTCATTCTGTGCAGTGTATTCTGATTCATATTATTCAAATAAAGAGCACTAGGATTTAGTTTGATAAGATATATTACTGCAGGTCTCTGTGCCAAGTAGCTATAGGGTGTAGTATATGCTGTGTCTGAAAATTAAGATTACATCTAAACAGTGTGATGATAAGTTGACAACCTTCCTTTTCCACACAGTTTGGCATATAGCCTGTCTGACAAATGCTTGAACATGTACATTTTGTTCTTTCAAATATACTTTGTTGCAGTAGGTTTCACAATTTATTTCCTCTAAGTTTATTTAGCCATAATGGTATTTCTCCATGAGGAAGTGAGAATCTGTCCGAGTTTTGTTTGGGGTGCTTAAATCTAGGGGCAGAAACTTGCAATTCAGTGCCTTTAAAGCGAATGCTGACTCCTACCTTTAACCGGCTTTAACTTTGTGCACATTGTCCTGTTGCAGCACGTTTGAGTTCCAGTTGTGCAACAAAGCAGTGTTTTATGCAAAGTGTGCCAGCATTGAACTGTCTTCCTGTGTGTTTCAGCTCAGCGTATGATGAAAAGGCAGGGTTGAAGGTTGCTGTAAAGAAGCTGTCAAGGCCGTTTCAGTCCATCATCCATGCCAAAAGGACCTACCGGGAATTACGGCTACTCAAGCACATGAAACATGAGAATGTGAGTTTGGATCCCAGATATTAGCAAATCCAAAATGGCCTTCTGTATATGTAGAGGGGTGGCGGTAGCCTAATTGTTACCCAAAATGAAAATGGTAATCATTTGCTCAACTTCATGTTGTTCCAAATGCTTTTTAAGCTTCCCTCAGTGAAACAAAAAAAGAAGAAACATTGCTGAATGTTCAGTGCTCTTTTTCATAATTGGGACTTGTGCTTTTAATTTCTGAAGATTTTGCCATAATTCTGTCTATCTCTATAACACAGATTATCATTTTGCTTTCACTTTAAATGCTACCATGTGTAATTTTTTTCCACGTTAAAATACTTTCTCATATCCAAGTTTAATGTGCAGGAAAACTATAAGAAAGCCATTCACTGCAGGTTAATTTTCCCATAAATTAGTAAGGATGGGGCTCTTTGGCACTTTAAAAATCTCTGTTTGTTTGAACTGCTCAACAATTGAATGAATAGTCCGAGGCAGTGAGAGTTTTTGGGAAACCTATTTGGAAACATTATTTTCCCAATTTTGTTTGGTGCCATTATTCACTACGTTCCATCTAAGGATTTTTTGTGAAAACAATTTAGCACATCAAAATAAAGTGGATGGAAGCGCACATTATCGCTAAAATGTCACAAATGTCGAGATAATATATTTCTGTTTAACTCAAGCGCATAAACTCTATGTCGATACATCAAATGTCGTGAAAAAATGGTTTGGAAACACTATTTGTTGATAAAAATGTAGTGTCACATGACAGAGTTTGCCCCAATCGTTAGCCTGTGTTAATCATGGCAACAGTATTGAAAGCCAATTTATTGTATGTGATTATGGATTGATCTTTATGGCATATAGAGCCGATCTGAAAACGTGAAACTTCCAGCACAAATGTCTTGTGCACTTTGAACAAATTAATGGCCACTGTTTTTGATTAATTTAATCGCAGTATCCATCCATTTATTTATTAAAGTTGCTTTTCCACACCATAAATAATAGACGGGAGTCACAAATTAACCCACAGTACAAAAACATATTTCTGTGCACAAAGATGATTTAAATGAAGAATAAATACACATTACTAGGTGAAAAGCTTCAGCGTAATTTACTTTTCTTTTTGGAACACAGCCCAATTATTAAATTATTTCTATAAAATTATTGTTTAGTCTACTTTTGAAAAAATGCTGGCAAAATCCCCTGTATTAAATCAAATGAATTACCAAACGAAACAAGCATTAAATTAAAAATGCCCTTTTCTTTTCTCAAACTTAAATTAGCTTTACCCTGTTCTGTAGATGAAAACCATCGGCAGAATGTTCTGCACTATTTTCAAGACTATAAACTATCAGAACTATTTTTCCAGTGCTGAGTTAACTTTAAGAAAACAAGTTTTTAAACATTTTAAAACTTATAAATATTTTAAATCTAACCCTCTTTACCTCAGATCGCATTTACTGCTTCTTCAGACAATGTAAATTTGCATTTTGAAGTTAAAATAAATTTGAGATGATAATCAAGTTCCGTTGGTCATTAAAAGTTGCTGGAGAAATATGCGGGACATTATGCAGTTGTGATTGCGATGCTTTTGATTTGATGATTGTTCAAAATATTGAATATCAGAAATATATCATATGTAAACCCTGATATTACACCGCATCATTTTTCTTTTCTTTAATAGCTGTGCACACCACATATACACATCGATTGATGGTCCTTATGCTGAGACAGAAAGTTTCCGCCACTACTTGGGTCAGGTTGCCAGCTTGAACAGGGCCATGACGATTTGCTTTCTGGTCGGAAATGGTGGCAAAAAAAAATTAAGGACATCTGGGAGGCAAATTAACGATAAACACACATTTCTGAATGGAAACTTCTTCAGGGCAGATTTCTTTTGCGCTGAACCAAAACTTATGCAACAAAGTGTTTTTTTTAGGCATGACGTCATCACGCACACCCTTTTATCAATAAAAGGCCATTTGAATGGAAATGGGCAGAAGGTGGCAAATGCATTTTCACTTTGTCGATAACAAAATAGCATGAAAGGTGGATGGAAACTAGGCTAACGATGCAGAAATTACACACTGCACCCTTAATTTCTTAATCCCATTTTGGTTTTCCTGTCTGACAGGCAATTCTAGAACTTCATCCGTGAGCCATTTTACATGCACACCAATATGCTAATAAAACCTAAACATCAGTTTATTTAAAAAATCAAAGAAAATAAAAAAGAAAACACGTTTACATGATATTTAAAATCTAAAAAATAAAAACATTAAAAATCTAGTTATTCTCTGCTTTTGACGTGAAACCATGAAGAGACTTGAGCACGTTTTATAAGAATGGCGGTAAAGGTGTTTACATGCAATGCAAAATCGGGGTAATGGGCAAAAATCGACTCTTGTCGATCAATTTATTCTTAGCAGTTTATGAGCTTACTGCGATACAGGAAAGCCGTTTAATGCGTTTACATGACCACACACGTTGTTGGCTTATTAAGCATAATCAGTGTAAGAATGTGCATGTAAACATATATTTTAGTGGTGGTGGTTTTAATTGGAGACACAATTGTCATATTAGTTGAGAGACACAACTTCTTGGAGAGTGTTTTTGTGTGATTATATTTTGCTGTGCTTAAAATAGATTAATTGTCAGCACACTAAAACCTTCTGCAAGAACTTTCATCTCCTTAATCCTTTAAGTTTAGTCAATTTATGCACTGCTGCTGTTAAAGCCATTACAACAAGGCATTACATGATGATCGCTGTCGGACATTAAATTCTCGGCTGTGATTCATTTTATGCCTGAAGCTTCTTAAATAAATAGTGGCAGTAAAATATATTTAAACTGCTTGATGTCATGAGCTAGTTTACCTGTGTTATCTTGCAGTTCTGCGCTTTTAAATGCACTGCGAGGATCACCTGCATTGAAGTGCATCATTCAGGATGCGCATAAGCGGTTTAATGCCGCTCTGTATTGATGCCCTCCCCCCCTTTTTTTCCTATGATAGTTTTGTGCAATAAGATGTTGTAGTTATGTAGCCCAATTATTTGTTGCATAACCTTTAGTTACCATGTTGAAATGCTGCATCTAGTATCCACATATCCTTCTGAAATGCATCAGATTGGGGTCACATGATAATAATCGAGCTCTACATTATTATCTTTAACACAGACTAGTCGACTTGTCATTCAAACAACCGACCGACTAGTCAATTATGAAAATTGGTAATGTTGCACATCCCTATTCAGGTCATGAAATGAAGCATCAAGAAAACACGCTGTAATACATTATCCTAATTTGCCTTCTTTATACTTTGTGCTTGTAGGTGATCGGCTTGCTGGATGTTTTCACACCTTCCACCAGCCTGGAGGAGTTTAATGATGTGTGAGTCAGACAATTACTTTAACCCTCTGAGCTGTCATTTGAACATTGATATAAAATAAGTGCTAAATTAATTCTTTTCTCAACATGCCTCTGCTTCATGCAAGTGTGCAGTCCACCAATATGATGACTCATTAATAGTCTGGTTAAACCGAAGGAAGTAGATTATCTTGTAGGATGAGGGCACCATAGATCACTGTTAGCCACCTAATAGAGAGAAGGCATCAAGTTTCACAGGTACCTTATGTGTCTATGCTGCAAACGACCAATGTCACGGTGTGCCATGACAGCTTGAGGCTGTCTTCAATGGAAGCATCGAATCTTCATGTCACTTTAGAATATTTACCGACCACAGGCCAATCAACTGTGTGCTCGAAGTGAGACTTCAGCATCGGTAAAATGAAAGAGTATTAATGATCAATTGCTCGGCTGGCCGACCTACCTTTTGTCTGTCTTAGCTGATAAATAGCGGTTCCCTGTCTACCAATCATGGAGGATCATTTAAAAGAGCACGCTAATAAAACGTGATATCATCCATAGCAACGAGGTCAAATCTGCCTTACTCTTATCTTAAGATTTCCTTCCTAAAACTTGCTCTTAGCAGATTTATGAATAAGTTTTAAGCAAAAACATCGTGTATCATCAAGTATCATGATGGCGCTGCGGATGGCCACCTCGGTGTGGAGTGCTCCTATTCTTTTGTTGTTTTGTTTGTTTGTCCCGTGTTTTCCAATCAGTTTTACCAGGGACGAACTGCTGAACATTCGGCAGCATATACCAGAAAATCTTTCCCCGGTTTTTGAATATTCAGATGACTTGCTGGACATTTTAGTCAGAGGCGTAGCTTTGCTGTTCAGTAGACGCAGGTGAGGGAGTTGAGCAGGCGCGCTGGTCAGGCTCTGTCGGCGCCGGCTTTCGAACAGTGCTGCCGAGCATTCGTCTAGCGAATCTCCTCTATCTTCCTAACAAAACGGACGAACTACATGTCCTCAAACAAGGACTTTTCAACTTCTGCTGCCTTGTGCTTCACAGAAACCTGACTGCCTGAAGCCATTCCGGACAGCATGTTAAATCTGCCAGGTTTTCAGCTGTTCAGAGCGGATTGCATCGCGGATTTAACAGGGAAAATGAGAGGCGGTGGAACATGCTTTTACATCAATGAATGTTGGCGTACAGATGTATCAAAATTAAAGAAGATGTGCTGTCCTAATTTTGAAGCGCTCTTTATTAACTGTAAGCCTTTGTACTCTTGCAGGAGTTTTCTTTATATTGCGCCAAATCCGTGTGTGAATGCAGCGCAGCAACAGCTGGCTGATCAGATCACAGACATGGAACAACAATACCCGTACTCAGTTTTTATTATTTTTTTGGGGATTTTAACAAAGCAAACCTCACATGTGAACTACCCAAATACAAACAGCACATTACATACCCAACCAGAGACACAGAAATATGCTGGATCATTGCTAGACAACTATAAAGGATGCTTATCGCTCTGTCCCTAGAGCAGTTTTGGGACTCTCTGATTACTGTCTGGTTCATCTTCTTCCAACGTACAGACAGAAACTAAAATCTGCTAAGCCTGTAGTAAAGACTAAAGAGATGGACCAATGAAGCAGAGCTGGAATTACAAGCCTGCTTTGACTGCACTGATTGGAGTGTTTCTGAGAATGCTGCCACCGACCTGGATGAGCTCACAGATACTGTGACATCATATATCAGTTTTTGTGAGGATATATGCATTCCTCTAGGAAATATTTTAAATTCAACATCGACAAACCATGATTACAAATTACAGGACTCCTGCCCCCAACCCTGTGTTGTACCAACAACTGGCTGACGACCTGAGTGTGTTCTACTGTAGATTTAAAAGGCCCAATCTCACACCCCACATGTATACATGCATAAACTCAGCAAAAAAAAGAAATGCCCATGTTTCAGGACACTGTATTTTAAAGATAATTTGGTAAAAATCCAAATACCTTTACAGATATTTATTGTAAAGGGTTTAAACAAGGTTTTCCATGCTTGTACAATGAACCATAAACAACTAATGAATATGCACCTGTGGAACGGTCATTAAGACTCTAATAGCTTACTGATGGTTGGCAATTAAGGTCACAGTTATAAAAACGTAGGACACTAAAGAGACCTTTCTACTGACTCTGAAAAACACCAAAAGAAAGATGCCAAGGGTCCCTGCTCATCTGAGTGAACATGCCTTAGGCATGCTGCATGGAGGCATGAGAACTGCAGATGTGACCAGGGCAATACATTGAAATGTCCGTGTAACCAATAAGGACACTGGGAGCTGGATTCTTCAAACACAGTTAGAGAACATTTAATTAACCACTTCTCTGGTTTACAGCTTCACAATAACTCATCAGCTTCAAAGTAAGTCTCTCGACCCAGTCTCTCTCTCCTGATCTGGCGCTGGCGTGGTCCTTTAATTCCGCTCTCCCTAATCTCACTACAATTAGAGACAGGTGTTAGTCATAATTTGGCTTAGGTGTATACACCCTTACTGCTCTCTCTCTCTCCCGACGGACACTTGACCATGCCTCTGCTGCCACAGACCGTACTGTGAGACTCCTAAGACAGTGCTACAGGAAGGACAACTGATCGTCCTCGCAGTGGCAGACCACATGTAACAACACCTGCACAGGATCGGTACATCCGAATATCACACCTGCGGGACAGGTACTGTACAAGATGGCAACAACAACTGCCCGAGTTACACAAGGAACACACAATCCCTCCATCAGTGATCAGACTGTCCGCAATAGGCTGAGGGCTTGTAGGCCTGTTGTATGGCAGGTCCTTACATGTTAAATTGGTATTCTTCATTACATGATTATATACATGTTTGGGTGAGGTTTTTGTGGTTTTATGATGCTCAAGGTTTTCACAGTGACAAAGTTATTTGTGATGTCTGGCTCCAGCCACCATGAGCTAGTAGGGAATGCTGTGGAGGATTCAGCCAGCCAGTAAAACCAGATGCTGCAGTGACTTAACATCAGTGCTGCTGCCATAAATAGACCTGATGCACAGTGATGGATGTAGGGCATCCGCAATTCTTCTGCTTCCCACCCACCTACTGGAACAAGCAGGCATGTTAGTGCCAGTAGAAGGGGACTTGACTCTACTGGAAAAACAAGTGCTCTAGGGGCTTCCTATAAATGTAGATATTACCAGTGCTAGATGACACCCTCTTGCTTAGAGGTGACAGTGTAATTGTGTGTGTGGGTGTGTGTGTTTTGGTGTCTGTCTGGTGGCACTGCATCTGCAAGTTTGTGTTTTGTGTGTCTGTGTGTGTATGAGTTGTTTATAACAAGTCTATTATGGTCACATTTATAAACACCTTTTTGCATTCACTGGTTCAGTTATGGTTTTGTGGTGTGACAAATAAATTTTAAAGGTACAAATATTCCAGGTTATATCTCAATTAATTGGAGGAAATATAATTAGCACTTACATTGTCAAAAGTGTTTAGAATAGATTTAGATTATTGTTATAGTGTGTCTCACAGTTGGACACTGTGGAAACCACTTGAAATGTAATGTCAGCTACCCTTATAGTATTACATGATTGTTCATTGCATCTAATGCTGTTTTTCATTCAATCTGTATGGGTGTGGAATCTATTTGTTTATTATCTCTTAATGCTGAGTGTGTCTATTGGGTGGTGAGTGTTTCTGAGATTAAGTGGGGGTTACTTTAAGTCCTACTTTTTGTCATACCTCAGCTTCAGTGCTTATGTAGAATGATGTGGGTGACCATAAGGTGTTTAGATGGACAATGTTGTGTAAAAAGTAAATGTTATAAAAAAAATATAATCGTTTTTGTTTTGGAATATACTGGGACAAGCCATTCAAGATAAAGTGTTAATACACTTTCACATCAGAAAATGAATTAACCCTCATACCTCTTTAAGTCAATTCAATTTTAATTGTTTGAAGGTTGAATCTAGCTTGTGATATTTCCCAATCCCCTACCCCCCTTCTATTCTCTACATATTGTCCTCTCTCTTCTCTTTTATTTGCCCTATAAATAAAGTGACAAAAGGCCAAAAATGAAGAGAAAATATATTATAAATAACCAGTATATTTACAGGAAAAATTATCCAGCACACCTCTGCGTTGACAGTAGTGCGTAGTTCAGCTCCATAACCAAAATGTGTTAAAAGAGATTTGTTGCTTTACCACATGAGTGCCGTTAGCTTTACATGAAATGGCAAAACAAGATTCAAAGATTGATCAGAATAGAACTGAACGTTCCCCACAAGCTCTGCTGTCACTTCCAACACCAGGTAAAACAGGTGGCAGAAAAGTAACATTCTTCATGTGTTCTGTTTGGCAGGTACCTGGTGACTCATCTAATGGGCGCTGACCTAAATAATATAGTGAAATGTCAGAAGCTGACCGACGATCATGTTCAGTTCCTTATTTACCAGATCCTGCGGGGACTTAAGGTGAAATTTCACTTTTAAAAACCTGTAACAAACTCAAAGTTTCAAATCTTCAGTCATGAGCATTAACATATTTCTGCCTTTAAAAAAATTTTTTTTTACTTATTTATTGCCATTTATTTATTTGACTGCTTTATGTGTTTGTTAATGTAAAACTAAAATCTGTATTTATTTTTTTCTCTCTCACTTAAAATAACCATTTTCTCTCAATCTGTTTTTGTTTTACCAGTACATCCATTCAGTAGCCATAATTCACAGGGTAAGTATTTTCTCATGCACATGAAAAAGCAGCCTGCAGGAATTTTCCACCTTAAAAAAATTCAGTATGATTTCAATGTTGCAACATGGAACCAATTTTTCTTGGCGTTACCATGTTCCATTCTTAAATCAAAAATTTTAAGAATATTAAGAATAAGAAAGTAAGAATATTTTGTTTTAAATTTAATATCTATGGACATCATCTTTGGCACGTTGATCGCCTATCATAGAAAATAATTTCTCATATACCTCATTTTATAAAAAAGAATCTCTAAAGTGCTTGCAGTAAATTATACTTGCATTGGAAGCGTGACAGGCAAGTGAGCAGCACTGAATTAGAGGTGGGCGATATGACCTAAATCTTCACGAAACAAGTAATTTTATATCATGGTAATGATATATATCATGATATGCAGTAATACATTTTTTGGTAAAATAAATTGATATTTTTTTATAAATTAGAAAACCATATGGTATGGCCTATTTTGGGATAATCCAGTCAGTGAATTAAATACTTCATCTTATATAATTTTTTTAATCCCCTTTTCTCCCAATGTGGAATGCCCAGTTCCCACTACTTAGTAGGTCTGGGTGATGGAGGACAAGTCTCAGTTGCCTCCGATTCTGAGACAGTCAATCCATGCATCTTATCACGTGGCTCATTGTGCATGACACCGCGGAGAATGCAAAGCGATCCACGCACAACTTACCACGTGCCCCATTGAGAGCGAGAACCACTAATCGTGACCACGAGGAGGTTACCCCATGTGTCTCTACCCTCCCTAGCAAACAGGACAATTTGGTTGCTTAGGAGACCTGGCTGGAGTCACTCTGCACACCCTGGATTTGAACTCGTGACTCCAGGGGTGGTAGTCAGCATCAATACTTGCTGAGCTACCCAGGCCCCATTTCCTCTTATATAATTTTCTCTATATTTGGCACTTTACAATAGTCCAAGTAATAATAAACTTAAGAAAATATTCTTTCACATTATGCCACATTTCAATCTGAAATGTTGTTGGGCAAAATTATTATAAATTTCACATTATGCCACATTTCAGTCTGATCTGTTGTTGACCAAAATTGTTATTATTTGAAACTTTCTTCAAAAAACTGAAGATCTTCCCAAATAAATGCAACAAAGAAAATAATGCTTAAGTAAAATAAAAAAAAATAAAAAATCCAATGAAAATAACTAATACAACCCTTATAAAAAATAAAAAAAAGATTATGTAAACAGTTTAATTATTAATTATAATTATAAGTTAATATTAAAAATGAACACTTAAGAAAAGACACTTAAATCTACGTTAACAGCAGCCTGCGGAGCATAGCTTTTGGCCTTCATAATAATATTTTGCTTGTATAATATTATTTTTCTTCAAAAAATTGCTACTACGAGTGATTTACTATCGTGTGACATAGTTTGAAGATTACATTTTCTCCTTTTTTTTTGGCTTTTGTGAACCTACATCACAGATGTCACCTGTTTTGTTAACAAACTCCTCTTCAACCTGTGTCCTCCCATTTTGTGGAGATGTTTTTTCTGGATATTTCCTGGGACAAAAATGATTGAGGAGTGCGAGTGATCCCGCTCTGCCCTCTCCTGTAAATATCGGGTGCTGGACACACGTGAAACACAGATAATCATTTCAGATGAGATGCATATTAAGTGCTTTGAAGCATGAAATGCGACATGAATGACATTGAATTTGCTTTGGCGGCCGTCAATTTTTTTTTTATTGTTATAAAAACCCTGTTCATGTTTTAAAATTCTCTTAGTTTGATGTAAAGCCCTGCCCACTGATCGATAAGCCCACGCTGAACACATGGATATTTACATATCGCAATATACATGATATAGCAAAATATCTGTCGATTGACACTTTATATCATTGCCACGATATATATAGTCATATTGCCAAGCCCTACTGTGAATAAACCCACAGAGATTGTCAGTTACATATAATTTAAAGTTCATTCACCTAGTAAAGTAGTCCCACCAAAAAAATATTCGAACAAAATGTATTTTCAAAAATGCTATAATATAAATGTTCTATTTGTTTTGACAAAATGAGGGATAAACAAGCTATTTCCTGTGATTATCTACAACATTCCACAAAGATTATTTATAGACATGAAGTGGTAAATAACTGCAAGATTTTGCGCAACATTTGAACAGTTGGTGGCTGGTTTATTGGTTGGTTAAATTATAAAATGGACTTCTGAAGTAATATTCATTTATTGTTTTTTAGGACTTGAAGCCAAGTAATCTGGCAGTAAATGAAGACTGTGAACTTAAGGTGAGTCATTGTTTTTGTTTTGGTTATTGTGATACATTTATATTTACTTAATACAGACATTCGACATCCTGTAAATTAAAAGAATGCCTGTCCTCGCTCTCTCCCTCCTGCCTTTTCATTTAGATCCTTGATTTTGGTCTGGCTCGACACACTGATGATGAGATGACAGGATATGTGGCCACAAGGTGGTACCGTGCCCCAGAAATCATGCTCAACTGGATGCACTATAACATGACAGGTAACAACTGTAGCATAATACAACTCTCATCTGATTCAGTAAATAGACTAACTAAACCAGAATTTAGAAAAATATGTTTTTTAAGTACAGTAAAAATCTGTGTTGCTTTTGAGTTATTCAAAAAGTGTTTTTAGAATGAAAAGTTTTGTGAGAACAGTAAGATTTTACCTTTGTTGCCTGGGTAGCTCAGTGAGTTTTGAAGCTGACTACCACCCCTGGAGTCATAAGTTCAAATCCAGGGTGTGCTGAGTGACTCCAGCCAGGTCTCCTAAGCAACCAAATTGTCCCGGTTGCTAGAGAGTCACATGGGGTAACCTCCTCATGGTTGCAATTAGGGGTTCCCTCTATCAATGTGGCACGTGGTAAGTTGTGCGTGGATTGTGGAGAGTAGCATGAGCCTCCACATGTGGAGTCTCTGCGGTGTCACAATGAGCCACGTGATAAGATGCACATATTGACAGTCTCAAAGGTGGAGGCATCTGAGACTTGTCCTCCACCACACGGATTGAGGTGCGTGACTGTGCCACCACAAGGACCTACTAAGTAGTGGAAATTGGGCATTCCAAATTGGGAGTAAAGGGGATAAAAAAATGTAAAAAGATGTTACCTTTGTTGAGGAATACACAGAATTGAGACTTAACCTCTCATTCGGAAATTGTAGAGAATTTACATTGTAACTGAGGTTTTGAGATGTTGGGAAGATGTCACTGTGATGCATTTTAAAAGATTAGTTCACCCAGAAATGAAAATTCTGGCATCATTTACTCACACTCATGTTTTCCCAAACACTTATGATTTTTTTTCAGTAAATATGACGGCCCTTTGTTTATCTCTAAAAACAGCATTTGTGGCGTAATGTTCTTTACCACAAAAATGTATTTTGACTCGTCTCTCCTTTTCTTTAAAAAACAAAACAAAATTTGTGGTTACTGTGAGGCACGTACAGTATGTGGCCAATTTATGGAGGGCTTAAAGGCAGAAATGTGAAGATTTATATTTGATAAAAGCACTTGAATTCTTCTGTTAAAACTCATGTTATTTGAGCTGTAAAGATTTTTATATTGTCATTAGTAAGTTAACATACTTATAGTTTATGTCTTGTGGCTATTCTTTTGAAACAGTGAGTATTTATGTTTGTTTGCCCCATTCACTTCCATTGTAAATGCCACACTGAAACCCAGATTTTTGCTTTTTGTTTTAAGAAAAAACGAGTCAATTATTTTTGTAGTAATCAATATTATGCCACAAATGCTGTTGATTGCACTTAACTTGTATTGAACCTGGAATATTCCTTTAATTCCAAATATTTGTAGCTGTATACATTACCATGCATAGCAAATTACATGTAATGAATTGGTGAATGGTCATGTGCATCGTCATAATTCATTACAGCCTCAGAAATGATGCTTGAACGTGAAGTTTCTCTTCTGTGCTTGTCTTCCCTTTAGCCTCCATTTGTATATTGCAAAACTATCATGATAATAATATGATAGTAATACTATGGTATTATGTTATATTACAAAATAACATTGATTTTTTTTAGACATATATATTATTAATACAAAGTGGCTGGTACATTTATAGCCACTGTGGTTGGTGATCAGAAAAAGTTTCTGTATGTCATACCCTGCTCACAAGAAAGTAAGTTATATAGGTTTGAAACAACAAGGGTGGGTAAATTATTATAGAAGGTTTATTCATGTTGTGAACTATTCTAAGGATCTTTTAGACAGCTAATCTGGGTTAGGAAACAGCTGTATTGGTAAAGAGATGGAACACATGCTCGTTGTCCCCCTGCTAATGTTGTTACTTGGCTTTGTTTTCCAGTGGACATTTGGTCAGTGGGCTGCATTATGGCTGAGCTGTTGACAGGCAGGACTCTGTTCCCTGGCACAGATCGTATCCTTTTCCTCTTGTTTCTCCTCTTACTTACCTTGGATTAATGTTGTTAAAGGAATAGGTCACCCAAAAATAAAAAAATTTGTTATTTTCTCTCACTTATGTTGTTCCAAACCCATTTACTTTTTGTCCATGGAACACAAATCCAGATGTTAGAAAGCAAGTCATAAGAGTTTTGAACAACATGAGGTAAAATTATTATTACAGAATTTTCATTTTTGGGTGAACTATCCCTTTAACACCACATTATAATCAGTAGTATTGTGTTTCATTTGTACTTTTTCTTGTTCTTTTTTTCTTCTCTCCTTGCAGTGTGCATTTTTGCTATGGCAAACATTCCTAAACTGAATGTTGTCTTTGCCAACTTAAAGCCTGCCTTCAGGCTGCACCACATGATGCAGCAGGGTTTGGAAGGATATCTGATCCATCATTATGAGTATCCTGCCCTGCAGGAAATTACTTGCCTCTAATCTCTCTTTTTCTTCATTCATTTGTCTTTATTTCCAGCACAGTGACTCAACGTTTTCACAGTTTAGCACTTGCAGCTTTGCATATTTGACTCTCATGAATGGCTGCCGAATCTTAATGCATCGGGCTCCTCACACATGGAACATTAATACTTTCCAAATATTTTCCACTCTTAAAGGCAGAGCAGACCTGTGAAGGAACTTCTGACTTGCTTTTGCTGGCCAGGCTGAAAATATTTAGCCTCTGCTATTTTTACTAGCTTACTTTTCTTCCACAGATGTATCCAATAATTCACTGCTACCCTGTTCTTTTAATACACTTAAAAATTAAGTAAGCATTTCTTGCTTTCCATTTTTGTCATGTCTTAAATGAGCTTCTTCTATCCCTGACACTGATAACCACCTCTCTTTAGGATTATCCTATAGGTCCACTCAGTAATTTGTTTATGTTGGGCTAACCTGTATGACATTCATCTTGGACTTTTACTGACAGCAGTGGAGTGGATGCAGAATCACGCAAAAGCAGCTGTTTTCTGTTACTAATCCTTCTGTAGATTTGTGCTTTTTACAGTCAGCCATGATTGTATTAAAGTAGAATATTGGCCCCCATGAGGTGATCTGCTCCATGTAAAATAAAACCAATTTTATTAAGCTAAAGCTACTGATATGACTGAATTCTTCAACACTTGGGAGTGTATATGGTTTAAAAAAATGTGTTTTATAGTCAATATATATTTCATTATTTGTGTAAAATGGTTTGATGTGGAAAAAACATTACTGAGTGGACCTTTTAATGTGCGCTTTAAATGTTTTTTAAATTATTATTATTATTATTTATTTTTTACATTGTCTGGGATACAGTTTATGAAGTACAGTCTCCAGGATGTGGTGCTCTTTGATCCATCTATAGTGCCCTTGCCTAGAGCTGTACTACCTTTCCTTCATATGACTTTGCTAGACATCGATCAGTTGAAGCTCATTATGCATCTTGTTGGAACACCAGGACCTGAGCTGTTAATGAAAATATCATCGGACTCTGTGAGTTTGAGATGTTCTTTATACTGGGTTAATTCAAGCATCTGTGTGTTGTTTTGTAAAGTAACATGCATTGACTGTGGCTGTGTTTGATCTCACCGATTTAAATAATATATATTTTCCTCTGTTCTCTAACTAAACTTTGCTTTCAGAATTCACATTTTAGGTGATAGACAGATTTTGGGAATCTGAACAATAATGTACATTTATGTTTGAGATTAACAATTGAAAATGAACAAGCCTGCTTTCTTCTAGCTTTGCTGGTGGTAGCGGTGTATCTTCTTAACTGATTTTTATGCACTTGCTATTCAAAGCATGACATTCTAGTCAGCTGTTTGTGAAGGCAACTTGCATGTAAGTTTTCTCTTCTTTCTGTCTTTCTACATGGAGCAGTGGAGAACCCCAATATAATGTACAGATAACTTTTGATAGATATGCATTACAGCATTTTTTTTTTACCGTGAGCTCCTTGACCTGGCCTTCAAAGATATAAACCAGCTTCAACAGATAATGCGACTGACAGGAACTCCACCTGCCCCTCTAATAAGCAGGATGCCGAGCCACGAGGTGAGCTCGCTGTGGCTCAGTCTCCATGTGCAGAATTCCTATCATGCCCTTTAGTTAGCAGCAGACCTGACGAATTCTCATTTATTGTAAACACAGACTCTATTCCAAAGAATTAAAACAAATCATTGATATAATATTCATGGTAACATTTTCAATTCATTGACTTTGTTAACATTAGTTATTGCATTAGGGATCATGAACTAAGAATAAACAATATATACAGGTGAAACTCGAAAAATTAGAATATCGTGCAAAAGTTCATTAATTTCAGTAATTCAACTTAAAAGGTGAAACTAATATATTATATAGACTCATTACAAGCAAAGTAAGATATTTCAAGCCTTTATTTGATATAATTTTGATGATTATGGCTTACAGCTTATGAAAACCCCAAATTCAGAATCTCAGAAAATTAGAATATTACATGAAATCAATAAAAAAAAGGATTTTAAATACAGAAATGTCGGCCCTCTGAAAAGTATAATCATGCATATGTACTCAGTACTTGGTTTGGGCCCCTTTTGTATTAATTACTGCCTCAGTGCGGCGTGGCATGGATGCTATCAGCCTGTGGCACTGCTGAGGTGTTATGGAAGACCAAGATGCTTCAATAGCGGCCTTCAGCTCTTCTGCGTTGTTTGGTCTCATGTCTCTCATCTTTCTCTTGGCAATGCCCCATAGATTCTCTATGGGGTTCAGGTCAGGCGAGTTTGCTGGCCAATCAAGCACAGTAATACCATGGTCATTGAACCAGGTTTTGGTACTTTTGGCAGTGTGGGCAGGTGCCAAGTCCTGCTGGAAAATGAAGTCAGCATCTCCATAAAGCTTGTCTGCTGAAGGAAGCATGAAGTGCTCTAAAATGTCCCGGTACACGGCTGCGTTGACTCTGGACTTAATAAAGCACAGTGGACCAACACCAGCCGATGACATAGCTCCCCAAACCAACACAGACTGTGGAAACTTCACACTGGACTTCAAGCATCTTGGATTGTGTGCCTCTCCATTCTTCCTCCAGACTCTGGGACCTTGGTTTCCAAATGAGATGCAAAATTTGCTCTCATCAGAAAAGAGGACTTTGGACCACTGAGCAACAGACCAGTTCTTTTTTTCTTTAGCCCAGGTAAGACGTTTGACATTTGAAGCCCATGTCCAGGACCCGTCTGTGTGTGGTGGCTCTTGATGCAGTAACTCCAGCCTCAGTCCGTTCCTTGTGAAGCTCCCCCACACATTTGAATGGCCTTTTCCTGACAATCCTCTCCAGGCTACGGTCATCCCTGCTGCTTGTGCACCTTTTTCTTCCACACTTTTCCCTTCCACTTAACTTTCTATTAATGTGCTTTGATACAGCACTTTGAGAACATCCAACTTCTTTTGCAATTACTTTTTGAGTCTTTCCCTCCTTGTGGAGGGTGTCAATGATGGTTTTCTGCACAACTGTCATGTCAGCAGTCTTTCCCATGATTGTGAATTCAACTGAACCAGACTGAGAGACCATTTAAAGGCTCAGGAACCCTTTGCAGGTGTTTAGCTGATTAGAGTGTGACACTTTGAGCCTACAATACTGAACCTTTTCACAATATTCTAATTTTCTGAGATTCTGAATTTGGGGTTTTCATAAGCTGTAAGCCATAATCATCAAAATTATATCAAATAAAGGCTTGAAATATCTTACTTTGCTTGTAATGAGTCTATATAATATATTAGTTTCACCTTTTAAGTTGAATTACTGAAATTAATGAACTTTTGCACGATATTCTAATTTTTCGAGTTTCACCTGTATACTTTTACAGCATTTATTCATCTTTTTTTTTATGTTAGGTGATAAAAATACAATAGTTAATGCAAGAACTAACAATGAACAAATGTTAACAAATACAACTTTTGGGGGCCTGGGTAGCTCAGTGGTAAAGATGCTGGCTACCACCCCTGGAGTTCACACAAAAAAACATATACAACTATTGCTTTTAAAATTAACTACTATATGTTGAAATTAAGGTTAACCAAGATTAATAAATACTGTAAAATTTTAAAAGTATATTTGTTGTTAGTTCATTTTAACTAATGTTAACAAATGGAACCTTATTGTAAAGTGTTACCATATTAATAAGAATATTTAAGTAAAATTCTTTTGTATGTAGAGTGCATACTGAACCCTTTGGATTTAGCTGGTTTTCTGCATTAATTTGTCATAAAATGTGATCTATTTTCATCAAAGTGACAACTATAGACAAAGCACAATGTGCTTAAGCTAATGACACACAATCGGTTGTAATCTCATGTCTTTATTGAACAAATCCCACTAAGCATTCACAGTGCAGTGGAAAAAGTAAGTGAACCTTAGGATTTAATAGATGGTCGATCTTCCCTTGGCAGCAATAACCTCAACCAATCGTTTTCTGTAGCAGTGGATTAGGCCTGCACAACATTCAGGAGTTTTGGACCATTTTTCCTTACAGCCCATACACTGCTGGGCTTTCTTGGTAATAGAGCTGGTGTTGAGGGACCAGGTGAGGTTCTCCGCCAGGTGAAAACCAAGGAATTTGGTGCTCTTGACGATCTCCACAGAGGAGCCGCCGATGTTCAGCGGAGAGTGTTCAATATGTGTTCTCCTGAAGTCAACAACCATCTCTTTTGTTTTGTCCACATTCAGAGACAGGTTGTTGGCTCTATACCAGTCCGTTAGCCGTTGCACCACCTCTTGACGATGTGGTTCGAGCTGTGCATTGCTGCACAGCTCGAACAGTCAGGAAGTCCAGGATCCAGTTGCAGAGGGAGGTGTCCAGGCCCAGAAGGTTCCAATTTCCAATCAGGTGCTGAGGAATGATTGTGTTGAATGCTGAGCTGAAGTCTATGAACAGCATTCGAACGTATGAGTACTTTTTATCTAGGTGGGTGAGGGCCAGATAGAGGGTGGCGGCGATGGCGTCGTCTGTTGAACGGTTGTGGCGAAAACGCGAACTGCAGTGAGTCTAGTGAGAGGGGCAGCTGGCTCTTAATGTGCCTCATGACGAGCCTCTCGAAGCACTTCATGATGATGGGTGTGAGTGCGACAGGACAGTAGTCATTGAGCCAGGACACTGAAGACTTCTTTGGCATGGGGACGATGGTGGTGGCCTTGAAGCGACAAATCCCACTAAGCATTCACAGTGCAGTGGAAAAAGTAAAGTTGTGGAACGACAGCACTGCTCAGAGAGATGTTGAAGATGTCGGTAAGAACATCTGCCAGCTGGTCTGCACATCCTCTAAGCACTCTGCCAGGAATGTTGTCTGGTCCAGCAGCCTTCTGTGGGTTGACTCTGCATAGAGTTTTTCTCACATCAGCCGTGGTAAGACCGAGCACCTGGTCGTTGGGAGGAGGGGTGGTCTCCCTCACCACCACGTTGTTCTGCGCCTCAAACCGAGCGTAGAAGTCGTACACATCAGAAAGTGCACTTTCTGATGTAGCTGATCACTGATGCAGTGTATTCCTCCAAGTTGGTAGAGTCGCCATATGTTGCAGCCTCCCTGAACATGTGCCAGTCAGTACACTCAAAACAGTCCTGAAGAGCAGAGATGGCTCCTGCTGGCCAGGTTTTCACCTGCTTCAAAAGTGGTTTTGTGTGCCTGACGAGCGGTCTGTATGCTGGAATTAGCATAACAGAGATGTGGTCTGAATAGCCGAAGTGGGGCGGGGCTCCTCCCGGTACACACCTGGGATGTTTGTGTAAACAAGATCAAGTGTGTTCGCCCCTCTCGTTGCAAAGTCCACATACACATGGAATTTAGGGAGCAATGTCTTGAGATTCTATGGTGAATAAAAAGGTCTGCATCTAACAGTCACAAGCTCCAACAGCGATGAACAGTAGCTAGAGACTAGCACAGAGTTCTTGCACCATTCCATGTTGATGTAAACCCACAAGCCACCACCGCAAGTCTTACCTCGCATTGCTGCATTTCTGTCGGCATGAAACGAGGCGAGCCCGTCTAGCTGAATGGCGGCGTCCGGATATCTGTCACTGAGCCACGTCTCCGTGAAAACAAAGACGCAGCAGTCTCTAAACTCATGCTGCGTAGTCTGCTGGAGTTGGATGTAGTCCAGTTTATTGTCCAGGGAGCAAACATTTGAGAGCAGGATAGAAGGGAGAGCTGGATGGCTAGGGTTTGTTTTTAGCCTAGCATGGACCCCTGCCCTCTTGCCGCACTTCCGCTTCCTCGCACACCGCTTACGACCTCCTCTCCCCTGGTCACCGGCATCAGATGAGGCCGAGGACTGGAGGCCTGGTCTCCGAAGCAAGCCGAGGTCACGTAGCTTCTCCTGCAGATCATCATGCAGCTTGGTTGTTGCATGAATCTTATATTTTATTAGTGTCTGGTGATGGTAAACACGAACACTGGTTGCTCTGATGTCCATATGTCATAAAAGTCGGGCTAACTAACAAAAATAGCACCATTTTGGATCCCGAGCGGCCGCTGCGTGCTAACGCGCCACCATCTTGGATCTCTTCAGTGCATCTTTGGAAGGTCCAACCCCTAAATTCTCTAAGTTGCTGCTGCTAAAATAACTTGCAGAGAGGACGAGATAGTTTTACGTACACCAGCTCGAGACACTCACAACTCTCCTGCTACTAAATCTAACATCACAACAATGGCATATATGGGTTCTGTGAAACATAGCAAAATCAGTTACCCACCTATCGAGAAGAAAAAGAGCAACTTCTGCATCCGTCTCAAGCCTTTTACCTCTCTGAGGTCTCTCTACCGCTTAAAAGCCTCATCGATGTTGATGTGGCTACTAGCCCTCAAGTTTAGAAAGTTCGCATCAGCCAGACTCTGCCCCCATCCACCATCTTGTGCACGCGCAAGAACCACCCTCTGTTGCTGATTGGCTGGAGTAGTATTGTGTGGATCGGTCTGATCCACTTTGTTTTTGTCCCATTTACAGAGCCAGGGCTGTGTACAAATACTGGATTTTTTTTCAGCCCACTCACAGAATGAACAACTAACAGACTGTGAGGAGATATTTGCAGAATTTGACAAAAAGTGTATTGGATTAGAGTTTAAAACGAGCTAAGTCCAAAGGGTTCACATACTTTCGCTTCCCGCTGTAAATACTACAATAATAGTAGTAGTTGTAATTTGTAATAGACTCCACCCAATACAGATTTGCTCCTTTTCTCCACTTTCTCTGTGGGAAGATTGCTTGAATGCAAGCTGTTATGCAGTTATTCACTGATTTATGTGATCTGAAATCACAGTCTGCCATTGCCAGCACAGACATCTCTGCCCTCTAAAGCTGTTTGTTTGTTGCATTGTTCAAATGGCACTGCATACTAACACCACAGTTTAATTATTCACAGGGTTAGCCATGTATGTGAAAAACACCCAAGCAGTTGTCATAGTGACTGATTCAAGAATTTCTAACATGCTCAATTATTCATTGCAATATTAACTAAACTTAACTTTGATAATGACAGTCATGAACATTACTTTATTACATAGCTTCATTTGTTTTACTGTTAAACTGCTGTAGATCATTGTTTAAATGTCTGTTTGGTTCCCGGCTCACCCATTTTATTTTCACAGGCTCGTACTTACATCAACTCGTTGGCTCAGATGCCCAAAAGGAATTTTTCGGATGTGTTTGTAGGGGCTAATCCACTAGGTAATCATTTGAAATGGTTTGTTTTTGCATGCAAATGCAGTATATTTTGTCTATAGGTAGCACGCAGGATTTTCTTTATGAAATAAACATTGCTGTGTACATATTTATCATTAAAATAATTAAATATCTACTGATTATATACCTCTACAGTCTTAAAAGAAATTACATGCATTTTTATACATGCATACAGTATATTAATTTATACATATTTATGAAACTAATATGGTCATATTTAAAGGGTTTTTTCATCCCAAAATAAAATTTCTGTCATTGTTCACTTACCCTCATGAGGTTATAACCCTTTTTTTTTTCTTTTTTTTTCATTAACACAAAAGATGTTTGGCAGAATTTTATCCTCAGTCACCATTTACTTCCATTGCTTCTTAATAAATACAATTGAATGGTGACTGAGGCTAACATACTGTGTAACGTCTCTTTTTGTGTTCCATGAAAAAAGTAAATCATAGGGATTTGTAATAACATGAGGGTGACTGAATTCTGATTTTGGGGTGAACTATCCCTTTAATTTGTAATTCAGTTATATTTAATTATAGAAAAACTTTAATTCTTGTATGTTTATAGCTGTGGATCTTCTGGAAAAGATGCTGGTTTTGGACACTGATAAGCGCATCACGGCTGCGGAGGCTCTGGCGCACACGTACTTTGCCCAGTACCATGACCCGGATGATGAACCCGAAGCCGAGCCTTTCGATCAGACCTTTGAGAGTCGCGAGCTTGATATTGAAGAATGGAAACGTAAGTTAATTGAACAGTAGAATTCTGACCTGTTTATGTGGGAAAGGCCAGTTAGTAAAAGGTAAACTTGAAACCATAACTATTATATTTTTTCCTCTATCTCATTCATCTCATTAGATCAGCTGAGATTATGTATTTTATCAGTTTTTGATAAAGCCATTCTGTTTTGATAAGCTGTTTTATGTAGTTAATGCATGCTGAATTCAGAGCTTTGATTGTTTGTTTTCTGTCGTGTCACAGGTCAGACTTATGAGGAGTTGATAAGTTTTGAGCCGCCAGTCTTTGACGGAGATGAAATGGAATCTTGACCTTTTCCTCTGGATGGCATTCATCCCAACATTACTACTTTGACATTAATGCTGTAATTTAGAAGTATTCTAATCAGTCAGTATGGTTCTTCTTTCTGTTGATTTTTAAATGTTGTCTACTGAGTGTGTAAGAGCCAAACAGAAAGGAGAGATGTCGTGAAAAATTACACAGGGAATCTATCCAACAGATGAGTGTTGAACCATTGTCCTCCTTTTTTTTCTTTTTGTTTTGGTCAGCTTTATGATGTTCATGCTAGTCCACTTGTAACTGTAATATCTCCCCAAATTTAGTATTCAGTTGTGCTGTACTGTTATGATATTTCAGTGAACAATGGATCATGTCTGCAGCATATTTAGGTTTTGTGTCTTTTGAAATGTAAAAAAAAAATATATATATTTTCTGTTAATATAATTTTCCAATCAAATATTGAGCATTGTTTTTACCAACATACAGTATGCCCCTCATTATTCAATTTCATTTGTGTCCCATAGTATGAAAATTGTTGCATTGTTGTATGTTCAAGATATTTGTAAATATAGGTTTCATTCACATAAGGTTTTTCCTTATCTGTTGCCATTTATTTCTGGACTTTTTTTATGTGTGTGTGTGTGTGTAAGTGTGAGTGTGTGAGTGAGAGATTTCAGTTTCACTACCGTGCTGTATGCGATCTAAAAGTATGATTCTGTGTCATAGTTGTTTTGAAAATTTTTATTAATTGAATGTTCAAATATGAGAGTAAGAGCTTTATATACTGTTGAGGTGATATTTATGAACATGAAAGGATATATATCTGTCTTTTTAGCACCTGTATCAGACCTAGAATACATGAAAACACAATTGTTTACTGAAAATAAAGGCTGATATTTTTCTGAAACTTCTGCTTTGTTTCTCAAAACTTGCTGTTTTCAAGCACCTAAATAATACATTTGTGCACAACTGAGGGTCTGATTTTCTTAAGAAAATTATGCAGTGGACTAAACTGGATGTTATGGTCCAAGGACAGTAAAGCTCCTTCGAAGTTTAGCTTCCAAAATGCTTAACAAACATTTATCACAGTAACTATAGTTTCTGCCAAACTAACAGAGTTTGTTACCAGGGGTACATTTTTGTGAGGTTTCCATGGACTAATATGTGCCTTGTTTTTGTGTGTTGAACTGAAAATGATCTTTTTGCAAGATGAAAATGTGCACGTCTGGCTCCAAATTAGTTTAAATTAAAACATAAACCTTTCATTATACTTGTAGTTGCGCAAGTGCAAACGCAAGTAAACTCGTTTTGGCCATCTTAAAACGCATACGACACGAAGGGACGGTGAATACGCAGCAGTCAAGACTTGCGTGTCCGGAGGCGCGCGCATGCGCATGGCCAGCCAAGCGGCCAACTAAGGGGCCAACATGGAGAGAAAAGGTAATCGCTTCTTTGACTTACAATATGTACCTTCTTATAACCGTACAGTATACTCATGAGGCAATGTGACTAGTTTACACCCTGCCTCAAATGAGCAGTGCAGTATTGGAGCAGACAAGGCGCTTTTTGGCTTGTCTTTAGGACGCATAGGCTGATGTCTTTACCGTTAGCATTTAGCCACTAAGGCTGCTGCTCAAGTGAGCTGATTTTATTTTCCTTATGCCTCAGAAACCGTTTTATGCTCGTTTTTATATCGCTGTTACTTAAGCGATTTGACCTTTTGTTGTTTTCGACATGCGTTAAGAGTGCATGCTCGTATTTGGAGGATGCAAGTTAAAAGCTTCTGTTTTTCTCTTTTCTGTCCTGGAAACTTCAGGAATGTCTTTCAGCATCATACTTTCGTCCTCGTGTCCTTATCTTTATTAAAACTGATTAAAGCATAAATGTCATTAAATATTCTTGTCTATACTAATTTAAGCCGTAGTTCCATTTAACAATGTCTGTAAACACTCAGCTGTGTTTACAGTATTGTTTATATTCATTACATAATATTACAATAGTCCATCATCACCAGTCTGTCTGTCTCCTGCTGTAATGTCAGGTTATGTATGGATGTCATAAAGTTCATGGGGTTTATTTATGTAATTTTTGTTATTTTGTTGTCCTCTAACTATGAACCTGTCATTTCACTTCAGTTCTGGCACTTCAGGCTAGGAAGAAAAGGGCCAAAGCCAAGAAATTGACCAAAAAGTGAGTTTTCTGCTTAATTGTTTTCTTCTGCCACAGATTTTTCATGCTTGGGGATAATATAAAACATTTACTTTGAGAGTGTTAAGACTAAACCCAAGAGGACTGGATATGTGCGCACATTATTGGATAATGCATAGCAAAACTAAACTGCTTGGCCAACAAACAAACAAAAAACAAAGTCACCATTTGGAGTTAAATAAGCAGAAATTTAAGAGCCTATGATTGGATCATTATTGCAGTGATTAAATATGCTTCATTCTTTTAACCCTAACTGATGCAGTGTGCAGCTTCTCATTTCTTAATAAACCATGTCGGAAGACATATCCCGTGGTCATGGATGATGTTACTGTGTTTCAGAAGAGGCAAATTATAGGCCTGCATCAAGCAAAGAAAACAAGGAGATTGCTGAAATCACTGGAATTGGGTTAAGAACTGTCCAACGCATTATTAATACCTGGAAATATAGTGGTGTCCGTCAGCTTCGCAGAAGAAATGTGGTCGGAAAAAGATCACAAATACTTGAAGTCACATCGTAAAAAAATCGATAGTAGAACTCATTATTCATAATAGCGAAAGAGCATTTCTACAGGAATGCTCTTTCAGGATTGGGACTAAACAGCTGTGTGGCCACAAGAAAACCACTTGTTAGTGAGGCTAATAAGAAAAAAGGACTTCAATTTGCTAGGGAGCATAAAGATTGGACTGTGGAGCAATGGAAAAAGGTAATGTGGTCTGAGTCCAGATTTACCCTAATCCAAAGCAATGGGTGCGTCAGGGTAAGAGGGGAAGCACATGAATCAATGCACCCATCATGCATAATGCCTTTTGTACAAGCCTCTGAAGGTAGTGTTGTGGTCTGGGGTTGCTTCAATTGGTCAAGTCTAGGCTCAGCAATGTTATGTGGCAATAAAATGAAGTCAGCTGACTACCTGAATGCACTGTATGACCAGGTTATCCCGTCAATGTATTTTTTTCTTCCCTGACTTTGCCCTGAGGGCATATTCCAGGACGACAATCCCAAGATTCATTGGGCTCAAATTGTGAAAGAGTGGTTCAGGGAGCATGAGGGGAAAAATAATTTCACACATGAATTGGCCACCACAGAGTGGACCTTAACCCCATTGAAAGTCTTTGGGATGTGCTGGAGAAGACTTTACGGAGTGGCTCTCCTGTCATCAATACAAGATTTCTGCCAAAAATTAGTGCAACTCTGCATGGAAATAAATGATGTGATGTTGCATAAGGTCGAAACAATGCCTCTACAAATGCAGGCCATAATCAAAGCTAAAAGCAGTCCAACAAAATATTAGAGTATGCAACTTTTTTTTTCTTTTTTGCCAGGCAGTGTCCGTTAAGGTTGTAGAAGCCATAAAATTATCTGTTATTTATGTGTGTTATTGCCCCTTTTTTTTGAGTGATTATTTCTTGGAAGTTGCATAATTTCAGTGTTGACCATACCATGCAAACTAACTGATTTGATACAACAGATACTCCTGTGGTACAGAATAAGTCAAGGATTTGCTCAGATTATTCTGTCTATAGTTGATGGTTGTTGAAGCATGGCCAATGTTCACCGTGTAATATCTGTTAACATTTTGGCAGTATTGTGACATCTCTTTGGAATGCATGAGCTATCAAGTTTCACTCTTTCACTTTAGCCTTTGAAATTGATAGGTTAAACCAAGCATGGACCGATGCTAGTCTTCTTGCAAACTTGTTACCATGGGACCAAGCATTTATAAATAAAAAGTGTGCAAAAATAAAGTTTTTGTGCAGTAGAAAACAAAATCTGTCTGTGTTACTTGGTGTCTTTAGACTCAAAAAGCTTATTGTATGTTACCTCAAGATCAGTCAAGAAACATTTCATGGGGTTACAAAATAAGAAAATGCTTAGAATTGCATCTTGCATGCTGTAGCATGTGAGCAATGTAAATGGCAGGTTTTGATTTGTCTCAATCAGTTTTATATACTGTGTCAAAGAGGCTCTTCAGATGATGTAGGTAGAATCGGCCTATATAGACTTGCTGGAACACAATAATGCGCTTTAAAACGTGCCTGTAGACCTAATTGAAATGTACCGTTATCCCTCAGGCCTGCACATCCTCCACGTGGGCCATCTCAACAGCAGCCTCCTATGGAGACCCAGATACAAGAGCCTGATGAGGAAATCCTTGGCTCCGATGATGAGGAGCAAGAAGATCCTAATGACTATTGCAAAGGTGGAAGACTTGGGTTTCTAAATGGCTAGCTGATATGGCGTAGAATCTGCACCTCAGAATGTGTTGCACTTTAAAGAGGCATTTGCTTGTTTTGCAGCTTTTATGCACCAGTTTAGTTCTGTTGGTGAAACTACAATGTGTCCCTAGAAGTGCACATAACACACAAATGGTATTAAGTAATTACTATGAAAACGGGAATGCTTTTGTTTATTTGATGATGGCTTGTTTGAAAATGACAAGTCTGATCTAATTGCATGTTTCATTTCTGAGTTTATAAGTGCTATGTTACAAAATCAAAGGACAAGGGTTGGGCTTTCTGAATACCAGCTGAAGAATTATTTTTCTATTTGTTTAGGAGGCTATCACCATGTAAAAATAGGGGACCTATTCAATGGTAAATACCATGTGATCCGTAAGCTAGGATGGGGGCACTTCTCCACTGTGTGGCTGGCTTGGGACATCCAGTAAGACTTGAATCATGTTAAATAACAGACAAATTCTAATGTTTTAGGTAGGCCTATGCATTCTTGAATACATGCTTTCTACTTTATCATATTTAATTTTTTTGTGTTCTGTTTCTTTTCTTTTTTCTCTCTGCAGAGGGAAGCGGTTTGTAGCAATGAAGGTGGTGAAGAGTGCAGAGCATTACACAGAAACGGCTGTGGATGAAATAAAGCTACTCAGATCTGTGAGTGTTAAGCTGAAGCATGGGGACTGAAGTAATTTCCTCCTATGTACATTACCCAGAAATCAAATATTTAAGCTTTTATTTTAGGCCAGCGCATTTTGATTCTTAACCTAAACTGATACATTATTTTGATTCATTGCTCAGATATGTTGATCTTAACGATGACACCAATTTCTTTTTCTCTTCAGGTCAGAAATACAGACCCTGAGGATCCAAACAGAGAGATGGTTGTGCAGCTGTTGGATGACTTCAAGATCTCAGGGATCAATGGAACTCGTATCCTTTTCTGTGAAGTGTGTGTGTGAGTGAGTGAGAGATAAGGTTTCTTATGCAATTTTAAGACCCCCCAAATTCTTTGAGGACTTGGATGCTGATCTGAGATCAGGACACCAAACCTTTGATTTACAAGAAAACAGGGCTACTGTGAGGTTTCCGTTTGGGTTGCTCCATTTATTGCTGCCAACAGGTTGCATTTTAAAGCATTTGAACATTCACTTGACCTTTCAGATGTTTGTATGGTGTTTGAAGTGCTAGGGCACCACTTGCTTAAATGGATTATCAAGTCCAACTATCAAGGCTTACCTCTGCCCTGTGTCAAGAGCATCATTCAACAGGTATAACTGCACATTACTGCACACACAGATAGTTCACATTAGGGATGCACCGAAATGTTGGTGGTCGAAAGTTTACGACCGAAAGAGAAACGGGGAAAAAGCATAGTTTATTTTGTACAGTTACTGCAAGTCCACATCCCCAGAAGTGAAGTGATCGCTCTCTTGGTCATTTAGTAGGGATGCACTGATATGGAAATTTTGGCCAATTTATTATACGGAGGCCGATAGTAGTGATGGGCATGAGTACTCTGGAACTCGGACGTGGCAGCAATGAGCGATCATGAAAACGATGATCATTGGTGATCATGCATGATGTGATGTGACTTTACACTTAATTCAAAATTCAGTGACAATTACCTGAAAACTTAACACAAACGTGTCATAGAGGGAGCTTATTTTTTAATTTTGAGATTGATAACATTGTGGTTTTGAGGGGTACATTGATTGTCAGATCAAGAGTGTCAGCCTAGACGTCCTAAACTGAACTTCAACTTAACATGTATATTAAAAACGTGATGGTTATGGCGTCTAGGCTGACACTCTTGATCTGACAACTGTGATTTGAAAATGGACTGCTCAGACAGTCATGAAAAAACTGGTGCACGCTTATTAAGATTTCTACTGTAATCTGAAGGAAGAAGAAACAGACACGCGTTGTGCACATTCTTTTGAGTTGGGCAACGAATCTTGCCATTATGACAAAATATGATGCATTATATTTTGATTTTGTAATTTTTTTTTTTACATTTTGTAACCGATAATTTTATAACAGCCTATCATAATGAATGGACAATACACTGGAAAAATAAGATGCAATACAGCAGCCGAAGACGTTTGTTAGACATGTTGTTGTTGTTGTTGTTGTTGTTATTATATATACAGTTATGTTCATGTCATTGCACTTCGAGTACTCGACGATGTAGTCGGAATATTTGAGTAGACAAAATGCCCATCTCTAGCAATAACTGATATTTGCTGATAAATCTACATTCTTTATGCCTGATTACAATACACAAAGGCTCAGCTATTAATGCCTAGTCCAGAGCTTGTCAAAATAAATAAAACATATACAGTGGATAATTGGTTTTATTTTAAAACAACTTCAAATGCAGAAGACAAGGAACCTGCAAGAAAACATCTAAATATTTCTTTACCTGCAACCAAATGTTGCCTACTTTGAACCAGTTAAAAAAAAAAGAGAATTTTCATTCATATGGCCAACTTTTATTTAAAAATGACTATTGATTTCATTTGACTCTGCAATTTATAATTTATTTGATTAGTAACTTAATTCAAACCAGTCAAAAGATACAATAAGGAATGCAAACAAGTCTCACTCACTGTAAACATGACAAAATGCTTTAACATGCAAAAAGAATAAAGAAACAAAATGCATGTGTGGCTTGGATAAGAAAATTGAGTGTTTACTCCCATCCAGTATGAACTTCTTAAAAGGATTAGTTCACCTAAACATGAAAATTATCATGATTTACTCCCCTTTAAGCCATCCCAGATGTGTGTCTTTCTTTCAGCAGAGCCAAAATTAAGATTTTATGGACATTTCACCTCTGCCTGTCCATACAATGCTAGTGAATAGATGCCATCAGGCTGCTGGCTGTCTGACGGTCAAAGTCATATTTAGGTAGCATAAAAGTAATCCACATGACTCCAGTCGATCAGTTAATGTCTTCTGAAGCAAATCAATAGGTTTATGTATCAATACTTTTTTTTTTTTTTTTTACTTCCGGCCAGTGCAAGGATACTGTTTGAAATGACCTAACACATGACGTTTGTTCCTCTTGTAAACAAAACGTCTTGCATGATGGCACGTTCACGTGAGAAGTCTGAAACGCATGCTTCCGACAGCTGCGTGATGCGTGGCAGGAAGCTTTTTTTTTAAAGGTTAATAAAGTTTTAATTTTTGATTTTGTTTCTTACACAAACCTATTGATTTGCTTCAGAAGACATTAATTGATCAACTGGAGTCGTTTAGATAATTTTTATGCTACATAAATATGACTTTTGGACCGTCAAGCAGCCTGATGGCATCCATTCACTTGAATTGTATGGACATACCGAGCTGTAATGTGGTTATAAAAATCTTCATTTTGTTTCTGCTTTAGCGGGAAGGTATGCACATCTAGGATGGCTCAAAGGTGAGTCAATCATGAGAGAATTTTCATTTTTGGGTGAACTATTACTACTAAGCAAAGTCTGCTGCGTTCTGAGGTGTCGCATGCAGAAGGCACCAATCAAAACCCTCGTGATGAGTATTGGTGACTGGGGGTGGGTGGGATTATAAAAAATGATCAGCTTTAAGATATCGGTTCAACATGCATTGTGGAAAAAGGCGCCATTAGAACTGGCTTAATGTTCACTGAAGATTTTCACTGGAATTACTTTCATTTTAAAACCGTTAACAACGAAGGTTAGATTTAAAAAAAAAAAAAAAAAATGTATGTCAATCTTTTGCCTTTAGTAATAGAAAAAGTGGTTTTGGGGCATCCCTAATAATAGCGGTTAGAATTTTTTTTCAATTATTGAAAACTAAGTCTAATTTAAAATAAATAGTTTTCGGCCCAGTGTGCCAAGAATTAGAATTTTGGTGCATCACTAGTTCCCATAATTACGGCCTCATTAGCTGCTGTCCTGGATTCAGTGGATCAGTTACAGATGAATTATTATTATTATTATTATTATTATTGTTCTGAAGTCTCGCTTCACATTGTATGTTTTAGTAAAAATCTGACCAATTTGCTTATGAAAACAGAATGCAGACCTTCTGTGTCACAGCTATTTTTTGATAATTCAGCACTTTGCAAGGTTATTTGTTTATCAAATGTGCCCAGTTAGGGTGTGCCAAGATGGCGACTGAGTGTACTGATTTGCCTTTAAGGAACTTTTGTTATAATTAAGAACTAGATACTGTGATCTTTTTTTCTTCTTATATTTGAAGAGATTTTATTTTTAGTCAGAATAAAGCTTTTTCACATTGAGTTGTTTTGATCAAATGTGTATAGGAAGATCGTTTTATTGTTGTTGGAATTATGGTCTGTATTTGTGGATGGGGGTTTCCGGATACCGCGTTCATGTACTCGTACTTGTAAAAATGCTTCAAAAACCGATACCATCGGAAGTACGAATGTCATTACATAAACATTCAGCATGCAAATTAAAGTTGTGTCCTGTCCTAGTGAGACTATTTAACGGCAAAAGGTGTGAATTGATTAGATAAATGGGTTGTTTGCATGTGCAGCGTTTTAAATGTGAGTGCTTGTGAATGGGTGGAGCTGGTTTTGTGCAAGCATAAAGACACAAACTGCTTGCACATTTTAAGAGATCCTTGACTTATACACGGTAAAATTATTATGAACATCACATACTCTGTAATAGATGACCGCAGGCACAGTGCTAATTCACTTTTTAGCACGAGTCATATACAGACTACTTATTTAAATGGTAGCCTTTTGTAGTTTAATAATTGCTGTGATTCATGCAGTGACCGGCTTTTCCGGATTGTGAGTCTTCTGTCATTTACGTCAGAGCAACAAAACACTTCAAAATAAAAGCTCAATTTAAATGAAAAAAGTATGATAAATGGATAACTTTTGTATAGTTGCGTAATATTCACTGTTACTATTGCTACTACTAAATCAATAGTAACTATTATATTGAAGCAATATCTCACATCGGTGATGCTCTGTTATGCAGCACTTAACTCCAATGTTGTATTTAGGATTGTGCTGTATAAAATCACTTAATTTGATGAAAATAATACAATGTTCAATTAATTGTAATACTTTCATTTGATTTAAAGTTTTAATTTATTTAAACTCAATTTTGAATATAGCATTGAAATAAACTGCTGATATGGAGTGTAAAAAAAAAAAAAAAAAAACTGTTTCGACTTCAAGGACTAAAACAATAGTATTGGTACTCTTTCTAAAAAAAAATGATATCGGGACATCCCTATTTGTGGATTTATGTCTCAGGTTCTTCAAGGCCTGGATTACCTGCACACCAAGTGTCAAATCATCCACACCGACATTAAGCCGGAGAACATTCTCATGAGCGTTGATGAGCAGTATGTCAGACGGCTGGCTGCAGAGGCAACTCAGTGGCAGAAAGCAGGAGCTCCCCCTCCTTCTGGGTCAGCAGGTACAGCTGCTTACACACTCTGGAACATCGTCTCATTTCAGACGTGAACACATGAAGTTTCAAATACGACAACTCACAAATCCAAACTTTCCAAACTGCTTCAGGTGATGTAGATCGCAAAGTATGAGAGAATTATACAAAAATGCTATATAAGTAAATACAGAAGCACTCTTGTGAAATGAGGCAGAGCTGGAGTTGCCATTACGCTTAAGCAAAACTTGCATGTCGAGCGTCTTTAAAGGGAACATCCTGGCATTATATCCTTAATGCAAACTTTATTAAAGTTCAAATAATAAGGAAGCAGGTCATGTAAACAAGTATAAACTCCGAAACTGACATTTCTCTGTGCGGTTGGGCCACTTCCTTGAGTTGCGTGAAGAGACTCAAGGGGACGAGTGAGCTCATCCCTCGCATGTACAATCGCTGCAGTTAGATTATTACGCGATGGCTCGTGAGGTATTGAATCATTATATACAGTATGTGTCGCTGTGTTTCTTATCGTAAAGAAATATGCAATAGGTAGCTTTATTAAATGGAGCGATTTTGTTTTGTGTGAGTTAAAGTTGGATAACAAAAAGTTAAGAGATGTAGTCTTAGCCCCATGTACTGCAACACAATAAGTTTTTGATTTCACTAGTTTTCCAATATAAATATATAAAACAACGTACATTTCTTCTAGGAGCTATACTGCAGAAAGAATTATCTGAAAATTTTGAATATAATATAAAAAAAAAAGTATTTTAAATGATTTAAAAATCCTTAAAAAAAAATCTGATTCATTCACCTGAGAAATATAAAATTGCAGAGCTTTCAGAAAATATATCTTGAATATAAGTATATTTTGTCTTTTGATGCATTGGCAAACATGTAAACGTAAAAATACACTTGTATACAAAATACACTTCTATTCAAGATACATCATATGTTGCCTCAAGTAAATGTATCTTGTTAAGGATTTTAGACCATTTTAAATGGAAAACAAGACAAACACTTTAACAATAGGATTTTTTGCAGTGAATTATTTTTTTACTGAATGAAATGCAAATATTTTTTTAACTTTAATTTGGTGAATGTGATATAGAGGTTTTTTTAAAAGCTGAATCTGTCCTTAATTTATAGTAAATGCGTTTAATACAACCTTTTAACTCTAGGCACAAGCTGAATAGTCGGTGAAGAACTAATGGTTAATCGTTGCAATAATTGACTGAATAATCGTTAGTCAATTATAAAAATAATCGTTAGTTGCAGCCCTAATTACACATCACCTTTTACCTGACAGCTCATTTTTAGCTTGCTCTCCTAAGCACAACTTGTTTTCTCACCCTGCAGCATTATTCTTAAAATTATGTTTGAGCCGTCATTGGGCCAATGTATAATATTGATCTTTTTCTCTTTCAGTGAGCACTGCCCCAGCTCCTAAACAGGTACATTTTTTTTTTCCTTGATCTGTAGCACAACTTTTGCAAAAATCTTTATTTTTAGTTATTATAATTAGAGCAGTTTTAATAGCTGTAATAAAGGCTAATTTTATATAATTTAAAAAATTCATAAGAAAACGGCCTTTTGAGGAGCTATTTACAGTCAGAAATATTTTGGATTATTGCATGCGTTGAATTTTTTTCTGTGATAATAGAGTTGTAATTTTTGAAGCTTGTTGTTTTTTTTTTTTGTTAAAACACTTCTGTTTAAGGAATTCTTCAGTAAAACATTTTTTATTTGTGCCTTGTTGGGTAGGTGGGGCTGTTTTTATAAATTGATGAACTTATTTGTTCTTGTTAATAATAATGTAATTCCTGTGGAAGGAGTTGTCTCTGTTTAAGCAGTGCTTTCCATTGAAAGTGTATTTACTGTGAAATCGCTCTGTTCTTTTAACAAACTGATACAAAGTTGTAAATAACCTGGAATGTTCCTTAAGACATTTTTTGGTTTTTACCATGCTCTTTCTCAGGTGCACAAAATGTCAAAAAACAAGAAGAAGAAGCTAAAAAAGAAGCAGAAGCGACAAGCGGAGCTCCTGGAGAAATGCATTATGGACTTTGAAGAGATGGAGATCGGACCTGAGGGCAAAGCGGAAGAGGAGTATGACCCAGAATCTCCAAAATCCCCCTCCTGTGCCCTGCTCAGACAGGCATCACTGCAGGACATCGCTACAGAGGACACAATAAGTTTGTTTCTGTTTGTGTTTAAAATGTCATAGTATTTTTTAGTCATTGTGATTCAGTTGTACAACCCCAATTCCGAACAAATTTGGGACAGTATGTTAAATTCTAATAAAAACAAAAATGAGTGATTTGTAAATTATATTCACCCTTTGCTATATTGGATGCACAACAACTACTCATTATATGATGTTTTAACCCTTGAAATACATATATATATACATACATACATACAGTCATTTCAAATCAGTTGATTGCAACATGCTCCAAAAAATGCAGTATAGTCGAGTGTTTTAAAAACACTTAAGCATTTGGGCACTGAAGACACAAGTTTACGTTTAGAAAGTGGAATTTTCTCCCATTCATCCATTATCTAGGTCTTTAGCTGCACAATTGTACGGGGTCTTCGTTGCTGTATGGTGTACATTTTTCAATTGGAAACACATCAGGTCTGCAGGCAGGCCAATCTTGCACTCACACTCTCTGCTTACACAGCCATGCACTGGAAATCTGCGCAATATGTGTTTTGTAATTGTCCTGCTGGAAAATGCAGGGACGTCCCTGGAAAAGACTGTGCTGAATGGCAATATATGTTGCTCCAAAATGTACAAATCTGTCTGCATTCATGGTGTTCACACAGATGTGCGAGTTACCCATGGCATGGGCACTGACACACCCTTGGCCCATACAGTCAATGGATTTTAGACCTGACGCTAATAACCGCTTGGATGGTCCTTTTTCTCTTTGGCCCGGAGAACATGACTGCTATTTCTTTATTTATTTATTTATTTTATTTTTTTATTATTTGAAATGTGGACTCATCGGACCAAAAAAAAAAAAAACTGTTCTACATTCTATCTAAGATGAGACAGACCAGAGAAATCTCTGAAGCCATCCGTGTTGTATGGCTTCTGCTTTGCATAGTAAAGTCTTAACTTGCATCTGTGGATCCAGTGGCAAGTGGGGTTTACTAAAGTAATCCCAAGCCCATGTTCATGAAATCCATTACAGATGAATGATGTTTTTTAAGACCGTGACGTCTGAAGGATCGGAGATCACGCACATTAAAAAATGGTTTCCATCTTGCCCTTTACGCACTAAGATTTGACCAGATCCCTTGAATCTTTTAACTATATTGTGCACTGTAGAGGGTGAAATGCCCAAAATCCTTTACATTTGTTTTGAGGACTATTGTTCTCAAAGTGCTGGATTATTTGCTGAAGCATCTGTTGGCAGATTGACAATTCTTGATTTTTGCTCTTGAAGGACTTGGCTGTTTTGGAGTCTCTGTATACATTGTACAGTACTGACACAATTGCCTCTCCTTTTTCACAGCGCCTTATTTCAACTCGTCAACTTATTATTAGCCTTAAATTGCCCCGGTCTCAACGTTTTGGGAGAGCGTTGCAATCAACTGATTTATTACTGTAATTTTTTTTTAAACAACAATGAAATTCACAAGGTAAAACTTAATATAATGTGTAGTTGTAGTGCTTTCAATATTGCAAATGGTGAGTATAATTTAAATCGTTTTTTAATTTTTTTTTATAGCATTTCCATACTGTCCCCACTTTTTTGGAATTGGGGATGTAGAAAATGGCTTTAATTAGTGATTGTAATAATACACATCTTTTATTTCATTGTGGCTAGATTGCTGAGGCAAGCTTTAACAAATTTTCATTATGTCCATCTTTTAATCCCTTCATCTCTTGTAATAGTGGAGACCAGAGAGAGACATACTTCAGATGCTTCACTGGAGCTTAACTGTAACGGCTGCCTGCACACCAGTCAAACACGGCCTGAGGAGAACATTCATGGAGACCAGCGACAAGCCCAACTGCAGGAAGACCACCATAATGCAAACGCATGTGCACTCGATGTGGCTCAGAGCATGTATGAGTATTGTAATGGGGCAGAGTCCCCAGAAATTGACCAGACAGCATACAGTAATGGCACCTCAGGCCAAGAGCAGTTGGAAGAAGGAGAGCTGCACCCTGGGGGGGAAGATCAGCAAACGTCTAGATCCAGAGCTAGGGAACAGAACAAGAACGGTCAGTGAGAGGCATGGGTGGCTTGGTTCCTGGACAGAATCTAAAAGGATTTTCAGTTGAAAATGTAGGATTGATTTTGGTCCAAGCGTAACTTAAAACAATCAAAGTACTAAGATTGCAATGCCAGTTATTAGGCCAACTTAATTCTGGCAGCTAAAAGGGTTTATTAGCAAACATACAATATTATAACACTGACTAGATGCGATACATGCAATAAAAATAGAAATAAGTAATTGCCACTTTTTATAAAAGACAGTTATACCAATGCTTCCACAGAAGTGACTTGTATTGTACGACACTAAGCATAGGATTTGACAGCAGCATAATAATGGCGTTCTGAGAATCATCCAGTTGACCGATTTATACATCAGATTTTTCAATAGAGCCTGGAAAGTATTGACTCTTGCAATTACAAAACAAGTCACTTGCACTACACCACCTAGGTTTAAGCAAGATCTGCATAAAGTCATTTATAGGCAACCGGAAGCTTGTGCAGTCTCGTCTTTTTAAACTTGGACCACAAGGGAGCAGTGTAGAGAGGAAAGCAATATGCTCTAAAGAGACATATCTTAACATGATCTGAACACACGTATAAAATACAGCTAAACTGTAGGCAAGAAAATTCTACCCATCATCATCATCATCATCATAAATTTGATCGGTAATGAAGTGCCCCAGATATTGTTTTATTACAAACCGTTATATACAGTTAGCACAAATTCACAAAAATTCTGACGTAATTTACTCGCCTTCATGTCAATTTTATTTCTTTGTTCTGTGGAACACAAAAGGAGATGTTAGGCAGAATGTTGGGGACTGACCTGCCTCAGTCACCATTATATTTCATTGAAAAAAAAGATGCAATGAAATTAAATGGTCCCTGCCTACTCCTTTTTCATAGAAAGGCTTATGGGTTTGAAATTACATGTGTGGGTAAAGGATGGCAGGATTTAATTTAGGGTAAACTATCCATTTAAATGTATGTATTCCTGTAGAAGGTTTTATAAACTGTATAATCCACTGCAGAGTCCACTGGGAAAAAGTTGATAAAGCAACATGAGGCAGCTCAAAGCCTACATCAAATTCAATACATCATCTTCTATCAGTCATCACATCCTTCCTTTCTTATAGGCAAGTTATCAGCTGGAAGCCTATTGGTCAATCCACTAGATCCACTCAATTCGGACAAGATCAAGGTCAAAATTGCTGACCTGGGCAATGCTTGCTGGGTGGTGAGTCTTAATTTTGCCCTTCATTATAAAAAGGCATAATTTTAATAGATTCTTAAGCACAAAAAAAGTACAGCAGTGTCTATAATGATATTACTCTTTTGAATGATAAGCATTTGTTTGTATGTTGAAGTATGCAGCACATCTTTAGTTTTACACACACAAACTTAAAAATTAACAAGTCATTTTGAGTTTCCTTTGTATCCAATTGTTTTGATTCAGGGATGCACTGATGTATTGGCTGCCGATATTTATCGGCCAATTATTGACCACATTAAAACCATCTGCATGTCTGTTATTGGCATGGAAACACCGATATGAAAGTTTCATTTTATAATTAGAAACACATTTTTTAAAAACTAAAGTCACAATATGTAGAAAGGTTTATATGTAATATTAAATGCGCAGAAACAGATTGATTGAATTAAGATTGAAATCGCAATATGGTCTTGCGCATTTACTAAACCTTAAAAGGCTGCGTTTTAAAACTGTTTGCATTCAGCGCTTCAGTCAGCACTGTGTAAGCAAGTGGCTCCATTTAATAGGTCTGAAGGGCATTATTAATGCTCCACAATTCCACTTTTTATATTATACCACTATAATACCAGTATAATATAGAATTAAATGGATTTTTTTCTCCTTTGTTTAAAACCTTTATTATTCCATGATATGGTTGACACATCCGTGGAATTGCCCAACATATGCATGGTATGAATTTGCAATGTTTTATCAAATACAGCACATACATGTAGAATGTGACTTATGAGGTTTTGAACTGAAAAACTGAAGTGAACCGAATGGAGGCGCACTGCAACAATGTTTTAGAAGTAAAAAATAAAATTGTTTCCATATAATCGCCATGTTATCTTAGTTATTTTTTTTTCTCTTTTTATCTTTCATTGTTGCTATCTTGAAATCTTGACCTGAGTTCAACAGATACAATCCATGTTTAATGGAAATAATTTTTTGTTAGAACAGTAAAAAATTAAATGTACATTAAGCATAAATCCTGTTTTAGTAAAACTGATCTGATGACAAGATAAGGTTAGTGGCAAAATATAGTTATCGATATCGACCTATAGTTTTTTTTGTTAATGGTATTGGACAAAAACTTTAATATCAGTGCATTCCTAGTTTTGATATTGAGCTGGTTATTCATATGATTTTCTGTCCTTCAGCACAAGCACTTTACTGAAGACATTCAGACCCGACAGTACCGCTCTCTGGAGGTGCTGCTGGGCTCAGGGTACAGCACACCGGCTGATATATGGAGCACGGCTTGTATGGTGAGATAGACCCCACTTAATAAACAGATGAGCCAATTTGAGTAATGCTGTAATAATTCTGGTCTTGACCTTGGATTGGATTGCTCTTCTCTATTCAGGCGTTTGAGTTAGCCACCGGTGATTACTTGTTTGAGCCCCACTCTGGTGAAGATTACTCCAGAGATGAAGGTATCACAGTTTATTTCTCTCATCTCTTTCTGCTTACTAGTCACAATGTTCTGACTGAAATCTCATTGTCACAATGAGGTTGTTTACATAACACATGTTGATGAAAGTTGTACATTGGTCAATTAATCTTGATTGAACTGTAGTGTAACTTTTGATTTGTGCAGATCCTAAACGCTTTTAATATGTCAATTTACAAAGTCTTAACTGAAATGTTTGGAAGTTGCAGTGTTTTAAAGGTTGTAATCCTGTGGTTGTTTCCCTGCTAACAATCAGAGTCTCCTTATTAATCAGTACAGAGACTGACTGTCCTGTCTCTTGCGCTTCCTCCTCTCCCTCTATTTTTGACTCTTTTATTCATATTCATTCTTGTTTAATTTTTTACCCTCTTGGGCCTCTATTCTTAATCGTTTCAGTGACATGTAAAGAGTAACCTCAGAAAAAACATTGTTCTGCCTGAGAAATTGCGAGCGAGTGTGTGTGTGTGTGTGTGTGTGTGTGTGCGTGCGTGCGTGCATGCGTGCGTGAAGAATTTGCCAGGTTAATTTATTACCCATCAGGCAAATTTAGTAGCTTTTTCTAGGACGTTCTGTCATCTCTGATAGAATTGTGTTTGCACAAGAACGGGAAAAACAGTTTAAACACACCCCGGCTGTAATGTAGACATGATCAGGATTTGCAGGTGCAACCTCTGTCAATAGAATGCTACTTTTTAAAATAATACATCCAATGTATCCAATCCAATGTAGTGTTAATATTCATGACTTGACAAGGAAAAATGGCTACAGAGGTTAAATATGAAAGTTTTGGTAGGACATTGTACACCTGAGGTGATTTCAATTTAACAAGGTTCTATGCTTTTGCAAGGTATTTAACAGAAGTGCATCTGGTGTCAAACTGGAGAGACAGCTAGAAACCAGTAATTGCTTTATACTTTGAACACTCTTACTGATTGTTTGTGGTATTGTGTTTACCATGTTCTTGTGTAGACTACATTGGACTGATATCAGCTGATGTAATGTTTTTAATCATTGTGTGAACAGAATAAGGTCACACTTTGATCCTCTTCCCTTGTAAATGGGTTCAAAGAGGAAGGTAGTTATTGAATTTTCAAATTGATGTACAAAAGACTACATTCATTAAGGTTCTCTACAAGGTTTTACCCACACTGAGCTCTCTTGTTCTCACAGTGACTAACTGTTCCATAATTTTGTCTTTCTATCCTTTGGCTTGCTCATTCCATTCATGCTGTGTTTATTCACACAGGGGAAACACCCAGTGTCATATCTCCTCTGCGGCTATTGCTGTGATCACTTATTTTAGCTGTCACTGCAGATATCTTGCATGTCTTCACTGCTGAGTACAGCGTTGCTGCATGATGATCAAGCTTAAAGATAGCGCAACAAAAATTAGCACACCGTTTCTTGCAATTATACTTTTAATCTAAGCACAAATGTGACCTTTCGAGCAGAATTCTCAGATATTTTAGTGGAGTATCTGTGTTAACACCTGCAGATATGTATGTGTGCGCTTCACATGATCTGTCACTGCACGTTGATATCGGGCATACTGAAGAAGTTCAGATGTCTTGTGCATGTACCCACATGTAAATGGAAAAGTTTAAAACATATTCAAATGCTTGAGTATTTAAATTACCAGCGTAATGTAGTCGAAAGTGGACAAATCAAAGTGTTTCGAACCCCATTTTCACTCATATTTAGCACCATCCCATTTTAAACTGATAGTCTGAAATGGATGTTAATATCAGGTGCAAATGGGGCCACTGACAAATTTTAATCATTCTGACTAGTGGTCGACTGATTTTTTTATTTTATTTTATTTTATGGCTGATGCCGATATCCAGAGAGCAGGGTGGCAGATAGGCCAATACAACGCAGATATATCACACAATTAAAAATTGTAAATAACAAACCTGAAATTGCTAAAAACAAAACTCTTATTTAGCACTATTTTCTCAATTTTACACAGAACTAAAATATTGTATTTTAAATGGTAGATAGCACTACCACTTCTGTTTAGTCATCAATTTTTAGTAATTTATTTGCACATGATGAAATGATTATATGCGAGGAAATAACAGTACACACAGTAGTCAAACCATGGATGGCATGTCTACATTAACGGACACATTGACTGCAGCAACCATTCATCAAGGGGAGATTGTGTAGGTTCCTCTGGAGAAGACCACTCAAGCTCTTTGACTGCCCTTGAAAGGACGCAAAGCATCTTTTTGTCAGATATGTGCATACATTCTCCTCGCTGGGGAAAGGGGCCGTAGCGTCATCCTCTGACCACTCGCATGATGCAGCGAGAGACATGACATCATCATCATCATCCCCAGCGGCAGAACTGTGGAACACAAGGCTGTGCAGTGAGGGCAATCTGTCTCCATGAGAACTGACAGTGAATGCAGCTCTCATGCTGATTTGACGGCGGGATGTGCCATCGAAAATACATGACAGCATAAGCAGCTTTTTTTTAGTTCTATAAACCGGTCTTAAAGAAAAATTAGGAATGGTGTTTGCGTGCCTGCTTTTTATAGCGAACAGTTGTGAGGTTTATTACATTTGTTTAAATGAGATGTGCCTATTTGCAGATGGTATATGATATTAGTTTTATTGTTATTTGCCTTCTCATTAGACAAGTCAGATCAAAGTTACTGCGATCTATTGTGGAGAGAGAGGGAGAATGAAACCGACGAGCACTTAAGCATTATGAGCTCAAATGTGTCTGCTGCAGCTCTGATATGCGGACCGTTTAATTGACACTGTTGCACACCGGTCTATTATTGTAGTAACTTTTAGACATATAAACGACCAGTCACTGTTTGTTTTGTTGTTACATGGTTGCTTCACCATGCAAGCAAGTGATTTTTGGCTCCCTCAAGAAAAAAAAAAAAATCAGACAAATGGGAAAATTGATCAGCCTCCGTGACATATCTGTCGACCTCTAATCCTGACCCACTTTATTGGAGTTTGTGTCTTTTAGGACCTTGTCCATGTTCTTTCTGCTTTAATCAATTCCATGATCCTGTGTGTTGTTTTTTTGTTTGGTTTTTTTCTCTCTCTTTCTATCTGACCCCTCTCTCTCTCTCAGACCATCTTGCTCTGATTATTGAACTTTTGGGTCATATCCCCTGTCACTACGCTCTGAGCGGGAAATTCTCACAGGAATATTTTGGCAGGAAAGGTATGCCTATCAAGCAGGTAGAGCCCCACCCTGAGGGAGGAGCATAAGGGGAGGAGTTGTGATTCTAGCTGCTCCATTAATCGCACATACTTGTCCACGCCTACTGGTGTATTTAGAAAACATTCTCTGAAAATATAGCAGTAATAAACTGAGGTACATGAGAAAAATGTAGTTCAAACAAGTCTGAAGCGTTTTCAATATGGCGGACACCAGCTTTGATCATAATTTAAGTGTTGACTCACAGGTAAGCTGTCCTCTCTTTCTGTTGATTGACCCTCAGATTCATGCCTGTCCAATTTTCTCTGAAATTTTTATCTGAGTCTTTGATCGCTAAAGAGTTTCAGGCTGTGACTTTGTGCTGTGAGGATATAGCAGCTGCTCCTTCACTTTCCTATCTTCTCTCAGGTGGGGTTAATTTCTGTATTAACACTGATCAATTTGTCTTGTTTCGTCCACCCTGTCCTCCCCTCCATCTCACAACCCCACTCCCTGCTCATCATCCCATGTCTGTGTGTGATGGTAGACCACATTGCTTTGATCATTGAACTGCTGGGGGCAGTCCCGCGCAAACTCGTATTGACCGGAAAATATTCCAAGGAGTTTTTCACCAAGAAAGGTAACGCAGCCTTTATAAATATCTTATTTGCCATTTAAATGGTGCACAATATAAAAATCTGTAGTACCAATGGTTTCATTTCAAAATATTAAATTACATTTATAAGCTGTGTGCATTTAACATGAGTGACCATTAACATATGAATAAATGTATTTCTAAACTTATAAAACTAAAGCTTGTATTGATTTATCTGTATGTTCATATTTAGGAATGTTTTAAAGTCAACATGAAATCATAATTGTTGTTGAATATCCTGTTTCACTTAAAGGGATAGTTCACCCAAATATGAAGATTCTCTAATTGACTTGCCTTCATGCCATTCCAGATGTGTATGACTTTCTTTCCTCAGCTGAACATCTCTGTAGGTGAATAAATGTTTAGTCAATGTCTTTGGTTGGTTTTGGGTGAGAACAGACCAAAATGTAATTCCTTTTTCACTGTGCATCTTGTCATTGCAGTCTCTAGGCACGGTCATGATTTCAAGCTTGATTGCACTTCCTAGCGACTGACACATGTGCAGAGTGCTAGATGGTGCTATAGGAAGTGAAATCAAGCTTGAAGTCATGACTGCCTATGGAGACTGCTTTCAAGATGTACAGTGAAAAAGGAGTTACATTTTGTCCTGTTCTCACCCAAAACAAACTGAATCGGTTCAAAAGACATTGATTAAACCACTGGAAGCGTATGGATTACTTTAAGATGTTTATCTACTTTTTACGAGTTCTGGTCACCTTTCACTTACATTGTATGGACCTACAGAGCTGAGATATTCTTCTAAAAATATTTGTATTTAGCAAATGAGAGTCATACACATCTGGGATGGCATGAGGGTGAATAAATGAGAGAATAAAAATTAGTGAAAATGGTGAACTAATCCTTTATAAAATGTCCATGCAATTTTTTTAAAACGGTTGTGGCTGAAGGGCATTGTTAGGCACGAGTCGAGTGCCATATAACTTTTATAATATGGTTACCACAAAATAAAAATTAAGGATACAAATGTTTAAGTTTTAGTAAAATCATTAAATGCAAAAGAGCTGTGTCCCAAATGACACACTATATACTGCCGTGGCTAAAAGTATTGGCAGCGACATACAATTTGTGTTTTGCTTCTGCTTCAGTTGTTGTGGTGTTGACTCATGTTGTTTCTAGATTATTGTGCAGAGTGATCCGATGCATTTTAAATAATTGCAAAAAGCTTAATTGGCCAAGCAATGGTTGCCTCTAAAGAAAGACGTGCAGCCATCATCACTTTGCATCAAAATTGCCTTGCATACAAGGAAATGGCTGTAAGAATATTGCATCTGAAAGAACCATTTACCAGATCATCAAGAACTTCAAGGAGAGGGGTATAACTGCAGTGAAGAAGGCTGCAGTACGTCCCAGAGCGTCCAATAAGCACCAGGACTGTCTCCTCCTAAAGAGTCAGCTACGGAATCGTGTCACCACCAGTACAGGGCTTGCTCAATATTGGCAGCAGGTTGGTGTGAGTGCATCTGCACGCACAGTGAGGTGAAGACTTTTGGACAATGGCCTGGTGTCAAGAAGGGCAGCAAAGAATCCACTTCTCTCCAAGAAAAACATCAAGGACAGACTAAAATTCTGCAGGAAGTACAAGGATTGGATAGCAGAAGACTGGTGCAAAGATATTTTCTCTGAAGCACCCTTCCAACTGTATGGTACATCTGGAAAATCGATAGTCCGGTGAAGAAAAGGTGAACGCTACCATGAGTCCTGTGTCGTGCCAACAGTGAAGCTTCCTGAGACCATCCAAGGGAGTGGGCTCTCACAATTCTGCCGAAAAACGCTGCCACAAAGAATGGTATCAAAACATCCTGCAAGAGCGACTTCTGAGTTCACCTGGCGGAGAACCTCACCTGGTCCCTCAACACCAGCTCTATTACCACGAAAGCCCAGCAGCGTCTCTACTTTCTTCGAAGGCTGAAGAAGGCACATCTCCCCCCCATCCTCACTACATTCTATAGAAGGACTATTGAGAGCTTCCTGAGCAGCTGCATCACTGCCTGGTTTGGGACTTGGACCGTTTCAGACCGCAAAGCCCAGCAGAGGATAGTGAGGACAGCTGAGAAAATCATCGGGGTCTCTCTTCCCTCCATCAAAGACATTTACAAAAAACACTGCATCCGCAAAGCAACCAGCATTGTGGATGACCCCTCACACAAACTCTTCATCCTCCTGCCATCTGGCAAAAGGTATCAAAGCATTCAGGCCCTCACGGCCGACTGTGTAACAGCTTTTTCCCCCAAGCCATCAGACTCCTCAATACTCGGAGACTGGACACACACACACGTGTCCTGAGGTGCACTTTAATTTTTGTCACTTTATACCTGGCTGCTACCTCAATAACTGCTATGTGCATAGAACACCATCTCATAGTATGTTATGTTTACATTTGGCATTTTTAGAAACTGTCATCTTTTTGCACTACTGTGTACTGGTCGGCGCTACACTGTCTCTCACTGTGCCCAGTGTCCTGTTAATTTTTAGTAATTTATTGTACTGTCCCGTACTTTTTGCACACGTTTGCACGTGCACTTTAAATAGGTATGTTATTCAGTCTGTGCAGTCTCATGTGGTTCCATGTTTGTCCTATGTTGTTTTATGTAGCACCGTGATCTCGTTTCACGGTGTACTGTACTAACTGTATATGGTTGAACAACAGTAAAAACCACTTGACTTCTCCCAACGATCCAGGAAAATTTGGTGATGATCAGTGCATTTTCCAGCATGATGGATGGAGCACCATGTCACAAGGCAAGAGTGATAATGAAGTGGCTCGGTGATCATTACATTGAAATTTTGGATCCGTGGCCAGGCAACTCCCCGGAGCTTAATCCCATAGAGAACCTGTGGTCAATCCTCAAAAGGCGAGTGGACAAGCAGAAGCCCACAAATTGTGATCGACTCGGAGCACAAATAAGGCAAGATTAGATCACCATCAGTCCGGATTTGCCCAGAAGCTGATATCCAGCATGCCAGAGCGAATTGCATGGGTTATGAAGAACAAGGGTCAACACTGTAAATATCGACTCTGCATATATTGAATGTTTTTGCCAAATTAAAGACTTTTAAAACTTATGAAATGCTTATCATTGTTTTCCATTATACCATAGAAACATGTGAAAAAATAATCTACAAATACTGAAGCAGCAAACTTTGCAAAGCACAACATTTATGTCACTGCCAATACTTTTGGCCACTGCTGTACTATACACTTGCACTATCTACTATGCACTCGGCCATCTAGTGATACAAAAAGTAGCTTTGTGATTGAGGTCATAGCTGTGCTCTATCATGACTACAGCATGGCTATTGACTGGTCAGCATCCAGGATCAAAATAATTAGTTTTCTAATTAGGAAGACATCAGATTATGGAAGTAAAATGGGTTGTGAAATACTGTTTCATGTTGACTTTAAGTGACTTCTGTGAGGCAGCAAGAACTTGTTATCACCGTTGTTGAAAAAATTTATAACCTGGTACACCATGTCTGATGTGTACACTAGAGGTCGACCGATTGTGGATTTTGCCAATACCTAAGGTGGTGTAAAAGGCTGATGACTGATTTACTGACCAATTGTTTTAAAATAAGTGTAAATCAATTTTAAAGTCTTTCTGTGACAGGGACAGACATGGAAGCTACAAGAGAACAAATTGAATAAAATCCCAGATGCAGTTTGTGCAGCCAATAATCACCAGAACAAATATGATTTGGTACAAACGTGGGACTTTAAAAAAATATATAAAATACGGTTTGTATTTCACCTCTACAGGTTGCTGCTGTACTGTAGAACCAACCTGTTCTAACTGAAGAATTCACCAGAATTCACCAATTATCTGATTACAGATAACAGTTTCAAAAAGCAATTATTTGCACCAATTAATCTGTTAAACCAATATATCTGTTGACCTCAGTGTACACTACATAAATGTACCTAAACATTTACTAATCAATGTGCTTTCTATAGGTGACCTGAAGCACATTACGAAGCTGAAGCCGTGGGGTTTGATGGACGTACTGATGGATAAATACGAGTGGTCTCGCGAGGAGGCTTATACCTTCACTGATTTCCTGCTTCCTATGCTAGAGCTCTTGCCAGAGAAAAGAGCCACAGCTGCCGATTGTCTGCGGCACACTTGGCTTGCCCTCTAGTTGGTTTTCTGCATCACTGCACCTACTTCAGGCCATCTCTCCCTAAACTCAAGAGACTGCAACAGATCACTTTCCAATTTTTAGAGCGTATGGGGTAGTTATTTTTCTTCTGTTTATCTGAGTGATTTCTAATACTTGGTTCATCAGAGGAATAGTACATTTTGTTCTTGCTGTTTTGTTTGACTGAAAGTGTTGAGAGGTTTTCTTATGGGTCACAACTTCTGTGATCTTACATCTCTCTTATTATGGCAAAGAATGAAATGGTGATGTGGATGTTTTCGCTCATTGTCTTGTTTATATACCTGTGTATTTTCAGATGTTATAAAAATAGGGGTGTATATTAAAAAAAGTTCACTCCACCTGAGTGCTAACTGCTTGGACTGCAGTATGATGCATAGGAAATCCTTTTTGTTATGTGTAGTTTCCTGAGTTGGGAAGGAATGGTGGTTTGTGGAAAGGGAATAGTTTTGTTTAACTTATGACTGTAATGTATATAAATTCAAATTGTTTCAGTTCTGTCATGTTCTCCCTACCTGTGTTTCTCTCAACCTATAAAAGTGTCGTGTGTGTGTGTGCGTATTAGTTCAGTAAGTTTTGATCTTGTCAGTCTCAGATTTGACTTTTAAGAACTAGTCTCCTCTCCCATGAGTTCGTACATAATTGTGTACAAGATGATTCCATGCAAAGTGAGTAACTGGTAAGGGCCACAAAAATGAGATTTCTTGGGGGGGGGGGAAGAAACATTTATTGTCTGGTTGTGTGTGTGCTTGTGAGAGCACGTGTGCATGTGTGTGTCTGTATATATGTGTACCAAAGAGTTTGCCTTGATCTGTATATTACAGCCATGTACAGTTTTTAAAAGAAATCCTACTATTGCATCTAAGATTATTTAGCTAGATAGAAGTGATTTAATAAAGTATTTGGAGGATGGGTGAACCCATTTGTCTCAATGTTCTCAAATAAAAAAACAAATGAACAAATAGAGGTTAATAAAATGGTAACTGTTGGTTAACTTAAATGTGCAGTGCTTTTGGATAGTAAGAAAAGTAATATTTGCCATAAATAATGGATGTAATTAAGTGCTCAAATTAACAAGAGTGCTAGAAGACAAATGTTTATACCAGATTTCATCAACTTGTGAGTGGGCCATTTGGAATTGAATTTTCACTTCAGTGTTCAGTCCAGGCTTCATCTGTAAACATGGAAACATTCACATTAGAATTGGGAATTGTGTATTATATTTTGAATGTAAATGCAATCCAATAATAAGGTTTATAAAGATGGAAACAAAATTTTAGGATAATTTACAGAAAGCCAGTTTTACAAACTTGCCTGCTTTCACTTGTGTTCATGGCTTGTTAATTTTTTATGAGTAATTGTGATTTAATCTCAAACTCCGTTCCTGGGATCTTTTAACCAAAAATGAAAATGTTCTCATTTACTCACCCTCTTGCCATCCCAGATGTGTATGACTGATTTTCTTTTGCTGAACACAAAGATTTTTAGAAGAATATCTCCGCTCTGTAGGTCCATACAATGCAATTGAATGATGATTAAAACTCCAAAATCTCCAAAAAGAAGATTAAGTCAGCATAGGACTCCAGTGGTTTAATCAATATCTTCTGAAGTGATTCAGTTGGTTTTGGGTGAGAACAGACCAAAATATAACTACTTATGTGTTATGTTATTTAAACACAGTTTAAAACAATTAAACTGCAATTTGCCACATATCTTTTCATTTATATATAAATATTAAAATACTCTTTAGGTTATATCATATAATATCTCACCTTGGCCTTTTATTTTTATGTCTATTTTTATCGGACATTAGTCTCTTTTCCACCATCGGGCCGAACGATGAGGAATGGTTACAGTAGCTTTTTCACCTGGGCACAATTCGGCACAGCACGATTAGAAACAGTTTTCGGCCTGGAATTCTCAGCACGGTTAGACCTCCATGCTCAACTGTACTGGTGGAATGCCTGTAGTGACGTCGCGACTCGCTATTGGTAACTTCTAAATCAGGTGCTAAGGTTACTGTTTTTTTTTCTTTCAAAATGTATTCCAAAATAGCAACCAGCTAACGGAATCCCTGCTCTGTACATCTTGACTACAGTCTCCATGGTGATCATTATTTCAAGCTCAATTACACTTCCTATAGCAACATCTAACATTCTGTATGGGTCAAGCACTAGAAAGTGTAATCGAGCTTGATATCATGATTGTGCCTAGAGACAGCAATGACAAGATATACAGTGAAAAATAAGTTATAGTTTGGTCGGTTCTCACTCAAAACCAACCGGATTGCTTCAGAAGACACTGAGTCCACTGGAGTCCTATGGAATACATTTTTGGTGACTTTTTGTCCTTTTTGGAGTTGTGGTCACTTGCATCGTATAGACCTACAGAGCCGACATATTCTTCTAAAAATCTTTATTTGCGTTCAGTAGAAGAAAACAGTTATACACATCTGGGTTGGCATGAGGGTGAATAACTGATGAGTGAATTTTCAATTTTGGGTGAACTATACCTTTAATCAATACCTCTCATTGGCTGGTTTTACCTCACCTGTTGGTTTCCTCCATCTCAAAGTCATCTGGCAGCAGATTGTCTTGTCGGTTGCCCAGAGTGAATGCGAGTAGTGAAAGTAACCCTGCATCCAGGATGCAGATAATGGCTAATATGTAAGCCCAGCGCACAGTGCAGTTCCCCAGTGTGTATTTGTCAGTCTGCTCGCCACACATTCGCTTTACTTCTGGTGCGTTCCACCCATCAGGATATATCAAACAACCCATTGCCATCAACACAGCTAGAAAAACAAGTGCAAAGGTTTAGGTTAAAAAATGTAAGCTTTACCCTTGTGCAGCTGGCATTATGTTAAATGCAATTTATGAATAAATCAGACTGATCACTGTGAACTTGGCAACAGTAGGTCAAAAGTTATGCTGCTAAAACCGGTCTGTGCTTATTGAAATTCAAATCACTGCCCCCAGTGGCTGAAACTGGAAGTTCTGTTGAACACATGAGCACATGTGAGCTCCAGGTAAAATGTCCACAAAGTTTTCTCAAATGCCAGTTGTATTGTGTTTTTTATTTGTAAATTATATAATACAGTAGACAAAAAACAAAAACAAAAAAAAAACATGAATTTTACTAACCATAGGACCTAAAGTTATCTGCCAGTGGAGAAAGTATTTAAGAGTGACTCCGTAGCTATGAAAGTACCTCTTGATAAAACAAAATAAAAATGCATATATGAACCTATTTAAAATACTAAGAAAACTTTTATAAACTCAAATCAAAGTAAAAAAAAAGATCCTTACATTATTGTTAAAAAATTGTGCTTTTTTTTGTGCTTTTTTTTTTTGGTAAGATATAGGAGATTTAAAAAGTATGATTTTGGCTCCGTCCATTGGTGGTGCCCCTATGCGTTGCATATGTTGCATTTCGCCGCTGGCAATACATTTTGCTTTCCCTCGAAATAAATTTGCTATGGTACTGCTACAGTAACTATATTTTAACCATGATATTCGTGGTGAAACCATAGTGATAATATTGGAAAATGTAAATTATTGTAGGCTTATAACAATAATAATTTTGAAGTTTTGTTTTTACTATACAAATACCATTAGATTAACTATGGTTTTACTATAGTAATATTGTATACTGTAGTAACCATGGGGTTTTGTGGAAATAGTAATATTGTAACCATGACTAATGTACTAACCATATTTATTTATTTATTTATTTATTTATTTATTTATTTATTTTTTGGAGGAAACCATTTTGGTACAGTTATATTGTAATAAATTGGAAAAGTAAGGTAAGTAACCATGATATTTGTAGTAAAACCATAATTACCACAAAATTATGATTTGTATTAAAATATTTTTGTTTTCCTGTATTATTACTATGGTTTCACTACAAATAACCAGGTTAAAATATGGTTAATGTAGTAATACCATGGTCAATTTATTGCAAAGGAACCCAAAACTCATTGTGATGGCAAGCAAAAATATTTCAGAAAACAAATTTCCATTCTGTCCTCAAAGGGGCTCCATAGTACTGTTAATGTGAACACGTTTACTACCTGGTTTCCATGGGACCAGAACCAGTTTTGGAGGTTGCTCACCAAATGCAATCAATAGTGCTGGAGAGTGAACACATTGAATTGATGCAAAATTGTTTGATTGGGGATGATACTTATCAGTAATTTGGTAGAATGTGGTCTATTTCAGGGTACATGAACATTCTAAAGCGTGTCGATTTCCTGCGTGATGATGTTGTAATAAAATTATAAACCTAGATTTGGTGTTGTGAACTTGAGTTTGTAGAATATTTCTTTTAGTTCACTGCATGTATGTTTAGATAGCATTTAGCAAGCAAACTATACAAACAAGAACTATACAAACAAGATGAGAACCTTGATTTTAAAAATGTCTGAAGACTGTGTGAGTGGTACTTCCCAATGCAAAATGCTCTAGTACCATGATGATAGGGTGTTGTGGGTGGTTGCCAGGATATTGCTTTATTGTTGCTAAGGTGTTCTAAGTTCTTTTTAGTGCATTGCTTTGTGGTTGCTGGAGCGTTGCTTACTGGCCCAAGTAGAAGGAGCCCAGCCCCAACTCACATCAATATTCTGTCCCTAGATATTTTGGGCCCCTTTTCAGACAAAGGGAATATTTTTCAGCCCTCTGTTATCTGACAGATGGAATTTTCAAATCTAATCTCTCAGAAGAGGACAGCATTTCTCAAACAAGTTGCAAATTTTGAGGTAATATTCATGTCCGTACTATAAGTAGTGCAGGACGAGTTACGTGGCAAAGTTTACTATGTAGGGTTAGGGATTTAAACAAATAACAGAGCATGAGCAATAACAGTAGTGATGCTTTCTTTAGCAAACATCACTAATTTACACTTGTTAATATATTAGGGTAAATCACTGGCTTGATTGGCTGTCAGTGCAAGATGTATATACATTTTTTTGGAAGGGAAAAAAATATATTATGACACAGGCCTACTTGTGTAACAACAGCACTTTGCCCACCTGAAGATGTCTGCATCCATGCACATATCTTGTACACTCTTCCTGCATTGCAGAAAAAGAAAAGAACCAGGCACACAATTGTTCCCACGATAAGGAGCATTGATGTACCTACAAAGAACAAAGCAGTCCTGAAAGCCCCAGAGGGGATCGAGGCGAAGTCGAACACACTGCCTTTGCAAATCAGTTCGGAAGTGATGGGGTTTCCAATACAGTAGTGAAAGAGCCCAAAGTATCCAGCCTGTGGGGTGTTAACACTGTCACCAATCCAGTAGGGCTGGATGAAGACCACCACAGTAATGATGGCGAAGCATATAGTGAAAACGGCCCATAGGACTCCAACGGCTCTGGCATTTCTCACATAGTTGGTGTGGTAGATTTTGGCAGCCTCTTGGGCTGGCAGCATCTTCTCAAAGCCCATTTTTAGATCAGTTTATTGGATCAATCTAATCCAGAAAAGAAAGTAGATGTAAAATTTAAGATGAAACACATACACACATCTCAAAACAGACAATATCAGGCCTTCTTCACCTGTGAGATCTTATTATAAGCAAAGTTTGAAGAACTGTACTTTACGCTTTCCCAGAAGAATAATCAGACCAGATGAAAATCTTGGTTATAATCCAATACCACGGAGAGCTCCTGTCATATTTTAGTCACTTTTCTTTGGTCGATTGGTGTTTTTCTTGGAAGTTCATTGATGTTTTTAAGTCCAACAACAGGTGAGATCATCACTGGCTAAACAGTGTCAGAAACAAAGTTGTTGCCAACAAAGGTGTCAGTTTTTTAATTATTAATGGTCATTTAAGTAGAGGAATAAGGTGACAATAACCTGTTCTCTTAGATACTGTTATCAGATATACTTGTTACTCTGCAAAAAAACAGTCAGTGTTAGAGTTAAAACAGATGACTTCTAGGCATGTGTTGCCTAAATGTGGCTTTGTGTATCTTTACAGTTTTATCCCAACATATTTGAATATACATGAGTCAAAAAACCTGCATGAGTGAGTGCAATCTGAATGAGCCCAGGAAAGATCACTTTTCTATCGCTGGACACGTTATGCAATAGGAACTGATATATAATCAAAATTTTCTCAGTGTGTGTAGACATTGACAACTAGACTGGACTAGGTGTAACATTGAGAGCTATTTTATTGATATATTTGTGCTTTGTGGCTCTTGCTGCCCCTCCCGAACCTAAGGGTATTATCATCAACCTAGTAAGATTATTAAAACATTAAAATACTGGACATTCAACAGGCTTTTCATCACAGAATGTTTGTGTCTAACATAGATCATTATATATGTAGCCCACCTAAACACTTTTAGGTGCAATTACCGCAAAGGTTTATTGTATTTAAGATCCGCAGGCCCCCTTTTTTTAGATTTTAGGCTTTATATAGAAAACCGGTCAAACGTTTGGACTTGACTATATTTATGTTTCTCATGATCTTAAAAACTTTAGATAAAAAGATGTATGCATTAAATGACTGAAATTAGTTTTGCAGACAAATATACTTCTTAAATATTTGTGGTACTTTTCAATCTTAGTCTATGGGATTTTTTTGCCCACTTTATGTCCACCAGATGAAATTTGTAAGTCATATCTTTTAGAAGAGTACAATTACACCTCTCCTTAAAGGTTTAGTTCATGCAAAAATGAAAATTGTCTCACCATTTACTCCCCCTCATACCATCTAAGATGTGTATGACTTTCTTCTGCAGAACACAAACAAAGATTTTTAGAAGAATATCATAGCTCTGTGCTGTAGGTCCGTACAATACAAGGGAATGGTGACCAGGACTTTGATTTTCCAAAAGGAGATAAAGTCAGCATAAATATAATCCATCTGACTCAAGTGGTTTAATCAATGACTTCTGAAGAGGTCCAGATGGTTTGGGGTGAGAACAGACCAAAATTGAACTCCTTTATCTCTGTATATCTTGACAGCAGGCGATCATGATTTCAAGCTTGATTACACTTCCTATAGCACCATCTTATGTTTTGTGCATGCGTCAAGCACAAAGAAGTGTAATCAAGCTTAAAATCATGATCATGCCTAGAGACTGCAATAGCAAAATGCACAGTGAAAAAGGAGTTATATATTGGTCTGTTCTCATCCAAAATCAACTGGATCGCTTTAGAAAACATTGATTAAACCACTGGAGTCTAACAGATTATTTTAATGCTGACTTTATCTCGTTTTTGGAGCTTAAAGGTTCTGATCATCATTCACTTGCATTGTATAGAACTACAGAGCTGAGATATTCTTCAAAAAATCTTAATTTGTGTTCTGCAGAAGTAAGAAATTCATACACATCTGTATGTAAAGCTTCCAAAGTTATATTCCACTTCTTCTTTAGAACAATGGTGAGCTGTGTCTCTTCAGTGTGCAGTGTAAGAGCTCCTGCTGCCATCACTCCTCTGCCACCAACCAGACAATTTCAATGCTTAAGCCAGTTTAGGGGAGGCATTGTACCATAGTAGCCATGTCTCTTCACCTTTAAGTAGAGACCAAGGTCGTGGGAAATGCCGTTTAAACAGCTAGACCTATATGTGCTGATAACAGTAACTACTGTAAATGCAAAGTATTCTTTTTCCAGCTGTTAAAAGAAAATACACAGTGACATCACTCATTAATTCTTGAGTATTTACCTCTTTTTAATCAACTTGGTGTAACCCCCCACAACAGGATCCCAGCGACTAATGCTCACACAAAGCAAAGCTCAAGTTTGTAAATTAGCCAGAATAGCAAAACGTTTAGTTCAACGGCAAAGCCAATATGCATGATGGCTCTGCTTGAAATATTCCTATTATACTAAAGAATTTCTATATAGTAATGTTGTTTCTTTGTGCCCACAGAGTCTGTATGGTTCATATTATCACTGCACTTGTGAGAACGGCCTAGAGTGTGAAGCTGCTTGGTCCATTGGAGGAATCATCACCAACACAATTTTGGCACCTGCGTAGATCTAAATGATCATAACTAAGACTCCTTCAATGAATGTTCTGTTTGCTTACTTATAAATGAAATGTCTCAAATGTTTACTGACTGTAATATAGAGACCTAAAAACCACATTCTTGCATTCTTTTTAAAATACTAATTCTTATAGCTATATTGGTCAGAAACAGGATCTTACGGTGTATGTAATAGCATAGAATATATTTTTGCAAAATATCACTGAAGCACATATCTGAAAAACCTAAAGGTACTATACTCTATAAGCCAACAGTGATATTCACCCTTTACCTCTGATATGAAAGAGCTTTCTTTGGCCTGTTTCCCTTTAAACTATGCATAAAGATGTGTCATTCAAGTTACTGCTATATACACAGCAAATTCTGCATTGTTTAAAAAAAAATACAAGAATAAAACAATTTTTTGGTTAGTTATGAATTGATATAATAGTAAATTGTATACAGTGAACGATATATAGTTCTGTTTACTATTGACATGAATAAAACAATATATTTATCTTTGTCAGGAATTGTGACGAGACAGGTGAGGATTGAGGATCTAAACACAGCCTTAATAAAACAAAGATAAAAAGTAACTCAGAATATAATTCAATAAAATACAGGGAACCAATCACAGAGCATCAAACAATACATGCGAAGACTGACAAAGAAACCAGGGGCCTGTACCGTGATGGTAGTTGAACAAACTCAGGGTTGCAGGATTGGTTTAGAGTTGACAAAACCAAACCGATGCAATCAGGCTTTATTGGTACCATGACGCAGCTCATCAACTTTCTTTGTCAACTCAGGCTTTGATCCTTAAACTATGATTACTCCACTGGCACGTGCACATAAAAGAGTGACGTCGGCACCGAACAACTAATCTCGTTCGATATGGATAGAGCGAGAGCTATATATTTTTCTGTGGAGGAGCAACAGATTATTATTATTCAGAAATACGAAGAATATAGAATATTGTTCTCTTGCTGCCAAAGCAAGAGAACAATCTTGGAGGAAGATTGCTGATTGCGTTAATGCGTAAGTTAAACAAATGCATTCTATAGGCCATTAATGTAAAATTATGTATAATCATATTAAAAATATTTTAAATAGTAGTGTGTGTGTGTGTGTGTTGGCATGACATCCTAAGAAAGATTGATATTCATTTTTTTTAGATGCAACTCAATGTTCTTGGCAGCAGATCAAGACAAAACATACAAATATAATTCAAAGTGGTGAGTATTTACCACAACCTTTTATTATTTTTGTGAACATTTCATCACAAACACTTGTTTGCAGCAAACAGAAAAAAGTGTGAAATACGGAAAACTGGGGGAGGGCCACCTCCTCCAAAATACACTGTGGCGGAGGAGTTGGCTCTGAGTAACAATAAGAGATGGCTGATTATGGATGGGATTGCAGGTGCTGTGCAATCTGACCCTGGTGCTGGCTCCTCGAAGCAATTGACACTGGGTATGTGTGTGCAATGCATTACTAATTATTAAAAAGTGTTAAATATAGCTGACTATGTTCTGCAGTTGAGGGAAATACAGTGTCCCACACAGACAAAACGCAACAGTTTTACAACACTTATGCTTTATATTGGCCTACTTTTAGGTAGCAAATGAAGACATTGTCTGTGTGTTCTGAGACAGTTGCTGATGTGAATGCATTGGGCTTTTTATTATGGCACACATTTGAATGTCATAATTAAGTGACTGGCCCTTACACATCTCTTTATTGTAGGGTTTTTCACAACCTGACCCAGAAACTGAAGCCTCTACCTCAATGGCCTACAGAAGGAATGTGAACAAGGTAATATTTTAAACCCTTGCCATAAATTACAGTCAGTCCTATGTTTGTAAAGTCATGCCACTTTTTGTGATTAACCTCCAAAAAACTTGTAATGATTGTTTGTGGTGGAATTGTTTCAGATGAAAACCGACTCCGTCAGGGCCCTTTACAAAAGGAGTCTAGAACTAGACTGTTCACTAAAGGAGCTGGACTGTGAGCTGAGGAGGCTCCAAATTAAATTGGAGATCAAACAGCTGGAAAAAACAGATCTCCTGTGTGTGTGAACTTATTTAACCAAGTAACCCTTTAGTATGAACTCTATGAATATTTATTAATGTAACTTTCTCTTGCTCTTTCTTCCTCCCTAGCCACATGACCAATAAAACCGTTTGAGACCTATCTGATTCTGCAGTGTCAATGTGCTTTTATTAAGTAAAATATTGTGTTGTGATTGCATCTCTGACAGCTGTGCCAGCTGGGTGGTCAAGTGATGGTCAATTTCATCGGGGAGAAGCTGGTTTTGTGGTGGTACTCGCTCCTTTCTGATAGTGGCTATATTGTGCAGAATGGCACATGCAGCCACGATCTGTGATGCCCGCTCTGGTGATACACTTAAGCGCCTAAGGCAGTTGAAATGTGCCTTTAGGATGCCAAAGGTCATCTCAATCTTAACCCTGGTTTTACTGAGGGCTACATCGAAGTGGTTTTGTGGCCCTGTCTGAGGGTCAGGATAGGGGGTTAGCAAAATCCTGTGGCATGCGTAACCCGTCTCCTACCAACAGGCCATCAAAAAGCCCTGCCACAGAAAAGGGAAAATTGTGTAAGTTTTGCGGTGTCACAATTAAAATGAACACTGTGTTTTGTACTGTAACAAATTTTACTTGCCTTCCTCAAAGCGCTGACACAACATAGAATCACGGAAAATTCATGAGTCATGCACTGAGCCAGGCCATTTGGAATCCAAGCTTGTGATCATGAATGCATGATCACATTTCATCTGCAGATAAAAGAGATGTGTAGGGGCCAGTCACTTAATTATGACATTCAAATGTGTGCCATAATAAAGAGCCCAGTGCATTCAGAAGCTGGGAATCTGCAGATGAAATGTACAGTAAATCATTGTCCTATCTGTTAGTTACTATTAATTTAAAGATTGATCTAAATTGCAAATAAAAATCATCTCACAGCCCTACCTTAACATTAAGGCTGTGAAAGGACTTTCTGTTCACAATCCACCTCACGTTCTCCTAGAGCTGTGGAGATGGCAACATGTGTGCAGTCTATTGCTCCAATGACTCTAGAAATCCTATCATGGGAATAATAAAAGAATAGGCTACATATTTAAAACCATTCTTAACATGTAGCTACTGTAGAGTATTGTATAAGACATTGTATTACAATACAAGTGCTCCAAGTGAAATGTGCTTTTTGAAGAAAAAAAACCAAACTGAATGTGAAAGGTTAAATTTGTTCATGTCACCCTATCAATATCTTACCGGCAATTTTATAAAAGCTCTCTTTATGGACATGGTTGTTAAATGTCCAGGGAACACAATGAAGCTATTTATGCACCCCTGCAGTGCGAGGACCACCTTGCGAATGGTTCGACAAACTGTGTTTTTTCCTAGATTCTCTGCATCACCGACCGCATACAAGTATGTTCCACTTGCAAAAAAACGCAACACAATACATACCATTTGCGATACAGTAAGTACATGGCTTCGAGTCACATTTGTTATGTGCTGCTCAAGTTCGCAAAGATAAGACATTCCTTCCGTGGAAACTTGTATCTTTCGTAAGTATCAGGAAAGTCATGGGGATTTTGTCTGTCCCTAAAAACTCTATGAATTGCTCATCTAACAATTTGCGCGGAGATGTCCACAGGATTTGGAAGAAAAGGTGAAGCCATTGCAACAGAAAACAGAAGCTGGGAATTAGTTACGTCACATATGTTTCTTTGCTCACAGCTGATTGGAATCCAGAACATAACCTGCCCTGGACCAGGTTAGCCGTGGAGCGTTAGTAACTATGGCGATGAACACTGCTAAAAGCCAAACCACTTTCATGGTGCCTAAAACCCAGGGTTGGCGCAAACTAAACTGAAACATACCTGGCTAGCCACCTAAACCGGCTTCATGGTATAGGCCCCAGGGGAAACAAGGGCGTAAATAATACACAAGGGAAAACAAGTTAATGAGGAACACCTGGGGAAAACCAATCATGAGAAGAAACTACAAAGGACTACAAATCTAACAGGAAACAAGAATTTCAACATAAAAGTCAATGCGAAAAACCGAGAATACGTGTCAGGAATGTATTGCTCCAAAGTGAATTTATCAGACAAGACAACAATTAAGACTGCATTCTTATGTTTGCATTCCTCAGGCGTGATGTGAAGCCATTGTTTTTTAGGTCAATAATAAAAAAGAGACTACAAGCATGATCTGTAAACCGAAACCTTTTGCAATACTGTATATTTAATATAATATATTTAGCAATATTTGAAATATTACTAAAAATCATCTGTATATATACTGTATATATTAACAGCTCAGCATCTATAGGTTTAAAGGACTTTGGAAATATTACAATTTACAAAATGTATTATAAAAGCCTTTCCTGAATTATTCAACAAAACCTTTCAAAATGAATGCCCACACCACATTTTTATGCATTGTTCCTTATTGATTGTGAATAATTTTGTATTGCATGCCTCTGAGCACATTAATATAAGCGAAGACATCAGTACACACTGCGTAAAATAATCGATATATCTAACAATCACTGATAAGAGATACATTTCATATCTTGTATTTCAAGGTTGCATCAGAGAGAACACTGAAAATAACACAGCTATCATTGATCAAAATGATTCAGTATGCAGTGAGGAGCTTATCCACCAGATGGCTGCCTCCTCTCAGAACACACACACAGTATGCCCCATAAACAAGAAAATGAAACAGCAGTAAACATGTCAAATGAGCTGTCCCCATGCACACGGTATCATAAAAACACACCAGCAGAGAATTCAATTAGGATATGTGTTAACAGTTGGCCTGGAAAAAATAAACCTCCACTCGCACACATCCATATTCCTGTATTGATGTTTTTCCAGCAGCCAATTCATGAGCTACACAGGCCTCCACTAAAACCTGGATGCCTACTGTGCAAAACAGGCCTAATTAAATTAAGTTTAAGTTCTATTATTTTCTTTTCACGTTTATATCAGAAGCAGTCTCTACTGTGGTGTTGTAGAATGTTCCCTTTAACCATATGCAGAGGAGATGCAGACAGAGCCCTCTGTAAATCTCGCAATGTTATGCAGGCTCACCTTAAAGTAACACATTTTTTGCACAGGTGCACATTCATATTTTCAATATATAATAAGCCAAGACACTATGTCATCTGTTGGCTAAAGCTGACATGAATTCATAAATGAAAAATATGATATAGACTCTGCCTCGGATTTGATGAATATGAACCCTGGGCTTTTTTTGTTTTGCATATGCAACATGATTGATCTTGTTTACTTTGCAGCCGCTCCTCTAAGCTCTTCAATTCGCCTTTGTTCATAGACACACGGACTGCTGAATAATGAGGAAACATCCAAATTAATCCATCAGCAGAGGTGTTCTAATTCACTTAAAACTTACTTAACTTAAATGCCCCAAAATTGTGACAGTTTAAGATGCAAATTCAGTGATTTGCATATCATTTTCATATAACATGGAAAAATAAAAGAATCTGAAATACTGGAGTTATGAGAGAAAAAAAGAAGCTCAAGCCAGCATTAGGTCACACAAGCTGGTCAGTTGACTGGTTTTAGAAGGGTTTTGGGCCTTTTTACTGATCAGACTGGCTGAGCATCTTAAACCAGCCAAGGCCAGCTTAGGATAGGTTTCAGCTTTGGTATCTTTTCTTTATGGAGTTTTAATGGTAATTGAAATGCAGGAACCAGTGAGCAAACTGATTGGTTTTAATTTAGTTCTTAACCATAGAAGACAACAGTCACAATGTTAATGTTATTAACCAGTTGACTTTTAAAACATACTTAACTAACATTTTCCCCCAAAAATGTCTTTTTTCTTCTTCTTTTTTTTACATTTACATTTGTCTTTATCTTTATTTTCCATTGCATACTGAACACATGACTCCACAGAAACAGTTTGAAACAGTATATAATGTTGTTGTCAGTGAGAAACCGTATTGCCCACAGTGTGCTCTGGTTGTATTATGGGCAATTTGGCGAATGTAGTAAGAGTATTCTTGCAAATACAAAACTTCCATTCTGCAAAAATAGTATGAGTAGTATTGTATGTTTGCGAATATGGTGTAGTGTGCTGTTTATTCACAGAGGCTCTGTGATTGGTGTAACATCATTTAAATGTGTACAATCATATTTTTAAATAATGATGGCATAAGTTAGGTAGCACCCAATGAAGAAGAAGGTGCAGACAGTAGTAGATACTTTGCTAAACTGGAGGCAAATCCAAGATGGTAATGTGTCATGATGGGAGGTATATATTCGGCTGTTTCCCTTTCAAAATCCTGTTCCCTACCCCAAAATACCTTGGTTAGGGGCCCACCGGCTTGATTTTACATTTTGAAGGAGAAGGAATAATGGTGAATTTGCTGTTGCGTTGAAGACTTTTCTTGCTTGAATGCTTCAAGAGGTGATCAGTAGCCTACTGAATACAATGTCTGATACATCTGGAGTTTATTCATATTTTTTAATGCAGGTATCTTGGGATGTACAGCACAAGTAAGTGCTCTTTTGTCTCTTTATATTTAGTGTATTGTGATTCAAAATGTTAAAATATTGTGATCTTTTACTCTCTTATTTCTCATTCACCTGCACTGGACTTGCATTGGACTTGATTTGCTGTGTGCATTTGTGGGCTTTTATGGATTAATGTTGTTAATTAGATCATCATTCAATTCTCAAGTCAGAGGGGCATGGTGAAAAGGGTGTGTGTCTGTGTGTCGACTGCAAACTCGCATTCAAGTCTATTCACAATCCAATAATCAACCGATGGATAAAATAAAACTCCCCGTCCTACTTTTTATTCTTGTTCAATAAGCTGTTTTACTTGGAAATACAGTATGTCACAATACAGAGGAAAAGTCGGTCACAATTTCAATTACATGCTGACTTTAAGGGCTGGATATGCCTTTTCTAACATCTACAGAGGTCAAATATTTTGCAATAATTTGAATGGTTAACTTGACATGAAGTGGAGGTGAGTGTGAGTGTATGTGTGGCCCTGCGATGGACTGGCGACCTGTCCAGGGTGTCCCCCGCCTTTCGCCCAATGTTAGCTGGGATAGGCTCCAGCCCCCCGCGACCCTGTACACAGGATAAGCGGTTGACGATGGATGGATGGATGGAACTTGACATGAAGTATGTACATTCAGCTTCATATTGTGCAGCAAAAGGTAGGGCTATCTGTTACATTATTGCCTTCAAGTTAATGCACCAAACTTTGTGCACCATAAGAAGCCCAGGAAATGATGTTTAATTATACATTACTGACTACTGATTTAAGGAATGTTGATCATATGTTGTATGGAGTAAACTAGCTCAGTGACAAAACTAATGTAAACATCCTGAGGCCATTCACTCTCAATGAATTACGGGCCGACTTCTTTATTGTGACCATTATGTCATTTTACACTAAATGTTTTATAAAAGTAAAGATTTTATTGGTTTTTGATTGGAACTGCAATAATACCACATGTTATATTAGTAACCATGATTAGCTTTCAGCAGTAAACTTGAGATGTCCCATTGCTCACTTCTATCAGATCTATCCCAATTAAACAATGAAAGTTTAATCTTATGGCAGATCAGTGAAAGTAAATGTAACAGAACTAAGAATCACCACACCAAAACAATACTGATCTTTTCAGCAGGGCATTGACAACCTCAAATCAAACCTCCAGATTATTTTCAACAGAGCCAGCATTTACAGCCAGTCCATTCTGGTTGAAAATGTGTACCATTACAATTTATAGTTGCCTCCTCCTTACTCAGAAGTGGCAAGAAATAAATACATAAAAAAATTAGAGAAGAAAAACTAAACTATTTTTTGTTTGCTTGTTTTCTTGTTCTTGATCATATCAGAGTCTCTGAAAGGGATTGTTCAAAGGAATTTATTCCTTGCTTAGATCAATGGCCCGGTGCCTCCCCTCATCTACGCTGACCTCTGACCCGTGTTGCAGTTTTCTATGCTGTGACTTCAGCATTGTATCCTCAAAGCAAAGGCCAGCGCTGGACAATTTTCTCTCATCTTGCATCTCAGACTGTCAAACCTGTCTTAATCAGACACACCAGGAATTTCAAAAACTTGTGCTCTCTATTTTCTCATGTCTAAAGTTTGGTTGGAGGAATTCGATATGACACTAGACTTGACGTCAGTCAAAAGTATAAGATAAAATGCCTCCTATAAGTAAAATAAATTTCAATGTTGACTTCTGTAAGTTTGTAAATAAAAGTTCCAACTCTAAATTCTAATCTTATTCTAATTCTATCTCTTGCTTATTGTACATGTGCTATAGTGAATAGGAGAGTGTTTGTTACCTATTATCTATCCTTTAAAGTCTTTCATGCCATTTTTAAGCATGCAATTTATGAACGAGTTGCGTGCCATCAGTTTGGGCTTATATCCCAGACCTTCCTCACTATACAGAAGGACCTCGGGGAAACAACAGGCCATCCTGTCTATGGACAGCTGCTAGTGTGAAGAAGAGAACAGTTTAGCATAATTGCTGATGTGATGGGTATTAAATGGAGAGCTTTGTCCTGCCATTTAGGCCAATGCTATTGAAATCAACAGTCATTACCATACATGTTCTTCACCTGCTTTAGAGCTGCCTGTTGCCACATAGGGACTTCTGACACATACAATTTAATACAATTTGTCTGGTTTGCTCTGGTCATACCACTCAGTCATGCATTATTTTGTCCATCACAAACAGCTTGTTTGTGTTGAAAAGAGTAGCTTGTCACATTACATTGCTCTGGAGATTATGTCTCTTACATGTACCTTTTAATGTGTGTGTGTGTGTGTGTGTGTGTGTAGGTGAGGTTTTTCTTACATTGTGGGGACTAAATGACCTCACAAGAATAGAAAATCATAAAATCACCTACATTTTTAAGCTTAATGGCTTAAACATACAAAATAATTTCTTAATAAAAAGAAAGGTTTGTGTGAGGGTTAGGTTTAGGGGTAGAAAATATAACTGGCACAGAATAAAACCAATAGAAGTAAAGGGAAAATCCCCAACATGAAAGAAAAATGTGTGTGTGTGTTTTATGTGTTTAGATATTTTCTGAACATAAAGCAGCCTAATGCCGAATAATAGAACTAGTATTTTGATTTTCTCAACCTGTTAGTGGGTTCATGTATTACACACACTAAGCGATCTGTACCAAGCCCGAGCACGTTTGACCCGTTAGTTTGACTTGTGTGATCACTCCGTACACTGAACAGTGCCTTGGCCTGCTTGACCAACCAATTCAGTTGGTTCAGGCACGGTACGCCAACAATTATGAGCACGGAACTCAAAACATGACATCAATGATGCAACTGGGCAAAGGGGAAATTTGGGCAGACGAGAGTATATAGGAACAACAGGATACAACACACAAGACCTCTTTCGGCTATCTTCATGCTCGTGGATACTAAAGAACCATTGAGCAATGATGTGACAAGCTGAAAAATGCAGGTTCAGTATATGAGGGTACAGAATGCAATCCTTAAATCTAGCAGCTCGTCTGACAAAAAGGATAAATTCCAGTGGTATGATGCTGTCGAAACTGTAATATCTATAATGTCTTAGAGTCATCATGTAGTTTGATAAAATATGATTGTGAATTGTGTTTATTAAATAATAATTGTATTTAGAATCCCAGTGAGCAAGCCGAAGGGTTACACAAAACTCCATAAATGTTGGTTAATGGAGAAAAATAACCTTGGGAGAAACCAGATTCACTGTGGGGGCCAGTTCCCCTCTGACTAACATCATGAATATAATGCCAATATTACTTATATATAGTGCAAGTCATGGTTTAAAATGATGAAACTACGTAACTGTTAAGGGTTAGTGTTTAAACAAAGATTTTGATGAACTGTAAGATTAATGACTAATGTCTTTTGTCTGAAGTCCATCCTGGATTAACTGCAGAAGTTCACATAAACTTAGTTTCCATCCACTTTTCGTGCTGTTTTGTTATATACAAAGTGAAAATGCGGAAAAAGATTTTAGGGAAATTTGCCATCTTCTGCCTGTTTCCATTCAAATGGCCCTTTATCGATAAAATTGGTGTGCATGATGTCATCATGCCACTTTGTCGCATAAGTTTTGGTTTATTGCAACAGAAACTGAAAGCGAATCGTCATGGCCTTGTTCAAGCTTGCAACCTGACCCAAGTGGTGGGGGAAACTTTCGGTCATCAATTGATGTGTATATGCTGTGTATACAGCTATTAAAGAAAATGTGATGCAGTGTATTATCAGGGTTAATATATGGTACATTCCTGATATTCAATAGGCTATTCTGAACAATCATCTAATCTGAAGCATCGCCATCATGTCCCTCATATTTGTCCAGCAACTTTTAACCACCAACTGAACTTGATTATGATCTAAAATTTATTTTAGCGTATTTTAAGGATTAAAAAAAATCTAAATTATCAGATAGATAAGCGATGCTAAAAAAGCTAGCAGGCTACAAACACAGACTCGAGCTAGGCGCCAGCAGCAACAGGTAAAATACGGTCAAATGAAACAGCACTGCAAAAAATGATTTTCAAGACAAGTATTTTTGTCTTGTTTTCCTGTCAAATTATCTAAACTTTCTTAAAACATGATTTATTTACTTGTCAAGCAAAATGGGATAAGATATTAAGTCTTGTTTTAAGATAAATCTGACTAAATTAAGTGAAAGCGGATGACAAAGGATAAAACGACGAATGAATGAGAATAAGAATAAGCAATGCTAAGCAGGCTAGCAGGCTACAAACACATATGCGGCATGCCGTCAGCAACAGGAACAGGAAGTTCAGTGATGTCAAAAGTCCAGTGACACAATCCTTCAACTTTCACAACTGTCCATTACCACCAGAGCCGTTACCACATGCAGCGCAAATGTACGCCACTTAGGAGTGGTCAAAAAGGATTTCAAAAACAGCTTTTGGATTATAAACGCAGAGATGTGGATACAGACGGTAATTATATTACCACATGAACTTGGTGTTTGTCAAAAAACAGTAGGTAATTTGGCCAGGAATTTTCTCACGGGAAGTGGGAGAAAAACATAGAAATTCGTTGATAATAATATCAGACGGCAATAATATCACTCGACTACCCCCTGTAAATGCTGGAATTACCTCACAGCCCCATGTAAAATAATTACAGTCCGAATAATGCTTAAGTCAGCACATGATTGCATGTCTTGCTGGGAAAAAATGACAGAAAAGAAGGATCAAAATGTAGGTTGAATACTAAAAAAAGTATTACATCTGAATAGAGGTAAGAATTGAGGTAATTAGTAGTCCCCTTAGAGATGTAGATTAGATTGTTGTTCAATTTGTATGTTTTAGTATTACGAGTTTTAATATTGAAATGAAATATGGCTTGAATGCACACTTTAGATCTCACTACTTGTCACATCCATGAGACCGTGACACTGAAGCACACCCATAAAGTTCAACATAAGCAACGGTTCCATTTACCCCAGGCCATCTAGGTGCCGCCCCAAATTCTAAACTATGATTGGTAATTTCCTAATTCGGAGGAGGGCCTTCAATAAAACCACAGTTGGAACCTTGTTGGTTTAAATGGGAGCGGGAAGAAGTGTCAAGAAATGTTAATTGTCTCATTATAGTCATCTGAAATGAAATATGGCTTGAACGCACACTGTAGATCTCGATACATGTTACATATGCGAGACCGTGACACTGAAGCACACCCATATAGTTCAATATAAACATGGTTCTATTTACTGCAGACACTGTACAAAATGACAACAAGCACTATGATCATCCATCCTGTCACCAGTGCTTGAAGTGAACAGGCCAGAACTCTCTTCTATCCCTTTTCTGCCCTGTCAACTACAAAAATTACATTGCTGTAATCTTCTGCATATTTCATCATCTTATTCTGGACAAGAAACATTCATTCATATACAGTATGAAATGTCCGACTGACATGTTAAACCAATCACACTTCACCTTCTTAAGTGATGTTTCGGAGTGTAACATCAGTATACATTATAGGGAAATCATGTTTACTTGCAACTATCTGCCTCAAACAAAAAAGAGAGAAGTTTTTGAATATCTTTTTAAGATACGATGCCACAAACCTTGAAAACTTTGACATGATTTTTATCATAATCCTGTTTTTAAGTTTTTTTATATAGGCCTATACATTTTTACATTTTCTTCAGCCTATTTATTTAATTTCATATTGTAATGCATTCAGTCTAAATTAATCTAGCCTATTATGTCTCTTAAAGGATTAGTTCACTCAAAAATGTAAATTCTCTCATTATTTACTCACGTTTGAGCCATCCCAGATGTGTGTCTTTCCTTCTTCAGCAGAACCAAAATGAAGATTTTTATAAGCATATTTCAGCTCTGTATGTCCATAAGTAAGTAATAGGTGTCACAAGGTTGCTGGCTGTTTGACAGTCCAAAAGGCATATTTAGGCAGCATAAAAGCGATCCACGGAACTCCAGATGATCCACACGACCCCTTTTTATCTTTAAACCGTTACTTCTGGCCAGCGATGTGGTACTGTTTGGAATGACTTAACTCTCACGTGACATTCATTCCTCTGATGTAAACAAAGTGCAACAGAAGACATTAATTGATCTACTGGAGTCATGTGGATTACTTTTATGCTGCCTATATTTGACTTTTGGACTGTCAAACAGCCAGCAGCCTTGTGACACCTATTACTTACTTATGGACATACAGAGCTGAAATCTGCTTATAAAAATCTTAATATCAGTTCTTCTGAAAAAGACAAGACAAGACACATATGGGATGGCTTAAAAGTGAGTCAATCTTGAGAGAATTTTCATTTTTGGGTGAACTATTCTTTTAAAAAAAGAAGCAAAATATATATTTTTTGGAAATCAGGAAAACAGTTATTTTATTATCACAGTAAGTAAAATACGTTTTTTTTAGAGCAATGTTTAATTTAATAATCACTTAGCCTTTGGCAGTCTCAATATATTGCTATATTGAGTACACAAAACTGTTATCCATGCGCATTATGTAGGTCAATGATAAAATTAATACATATCATCAATATCTTTATTGTCTCAAAATAAAAAAATAGCCTACTTGATAGTATTATGTCATGCCACGGTAACTTCATCTCTCCAAAACTATGAATCAGTGTTAAAATCAATGTTACTTGATGTGTTGTTCTTAAAGAGACAGTAAGCATATTAGCGGATTCCATAACATTTATGCAGTTTTTAAGTACACTACATCCATAATATGTACTAAAAATTCAAAAAATACATGCCTTTTGGAGTCTTCTGAGTTTTGCAGTTTTAACATTTAATAACAATTAATCAAATATTTTATTTTAAAACAAAATAACATTCGGATATTGAAATTCCTGAAAATGTAAATGTATTCTTCTCCTCCTTCTTCATCTTCTTCTTATTATTATTATCAGGGACACTTCATTCCACATGTGAATGAATATTGAATGAATGGGCCACACATGTCAAAAAAAATTGTGGACATGACAGTGTTCACCCTAATGCTGTTTTAAACCCATATGACATACTTTTTTGCTGTGGAACACTAAAGGAGATGTTTGGCTGAATGTCAACGTATCAAAGTTTCACCTATTGTATTCCATGAAAGAAAGAAAGTTAAATTTGATTGGACAATTTTCTTTTTTGGTTAGGTTTGTTTATTTGGATTGAAATTATTATAAATTTGGCTAAGGTCTTGTTTATTAGGCTGTTTTTCGAATGCTTTCAAAGAAGATTGTAAAAACAACCAATGAGCCCCCAAAGCTTTGGACCATCTATTTATCTTCTTACCCTGGTGAACTGCAGTGAATGTCAGTAATTAGCATATCAGCCCATAAATGTTCTTGACATAAAATAAGTTAAAACGTTTCAGAGGAACATTTATGGTGTGACATTAAAATGTACCGTCAATAGTGAATTTCCCTATGTTTTGCTGGTATTAATGCTACAGCCATTCTCTGCCACATGAAATTTCACAGCATGATTCTTTCAAGGTTTCTTGAATGCCCAGCACTTGAGGCGGGTTCTATTTTATCTTACAAATGTATAAAATACTTAACCACGAGAAACCATGTAGTATTAAAAAGATAATTTTTTTTAATAGAATTTAGACAATGGGAGGCTAAATTAAATGCTCCCCAGAATTTAGATAGATGTCTCCAAATGTTTAATTTGGAGGTCTAAAGAGAGTTTGATGGTTCTAGTTGTCTTCACCCTTTCTTACATCCTTAAATTAGGAATTAAAAGCTCATGATGGACTGCCTGTGATGTGCTAACACTATAAATAGTATTTGTAACACAGTTTAAAGGTTCTGGTATGGAAGGAGGAGATGGGGAGCAGTGACGTGTTTCAGGTAGGCTTTTATTCTCTTTGCCGCCATGTGCAGCAGCACTCTTTTCAGACTCTCAAAATAAACATAAACTTCTTCACAATACTCAATATAACAGACACCGATGCTGCACACTCCCTCTCTCTCTCCCTCTCTGGTGTGCTTTGGCTGCTTTTAAGGTCTCTCCCTATCACTGTAACAAGAAACAGTTTTTAGAAATCATGTCAACCAGCTTAACAGACACATGACCACGACCCCATCACCACAGTGTTATTATAGAAATGTTGACTTGGAGCATTTCAATTGAAAAGAGTAATCTTATGGCTCATTTAATTTGGTCCAAGTGTATTTGTTGGTGTCCTAAACAATGACTTTTGTGATTACATATCAGTTTTACATGCACCACCTGCATGCACGTTACCAGACACAATATTTTATTATCAAGAAAATTCATGTTGGATAATAACTTCTTTTTTTGTAAGACCTTTGATATTAGGACTAAAATCGTATTCTTGATAATAATTTTTGTTTTGTTTTCCTGTAAAATTATCTAAAAAACCTTAAAATAAATCAGTTATATTTAACTTGTTTTAGAAACAACACTGCATAAGATATTTAGGTTTTTCAGAGAATGTATTTTTCACATGTGTATTTTGTTTTACTGTACTGGCAGAGTTTTTATAGTCAAAACTATAAAAATAGTCAAGTGAAAAAATCTGCCAGTGCTGAAGAAGTAATCCAAAGTATTAGAATATGTTACGGACCTCGAGTAATCTAATGAAATACGTTACAAATTACATTTTACAGCATGTATTCTGTAATCTGTAGTAGAATACATTTCAAAAGTAACTCTCCCAACCCTGCCTATATGCTTCCATAAAATACAGCTATACTAAGAGAAGAAATTAGATAGGAAGCAATTTCGGGTTCAGGTCGGGTTTGATCTTAAAATCTGACCGTATTGGTCTGGCCGGGTAGGGTCGGGCCACACAGTCTCCGGTTCGGGCGGATTTCATTTTAAGGCCTGTGCAGACCTCTAGGCAGATATCTGTGTAGCCTACCCTCAGATTAAATCCTGCAGACACCCAGGGGGAATCATCTTTATTTGTTTATAAGATTTATGAAAAGACAAGACATATGTCTAACATAGGATATTTAAGGTGTGCATCTCGCGATGGTGGTAAGGACCATGGAGCTATAAAATACCTGCAGAAAGCCATCTTTTAGCAACCCCATTAATCTCTATGACTGTGCTCAGCCAGTGCAGAGTTCCCAGAAAGCAAGCGAAATGGAGGCTGCCATCTTTGCTCATAGGCACTCAGTTCCAGGATCGGGTGTCACATGAGTGGTGTAGTGGGAGTGGTGGTGGTGTAGTGGTCTAAACCACATAACTGGTAAACTGGTAATCAGCAGGTTCGATCCCCACAGCCACCACCATTGTGTCCTTGAGCAAGGCACTTAACTCCAGGTTGCTCCGGGAGGATTGTCCCTGTAATAAGGGCTCTGTAAGTCGCTTTGGATAAAAGCGTCTGCCAAATGCATAAATGTAAATGTAAACATGACAGTTCACACGTCAATAGGAATAGATAGGGTGAAATTATAAATCAATTTAGAAATCAATGCTTTTTAGAGCCCTTCAAAAACAATATGTCATCGGATGACGATGTGCTATAATTTTATGAAATCATTTAAATTGAAATGGTTCTTGGAATTTTTTTTTATTTCGCCATAAAGCACAGCTACTTTTGAATGGCTGTCTATGGAGAAACATGCTTTTTGCCATCAGGTGTTTAGTTCCAGCATCTACCAGCAGCTGCAAACAGGGACTTGCTAACCAGCCAAACCTGACCGCCTGGTAAGGACACATATTTCTTTAAAGACTGTTCTAATTGTACAGTACTGAGCAATGATCAAAACAACAGGATATCTATCTAAACCAAATCAGTGTCCATGGCAATGTGTCAGGAAGAAGAGGAAAAATTTGGTAAAAAGAAAATGAGGATTTATTTGGTAAATTTATGTATTCATTATTATTTATGTGGATTTATTATGATTGAATTATTTGTATTGAATTGGGTTTCACTGAGGCAATGGAGAAAGTGTGAATTGAGTGTGTGACTTGTGAATGAAACATGAACAAACTAAGCATGATAGTCACTTGGTGTCACTTGGGCGCTAACGGAAAAGCACGAGATATTCTCTACGTAATTTAAAAATTAACAGATTGGGCGAATGCATGAGATTTGATACATTTCATTAAGTTGTATTGTACTGTTCAACATGACCTCTGATATTCAGTAGACTACATTTGGGCAGTGGGGGGTGCCGATGTTCCACACACTTTGATGACATCATCATACGATTATCGCTGTTATTTTACTTTATTTTGTATTATTATTATTTTAATCGGAACATATCGAAGAGCCGTCAGAGCACCAAACACCCTCAGATGGTGAGTAATCTCAGGGAGTTTTTTGTTAGGAAATCTTGTACTTTTAAAATAGAACTTCAGGGGACTTTTGACTAGAGTTCAAATTAAAATCACACTTTAAATATACATTTATGTTTTTGTAGTAATACAACAAACAAAAAAACAAACAAAAAAATGCAAATAAGTTAAATATTTGGTGAATATCCTAATAGTTTCCTCAGGAGAGGGGTCGTTCAGGATTGTGAATGTTTCAATAGGGGTCCCTGGAAAAAAGATTGGGAACCACTGCCTTACCTGCATGCCTTTCTTTCTTTCTTTAGTGGAACACAAAAGGAAATGTTAGGTAGAATGTTAGAGGTTGAGTAAGTGACAGAGTTTAGCAAATTATTGGATCCCTTAAACTTTTTGTTTATTGAACTGTAAAAGCAACATAGCACTCGTAATCATGCTATTGTACTGAATATCAGCACATCTGTGATTACTTGCAGCATCAAGTTATGGAAGCTTCAAATATAGAAACTTTTGACAGTGCACCTCTCTAATTCTTCTCATACATCTTTTAGAATATTTAGCTACAGCACCAGAGGGCATATAAGCTCGATGTGCATTATGAAAAATGAGTTTATTTAATATATGGTTTATTTGCTACTGCAGAGCAGCAGCCAAAAAACATTTATCAGAAACAACCTTCTGCAGCAGCCTTACTGTTTTCACCTCCATCATTACCCCTGGTGAATCACCAATGTATTTTCCATTGTGTAGACTGCAGCTTAAGAGATGTTTATGTTTCGGATATTGATGCCAGGATGAGTTGTTATTTAGTGGTCAGTTCCCTGGAGGGCTTTTTATTGTTTGTGCTCTGTCAGTGGAGCATTCAGTGGGATCAGAAAGTGAGCAATGCCTGTGTGTGAGCACATCGGTCCAGTCAGAGAATGGACAAGAATAGCAGACAATCCCTCTCATAAGAGCAGTGGAACTGTACTTTCATCATAAGATCCATCTATCATATTCAGCTAATGTCTGCTCTAGGTCACCATTGATCACTGTTCTGAATCTTCACTAAGGGCAAAACAAAGAATCCAAGTTTAACTGATGCCAATTGTTTATGGTTGTAAAGAAATATATAGTCGATGAACTAGTTAAAAAATTATTGTTCTAATCTCCCCGTGATTCCCCGCAGTTTTTGTAGCTGTTCCAACTCCCTGAGGTTACACTCATCACCTGGTAGGGTGGAAGCAGCTTTAGTGTGTCTAACTCTTCAGTTCAGTCTTCTGCGGTGTGCATACACACACACACACACCCACACACACACACACACACACACACACACACACACACACACACACACACACACACACACACACACACACACACACACACACACACACATGTTGGTCTACCTATCATTATGAGGACTTTCCATAGACATAATGACTTTTATAGATTCTATCCTCTAAACCTAACACAACCCCTAAACCTAACCCTCACAGAAAACCTTCTGCATTTTTACATTTTCAATAAAACATTGTTTAGTATGATTTTTAAGCGATTTGAATTATGGGGATGTAACACAGTTCAAGGACGGGACAGACACAAACGTCAACTTAAGGGGTGAGTTTATTTTTCTTTGTTTGATAACGTGCAATGTTCAGCTTTCTGGGTCGGGTTCTCTCTCGTGCTCTGTCACTCCTGCCCTTTTATGCCGCTCTCCTCATGTTACTGAAATTAGAGACAGGTGTTAGTCATCATTTAGCTCAGGTGTGAGCCCTTACCGCTTTCTCTCCCGGACGGGCGCTTGACCACGCCCGCTGCCACATACCCCCACCGCCCGACTCAGGCCGGGCGTCATCCGCCTGCCTACCACTCCCCCATTTCTGGAGAGGAAGTCAGCGGCAGCCATCTGCACCCCGGCCTGTGGACCACCTTAAATTTAAAGGGCTGGAGAGCCAGATACCAACGGGTGATCCGGGCGTTAGTATCCTTCATCGCGGTGGAGCCACTGGAGTGGGGCGTGATCCGAGCAGAGGGTGAAGGCCCGCCCCAGCAGGTAGTATCGGAGGGTGAGGACCGCCCACTTGATGGCCAGACACTCCTTCTCTCACGGTGCTGTACTTAGTCTCCCTCAAGGAGAGTTTCCGGCTAATGTACAGCACCGGGCTCCTCTCCCTCCACCACCTGCGAGAGTCACGCCCCCAGCCCTCTGTCTGAAGCGTCCGTCTGTAAAACAAAAGGAGAGAGAAGTCAGGTGCATGCAAAAGCGGCCCCCACAAAGTGCAGCTTTAATCTGTATAAACGCCTGTTGGCACTGCTCCGACCATTGGACCGGATCTGGAGCCCCCTTTTTAGTAAGGTCAGTCAGCGGGCTGGTGACATCCGAATAATTAGGCACAAATCTTCTATAATAGCCAGCCAGCCCCAGGAACTGCCTCACCCCCTTTTTGGTCTTGGGTCTAGGGCAAGTCGCAATCGCCGCGGTCTTGTCAATTTGGGGTCGCACCTGGCCATGACCCAAGTGGAACCCCAGATACCGTACCTCCACACGCCCCCGCTGCCACAGTTCGCTTTCTGGGTCGGGTTCTCTCTCTCGTGCTCTGTCACTCCTGCCCTTTTTATGCCGCTCTCCTCATGTTACTGAAATTAGAGACAGGTGTTAGTCATCATTTAGCTCAGGTGTGAGCGCCCTTACCGCTTTTCTCTCCCGGACGGGCGCTTGACCACGCCCCCGCTGCCACAGGGGACACTATAAATATCCTCATAAATCACATATATAGCATAATAACCTTGTAATTACCAGTTTGTAACTTACAAAATTGTCCTCGTAAATCACAAAAACAGGCACGCACACACACACACACACACACACACACACACACACACACACACACACACACACACACACACACACACACACACACACACACACACACACACACACACACACACACACACACACACACACACACTAAGTTGTTTCCCCTAATGATGTCCCCAGGCACATACTGCATGCATGGATGTGCAGCAGTTTTTGCTGGTATGCAGTTATGTAGATCATAATAATATATGCTGATGTCACTTAGGACTCTATGGATACATTGCACAGCAGCAGAATATGATGGCTATTCCTGTTTCTGTTTTAGTGCTAAATACAGTTACATTCACACGCAGTTCATTCATACAGAGTTTGGTAAATCTGTGCTCCATCTTCATCAGAGATGGAGATAACGCTATCCAATCGTTTTTGGACTAGTCACTGATTTCCACATTAGCAACCAGGTGCGACTCAAATCTTGCGCTCTGCACTCAGTTTTACAAAAGCATTTGAAGCTGCATATGGTTAATTAGGATTTGACTAATTAACTTCCACTTCAGTTGGATTTATTTATTAGATTAGAACTTGTTAGTTGCCATCTTCAATATTTACTTTTATTACTGTCAGTATGAGTACAGGCATTATTCACAGCTATCACAAGAATAGAAAAGGGGCTTGACTTTGGTTCCCCTTCTGTCGCTCTCTCCACGTTGTGTCGGAGAAGCGACACTAGGGGTCTCTCTTGAGCGCCGATATTCACCTCTGACCTATTGAAAAGGGCCAATGAGAGTTGGCAGTCAGTATTTGCATACCCGGCCCCGCATACGGGTATTTAAGCGGGGCAAATACGGAAGTTTAGTCAGAAAATTTCTTCGGAGCCGATGGTCTGTCTGCAGTTTGCTGCGAGTTACACACCACTTTAAAAACGTTCCTGTTTCCTCTGACGATCTGCATGCTGTTGGATCTTGATGGCGCACAACAGCGGCTTTCTCCTTCACATTGCACGGTGTGCATTGTTGCCCCTGAGCGCTTCGACAGCGCAGACACACACAGACACTGTGTATTAAAAGAGTAAATTCGTATTAAAAGAGTAATTTCTCTAAAAGAGCAAAACACAGCGGCATTGAACGTCCTTTTCAGGATGCGTCTTTTTCAAGATGCCCTTCCGCCCCTGTGTTGTTCCTGGATGCGGTAGAGTGCTCGCCGGGTAGCCCCCCGCGAACCTCCCGTTCCCCGACACGCTCGCTGGTCCCCGTCTACGCTCGCGGCGATAGCGGCTCGCCTCACGGCCCGGCTGTCTATCCTCCTGAGCCCGAACCAGATGAGCTCGCCGCTGCATCGGAGAGTGTGATATCTGATGCCGAGGACTCCCCTGGACTGCCGACTTCGAGCCAGCAAGCCCAGGCTGAGGCCGACGCTCAGATGTCTGACATGCTTTCCCGAGCTGCCGTGAGCGTGGGGTTGGATTGGAACCCTCCATCCTCCCCACAGCCTTCACGGTTGGATGACTGGTTCCTGGGGGCACCGCGCCGTTTGCGGCCTTGCATCCCCCGGTCCCGTTTTTCCCGGAGGTGCATGACGAGCTGACGTCTACGTGGAGAGCCCCGCTCTCCGCCCGTCTAGGTGCCACCCGCTCCACTCCCACCACCCTCGACGGCGGAGAGTACCACGGATACGGGGCGATTCCCCAGGTCGATAGGGCAGTTGCGTACCATCTATGCCCCGGTAGCCCTACCTCCTGGCGTGGCCGCCCCGTACTCCCATCCAAGCCCTGTAGGACAACATCCTCGCTCAACGCGAAGGCCTACAGTGCGGCTGGACGCGCTGCCTCCGCCCTGCATGCGATGGCCCTCCTGCAAGTCCACCAGGCCAAAGCACTCAGAAACATGCACGGGGGTGGACCTGATCCTGATGTGCTGCAGGAACTGCGCTCAGCGACCGACCTCGCCCTGAGAGCGACGAAGGCCACAGCGCAGGCACTCGGACAGGCGATGGCCACCCTAGTGGTCCAGGAACACCATCTTTGGCTCAATCTGGTCGAGATGCGTGAGGCCGACAAGAACCGCTTCCTGGATGCACCTGTCTCTCAGATTGGCCTTTTCGGCGACACCGTCGAGGACTTCGCCCAACAGTTCTCTGCGGTGAAGAAGCAGAAGGGGGCCATCTCTCACTTCATGCCCCGCCGCAGACCTGCCGCTACGGGCCCTACCCCCGTCTGCCCGCCGAGGGCGTCCCCCTGCGAAGAAACCAGCTCCTGCTCCGCCTCAACCCGGGCCCAGCTCTCAGCCCCAGCGTCGAGCACCCCGCAGGCGGCGCACGCCCCCTGTCTCACAAACCCCCTCTAGGACCCGGAAGGCTCCCAAGCGTTCCTGAGACAGTCAACCCAGAGCTGAAGACGTTAGCTAAGGAGGTGGTAAGACCGCTCTGTCCCCCGGAGGAGGGCCGGGTGGAGAATCCTTTGTTTTTTCATTTGCCACACCCCCTGATGGGGGCTGTGGTACCCACATTCTCAATAAAAGAGCTATTTCCTTTGCCTCTGGGTCACCTGGCCCGCAAATGCCGTTCTCACGGCAATCTGCTTTCAGATTACGACAGTCCCGGTACACCGGACGCGGCGATCCCACCTTCCGCCTGCCCACGACTGTCCCCTGGCCGGCCGGTTCAGACGAGTCCAGAGGACGCCAGCATCAGACCTCCTCCTCAGTCACGAACCCGCCCCTGCCGGTGCGCGTGAGCAAGGTAAGTGCTTTGAGTCTATTCTCAGCACCTCAGCCTCAGGCCGCAACGAAGCCACCCGATGCTGCACTACCTGTTCCGCCCCGCTGCGAGGCCCCACCGGGTACGTCCAAAATACTCGTCCCTTTGGTGCCCCTAGCGCAGAGCTGGGAAGCGTGGCTTTCGCTTCCCAACGCATCACGCTGGCTGCACCGGACCATTCGACTCGGTTACACAATTCAGTTTGCCCGGCTCCGGCCCCCCTTCAGGGGCGTCCGCTTTTCCGCAGTACACGGCGAGCATGCCAGATCCCTGCGCATGGAAATCGCGACCCTCTTAGCCAAGAGTGCGGTAGAGCCCGTCCCTCCAACCGAAATGAGGAAGGGTTTCTACAGCCCTTACTTCATTGTACCCAAGAAAGGCGGCGGCTTACAACCAATCCTGGACCTGCGAGTTTTCAATCGGGCCTTGTTAAAACTCAGTTCAGCATCTAGATTGGTTCGCAGCGGTAGACCTGAAGGACGCGTACTTCCATGTCTCAATTCTGCCACGACACCGACCCTTCTTACGGTTCGCGTTCAACGGCCAGGCGTTTCAGTACAAAGTCCTCCCCTTCGGCCTGTCTCTGTCCCCTCGTGTCTTCACGAAGGTCGCAGAGGCGGCCCTTGCCCCGCTACGAGTAGCCGGCATCCACAGAGACCAGGTGCTCCGGCACCTCAGCCGCTTGGGGCTTCAGGTCAACTGGGAAAAGAGCAAGCTCACTCCGGTTCAGAGCATCTCTTTTCTCGGGTTGGAGTTAGACTCAGTCTCAATGACAGCACGTCTCTCAAGCGAGTGTGCTCAGTCGGTGCTGGACTGCCTCGCTTCCTTCAAGCCAGGCACAGTGGTCCCTCTAAAACTTTTGCAGAGGCTCCTGGGGCATATGGCATCCTCCGCGGCAGTCGCGCCGCTGGGGTTGATGCATATGAGACCACTCCAGCACTGGCTCCAGACTCGAGTCCCGAGACAAGCATGGCACCATGGCACGCATCGGGTAAGGATCACCCCCGCCTGCCTCAAAACACCCCGACCCTAGACAGACCTCTGCTTTTTACAGGCACGCAGCGGCGGGCCGTTGGAAAAGGGCCCCGCTGCGTTGGCACATCAATTGCCTGGAGTTGCTGACCATCCTTCTTGCTCTCAGGAAGTTCCTCCCGTTAGTTCGGGACAAACATGTCCTCGTGAGATTGGACAGCACCACGGTGGTGGCGTACATAAATCGCTGAGGTGGCGTACGCTCCCGCCACATGTCACAACTCGCTGCCGTCTCCTCCTATGGAGCCAGCAGCGACTCAAGTCGCTGCGTGCCACTCACATCCCCGGCAAGCTCAACGTCGTAGCAGACGCGCTATCACGACAACGCCTGCCCGGCGGGGAGTGGAGGCTTCACCCCCCAGTCGGTCCAGCTGATTTGGGAACGGTTTGGCAAGGCCCAGGTAGACCTATTTGCCTCCCAGGAAACCTCCCACTGCCCGCTCTGGTACGCCCTAACAGAGTCTCCCCTGTTAGACGCGCTGGCACACAGCTGGCCCTTGGGGCTGCGCAAGTACGCATTTCCCCCAGTGAGCCTTCTTGCACCGGTGCTGTGCAAGGTCAGGGAGGACGAGGAGCAAGTCACGTTAGTGGCCCCCTACTGGCCCACTCGGACTTGGTTCTCGGAACTCAGACTTCTCGTGACAGCTCCTCCCTGGTGAATTGCCCTGAGAAAGGACCTCTCTCTCAGGGACGGGGCATGCTCTGGCACCCGTGCCCAGACCTCTGGGTCTGGTCCCTGGACGGGATGCGGAAGAGCTAGCCGGCTTACTGGCGAACGTTGTGAATACAATCAACCAAGCCAGAGCCCCCTCTACCATGCACCTTTACGCCCTAAAGTGTGGCGCTTGTTCGCAGATTGGTGTTCTTCCCGAACTGAACGCCCGCAGAGATGCGCGATCAAGTCAGTGCTCCTGTTCCTACAGGAGAGGCTGGACAGGAGGCTGTCCCCATAGACCCTCAATGTGTATGTTGCCGCCATTGCCGCCCACCACGATCCTGTAGACGGCAAGTCTTTGGGTAAGCACGACCTGATCCTCAGGTTCCTGAGAGGCGCCCGGAGGTTGAATCCCTCCCGGCCAGGCCTAGTTCCCTCCTGGGATCTCTCGGTAGTCTTGGCAGGAGTCCAGAGACCTCCCTTCGAGCCGCTTGAATCAATTGGACTCAAGGCCCTCTCGCTTAAGACGGCTCTCGCGCTCGCGCTCGGACCTGCAAGCGTTCTCTGTCAGCGACACTTACCTGGAGTTCGGTCCGGCAGACACGTCTGTGATCCTAAGACCGCGACCGGGCTATGTGCCCAAGTTCCTACCACACCCTTCCGAGATCAGGTAGTGAACCTGCAAGCGCTGCCCCGGGAGGAGGCAGACCCAGCTCTTTCGTTGCTATGTCCAGTGCGCGCCCTGCGCATTTACCTGGACCGCACACAGAGCACCAGACGCTCTGAGCAACTCTTTGTCTGCTTTGGGGGACGGCAGAAAGGGAATGCCGTCTCCAAACAGAGGCTCGCCCACTGGGTTGTCGACGCCATCACACTGGCTTATCACACCCAGGCCGTGCCCCTACCCTTGCGGGTCTGAGCTCACTTAACAAGGGGTGTTACGACCACGTGGGCACTGGCCAAGGGCACCTCCCTAGCAGACATCTGTAGAGCCGCGGGTTGGGCAACACCCAACACCTTCGCGAGGTTTTACAGCCTCGCGTTAGTCGTTCGTCGTGTTTTCTCAGGTCTGAGCCCGTAGAACTTCGGTAATACGTGGACCGACCGGTCGGGTGGATCAGCTGTGCCCAGCGCCCTTTCCTGGCGTCAAGGTAAAGTAGTGCGCCTTCTTCCCAGAGCGCCCCACTCCGAGTCGGGACCCTGTTCGATTCCTCCCCAGCCCTCCGGGTCCAGCGGTTCAGCGGAGGAACTCGCCGACCCAAGCCACTCGCGGGTACCCTGATGGCTACCCTGTACTGGTATAGGTGCTCCACAGGTAAGGCCTCCTGCTCGGACTCCCCTGTGTGTAATTCCACGGTTCTGTCCCCTTACGAGCGGACCCCGTGTCTCCCTTAGGCAGTTACAGCTGCCCGGTCGCCGTGCTGTAGCAACTCCCCCTTTCGAGGCTGGATCTACCACCGCACCATACTTTCCACACGAGCCCTAAGGCGGCCGTGTGGCGTGTCTACCACTTTTCCTCCCCAAGAAAAAGGGCAGGTGTGGTCTCCGCAGGGTCTGGGTAAGACCCCTTCCCTATATGCGTGTAAGGGCCCGGCCGTGATTGCTCTATCACGAGAAACATAGAGAGAAAAGAGGCCCAGCCAGGCTGGCCCGTTCCCATGTTGGCAAACATCGCCTTGTTCCCCTCTCAGGGTAACTAGAAGGATTCTGATGTTCTTATGGGGCATTGGGGAAGGGTACGTGCAGCCAGGTACAGACGATGCGCGGCACTGGATGAAATCCCTGCCCGCCTCTGTATCGGCGGTTTACGTACACAGTTCAGGGCATGGCAAGATTGGAATGGGTCCCCTAGCATCGCTTCTCTGACACAACGTGGAGAGAGCGACAGAAGGGGAACGTTTGGTTACGTATGTAACCTCCGTTCCCCGAGGGAGGGAACGACACGTTGTGTCTTTCCTCCGCCATGTCACTGAACCAAGCCACTGTTGTGGCCGGACCATTCCGACTCAGAAAATTCCTGACTAAACTTCCATATTTGCCCCGCTTAAATACCCGTATGCGGGGCGGTGTATGCAAATACTGACTGCCAACTCTCATTGGCCCTTTTCAATATGTCAGAGGTGAATATCGGCGCTCAAGAGAGACCCCTAGTGTCGCTTCTCCGACACAACGTGTCGTTCCCTCCCTCGGGGAACGGAGGTTACATACGTAACCAAATGTTATTTGTTCATACAGACAGTATTCAAACCTCCCTTGTAAGATTTTGTACAAACAGAATGATTCAGGAGTCACACTTGTTAGGAAATACTGTTGGCAATCACAAACCCTGACTATGTGAATGTAGCCTATGTGTATGTCTCTGTAATGATGTGGAACAAACAAGATCACACAGAAAATCAACATGTTGCTACAGAAAGTTCCAGTACCGTAAAATCAACCTCATTCTGCCGAATTACTGATAAGCACCATCGATTCAAATGTGTTGTCCTTTTCCTGTAGCGCTACTAATAGCACGTTGCGTGGACAACCTCCAAGATACAAGTTCTTGTCCCATGGAAACCAAAAGGTATACATATTCTAATAAACAATGGTGAACACAATAAGAAGGTTGCATTTTCCCTCTAAAATTCACAGATCAGTTTAATGTTGTGCGTTGGGTTAATAAAACATGCATTCCTGTCAACAGTATTTCATCATTTAGAATTTAAAACACATCTTGCTTTTGTGGACATTTAACCCAGAAGCTGGAGCTCACACATGCCCACATGTTCAACAACACTTCCAGCTTTAGCCTGGGTGTGGTGGTTTGAATTTCAGTAAGCACAGACTGATTTCAGCTGAAGATCTTCTGACCTACTTTTGTCAAATTCACAGTGAGATAAGTCTGATCGTCCAGAGGTTTGTATGATTTAGAGTTATTGTGCTTGCCTGATATCAGAGCCATGTCAAAACTGTCACCACAGCGTGAGTGATGTGTATGTGTTTGACCTTTCAGTACAGCAAAGTGAATCTCATCCCTCAAAAGGAACATTGAGTGCTGCTGTAGTTTGATGCTTCTCCTGATATCACCAATAAACAGTTTTGTGATGTAATGTGCATGTTAAACGAATATTCTGGGTTCAATACAAGTTTAGCTTAATCGACAGCATTTGTGGCATAATGTTAATTATCACAAAAAATGTATTTTGACTCCTCTACTTAAAAATAAAATAAAATAATAATAATTTGTTACAATGAGGAACTTACAATGTAAGTGTTCGGAGCCAATCCGTAAATTATAAAATACTCTCTGTTTCAAATTATAGCCACAAGACATAAAAATGACCGTACAAACTATGATATAAATACCTTTACAGATCAAATAATACACAAGTTTTAACAAAATATTTAATGTAAGTTCTTTTATAAAATAATAGGCTTCATATTTCTGTCTATTAACCCTTCAAAATTTGGCCCCATTCACTCTATTATAAGTGCCTCACTGTAACTTCGCTTTTAAAAAGAGGTGAGAAAAGGAAGAACGAGTTTAAAGTATTTTTGTGGTAATCAACATCATACCACAACTGTTTTGTTTGAGCTTAACTTGTATTGAACCCAGAATTTTCCTTTAATGTGTTGGTTTTGTTTACGTATAGCTCAATCCAAACATTTCTGTGAAACATCATGAATCTTAAACAAGGTGCGCAGAATTCTTTAATTTCACCTTTGAGCCACTCAGAACATTTTGTAGAGATTTAAAATCTCAACTATAGCAAAAATGTTCTCTGCACTGTAGTCTTAAGAGAAGTTACACTTTGTCTTCCTTTAATCTGATAAGATGTACTCTTTCAGCCACTTTCATTGAATTGTTATCAATTCCTCCCTGCCTTAAATGAATTTATCTTACAGGACTGCTTGGTTGCTCCACATATCTAAACATCACTCTCCAAAATGTATAATCTAAATGTGATCCAGAAATCTATCCCTTTGTAAATCAATACATTATGGTAGTGTAAATTGCTTCTTATTCCTTTCATAAATCTTTTTGATGCATTTTGTGGAGAGGAGTTGCATTAAACCACATTTGCATTGGATGGTATCCAACTTGGATGGATAATACAAGAGTAACAGGATTAACATCCACTGTTGTCTGTGGGCTAATTCCTCTATCACAGCAGCTCAGTGCGTTGTTGACAGCAGCAGGTTTGTAGGAATTAAACATTTGTCTTAGCATTTGTGCTTTAGTGTCTTTTTTGTAATTCTAAATTGAATTACAAAAATGTTGAAGTACAAAAGGGTATAGATAATATCACTGATTACACTGATACACCGATTAAACAGATTGGAATGAGGCCACAGTTTGTGAAAGGTGTTCTGTTGTGATTACAATGTAGTTATCATCTTTGGAGGTTGAGTCTTTGTTTCCAGGACACATCTGACATTTCTGACTCTGTGTTGCTGCGTGGGAGTTCACATAAGCCTTTCAAAGAAACCTGCAATTTTGTAAAGCGTCTGACTTGCCTTCTTATTTCCTGCCTTTGTCTTTTTTTCAGCAAATAACATATCTCCCTTAGAGTGGCAGCTAGTAACGGATGGAATTTTTTTTGTGTGTGTCTCAGTTAGTTTGTTTTTATAGCACCCCATGGACCCACAAAGGAAATTATTTGGAAAAGTATAATATAATGTTGCTTGGTTGCCTTGGAATGTCACCAAACCTTTTTCTCTTTAGTATTTTTTTATTTTATTTTATTTTATTTCTGTTCTTATTCTGGGTGTTTGACTGCTGCAATATTTTATTACAGTGCCTACAAGGTAACACTGTATTGACATTCCTCAAACAGATTAGGGATTGTTTTAAACCTCAAACCTTAAAGGGATAGTTCACCCAAAAATGTGGTGTTTAATTAATTCCTTAAATTGAATACGTAAAGGAATATTTTGCTCAAAAATGAACATTCTCTCATCATTTAAGCCATCCCAGGTGTGTTTGACTTCCTTTATTCTGCAGAACAAAAGCAAAGATTTTTAGAAGAATATCTCAGCTCTGTTGGTCCTTACAATGCAAGTGAATGGTGACCAGACAGCTGAAGCTCAAAAAATCACACAAAGGCAGCATAAAAGTAATCCACTAGACTGTTTTAATCAATATCTTCAGAAGCGATATACACTAGTGGCCAAATTTTTTTAATAATATACAGATTTTGCTGTTTCGGAAGGAAACTGATACTTTAATTCACCAAAGTGGCATTCAGCTGATCACAAAGTATAGTCAGGACATTACTGATGTAAAAAACAGCACAATCACTATTTGAAAAAAGTAATATTTGATCAAATCTAGACAGGCCCCATTTCCAGCAACCATCAATCCAACACTTTATCCTTGCGTAATCATGCTAAATTGCTAATTTGGTACTAGAAAATCACTTTCCATTATATCAAACACAGTTGAAAGCTATTAGGTTTGTTAAATGAAGCTTCAAATTGTTTTTGTGTTTTTTTTGAGCTGCCACAGTATGCAATAGACTGGCATGTCTTAAGGTCAATATTAGGTCAAAAATGGCAAAAAAGAAACTGCTTTCTCTAGAAACTCATCAATCAATCATTGTTTTGAGGAATGAAGGCTATACAAAAAACTGAAGATTTCATACAAAGGTGAACACTACAGTCTTCAAAGACAAAGGACAACTTAGTCAAACAAGGACAGAAAGAGATGTGGAAGGCCAGATGTACAACTAAACTAAAAGGATAGCTACAACAAAGTCTCTAGTTTGAGAAATAGACACCTAACATGTCCTCAGCTGACAGCTTCATTGAATTCTACCTGCTCAACACCAGTTTCATGTACAACAGTAAAGACAAGACATAGCGGTACAGGCCTTATAGGACGAATTGCAAAGAAAAAGACTATTTTGAAACAGAAAAAAATAAAATAAAAAGTTTCAGTGGGCAAAGAATCACAGACATTGGACAACAGATAATGGGAAAAGAGCATTATGGATCTTAACCCCATTGAGCTTTTGTGGGATCAGCTAGGCTGTAAGGTGTGTGAGAAGTGCCCGACAAGACAGCTACATATATGGCAAGTGCTACAGGAAGTATGGGGTAAAATGTCACCTGAGTATCTGGACAAACTGACAGCTAGAAAGCCAAGGATCTGCAAAACTGTCATTGCTGCACGTGGAGGATGTTTTGATGAGAACTCTTTGAAGTAGTTTAAGAAATTCTGAAATTGTTTTTCAAATAGTAATATAAATTATTCACATTATTAATGTCCTGACTATACATTGTGTTCAGTTGAATAACACTTTGGTAAATAAAAGTACCAATTTCTTTCCAGAAGAGCAAAATCTGTACATTATTCCAAACGTTTGGCTGCCAGTGTAATAAGTGTGGATGAGAAACAGATCAAGTCCTTTTTTACCATAAATCTCAACTTTCACTTTCACTTTTAAAATGTGTAAGAATGTGAAAGGGAAGTGGAGATTTATAGTAAAAAAGGACTTAAATAATGATCTGTTTAATATCTGATCTATTTCTTATGTGATTTTTGGATCTTTGAAGATCTGGTCACCATTCACTTGCATTGGAAGGACCAACAGAGCTGAGAAATTCTTCTAAAAATCTTTGTTTGTGTTCTGCAGTAGAAGGAAAGTCATACACATCTGGGAAAGAATTTTCATTTTTGAGCAAACTATCCGTTAATTATTCAATTTATGGAATTATTTAAACCCCTAATTTTAGTCTTGTACATGCTATCTATGTTTTTACTTTATACTTGAAGAAAACATTCTCCCATTGACTTGCATCGATAGAATGTTCAACATTCAATATTCAGTTATCTTAATATATGCACACTAAATTGCTATTGTTCCTTTCTATCTTTTGATGTATTTTTCCATCTATATTGGATCTAACTCTCTAAAGTCTTTCCCGCTCTATATCTATTTTTGGGTTGACAGCTTTTGTCACTTTCATTTTAGCTAAATCTTCAACATTATTCTTTTACTGCCTTGCATACACTGTTATTTCCTTCAACAAATGAAAATCTATTTAGTTAATTGTTTTACACCAATTTAAAATGCACTGTTTTTTGACTTTCCCTGGTGTTTCCCATTACATTTTCAATATTCTCTATGCTTTAACGTTCCTGGTATTTCTTTACAATTAAAAATATATGAAAAACAGGGCTGCAGCACTATGTCTTTGTTTTATACACATCTCTATTTTGTACCCGACATTTAATGAGCACTCAGCGCTCTTTGAGCCGGCTGGTAATAATTACCATCTCCTCTTTCACTCATACATATAGTTGCTCTCTGATTAGGGAGTTCATGAATAAGCATGCGCTGTGAGAAGAAGTTAAAATTGGGTCATAATGGTGTGATATTCTGTGCTGGTGCTGAACTGTCAAGCAAAGCACAGCTACGCACTCTGACACATTAAACTGTCTTAATACCGTGAATGTTCCTGACCAAAGAACAGTGTGTTCTAGAGGGCTTATCTAGAACTGAGGCCTCTCAAATCTTATGCTCTATAGAACCCTTTTGACTGATAAATGACTGCAAGAATTTTAATATCATTAGTAAACACCTTTTCCCATATTTATGGATGTGACAGGGTGGAGGGTGGGGCCGGGTCATGATTATACACACCCGGTCCCTTATCAGGCTAATTAAGCCTCCGAGAGGGATAAAGGCCGACTGTGGAAGGTGGTGCGAGGAGAGAGAGATTGTTTACAGTCAGCTGACCATCATGTGTGTTTGTGTCTTTTGTTTAAGTTTCTCATTAAACTATTATTTATATTGTCAAGCCGGGTCTCGCCTCCTCCTTGCCCATCGAAATCCCTTTACAGTGGTGCCGAAGACCCCGGAAGTATACGCCGTAGTACAGTTCTCTCTACTAACATTCACCCCAATGGAGCAGCTGCGACCGTCTGCCGGGGGACGGCATATAAATCAAACCTGCCAAAAACAATTATATTTAACATAAAATAATAAAACATGTATTGAGGTATCCAAGCAAGATCAATCCATGTACTACATGAAACGCATGGGCAATTTTACACAGGACACATTTCCTGAAGGTAGACTAATACACAGGAATAGATGCAATATTTTTGTTGAAATGTAATACAAGTGTAAATGTAGTGAAAACGTGCAACTGAGTGTCTTAGTGTCAAATGTAAATGTAAAAAATGGTACAAACGATAAAAAGTAAGGACAATGTGTAGTGTAGCCATCAGTAAGGTCTTAGTAACTAGTTTACCAATGGACGCAACACATGTATAGACGAATGAAGCCAATGTAACAGATTTAGACTAGTAATGATAAAAATGTCACCCATCAGCCGAATGGCTCGCTTGGAGCAGGAGAACTGCTGCCAGGGGTAGGGGAGACACCTTCTGTTCCCCGAGAACGCGGCGGGGCATTCCGTCCGCCAGGGGCTGGAGGACTGCCTCCGATCTGCCCGGGGTTTGAACATTTGAACATTGAACATTTATGGAACCTTCTGTTTATCAATAAATAAATTCCACTGTTTTAGCACAATGTGTGGACTATTCAGATGGTCTTCTAGTATACTATCCACAGTATTAGCACATTTCAACACAATGTGTGGACTTTTCAGACAGTCTCTTAGCATCCTGTTCACAGAATTAGCACATTTCTGCACAATGTGTGGACTTTTCAGACAGTCTCTTAGCATCCTGTTCACAGAATTAGCACATTTCTGCACAATGTGTGGACTTTTCAGACAGTCTCTTAGCATGCTGTTCATAGTTTAGCACATTTCTGCAAAATGTGTGGAAGTTTCAGATTACCTCTTACCCACCGTATGAAAAATCTTCAACTTACATCAACGTTAAATTAACGATCTTGAAGGATTTTACTGGGACGCCATCTGACCAGCTTATGGGACAAATCACTTCCCGCAATAATTCTATACAGGACGATTCTGTATTTTGCAGGCCGGGTGGCAACTCTATACATCCTATACATCCTCTTAAGAAAAGTGTGGATGCGGAAAATCGTGAGTTTATCGGGAGAAATTGTAAATCGGGAGAACAGTGGGAGGAGGGGTGGAAAAACGGGAGAAACCCAGTCAAATCTGGAGCGTTGGCAGGTATGCACTCGTGAATCACTTTTACTTTGAAGTTGCAGTCATGCGCTTGTGCAGATCCAGAGAGAGCAACAAACACCGAACAGTTTAAACGGCCCAGATCACCTGCTTGGATTGTATCCAATACATGCTTTAGAGGTAAATAAATGAGCGCTCCACTGAATGGATCTGCTGAAGTTGTGTGAGGTTGGTTTATTACATCTGTTTAAACGAGATATGCACATATTTGCAGATGGTATATGATATTAGTTTTATTGATATTTACCTTTTGCTCATTAGACAAGACAGTTAAAAGTTACAGGGAACTGTTGAGGAGAGAGAGGGTGAATGAAACAAACGAGCACATTAACATAATGAGCTCAAACATGTCTGCTGTGGCTCTGATATTCAGACCATTTAAATGACACTGTGTTGCACACTGGCCTATTATTGTAGTAACACAATGGCACATAACAAAAATACGAACCTTGACTGGTCGTTTACATGCCTCAGTCGCTTCACATGCAAGCAGGTGATTTTCAGCACCCTCAAGAAATGAATCGGCCAAATGACATCATTTCTCATCCGATGTGATAATTAAAAAGTCAGAATATTTTCCTATTTATCAGAATCTGCGATATATTGGTTGACCACTACATCTAACCACAACAATATGTTTGTGTGATTTTTCTATGACAAAGAGCAGTCCTTTCTGTGTCAGAATATTACTTAGACAGTTCTCTCTTTTTCATTTTCTTAGCTTTTGCTTGCTTTTTTGTTATCAAAAGACATAACATACTTGTCTAAGATAACTTTTTTCTCCCCTTTTCTCTCCAATTTGGAATGCCCAGTTCCCAATTGGTGGTGTAGTTACTCGTCTCAATCCAGGTGGCAGAGGATGAATCTCAGTTGCCTCCACGTCTGAGACCATCAATCTGCGCATCTTATCATGTGGCTTATTACATGCTTATCATGTGGCGCATTACCGTAGAGACATAGCGCATGTGGAGGCTTCACGCTATTCTCAGCGGCATCCACTCACAACTTACCACACCCCCACTGAGAGCAAGAACCACATTATAGTGACCACAAGGAGATTACCCTATGTGACTATACCCTCCCTAGCAACCGGGCCAATTTGGTTGCTTAGGAGACCTGGCTGGAGTCAATTAGCATGTCCTGGATTCGAACTTGCGACTCCAGGGGTGGTAGTCAGCATCTTTACTCACTGAGCCACCCTGGCTCCAGAGAACGGTTCTTGATCCTCAGATGATCGTTAAATATTGACTTCAGGTTTGTGGTTTAAGAGCAGCTTGAACTAAAGATGGGTTTTCTGCAGAGAGTACTACTAGAAATACCCTGATATTTGGCAATGATACTCTAGGTGAGGAGCTGCAGGGGGGAGGTTCAGAAGAACTGTTCCCCAAGCATCTTATACTTGACTGATAAAAAGTTTTAAAATAACAAAGATTTTGTCATCATTTACTCATTATCATTTGAGTTTTATTTTGTGTTAATTGTGATAACACTCAAATCCCACAGAAAACGATAATATATAGCTTCAGAAGACTTGGACTATAGCACATTACTCATTTGGAATACATTTTCTATGTTTTTTTATCATTCTATGGAATAAGTTGTTTTATCTGCCTGTTACTTTTTATATGGTTTAGAAGGGGTTGGGTTTAGCGGTAGGGGTGGGGTTAGGGATTAAAGTTAAATATATAATAGGATATAATAGTGTAACGGTCCTGATATATTTCATCCATAATAAAACAAGTGTGACCTTTTCAGCCTGATCACATGAAAATTATGTGAATGTGGTGACAGTTCTCCAAAATTATACAGAGTGGCTTTTACATGTATCACCAAGGTGAAATTGAATAACATTGTTTCTCAAACAGGTGAGGTTTTAAAGTTTAATGCTTTATCAAGTTTTAAATCAACAAAGCCTACTTCTCTACCTTGAACCTTAAACCTTAAAACTAAACCTAACTGATAGTGTCATTAAAAAAATGTGACAAAAAACACAATTGCTGAAACAACCACATCATTTTGTGGTGCTTCTTTGATGCTTTCACCTCCAATGTCAACTTGAGTGCTCTTCAGGACTCGTACACAAGACCTTGGCATCAGTGCAATGCTCTATCAGTTGAGTTACGCAACTTCATGCATTTGAACAAGCTTTTTGAACAAGCGCAAATTTAAGCTATACTACACACAATCTGTTTTAGTGCATATCTTGTTCTAAGCCAGGAACCCAGAGATAGGCACAGGGCCCCTATTAGTGTTATGTCTTGTCTTGTCTTGTCATGGTTTGTCTCGTTTCTGTTCCTTCCCTCTACTCTGTCGCCCTCTGCTGATCGTTATATGTTACTTCCCCTCTTCTTTCTCTCTGCTTCCAGCTGTTTCTCATCTCCCCTATTTTCCTCGTTAATCCTCTACCCACCTGTTCCCTCTTTCCTCTGATTAGCTCTCTACTTCTCTCCTTGCTCTCGCTGCTTTCTTTGTCGGATTCTCACTAGAGTTTCTCTCACTAGACGCAACTACAGTCCTGTTTTTCTCTGTCCAGAGTCCTGTCCTGTTGGCATCCGCCGTCATTACTATCTATTCGCTGCTAACCATCCCCACTATTTGTGCCCAGTTATCTGACGCTACGAGAGAGTTGGTATCCGCTATCTACCCTCGACTCCGGTCAGCACTTGGGAGAGACCAGCAGCCTGTAGTCGCTACCCCGCTTACCCTGACTGCTGCCCAAGGACTTGCTCTGTGATTATCTAAGAAGCATTTGTTGTTCTGTTTATTACGCTCTCTCTGCGGGTTGTTTGTTTGCTATCTCTCAAGGAGAAGACTTTGTGTTTTGACATTTTTCCTTAACTTCATTAAAAGACTCTGTCTTTGCTACATCGCTTTTGGCTCCTCACTTACCTACACAACAGAAGAATCCGACCAAGATGGACCCAGCGAACCCGGTCTCACTCCAGTCAGCCGTCGAGCTCCAGGGAGCGATGTTGGGCAGACACGAGGCAGAGCTGTCTGCGGCGCGGCACGCCGTTGAGAGCCTGGCTGCTCAGGTCTCCGAACTCTCGAGACAGATACTTCTTCTTCGCCCTGAGTCACCGGCCACTTCCAGGACCCCCGAGCCACCGGAACCCAGGATCAATAACCCGCCGTGCTATGCCGGTGAGCCCTCTGAATGCCGTGCGTTTCTCACCCAGTGTGACGTGGTTTTCTCTCTCCAGCCCACTACTTATTCCCAGAGCAGAGCCCGTATCGCCTACGTTGTTTCTCTCCTTTCTGGACGGGCTCGAGAGTGGGGAACGACCATCTGGGAGGCGGAGGCTGACTGTACTAACTGTTATCAGGATTTCAAGGAGGAGATGATACAGGTTTTTGACCGCTCTGTTTTTGGTGAAGAGGCATCCCGGGTCCTATCATCTTTGCGTCAGGGTAAGCGGTCTATCACTGACTATTCCATTGAGTTCCGTACTCTTGCAGCCTCCTGTGACTGGAACAAGCCGGCACTGCTTGCCCGTTTTTTGGATGGTCTTTGCTCGGAGGTTAAGGACGAGATTCTTTCCCGAGAGGTTCCCTCCAGCATGGATTCCGTGATAGAGCTCGCCATCCGTATAGAGAGACGGTTCGAACGCCGTCGCCGTGTTCGTGACCAGGAGTCCACATTTTCCTTCGCACCCCTCTCCGCAGCACTACCATCCTCCCCTACCACCTTGGTTTCTGAGCCCATGCAGCTGGGGGGCATCCGCATTTCGGCTAAGGAGAAGGAGCGGAGAATCATCCACCGTCTCTGCCTCTATTGCAGTTCTGCCACTCACTTCGTTACCTCCTGCCCGGTAAAAGCCAGAGCTCGCCAGTAAGAGGAGAGCTACTGGTGAGCGCTACTACTCTGGTCTCTCCTTCGAGGTCTTGCACCACCTTTCCCGTCCATCTTCGCTGGGCCGGCTCTTCTGCCACCTGCAGGGCTTTGATTGACTCTGGGGCGGAGGGCTGTTTCATGGACGAGACCTGGGCTCGGGAACATGGTATCCCCCTCATGGACTTAAGGAAGTCCACGGCCCTGTTTGCCTTGGACGGTAGTTCCCTCCCCAAGATTTAGCGTGAGACGTTACCTTTGACCCTCACTGTCTCCGGTAATCATAGCGAGACCATTTCTTTTTTTTATTTTTCAGTCCCCTTTCGCCCCCATTGTTTTAGGCCATCCCTGGCTAGTTCAACATAATCCCTCTATTAATTGGTCTAAGAATACTATCCTTTCGTGCAATGTCTCTTGTCATGTAAAATGTTTAATGTCTGCTGTTCCCCTGTGTCCTCTGTCTCTGTTTTTCAGGATGAGCCTGGTGATTTGTCGGGGGTGCCGGAGGAATATCACGATCTGCGGACGGTGTTCTGTCGGTCCCGGGCCACTTCTCTTCCTCCGCATCGTTCGTATGATTGTAGTTTCGAACTTCGTCCGGGAACCACTCCCCCCCGGGGAAGACTTTACGTGCTGTCGGCTCCCAAACGTCAGGCTCTCGAGGATTATTTATCTGTAGCTCTCGATGCCGGTACTATTGTTCCCTCCTCCTCTCCGCCGGGCGGGGGTTTTTTGTTCAGAAGAAGGACGGTTCCTTGCACCCTCTGCATTGATTACCGAGGGCTGAATGACATAACAGTTAAGAATCGTTACCCGCTCCCTCTTATGTCATCAGCTTTCGAGATCTTGCATGGAGCTACGTTTTTTACTAAGTTAGGGCACTTTGAATATCGGGTTCTTCCGTTCGGCCTCGTTAACGCCCCTGCTGTTTTTCAAGCACTAATTAATGACGTCCTGAGAGATATGCTGAACATCTTTGTTTTCGTTTACCTCGACGACATCCTGATTTTCTCTCCGTCTCTCCAAATTCATGTCCAGCATGTTCGTCGCGTCCTCCAGCGCCTATTAGAGAACCGCCTTTACGTGAAAGCTGAGAAATGCACTTTCCATGCCGCCTCCGTTAGTTTTCTCGGCTCTGTCATTTCTGCAGAGGGCATTAGAATGGGTTCTGATAAGGTCCAAGCCGTTTTAGATTGGCCCATACCTAAGTCGCGCGTCGAGCTGCAGCGCTTTCTCGGTTTCGCCAATTTATATCGACGCTTCATCCGTAATTTCAGTCAGGTGGCTGCCCCCCTGACTGCCCTTACGTCCGTCAAGTCGTGCTTTAGATGGTTCGTTTCCGCCCAGGGGGCTTTTGATCTCCTCAAGAACCACTTTACGTCCGCGCCCATCCTTGTTACACCTGATTTGGCCAGACAGTTCGTGGTCGAGGTTGACGCGTCAGAGGTGGGCGTGGGAGCCATCCTTTCCCAACGCTCTCTCTCGGACAACAGGGTCCACCCTTGCACGTACTTTTCTCATCGCCTGTCACCGTCTGAACATAACTACGATGTGGGTAACCGCGAGCTGCTCGCCATCCGCCTAGCTCTAGGCGAATGGCGACAGTGGTTGGAGGGGGCAACCGTTCCTTTTGTCGTTTGGACTGACCATAGGAACCTAGAATACATTCGTTCTGCTAAATGACTTAATGCGCGCCAGGCTCGTTGGGCTCTATTTTTCGCCCGATTTGATTTTGTTATTTACTACCGCCCAGGCTCCAAGAACACCAAGCCTGATGCCTTATCACGCCTCTATTCCTCCGAGGTCGCCACGGACCCCGAGGGGATTCTCCCTGCGGGACGTATCGTGGGGTCGACTGTCTGGGGAATTGAGAGGCAGGTTAAACGAGCGCTCGCTCTCACTCCCTCGCCGCGCACTTGTCCTAGACACCTTCTCTTTGTTCCCACCCCCACTCGCCTGGCCGTTCTTCAGTGGGCTCACTCGGCCAAGTTGGCTGGTCACCCCGGCGTTCGGGGCACGCTCGCTTCCATTCAGCCAGCGTTTTTGGTGGCCCACTCGGGAACGTGACACGCGTCGTTTCGTGGCGGCTTGCTCCGTCTGCGCGCAAACCAAGTCTGGGAACTCTCCTCCGGCCGGACTTCTCAGACCACTTCCTATTCCTTCTCGACCGTGGTCACACATCGCCTTAGATTTCATCACCGGACTCCCTGCGTCAGCGGGCAAGACAGTCATTCTCACTGTTATCGATCGATTTTCTAAGGCGGCCCATTTTATCCCCCTCGCTAAGCTCCCCTCCGCTAAAGAGACGGCGCAAATTATCATCAAAAATGTTTTCAGAATTCATGGCCTCCCCTCTGATATTGTTTCGGATAGGGGTCCGCAGTTCACGTCTCAGTTTTGGAAGGAATTTTGTCGCCTTATTGGGGCTTCCGTCAGTCTCTCGTCCGGCTTCCACCCTCAATCTAACGGTCAAGCCGAACGGGCCAATCAGACTGTTGGTCGCATCTTGCGCAGCCTTTCGTTCCGTAACCCCGCGTCCTGGTCCGAGCACCTTCCCTGGGCAGAATACGCCCATAATTCGCTCCCTTCGTCTGCTGCCGGTCTGTCTCCTTTTCAGAGCAGCCTCGGGTACCAACCTCCGCTGTTCTCTTCTCAGCTCGCCGATTCCAACGTTCCTTCCGCTCAGGCATTTGTCCAACACTGCGAGCGCACCTGGAGGGGTGTCAGGTCAGCTCTTTGCCGTTATAGGGACCAAACTGTGAGTCTTCCACATCAGGCTGAGTTATTTTGGCTCTGACCCAACCCTGAAATTAATTTGCTTCCTTTTGCTGTCTTGTGCTGATCGTATCAGTTTGAACAACTTGTTTCAAAATAATAAAAAGAAAGAAATAAGAAGTCCAGGTGTAACTACTTTATGTTGTTTTCCCTGACCCTAGACCTGGGACATAACACTTGTCAGTTTATGTTTTGTTCTGTTTAATTTCACTGGACTATTTTACAAGGCAAGATACAAAATGTATAGTTTACAATTCAACTGTAGAGGTGAAGTGTTTCTGCATTTCTAGAATCACTAAATGGAATTGCAAAAATAATGACTTCACAACGTTTTCACAATGTGATCTTATTGATGCATTGACAGCATCTGAAACATAATCTGTTACGTATAAACAACTTTAAATTAAAATGAAAATTCTGCAATAGTTTGATCATTACTTAATCATTTAATTTTCATTTTGTTTGCTGTGGAACACAAAAGGAGTTCTCAGAATATGCTGAAAACAAACTCATCTATAAAACAGTAAAAATAACTTTAAAAATACAGTATATTTGTAATATAAATGATTCGTAAAGATTTATACTTAAAGTATGGCCAACAGCCTCTTAAGGCACTGATGGTTGAAATTATCAGGTTGCATTGAGTGAGCAAATATGGCTGGGATTACAAGTTATGAATATCTATACGGATTCTGTAATTGTAATCGTAATCCTTTTATTGTCATTGTAACCTGTACAACGAAATTTAAAAGTGCCAAACAGTTGGTGCATCAGTAAAATCAATATCAATAAAAAGAAAAAACAATCCCCATCTTATTGGAGATACACACACACACACACCACCATTCATTCTGTCATAGTTATTGCACAATCTAACTATATGGTATTGTTTTATGAATGTTTTTTATGGCATTAAGGGTGGTTATTGCTGCTGGATAAAAACTGTTTTTAAGTCTGTTTGTTCTTGATTTGATTGTCCTGTATCGTCTGCCTGATGGCAACAGTTCAAACAAGGAGTGACCGGGATGGAAAGTGTCTTTAATAATGCTCTGAGCTTTTTTGGCACAGCGAGCACTGTGAAGGTCAGCCATTGTAGGGAGGGGACAACTGACTATCTTCTGGGCCATGTTAATGACCCGTTGGAGAGCCTTTTTCTGGGCTACTGTGCAGCTACTAAGCCACACACATAGGCAGTATGTTAAGATAGATTCTATGGAACACCTGTAAAAGGATAACAGCAGTCTCTGAGTGATGTCGTTTCTCCTGAGGACCCTCAGGAAGTGCAAACGTTGTTGGGCCTTTTTTAGCACCTTCACACTGTTTACGCTCCATGTCAGACCCTCCTCAATGTACACACCCAGAAAACAGAAGTCCGACACCTGCTCCACCCGATCCCCGCTGATGATGAGTGGTGTGATGTCAGTCTTTTCCCTCCTGTAATCAATCACCAGCTCCTTGGTCTTTACAGTATTAAGGAGAAGGTTATTCTCCCTACACCACACCGACAAATGTTTAACCTCCTCTCTGTAAGCTGATACGTCTGCTCCAGTGATGAGCCCCACAACTGTAGTGTCGTCCGCAAACTTCACTATGATGTTATTGTGGTGAGTGGAGGTACAGTCGTGCGTGTATAGAGTGTACAGCAGGGGGCTCAATACACAGCCCTGTGGGGAGCCGGTGCTGAGACTAAGGGCCGTAGATGTATGATGGCCAACTCTCACCCTCTGGGTGCGACAAGTGAGAAAGCTTTTAATCCACATACAGGTGGGGTATGGAATGCCTAGATCCATTAGTTTGTTCATCAGTTTTTGAGGAAGGATGGTGTTAAACGCAGAGCTATAGTCCACAAAGAGCATCCGTACGTAGCTCCCCTGCTGCTCTAGATGGGACAATGCAGCATGCAGGGCTGTAGCTACGGCGTCCTCTGTGGATCTATTAGCTCTGTATGCAAAGTGGTGTGGGTCCAGGCTTTTTGGCAGGCATGATGTAATGTGACCCCGGACCAGCTTTTCAAAGCATTTCATAACCACTGGGGTGAGTGTGACTGGCCGGTAGTCGTTGAGGCTGGAAATATAAGGTTTTTTAGGCAGGGGGATGATGGTGGAGGACTTCAGGCATGGTGGGACTGTGGATTCAGCCAGGGACTGGTTGAAAATCCTCATAAAGATTCCAGCCAGCTGATCCGCACATTCTTTTAGAACACGCCCAGAGATCTGGCCCAGCAGCCTTCTTCGGGTCCACGGCCTGTAGTGTATGCCTCACCTCATGCTCAGTAAAGGTGAGGTTACTATGGACCGTGGGGTGTGGTGTCGCTGCCATACTTGGTTCCACCTCAAAGCGGGCAAAGAAAGTGTTCAGTTCCTCTGCCAGCGAGGCCTCACCCTCAGCTGCTCCTACGGTGGACCTGTAATTGGTGAGCTGTTGGACTCCCTGCCACACCCGCCTGCTGTCATTACTTCCCAGATATGCCTCAATCCTCCGCTGATAATCCAACTTGGCCCTTTTGATGCCTCTTTTCAGGTCAGCCCGGGCCACAATGTAAAGGGTCTGGTCACCAGACCTGAAGGCGGTGTTCCTCTCCCTCAGCAGCCGATGTACCTCCCTAGTCATCCAGGGCTTCTGATTGGGATAGACCCGGATCTGTTTTTCCACGGTAACAGTGCCTATGCAGTGACGTATGTAACACAGTACACTGTCCGTAAACATTTCCAGGTCTTGATGTAAAAACACATCCCAGTTGGTCCTATCAAAACAGTCCTGCAGCCGGTGCATGGCTCCATCAGGCCAGATTGTTATAGTTTTTGTGATGTTGGGTGTACTTTTCCTGAGGGGGGCATATGCAGGAATTAACAGCAAAGACAAATGGTCAGACTGGCCCAGGTGGGGTAGTGGTTTAGCCCTATAACCAAGTTTGATGTTAGAGTAAACCTTATCCAGTTTTATTTCGTCTAGTTGTGCATTTAACATGTTGATAGAGATGAGGGAGTACTAATTTCAAGTCTGCGTGATTGAAATCCCCCGCTATAATGTGTACAGCATCAGGATATTTACTCTGTTGGCTGGTAATGCTACTATGCAAATGACTACTAGCCATTTTAGCATTAGCATCCGGTGGTATGTAAACAGCTGTTATCATGACAACCGAAAACTCTCTCGGGACATAAGTGGGTCTGCATTTCACAGACACATACTCCAAGTTCGGGGAGCAGTGACTGTCCACAGTTACTGTGTTAGTACACCAGTTGTTATTCACGTACACACACACAGCCCCCCGCTCTTACCGGAGCTCTGTGTCCTGTCCTGTCGCTGCCCGGTATAGCCTGTTAGCTTAAGTCAAGTGACTTCTACAGGAGTTTTCATCTTGAAAACTTCAACACACTTGTTGCCCTGTGTATAAACTTTGTCACATCCAGTGAAGTCACTTGACTTAAGCTTTCCTTCATGCATAAAACCATGAAATTACTTAGCAATGGCTGGTTCAGCAACAGTGCCTTGTTTTCCATTTGGTTTCAGATTTTTTGGTGAGTGATTTTTGGAGACGGAGATTTAAGAGCGGCAGTGTGTCAATGAGAAGATGGGCATCCGTGTCTGATCCACCGGTATGTGTGACTGAAAAGGTAGGGCTGGATGTCAGTCTGTGAAGTCCTCTGTGCAATTGGATCCAATCCAAGAGAAAAGAATGAGTAAAAAGTAAAATTTCCACTCTTGTTTCAAAACCAATAGATGCAGTTGATTGGAAATATGTATTCTGGAGTTATTCAAGTGTTTGAAAAGATTATTCTTCTGTCTTTCTGCCATCCCCTACCTATTGCTCTACTTTTCCTTTTCCTGTCTCACTCACACACATTCTCTCTTTATAGTGTTCCATTTTTCTTTCTCACACACACACACACACACACACACACACACACACACACACACACACACACACACACACACACACACACACACACACACACATTCCATCCCGAAAACCTCAATGAGAAAGACCATTGCAACATAAATGTGTCAATCAGGACTTCCTACTGGAGCCTGGAACTCTGTGACAGTGCAACTATACACCGTTCCAGCATGCAGTCCTGTTAGAATGCTAGCCACATGCTGTCAGTTTCATCCTTCCCCTAGTAACAACCATAATTATCCACTGGGCAGCTCTGAGAAAGTAGGGTATAGGGAAAAAGCCCTGAAAAGGTTTACTGCAGTGAGAGTGCTTCCAGAAACTGTGCACCGGGGAGCAGCAGTTGTAATTAAATCTGACAGGTTATTAACTCTGACACTAAGGAACTTTGGTGGGAGAGTTGGGCATTTGCACAGATCGCCTCTGCATGTGGGTGTGACAGGGACTCATGCAGAATCCCTAACAAACACAAAGATGCCGCTGACATCAGCACTACATTTTTAAGATGCATAATACACAATAAATACCTTGATCGTTCTCTAATAAGATATATGTGCACAAGTAGATGTTGTTCCATGATGTGCATGCTTTTTTTTAGTAATTCAAAAACACATTAAAAATGCAATTTCTACAAAACAATTAATTAAATACACTTCTATGTTGAACATGTTTTCAATTTCTGAGTTCAAAGTTATTTTGATATTTTCTGGGAGTTCAAGTAAAAATGTCTTCTTTCACCCCAAAATGAAAATTCTTTCATCATTTACTCACATTTTCTTTCTTCTGCAGAACACAAACAAAGATTTTTAGAAGAATTTCTTTGATCTGTAGGTCCCATGCAAGTCAATGTTGACCAGACCTTTGAAGCTTCAAAAATCACATAAACTGTCCCTTTAAGTGGTGTAGACGTACAGAGACTGTAAATAATATTAATAATAAAATGAATAAAAAATTATAAAAAAGTCTTGTTAGAGGTTGAAATTCTTGAAAAAAAAAACAAATGTTGGCATAATAGTTCTTGAGAAAAGCATGCAGTGAAAATTTTTGGTTTAAAGTATTATTAATATTTATATATTTTGTAACCACTATGCAGGTAGCCAATTATTTGTATTTTTATTTATTTATTTTTTGGCGAAAATACTATAAATGTTTTTAACAATTGTATAAAACCAACATGGTCACAAATATTAACGTTTCTATTGACTTTACGTGTTTAAAACTAGATTTTTAAAAGATTTCTAGTTTTTATCATCTCGGACAACCTTAATTGTCAACGTCCCACATGTACTGTATATTTTTATCTGCAAGAGATGGCGGAGCTGTCCACTGTTCTGGTGCTGAAACGTCTGTTTAACACAGTGATGTAGGGATGTTATTATACAGTAAATATACTGATGAAATTATCGGGATCCTTCTAAGATTTTTGCTTACCACTAATGTTTTCTGCATTAAATATTATGCAGAAATGTTACCTCTTTTGCATATAAAACAGTTCAAATTAATTTAGATATACACATAACATTGGATGGAAACGATTTAGTGGATTGAGTGTTAGAAGTGGATCGATAGAATGATGATGCGCCTAGTTGCAAACGCAAAGCCACAGATATGTGAAAGAATGCGAAAGGGGTGGAGTTCTGCTCTATTACTTTCCACTCTGTCCAGCGCGAGGAAGGAGATCTCATTGCTGTCAAAATAGGCGCACACTTCTACGCCTCGTTGAGTTTTTGACATAGCGACTTACCTACTGATCCAAAGCCTTACCGCATTAATATTTTTTACTTATTACAATATTACTGATTTTCTTTTTCATCATAACAGGACATCTGCGGTCTCCTACCAAAACATCCGTTGATTCTCTGTCACCCTGCTGCGGTCCTCGCGCGCACCCGCTCCTATAGGTGGAAGTGCGTGAGATTTTAGTACGTGCAGACTGCAGGACCCAGAACTGCCAAACTGTTTGAAGTAGAGAGCTTCCTCTCGTCCGGTACGCCCATGGAAGGCGACGTTATGGATAAACTGGAGGACATGGCCTCAGTGTGCGGGTTCGACCCTATCACGGGGAATATTCCCGCCACCAAAGTGGAGATCACCGTCTCCTGCAGGTATGACAACCAATCACTTTTGAAGTTGAATTCACTCATGCATATTTAATTACAATTCTATTTATAAGTTTAATAAAGTAAGATTCATAATCTTATTTTATGGTGTTTATCAATTAATGGTTTGTATTGATCTCATAATGTCAGTTGTTTGAGCTATTTGTAAGCTATTTTTTGGTTTGTGTTCTCTCTGTAAATAAACTAAAATAATCTATGTGAAGAAAAGAAAGTTTTTCGAAGTAGGAATGCACTTGCAACAAATATGACACGAGTCTGTTTGGCTTCTCAAACTTGAAATGAGCTGTAAACATCTAATTCATCCAGTTATAGCTTGAAGGCTATTTATTTGCCCAAACCACTTTTGCTCTCCATATAGACATGGCAAGTTGTCATATGCTTTGCACTCTGTCCCCAAAGAGAGCCAATACACGACTCACCCCAACACATTTGCTTTGCATTGGTAATAACATCTTGTTTTTGGAAATTTAGTCATCTTCAATTATTCAACTAATTCTTTTATGTTGGCTTGAGTAACAGCACTGCATAGTAGACAGAAAATCTTGTAGCTGTAGCCCTGGTGTGAACTATGAATATTTATGAGAAGGAGCACAGAAAATAACCCTACCCAGGGATTTCTTCTCATTGGATATGCATTACAGTACAAAACAGCAAAGAAGACTTTGGTATGTCACATGCTGAGAATTTTCCGTTCAAGTGTTGTCTCAAGCATCCTTAAGTTTAGAGCATGTTGATCTTGATAAGGATTTTATTACTGAAATGCTTCCACTGGGAAAAGGTTCTGAGATGAGGTGAAAATTAATTTCAGTCATGGGGCTTTGCAGCCAGGACCGCAGCCGGCTCATTGCTCAGAGTAATAGGTGGGCTATTGGTTTGGGTTTTCAATCATCTGGAGGAGTAATGGATACACCTGGTGTATTAAACATCTGCTATGCCTTTAATAGACACTTATAGTCAATTATACATGCTCCAGTGTAATTTAGACAAAATCATTTTACAAAATTTCCCAATTTGACTGTCAAACCATCTTTTTAAAAGCTGCAAGACAATATTGCCTGCTGTCTGCATGGTGAGAGAAAGAATACTAATCATGGGTGTAATGTTGTCAGAATTGTTTGCTGAATAAATGTATCCATTAAAGAGCGAGACTGCTTCATATTAGTGAAACGTGATCTCAACTGTTTTCAATGAAGTAGAAATTAATTGCTTCTAAGATTGGAATATATTTTTAACTTCTAAATCCATTAAGTGGTTGTCTGAAAATACAAGCAGTAGTGCCAACCATTACACTATGCATTCAAATAAAACCCTGTGATTTAGTGATTAATGGAATTTGAATGGCAAATTGCATTTGAATATACCAGCTCTTGACATCAAGGGCTTTAAGTGTCTTCATGTATATGGATTTAAGAGTCAGTGCCTCTCCAATACCCAGCATATTATTCCATAATGATTCCACTCATTCTTTATCTTTCTAACCCTTTAAAAAAAAAAAAAAAAACATCCTAAAGGAATGCTAATGGCCTGTTAATGGTATCATAATAGACAATCCTAACATGTTCAAAGAGTAATCCTTTAAGAATAAAATAAGATCCTGCTGGATAAATTGTAATGAAGAAAATTAGATAGAAAATATAGGAATTCCACTGTATCCAGTAGGATATTTTTCATTCTAATAGGATTCTTAGATAATTTGGTTTGATCCATTGGGATTTTTTCCACAATTATAATTATGAAATTCCATCAGCATTCCTATAGGTTTTTTTTCACCTTGCTCGCTTCTACACCTTAAGATTACTCCAATAATTCAAACTCAGATATAAAACTCATTAGTGTTATCAAATATGTGATAACATTTTTGTATTTATTTCTATTTCTATTTAATTGAATTAGATTTTTGCTACTTTCTTGCTTCTATGATTAAATCAATGAAAAAATCTATATATTGGCTCTTGACACTTATGGCCCTGTCTGTAAGTGCAGAACATTCTCAGCAGGGCTGTGATGAGACTCGGCATGATGGTGGTGGAATTCATCACCTGCGTTTGTTCTCTGTAATTGATTTAGTTTGGGCTGATTATCAGGGGATTGTGGCAGGCATGGAATGGAATCACTTCAATTCCCCCTCCAGATTCTTTCATAACCTGCGATGTTATTGGAGAATGGAAAGTTTAGACTGATAAATCAGAGGCTCGAAGATAACCCTTATCAGAAACATAAGCTGTCCTGTGGCTATGAGATATTAGATTTATCTAATTGTCTGGCCCTAATTGTGTTTTGAGCTCTGATTGGTTTGTGTTGTACTGTACTTAAACAGTACACCCAAAAATTACAATTCTTTCATCATATCATCCCTAATGTGTACTTTCTTTCTGAACACAAACTAAAATTGTTAGAAAAATATCTCAGCTCTTTAGGTCCTCTCAATGCAGCGAATGGGTACCAAAATTGTAAAGATTCAAAAGGACATAAAAACAGCATAAATGTAAAAGGTTAAATCTATATCGTCAGAAGCTATATAATAGGTTTGGGTGAGAAACAGGTACATTTTAAAGTAATTTTGTAATATCAGTCTCCTCTTTCACATTCTTGAATTTATAGAAAACTTATGGAAAAAACCCACACCTATCATATCACTTCTGAAGATGTGGATTTAACCACTGGAGTCTTATGGATTACTTTTCTGATGCCTTTATGTTGAGCTTCACTATTTGGTATCCATTCAATTGCATTGTATGGACCTACAAAAAAAAATCTTTGTTTGTGTTCTGCAGAAGAAAGAAAGTCATACACATCTGGGATGTCATGAGGGTGAGTAAATGATGAGAGCATTTACATTTTTGGTAAAAGGATTAAAAGGTTAAGGATTGTGGTAGAACCATTACAAATATTTTATGTCCTTTTTATCCTGATATTTTAATTCCTGTGTATTTTCGATGCAATAAAACATTCGTTTTGAGCTGGATTAGTAAAAACCTTAATACTTACTGTACAGTATATGTATTTATTTAGTTGTTTTTAAAAATAATCTTATTCTGGACAAAATTCTATTTTAGCCCCAAGTATAGTAAAATCAATAGCTTCACTATAAAGTCAGTGAACATTTCATACTGTAGTTATGAGAAGGAGTTTGGAGGGTCTGGCTTCATTTAAATTGTTGTAAGTGGAAGCCAGACAATACATTTTAAGATGGTCAGGTAATAGAAATAAGAAAAACCTTTTAAAAGATGTGCGTGTGCAAGGTCATCTAGTGCCAAGCATAAATATATTTAAACTGAGCACATAGGCTAGAAAAAGGCCTGCAGGCAGGTTCAATCAACATAAGTTTCAGGCCAGGTGATAATGTGTCTAATGCCATGCAAGCAAGGATTTTGAGGAAAAATAATGGATTTCTGTAAATATACCAATGTTTTGAATAAAAAAGCCTCAGCAATATTTTGGCCTCAGCAATATTTTGGCCATACATTACTAGCACTGATTGTATTTTAAACCCAAAAATGAAAATGGTTTCATCATTTACTCATTTATCCTCATGCCATCCCAAATGTGTGTGACTTTCTTTCTTCTGCTAAACACAATGAAAACGAACATTTTTTTAGAAGAATATCTCCGATCTGTAGATCCATACAATGCCAGTGAATGGTGATCAGGCCTTTTGAAGCTCCAAAAAGGAGATAAAGTCAGCGTAAACATAATTCAAAATACTACAGTGTTTTAATCAATGTCTTCTAAAGTGATCCAGTGATCTTGAAAAAAGATAATATAATTTATATAATATGTAAAGTATAATTTGATGTTATTGAAAAATGTTGCTGTTCATTTTTTAATATTTGAAAATATTTTGTGACTTTTTTAAAAAAAGAAAAAAATTCAGCTTGTGAAATTCAAGTTTTTATTATTCAAGAGGTGGATTTCAGGTCACGAAATTCAGGTCTCAATATTCAGATTGTTGAAATAGATAGATAGATAGATAGATAGATAGATAGATAGATAGATAGATAGATAGATAGATAGATAGATAGATAGATAGATAGATAGATAGATATAGATAGATGTAGATATATACACACACACACACACACACACACACACACACACACACATATACAGCAGTGTGTAAATATATATATATATATATACAGTGTATAGCCTACATTTATAAATAATGTGCAAAACGTCTTTTCTTTGCTCCTTGGCAATTCGCCAATTCGAATCTGCTGAAAAAGCAAGTAAAATTATTCACATGCATGCATACATGACCAGATAACACAATCCCCCGATCACCATGGTCATACAGTGATTTGACATGAAACAGGCTAATATGCTCATATGTTACTGTTAAATATTTTTATTTTGTACGAATTGAGTGTCTTATAAAGGAAATTAATAATACCTGATTAATAATAACTACAGGAAATTACAACGCATGCATTACATACAAGACCAAAGAAACTATAACGTAATACTGCTGTCTAATTTTGGCAAGGGGTACAATGCAAATGCATATATTACAGAATACTTCTGTAAAGTATATAGATAGAGCCCAGATTTGTATAATCATGAAGACATGGTTTGCTTGAAAATAAACATAATAAATAAGACACTGACAAATCATCAGAAGTCTACAAATGTAATACATATTAGGTTAGACTATCCAGAATTTTGATATAAAATATTAAAAAGCGAGATGGCATGCTAACTCAAGCAATCCAGACTGGTAATGTAAACAATCAGGTACAGAATGTGTGTTGTACATTTGAAATTCACTATATTTTTATTCAGCACTAGTACAAATGAGCAATTTAAAATATTATTTTATCAAATAACAAGACAAGCTAAGACATGCAACACACACTTATAAAACAGGTAAAGGCGACTGTTGTTTCACTTATTAACAGTAACAACAAGAGGTCTGCCCAATTCATATTACCTTGGTTGTAATGATTAAACACACTCTGTTGTTCTCTGAAGGCAGGATAAAATTTTCTGATTAAGTTGATCTTTTCTTCAAACACACATTAATGAAACATTATAATAAGTATCCCTAAAGTATACCTTTTTGTTTTTTCACACTTTTGTTGTCACAGTTGTTTAAAATGACTTTTGCGCTATTTCCATCGCTTTATGATTTTCAAAGAGAGAGATGGATTACATCAACACACGTTTGCTCTTCCTTACATTCCCAGATATCATCCTCAAATTTTGCCACCTGAATTTCTCAGCCCGTATGCAACTACCTGAATTTCTGCCTCTATTTAATTCTGCCTAACATCTCTTCTTGCGCTCTTCTTGGAAGAACGAAAATCATACAGGTTTAGAACAACATGAGGGTGAGTAAATGATGACAGGAATAACATTTTTGGGTGAACTATCCCTTTAAAACTGAACAACCAAAATGTATTGATGTTGGCTCTGCATTGACTAGGCTAAATAATTTCATCTTGAAATGAGTGAGGGAAACACGATATTGCTCTCCTCTGAAACTGAAGAAGTAACAATGATAAATATAGTTGCAAACAGCAATTAACAGTGATCAAGCTATTACAGTCCTTTAAGAACATATGCAACCAAGATTAAGTATTAATTAGACAGTCCTTTAGCACTTAAAACAATTATAAAGTGCCTTAAGTTTCAGAACCATCAGGCTAGGAAGCAAAAGAGATATTTTTTACATTCCTGACTGTTATAGCACCAACAAGAAGCAAAGGTGTGACAAAATCATAAGGACAACATACATAACTGTCCCAAATTTGGTAATGATATCTCATTCCGTTCAAGAGGTATAACCATTTTAGTTAAAATGGCCACACCAACTACATAAGTTTTGGCATACTTTTGAGATGATGGATCGAAAGTTTAAAATAATTTTTGATATTGGAGCGCCAGAGAGTCTCTCTTTTTCCTATCATCAAATGGCCTAGGACTAGTTTGAAAAGGTAATTTTTTTAAATAATCTCAAATATTTAATGAACGATTTGATTCACACCAATGCTTCTTGTGGCAAAGTTGTTCAGAATGGGGAGAGCTATTATATGGTATGAATAACCTGTGTCTGAGTGAAACACAGCAGTATATACTGTACAAAGATTTAGATGCATGAAAAACACGATAGCGCCTCCCTTTGGTCAATATTTTTTCATATTTTGCACAGACCTCTTGGGCCAAGAGACAAATAGGCTTACCATGTTTCGTTCCATTTAGCCTTTTCTAACCCTATCAAATAGCAGCTAAAATTTGATTGTTTGATGGCAGCCATGCTTTCCAGGATATGACTATGTCCTCACAGATTTGATGGCACCTTGGACAAAGACACTGCATGCAAAATTTCAAAATTTTATAGCGTCATCAAGAGGCAAAGACATGCAATTTTTTGTGTGTCTTCAGAATGACGCCGTACATCTATCATATGATATGTCTAAGTTATGTCTGTGTGACACCGCATAATATTCAGCGATTTGCACGCATGTAAAAAGCGATTGCGTCTCCCACAGACCTCTAGGGCCAAGAGTTAACAATGCCCACTGTGTATTGTTCTGATTGGACTTTGTTAACCTTGACAAAAAGATGCTGAATGTTGATTGGTCGATGGCAGCCATGTTTTTCGAGATAATCGAAATCCTTGTTGGAACCGTGACAAAAACCAATGTCTCCTTAGTTAATTTTTATAGTGCCATCAAATGGCTGATGTGAGCAATACTTTTCAAGTGTCCTCAGAATGACACCATACATAAGTTTCCAGAGTTTTGTGAAAACTCATACCTTTCAAGATTTATAGGCATTTGCATACAAGTGGCCATGTGCGCTTCGTATGTTTTGGCATACCATTACAACTATCAATCGAAGGCAATTTGTATTTTATTATAATTAATGATAATGGGACTCCAGAGAATATTTCTTCATTAGTTTGGTTCCAACCAGGTGAATGGCCTAGGCCTAGTTCGCAAAAGTAGATTTGACAAAAAATCACAAATTGCAATAAAAATGTCATGACATAAGTTAACCATTTTGTTCGTCATGAGCAACAGAATGATATAAGGCGCTTGAGTCTAGGACAAACGGTTTAGGAGTTATGGGACTTATGAGACTTTTTTTTTTTTTTCACTGTAGCTTCCCCATAGGCCGATCAGGGTGAATTCATGCATATGTGTAGACTGCTAGTCTACTACGGTTTGGCTGACATGATCAGCTTTAGGGCAGAAAAATAATAGTAATAAAAATCCTGACAAATACAACAGGTTTTCAGCACTTTGTGCTTGAACACCTAATAATCCTAACAAAAACAATAGGGATTCTAGCCCTTCTGGCTTGAACACCTAAATACCACCACATACCTTTGGGAAACAGCATTGGTTTTACTTCAAGCCTCAGTAAAATGTTGTGATGTGTTCTCTCTTCTATTGCCTCTCTGGACTCAGATGTTGGCAACCACAAAAATAAGCTTTGTGCAATGCAGATAATGTCTTACATAACATATAAATAAATAAACAAACTTACTGACTAAAACTTTTTGGATAACTCTGCATTATGCCTTAAAAGGTGCACTCATTTAAGGCATAGATCTGGCACCAACAATCATCCATGTGATTATCTAATCAGCCAATCATGTGGCAGCAGTGCAGTGCATAAAATCATGCAGATATGGGTCAGGAGCTTCAGTTAATGTTCACATCAACCATCAGAATGTGGAAAAAATGTGATCTCAGTTTTTTGGAGCATGGCATGATTGTTGGTGCCAGACTGGCTGTTTGAGTATTTCTGTAATTGCTGATCTCATGGGATGTTCACATACAACAGTCTCTAGAATTTACTCTGAATGGTGCCAAAAACATAAAACATCCAGTTCTGTGGACAGAAATGCCTTGTTAAATTTGTCAAATTACAAATTACACTTACAAAAAGCATTAAATTATTGCTAATCTATTTTTTTCTAAGCTTGCAACTTGAGTTTCACCTTTACAAATGTTCTGTGTGCAAGCAAAACAAATTTAGCTTGGAATTTGATTTATGCTTTCACAAATCTTATCCTGCGCATGCTAATTATTTGGGCACTATTTTCTCTTTTCTCGCTTTCTTCTGTTGTTTGTTGTGATATTGGTCTCATAATAAACACGTGTCTAAATAAGTTTGAGTATGACCAATCTGTGAGTAAAATGAAATTATAGATTGGTTGATAATGGTTTTAAGATGACTGAGTGTCTGACCTTTTCATGTCACTTAATACAGTGAGCAGTCTAACAGATGGTTGGGGGGGAAAAACAGCTGCTGAATGGATGGATGGGCTGGGTGAGAGCTGGGCCAGTTGTTAATTGTGCTGTCAGATTTAGTAGATGTATAAATGTATTAGTAGAGTGAGTGTACTGTGTGGGAATGCCTGTGATTCAACAGAGAATGGTGACGAATCAACAAGTCTCAACAGAACTTTTCATTCAGAACCTCAGCTTGAGCATCATATTATATGACTGTATAATAAAGGATTCCCATGGTCAGGGAAAACCTGGAAATATCAGAGAATTTTAAAATTGTAATTTCCAGCCCTGCAAAAGTAATGGATATTGGAAATATTTTTTTTCTATTTATGCTCAGCTCAAAAATATTTAATTTGCTAGAAATATACTATACTATATACTGTAAATAAAGTAGTTGATTTACATTTTTTATTTTAACAGTGGGGGACTTCATGTCTCTTTGTCACTAACCAGGCCGTTGATGCTGTTTTCTGCCCAGGCTTCTTGGGTGCGCAGTGCCACTGTAACTAGCAATCAAACACTGTCATTACCCTGCTCATTATAATCGCTTACTTATTCCCCTGTCTTTTGTAAATGTGCACTATGTAAAAATGTTCATGTAATATTCGCTTTTTTTTTTTTTGCCAATATGTGAAGGTCTTGTAACGCAACTTAAAAAATGAGCCCTTCCCAGACTTCCTAGGCTGCCTATTAAAGCCTGTAGACTGATTTTCATAGAAAGCGAGTGGGTCGATTTTGCTGGGAAAATCCAAAGGATGATTATGCGTGCTACCGAGAACCTTGCCTCAGTAATCGCTTCTCTTCCGCTATTCAACAGCGACAACAAACAGTCTGCAACACTAGATAACGTTATCTTAGAAATGGAATCCAGCAAACGTCTGGCTCCCAGCACAACACCGACTCCTACTCAAACTCAGAGTAAGCCAAAAAATTAAAAAACAAAAAACATTTATCTACTGAATCCTATCTGGCTAAGCGGGAACGTGATCGTGGTCGAGCAAAAACTAGAGTGAACATCGGCAGGGCACTTGATTCCTGGAGGGACCTTAGTTCGGTTTTGGGGATCAAATTGAATTGCCGTTCTTCTTATTGGAGAGGTAAGCTTACATAACTGCAAATCATGTGAAATAAAGTGCCATATGGATTGATCTGTGTAATTTTAGCTAACTTGATCTTGCCTGTTAACGCTGACAAATTGCAAACTACCTCGCTTTGTAACTTTCAAATAATTTAAACGATCTTCTCTTTATACTAAAAGTCAGGTTAATGTCAATGTTAATCTGTAATTATTCAGCAAGGTAAACCACAATAATACATGCAATGAATGCTAGACAATGTTCAAGATAATGCAAAAAGCTCCATTCATTAGTGTAACATAACTTGATTATACAGAAAATAAATACAATCTATTATTATAAAACAATAGCGCATCAATATATCAAAATGACAGTTGTGATGGAATCACATCAATACTGAATTGTGTCAACATATTTATAATGTACAGTCATTTTATAAACAGCTACTATCATCATCCTCCAAACAGCTACAGATAAAGCTGGCTAGCTAGCTAACGCATACATAGGCTATCGTATAAATCCAGTCAGTATAAATGTAGTCAATGTATCATACAAAGAAATGTGATTACTTCAAACTACAGTCTCGCATAGTCAGACCTATATCCACGCTTAGTTTTAGCCCTGTTCCAGCACTGGAGAGTCAAATATAATATGCAGTCTCAAAGTTTGTTGTAAAACAATCATAACTGTAATTTTAATTATGCTACCTCATCTGTCAGCATGGTGTCAGTGAATCACGTTCAGCCTCTTTGTATGTTGTACATTAATTGTTGAACATGTCATGTAAATGTTTTGGTCGATGCTCGCTCGCGTCCCTATGGAGGGTGTGCACAAGCAACAGGTTGCTAGCTGCAGTTCACTTAATGGCCACAGGTGTCATTAATAACATTCTGAATCTTTCATACTGCACCTTTAAGTGATTGATTATGCAGGAACCTTATGTAGTTAAGCTAACAGACTGGCATCACTTGCTTTAGTTCTTCATTTTTTTACCTAATTAAAATGGTTTTATTCGGTTCCATTATTCAAACACTGTAAATATTGTAATAATGTATGATAAAACAACATCATTTTTCTTGTCATTAAATCTGCTTTCCTGTTGAGTGCAAAAAAAGTTATACAAAAATTATAATCGCCACAAAAACCAACATATCAATACTTTCTCTTTTATCACATTAATTTATTATCATATTGCTTATTATTTTTGAAAAAAATAATAAGCAATGTATACTTATATATAATAAAAATAATAAGCAGGTATGAATGTATACATATATAGGGTTCTTTATTTAGAGTCCTTTTGTTTGGCCTGTTGGTTAATTTGTTGGAATTGTACTAGTCTGTACAAGAGGTGTAAACTGATGCCTAACTGGTCCAGATCCCAAAACAATTACATTGAGTTGCTTGCATAAATGAGAAAAGACATTTCTTAACATAATTACCCTCACAATAGCTTTTTGTCAAAGAAGAAAGACAGGTATTTTCATTCTAATCATTTTAGCCCAGAAAAGCACACTGGATAGCACATTTTTATTAGCAGTAGTTTATTATCGCCCGATATGACGTTTCATTAATATCTGAGCCACCAACCCTGCATTATATCATTTGTATAGTCCTCTGTAATCAAATAAATGACATGTTTACTTTAGCCATTAAAGTGGCAATTCAGCTTAAATGAGAATCATAAATCAGGAAGTGCTGTGTAACAGTGATTAAATGTCATATTTGTTTGCCAAACCCAAAGATTTGCACAAGCACTTATGACAGAAACATGCAAAACGGGGTAGAACGTGACCCCTATGGCTTTTGATTTCACCCAAGGTTTTGGGGAATATTTATGCCTGGTTTATGAGCGATGCCATGCTTGGGGTTCAATTACAGTACACTGTTCCTCTCTTGTTGTTGATGAGCTGGAAAAATGCTGATGCTAGTGTCCTTCTGCAATTACTCCTTGAGGAGAAGATGGAGGGATTGTAGATCACATTGCATTTAATGAAACAATATAACAGGAAATCTTAGGTCTTAGATTTGAGGACCCATGAGAAACATTTTAATAATGTTCTGGTTGAATGCCAGTGCCCAGTGTACTGTTAGGTGACAGTTAGATGGAGCTCCTGGATGTTAAATGCAACCTTGCTGCCCTTCCTTTTTTGACTCATGGGAAATGTTTTGCATGTAGTGTTGTACATATTCAGTCCTGCTCTTGGCTTTGTTCAGAGTTTATCAAATAGCCATAATCGCAAACACTTTCTACTGACCTAAGAGTTTTTCCCAGAGAGTGGTAAAGCCCCTTCTAGGGTGGCCTGCCTACAAGAGTTTTCATTCTAAATGACTTGATAAACACATGTCTTGCTTTTTCCCCCCACCTCCAGGTCGGTGGGATTTTTCAGGGGGCTGTCATGAACTCTGACATTTCTCTTTGCCCCTCTTAACCAGATAGCAGTTTGGACTCTTGAATCTCTTTTTTTCTGCTTCTTTCAACCAACGGGAGTTCATTGGTTGGCTGAGAAGTTTAGAATCTATTTTGATCTCTCCGGCTGAAATGGCTTCTCCTGTATGAGGGTGCCAATTACTGTGCCACTGGGTTCTAGGAGAGTGTGGGTGAGAAAGGGATTGGATCACAAATCCAATAGTGTTACACCACTTCCTTGTCAAAGAGAAAGAAATCATCTGTGATGCTAATATCACCTTTGAAAGTGCAATGAAAAACAGAACATAGGTCCATTATTCAGTCTCAACATCAAAACAGAGCACTACAGTATAGGTATGCATTTAAAGCTGTTATTATTGTATTTTTTTATTATTACATTTTTATATTTTATACTATTATTATAGTTCAACCAAAAAATGTATTATGTCATTATCTACATGATCTATATGTTATTCCAAACCTGTAGCACTTTCTTTCTTTTGTGGAACACTAAAGGCATATGTTTTTTAAGTTACCCTGGTCACTTTTGCCATACCATGAAAGTGAATGAAATGCATAAAAAAAGTTATCCATATGACTAGTGTATTATATTCCAAGTCTTCTGAAGCAATACAATAACTTTGTTTGAGGAACAAACCAAAATTAAGACAGTTATTCACTGAGAATGTTGAAATCCACCATAGCTCTCTTTGGTGGATTCATGAGAGATGTTGCAATGTCCGATTTGAGAACAAATCATTCTTTTGTATTTAAACTTTTCAATGAATCAATTAATCCAGTTTACAAAACAGGTCTGAATGATTCGTTCACAAATCTGACTGATCCGGTTCTTGCAGTTATTATAGAGCACATATTATTCTAATTTACAGGTTCATGATTTTATTTTACATTTACATTTAAATTTATGCATTTGGCAGATGTTTTTATCCAAAGCGACTTACAGTGCACTTATTACAGGGACAATCCCCCTGGAGCAACCTGGATTTAAGTGCCTTGCTCAAGGACACAATGGTGGTGGCTGTGGGGATCCAACCAGCGACCTTCTGATTAACATGTGCTGTAGACCACTACACCACCACCACAAGAATAGGTTTCCATGCTTTAATAAAAAAATTAAAAAACACAATATTTTACTCATACTGTACATTTCTGCTAAACCTTTTTTCATACTCTGGCTCAAACACTCTAATTTAGGTACTGTCTCTTTAAAACCCCCTTTCATTGGTCAGCTGGCCTCGTCTGTTGTGATTTGTCAACCACTTAAAGCGTGTGTCGTAAATGTAACGGCCCTTACCTTAACTGAGTTTCAGACTTCCTTAACAGCTGCAAACACTATTGTAACTATGGTAACAGTGGCGTTGGTTTTTGCCGTACCAGTTGGTGTCTGATAATGATAGTTTGGAAGAACAAGCTGATCGACCCAAACCACCTTCACAAGCATGACTTGAGCAGGAAGTTTCACAGTGGTAAGTTTTAATTTTTTAGCTTTCTTACAAGTACACTGTTGATTATTGTGAACCCAACAAAGATTCAAGTAAAAGACACATAGTGCATCTAATTTAGTCATCTTTTGTTGGAATGGGTGAGGCAGAACTTTTGTCGCCCGAGCTATGAACCGAGATCAGAGGCTTACTACTGGTTTGTGAGCAAGTTAGAAGTGAATTACCGAGGATCGCGGCTGTAACATAACAGCTTGTAATTATATAATTATATTAGACTCTTGAGATCGACCAATTTGTTACACAGTTTTAGGTAAAAGCCAGCCCACAGCTGAATAGTAAACCCTTAACAAAACAATAACATTACATAGCAAGTTAGCCAAGCACTACCATGTTTTGCAGATGTAAAATGACACTCCACACTTGATCACTATTCATGATAGTAAGAATGTCAAACAATCTGCTTAATTCTACACAATTGTAGTTAAAATTGTGCCCGCAGCTCATTAGCAAAACTATTTCAACACAATAACATTAGCTAGCAGGTTACAGCTGTGCATTGGGTGTACACCATAGTTGAATTTTCGGTAGCAGATACATTCACAAATAATCAAGCATACTTACAGGTTGTGATCCTGAAGCACCAGATTGTCCCAACAAAGTGGGAACTGCACCATCTTTCAGGAGTAATTGTCTTGAAAATCTAGCATTGGTTGCGTTTGTACTACTAAATAATTAAAATATATTTTAACCACTGATTCTTCAATTCATCTGCTGTTGGAAGTCCAAACAAAGAGGTTTTTCTTTTGCAGTGAAGAAAACAGCAGGCGACACCACTAACCCAACTCATCCTGGCCTCTGCTATAACTTTGAGGGTGGGCCAAAGTAGCACCTTAGGTGAACATTATGCAAATGTGTTACATAGTGACGTAGATACTTTACAGAATAAATAGCTGGAATTCAATCCAGAAATTTCTTGTAGTTCTTGAGCAGTGATGTCTATGGGAGAGAATAAATCCCTTTTGCATGGTCTTTGTGCTTTGGAACTTTGCAGACCTTATACATGCTCAAACAGTTACAGTATATTACACACTAAAGAACAGGTAAAACTTTTACAACTTTCAAGAGGGTAAGATTATCAGTGAATGTCGGTCTGTTCCTCACAAAAAGGTATTGTATAGTTCACTCCTTTTTGAGCATGGCAGGCCCAGCCCTCATTCACTTTTTCACTCAATTTCAAAAGAGACAAAAATTCACCTTTTATTTTTTTCATGGAAAAAAAGGCAAGAGGGTTTGGAACAACATGACAGAAATGTTGTATTTATAATGCCTTATATGGCTAATTTAAAACCTTTTCACAAACCTCTCACACTTTAACTGCAATATTCTCAGATCCCTCTCAGGATGCAGTCATGCCTCAAAGTTTGCTCCCAATGGAGTCAAGTTGAACCTGGTCTGTGTTTGAACTTCACAGATCTGTCAAAGCCTCTATATAATTAGAAACAGTTCAGCCCATTCTAGCAGACTACAGCACAATACCGCTTCAGATGCCTCAAAACTTTTATTTCAACCGTGGTTTAACAGTCAGCCAGTACGAGCTCTTGAAAAAAGACTAATAAACCTTAATTATGATTTGCACACTTGGAATAAATGTGGCATTGCACAAAAAGGACTGTCCTCCATCTATATTAAATGAGTGTTCCTGGATTGTGTATAGGTATTCAGATGAATCAGTCAGGAAAAAACATAAAAGCTTCCCTGAAATCCCAATATTCATTCAGCATTTTCTGTTAATAATTCATAACAGATGGAATCCATGATAACAATTGCAATAGAAGAATGTTCAGTGGGTAGGACGGAATTCAGAATGAAGAAAAAAAAAAAACTGATGTACAGAACTGATGCTACAGAAATAAACAGAAATCTCTGTGTGGCTGAATAAAAGAAAATTGCTGGTTCCCTTAGTATTGTTGATTTCAATGGTCTTTTTGAGACCTGTATAATTTAGTACCAATTGTGTGTGTGTATATGTGTATATATATATTGTGTGAAAATTGTGAAAATTGAATCAATAGTAAAAGAATACAAATGCATTCTCTGTCAGTCGAGTCTGAAGTATAATTGAAAATTGAGTTCACCAATGACAGCTCTGGTTTAGGTAAATGATTGCTTTTCTATTAAATGGCTGTTTATTCTGTCCCTAACTTAACGCTTTTCTTTTTGAGTTTATAGGACTAACTTTAACACTGGTGAAGGGTTGAGAGTATAATTTAAAATGTTTTCAATTGCAGGAATGTTTTATAGGAGAATCTGCAGTGTTTATTTTCTGTCAATGTCTGTTAGAGGATATATACCAATCACACAACATTAAAACCACCTGCCTAATATTGTGTAGGTCCCCCTCTCGCCGCCAAAACTTCGTCAACCCTTCTCACCACAATTGGACAGAGTGGTTATCTGAGTTACCATAGACTTTGTCAGTTTGAACCAGTCTGGCCATTCTGTTTTGACCTCTCTAACCCTCAAGACAGTTCTGCTCACAAGATGTTTTTTGCTTTTGGCACCATTCCAAGTGAATTCTACAGACTGTTTTGCATGTAAATCCCCAGGAGATTAGCAGTTACAGAAATACTCAAACCAGCCCGTCTGGCACCAACAATCATCCATATGATTATCTAATCAGCCAATCATGTGGCAGCAGTGCAGTTCATAAAATCATGCAGATACGGGTCAGGAGCTTCAGTTAATGTTTACATCAACCATCAGAATGTGGAAAAATGTGATCTCAGTGATTCGAACCGTGACATGATTGTTGGTGCCAGATGGGCTGCTTTGAGTATTTCTGTAACTGCTGATCTCCTGGGATTTTCACACACAACAGTCTCCAAAAACATCCAGTGAGCGGCAGTTCTGTGGATGAAAACACCTTGTTGATGAGAGAGGTCAACAGAGAATGGCCATACTGGTTCGAACTGATAAAGTCTACGGTAACTCAGATAACAACTCTGCACAATTGTGGTGAGAAAAATATCATCTCAGAATGCTATTCTGAGATGCAGTTTGGAGTTGTTTTGGCGGCATGAGGGACCTACACAATATTAGGTAGGTGGTTTTAATGTTGTGGCTGATCGATACAAGATGCATTGAACATGTTTAGTTGCTGACACTCACCGGTGTTAGAAAACATTGTTTCTGAATTTTCAAGCAGCCATTATAAAATCTAGAGCCACATATCAAATTTTATTACAATGGGTTCTTCTGACACTTATATTGCGACATAAATCAGATATTTTTCAAACCTGTCGGATCAATCCAAATGGATTTTTATTGTTTGCATAGTGCCCTTCTCAATTTCATAGGTGTTTATGATCATTACCAGTGATCGACCAGTGATTAATGATTTCAGACTCTCAGAGAGTGTATTGAATGTGAATGCCAGCATGACTATCAGATTTAATCAGTGCTGATATTTCTGGTGGGAGATTCAGTTCATGAGAATGAAATCAGATGCCAAGAGCTCTCTGAATGGGACAGTTTCATTGTGCCAAAGATTCCAGTTTTTGAGCCAAATTTTGCATGGTTTTTGTAAGTTATTTGCATACAAACAAATTTTTCTCCTGATGTAAAGACCACAATTTTCTGTTCTAAACCTCTTGACATTTAGTCATTTAGCAGCCAGGGATTTGGAGCCTGAGCTCCAAATCATTAACTCTTACAACTTTAGATATGTTGTCGCTTGAATATCTTATGATGCATTCCTCATTTGTAAGTCGCTTTGGATAAACACATCTGCTAAATGAATAAATGTAAATTTTGTGTTTAGCTCTCCCTGTTTAACAACCATGGCACAACAATATTAGAGATGTATGATATGCAACAGTTGCTTGAAATTTCAACAGGCTCAAAAAATGTTGGTTGATTGTTAGATCTGAACATTTATGCATTTTGGCATACACAATACACAGGTTGGATCTTTATGCACGATAAATTAATTTGCATTAATAAATGTATATATTTAAAGTTCTATTAGTGATTAATTAGGTATTATTGTGGTATAATTAACTTGCCTCAAAGAAGTGAGAGTGGGTGTATGTGTTCTTTTCAAGCACTGACTAGCCAATAGGAGAGATTCTTGTATTGTGTATTAGCGCTTGACTAATGTGTCACAGATCAGATGTGGGAATGAAACCGTGCAACTCCAATGTTTAAAACACAAAACAAAGCAACACAAAATCTCATAATATTCATGTCGAGAATGTTTGTTAGTACCAAGGGAACAAAAGGAATGGGTTTTGAAATTACATGCAAATGACAACTCTTTCATGTTTATTTGTGTGAGGCATCTGTATTCATATTTAGCATGATATTTTTTTACCTGTAAAATGACATGTATAATAAGAAATACATTGACATCTTTTTTTCTTGTGTTCCCAGAAACCTGCTAGATCGAGACACATTCTCAAAGTCAGATCCTTGTAAGTACCGTCATTCTCTTTTTATATGATTTAATATTTGTTTTTCAAACCTTGAACTTGCAAAGTGAAGTAAAAGATCTATTGGCACTGCAACTTTATTCCTTGATCATATATACAATATATTGTAGACTACACAAAGCCTATAAGGTATATTTGGTTGAGCCAGTTATGCAGTGTTGGGCTGCATGGTATACTCAAATAAAAGAGCAATGTTTTGATAGCATCACAGCGCCACAGTGTTGCACTTTTAGGTGGAATCAACCTGCAAATGGCTTACTTATAGTTCACTCTGCATATTCAGCTAGGATAGGGTAAGGAGTTTTAACAGCAAAAATGACTCTCATCAGCTTTAAATGTACTGTGCATGCAGAAATTCACACACATATATACAAACTCAGACTCCAGGCACTGTATCTCACTGACACATCATTCTCAGGTTCTGTCTCATCCCACACGCTTCTCTGACTTTCTTCTGTTCTCTGCACTTTGCCTGCAATTTGTCTACTCTGCTGTTTCTCCAAGTTCCATTAAACACGAGCATAGCATTTGCATCATAATGTGACAGGTTTTCTTCTCTATCAACAAAAACACAGCAGTGCTTAATATATCCAGACCTGTATGCACTCTCATGGCACCCTGAATACAAATGCTTCATGGGCCACGTACCCATCTGTGACGAGGGTCTCCTTAGACCTGTGTACAGTAAATCTCTCACTGAAGAGATACAGATTATGAAAACCAGAGTGGGGGCTCATAGATTGTTCCAGAAGAAAATGTTAATGCTCAGAGATTGCTGAGCTTTTCATAGCAAATCTAATATACAGAATAAGTAAGTCAGTATTAGATTTAGAGAATGAGTTAATTGAGAATATATGTGTTAGATTTAATGAACACATTTTTTTTTCAGCTATTCTGGATTGGTTTTTACCTGGGCTATAGCCACCATAGATAAGTGAGGGGGACACATTCCAAATAGTGGTCGATCGATACTGGGTTTTAAATCACAGATTCTTAAACTTTTACGTTTGGTCCTCCAAATCATGAATATTTGGTTACATCCTTGGGTATTACCCTTCTGATCGTAAAATCTCTCTCTTTTTAAAAATGATATAGGTGCTAATTTTTTTCTTGCTTCTCTTTTCAGTGTGTATTCTTTACACTCAGGGAGCGGAGTCTAAGCAGTGGCGTGAGGTAAGTGTCCATGTTTGAGAGCAAGCCTACAGTCAGCTCTAACAGAGACATCCTCATTTCCCCTGTCAGCTCTGCATGTCCTCTCGCTCTCCGCTCTCCTCGTCTGCCCCCTTTACCCTCTCTACAGCCCCCTGGTGCCAATCACTGCCCATTGATTTTCCTGTTGAATATTCATTAGTCTGTCCCATGGCCCTGATTGGGTGTTAAGATGACTGTACAATTTCCGTTACCGTTTTGCATTAAAGCTCAAAAATCAACAGCAAATGAATTTGTAATGCTTCCCAGCTCACTAGTCCCAATTTTTCAGACTTAAATTGTGTTGAGCTAGGGGGACCCAGCCTTGGATTTGGCAGGTCATTGCAATCAGTTGTAAATTTGACTTCCTTTGGCTTTCAAATCCATTGATGAGCTTGCAAATAAAAACCTTGTATATGAAAAGATCTATTTGGAACAGATTATGATACAAAGATTTGGGTAGGAGATTCAGAGGCAGTTCTAGAAATGTCTTAAGGCTGGTTTACACTTCCTCAACAAATTGTAGCAAGAGCCATCATTTAAAACATTATTTAGAATGTTGGGAAAAATAATAGTGATTTTTTTCATCTGTCCGTACAAACACCATTCAATCACAAGTTTCTGATTTCAACCACTATGTCAGTGTATCACAGTGCATGATAAAGTGCAAAAAAGTTACATTAGAAAATGTTGCAATGTTTCTCCTAATTATACTTGCATTTAATATAAAAATAAATGTGACTTATTGTGCAGAATCCTCTTATCTCAGTGGATTATCTGTATTAATGGAATATTCTGGGTTCAATGCAAGTTAAGCTCAATCAACAGAATTTGTGGCATAATGTTAACACAACAAATTAATTTTGACTTCGACTTTCATTCCTTCTTTAAAAAAAAGGAAAAATCTGGGTATTGTGGCACTTATAATGGAAGTAAACGTGGCCAATCCAAAAACATTAAAATAAGTTTCAAAAGTATAGCCACAAGACGCAAACAGTATGCATGTAAATATGACTTTTATTGCTAGTTAACCTTTTCTGTGTAAAGTTATGCCCAAACTTCATTTCCATGACAATGTAACTCCTATAATGACCATAAAAATGACAATTAAAAAAACTTAAAGGAATAGTTCACCCAAAAATAAACTTTCTCTCATCATTTACTCACCCTCATGCCATCACAGATGTGTACAACTTACTTTCTTCTGCAGAACACAAATAACGATTTTTAGAAGAATATTTCAGCTCTGTTAGTCCATACAATGCAAATGAGTATGAGGTGCCAAAATTGTTATGCTCCAGAAAGCACATGAACGCGGCCTAAAAGTAGTCCATAAAATTCCAGAGGTTAAATCCATGTCTTCAGAAGTGATATGATAGCTGTGGGTGATAAACAGGTCAATATATAAGTAAATATTTGCTAGAAATTATTCTCCCTGCCCAGTAGGGGGCGTATGCATGAAGAATGTGAATCACCAAAAACGCAAGAAGAATGTGAAAGTGGAGATTGACTGAGCAGGGAGGAGAATTTATAGTAAAAATGTTATAAAATATTGACATGTTTCTCACCCACACCTTAGATTACTTCTGAAGATTTAACAACTGGAGTCAAATGGATTATTTTTATGCAGACATATGTGATTTTTATTGCTTCGAAATATTGGCACCCATTCACTTGTATTGTTTGGACCTACAGAGCTGAAATATTCTTCTAAAAATCTTTGTGTTCAGCAGAAGAAAGTAAGTCATACACATCTGGGATGTCATAAGGGTGAGCAAATGATGAGAGAATTAAAATGTTTGGGTGTACTATTCCTTTAACAGCTCATATAATGCAAACGTTTTAACAGATGTGATTGCTTTTATAATCGCGTAAGCTCACATTTCTGCCTTTAAACCCTCCAGAAAATGGCCCCATTCACTTCCAGTATAAGTGTTTCACTGTAACCTCTTTTTTCCCTTCTTTTTAAGAAAAGCAGGAACAAGTTAAAATAATGTTGATGGCAATCAACATTTTGTCATAAATGCTGTCAATTGAGCTTAACTTGTACTGAACCCGCAATATTCCTTTAACTGAGCTTGGGATGTGTGTGTATCTCGTCTCTGTCACTGCATATTGATATCAGGCATACTGAAGAAGTTCCTTGAAGTCTCTTGTATATGTATGTGTTTTTTTTTATTCTGATTCGACAGTTACTTCTTTTCAAAACTGCATGTAACCGGTATGTGCAGTAGTTGATTAATAGATGAGTAGGTGGTGCTTTGCCACAAAATTACATTTTAGGTTGTTTTTAGTTCATCATCCATCTAATATTGAAAAACCTTGTCTGATTACAACATCATTTCACTTGCTTTTGGTGTTTCCTGCTGGATGTGTAACGAAGTACATCATTTTTGTTTGCAAAAATTTTGCTATTTTAATGTAAATTTCATGAGATCAGGCTGAAAAAATATCTGTACTGGCCTTTTTCTACAGATGTTTGTTTTCACAGAGAGACTGTGATACAATGATTTTACCCTGGTTAATGTTTTTTCTGAATATATAAAATATACAGTATAAAGATACAGTGTATATATAGTAGTTCAGTCACAGTGATGTGCAGCATGTGCACATATAGTGGCTATTTTGCAGGGGCTTGGAATAAGGCTCATCCAATCAGAATTTATAGTCAGAACTATAAATTCAGTTTCATAATGATTAAAATTAAACTGATAAGAAATATTATTTCCCCATGAAGATGGATAGTAATGCCATAATAAACTCTTTTAATAAGTTTTATAAAAATGTTTATACAATTTTGGGTTGTAAATATTTCAGATCTATTGATGATAAAATCTAAAGCTATACACTCCTAGAAAGCTATAACTCCTAGAAATCCCATAAATGTAGTTTTTATGTCTGTAAAATGAGAATGACAGAGTGTTTCCTGTTTTCGTCTTCACTTTCTAATGGGCTCAATTTTATTGACAGTGATGGTTCCCTGCAATCAGAGCACATAATAAATATTTTCAGTTTTTCATCACTTTAATTTGAAAAAAAAAAAATAAATAAATAAAAATGGTTGATTTGATTATCCTATTTAATATTAGATAATTCTCTCTTCTGGGGCTCATCATTTGCAGTATCTTTATTGTTTTCGCTGTTGTGATTTCACCTTCTTATCTCATCAGTCAGTTATATTGCAGTCTCTGCATTTGCAAATTATTATGAATTTCAAAGTCTGTAAATTTGTGCCGCCCCAAATCAGACATTATTGTGTTGTGTTTTTCTCTTTATCTGTGAATGTGACCTTTGTGCTAATGCTTCTGTAGAAGTTTTCTTTCTGCACTTAGTTGTGTGTTTCACCCCTTCTCTCTGCTATTATTTGGCAGCCTGAGATTCCCCATTACCCCAAAAGCATTTCAGTCTGACATGACAACTCTCTAAAAGGCTTACTATGTTAATGTGAGTATAATAGAGTAGAATTTTGGTCTTGGCGGACTAGATCCGCAATGCTGATGCTGCTGCTCCCGCAGAACAAATATGACGACTTGCTACTGATACAACATACACAGATATACTGTGTTGGCATGTGGACCTGTTGCTGCTGCTGCACTAGTATGGAAAACGTCTAGGTTACGGATGTAACCTCCGTTCCCTGATGGAGGGAACGAGACGTTGTGTCAAAGAAGCAACACTAGGGGTCTCTCTTGAGTGCCGAATATACCTCTGATCTATAAAAAAAGGCCAATGAGAAGTTGGCTGACAGAATTTGCATGTCCCGCCCCGGACATACGGGTATAAAGGCAGGGAAATATTTGCTACAGACACGGCGACCGGGGGTCAGCGGGAACTTCCCAAGGGAGACGCGGGTCCACTCGTAAGACCATACTGCGGAAAATACACACAGGCAGAACGTCCACTTAGGAGCCCTAACCTGTGGAGCACCTATTCCAGTTCAGGGTAGATTTGAGTACCCGCGGTGGATTGGGTCGGCGAATTCCTCCGCCGAATTGCGGACCCACAGGGCTAGGGAGGAGTCATCCAGGGAGCCGAGTGAGTGAGCTCTCCTGGGAGAAAAAGCACACAGTATTACCTCAGCCGAGGGAAAGGGCGCTAGGTGCAAGCGATTCACCCGGTCAATCCGTCAGCGTGTTACAGAGTTCTACTGGCTCAGACCTGAGAAAACACGGGACGAGACTGACTCTACCCTGAGATTGTAGCATCTTGCAAACGTATTAGGTGTTGCCCAACCCGCTGCTCTGCATATGTCTGCCAGGGAGATGCCTCTGGCCAGTGCCCATGAGGACGCAACACTCCTTGTTGAGTGTGCTCGGACCTGCAGGGGGGGGGGGCATGGCCTGGGTGCGATAGGCCAATTAAATGGCGTCCACCACCCAATGGGAGAGCCTCTGTTTGGGGAAAGCGTTCCCTTTCCGTTGTCCACCGAAGCAGTGCTGCTCAGAGCATCTAAAGCTCTGCGTGTGGTCCAAGTAGGTACACAAAGCACGTACCAGACACAGCAACGAAGGGGCTGGGTCTGCCTCCTCCCGGGGCAGCGCTTGCAGCCCGGCCGTGGTCTTAGGATCACATGTGTGTCTGACGGACCGAACTCCAGGCAAGTGTCGCTGACAGAGAACGCTTGCAGGTCCCCGACCCTCTTGATGGAGGCGAGCGCGATCAGCAGGGCCGTTTTTAAGGAGAGGGCCCTGAGTCCAACTGATTCTAGCAGCTCAAAGAGGGGTCTCTGAAGGCCTGAGAGGACCACTGAGAGATCCCAGGAAGGGAACAGGCTTGGCCGGGAGGGATTTAACCTCCGGGCGCCTCTTAGGAGCCTGATAATCAAGTCGTGCTTACCCAAAGACTTGCTGTGTACTGCTTCGTGAAGGGCTGCGATAGCAGCTACATACACCTTCAAGGTGGATGGGGACAGCCTCCCCTCCAACCTCTCCTGCAGAAATGAGAGCACTGACCTGACTGCACACCTTTGTGGGTCTTCGCCCTGAGAAGAACACCAATTCACGAACAAGCGCCACTTTAGAGCGTAAAGTTGCCTGGTAGAAAGGGCTCTGGCTTGGTTGATCGTGTCTATGACAGCAGGTGGTAGATCAGCTAGATCTTCCGCGTCCCGTCCAGGGCCAGACGTGGAGGTTCCGGAGGTCTGGGTGCGGATGCCAGAGCGTGCCCCGTCCCTGAGAAAGAAGGTCTTTCCTCAGGGGATTTTGCCAGGGAGGGGCTGTCTCGAGGAGTATGAGGTCCCAGAACCAAGCCAATAGGGAGCCACTAGAGTGACTTGTTCCTTGTCCTCCCTGACCCTGACCTTGCATAGCACCTGTGCAAGAAGAATCACTGGGGGAAATGCGTACTTGCGCAGCCCTGTGGGCCAGCTGTGTGCCAGTGCGTCTGCCCCAAGGGGAGCCTCTGTTCGGGCATACCAGAGTGGGCAGTGGGAGGTCTCTCGAGAGGCAAACAGGTCTACCTGAGCCTTTCCAAACCTGTCCCAAGTCATCTGGACCGACTGGGGGTGAAGCCTCCACTCTCCACTGGGCAAGCGTTGTCGTGATAGCGCGTCCGCTACCACATTGAGTTAGCCGGGGATGTGAGTGGCACGCAGCGACTTGAGTCCAAAGGAGGAGACGGCGGGCGAGTTGTGACATGTGGCGGGAGCGTACGCCACCTTGGCGATTTATGTATGCTACCGCGGTTGTGCTGTCTGAATTGATCAAGACGTGTTTGCCCTGAACTAGCGGGAGAAACTTCTGCAGTGCAAAGAAAACAGTCACCTACTCCAGGCAGTTGATGTGCCAGCGCAGTAGCGCCCCAACCCAATCTGGAGGCGTCGGTCGTGACCAGGACGCGTCGGGACACCTGCTGCAAGGGGACTCCTGCCCGCAGAAAGCAGAGGTCTGTCCAGGGTTTGAATGTTTGGCGGCAGGCGGGGGTGACCATCACACGGTGCATGCCGCGGCACCATACTCGTCTTGGGACTCGAGTCTGTAGCCAGTGCTGAAGCGGTCTCATATGCATCAACCCCAGTGGCGCGACCACCGCAGTGGATGCCATATGTCCCAGGAGCTTCTGGAACAGTTTTAAAGGGACCGTTGTGCCTGGCCTGAAGGTGGCGAGGCATTTCAGCACTGATTGCGCGTGCTCGTTGGTGAGGTGCGCTGACATTGAGACTGAGTCTAACTCCATGCCGAGAAAAGAGCTTGAAATGAACTGAGCTTCTTCGACACAACGTCGAAGTGAGGACAGACAGGGAACACAAGACATGCTCCTGCACAATTAGACATACATTCACCAGCAGTATATTACCCTGCAGCCCTCGCCTGGTTACCCACTAAATCTAAGCATGGTTGAGCCTGGCTAGTACCTGGATGGGAGACCTCCTGGGAAAAACTAAGGTTGCTGCTAGAAGAGGTGATAGTAAGACATTAAACCAAGGTCCTGAGTCTCTGTTGTCATTAAAAATACCAAGGTACTTCTCGAAAAAATGGTGGTGTAACCCCTGTGTCTGTGCCATATTTACCTTTTGGACTCTATCCATCATGGCTTCCTAACAATCACTTATATACACTCACTGAGCACTTTACTAGGAACACTATGATCCTTACAATGTGCCAAACATGGTCTTCTGCTGTTGTAGCCCATTCACCTCAAGATTTGTCATGTTGTGCATTCTGAGATGTTAAATGAGTGGTTATCTGAGTAATCTTAGCCTTTCTGTCTGCTCGACCCAGTCTAGCCTTTCTCCATTGAACTTTCTCATCAACAAGACATTTCCGTCTGCAGAACTGCACTGTTGCCACATGATTGGCATGAATAAGTAGGTGTACTGGTGTTCCTAATAAAGTGCTCAATGAGTATACAAATTGGCTACATCAATGTACTCTGCTCTCCACTAATAGCTGATGTGTGGTGGGTGTTCTAGTGCACAATATCAGCCGTTCCATCATCGAGATAGATGCTGCACGCTGATAGTGGTTGAGGTGATTCCCCTGCTATTATGTAAAGTGCTTTCAGTACCTAGAAAATCGCTATATAAATATAAGAATTTATAATTTTTATACAATCCACATGTAGCAGATCTAGACAAGTGGATCTGGGTAGGTGGAGGGTTACAGAGACAACACTCGTAGTGTGCTGCAGTGAAACGGCTTAACTGACAAACGGAGTTATTTAAATGGTAGACAATGAGAGAGAACGTTGACTAGCTAAACGATTATACATCTAGGGCCCATTAGCTCACACCATTCAAGCCGATTGGTTTAGCATATCACATGTGAGTGAGTCAATTGATTAACAAATTACATGTTCAAAGAACCTATTAGCTCACGTCATGTAGAGTTTTATGCCTTAACTTAGTCTCTTTTCACAAAACGGATCAGAGTAAATGCAGTAAACCAGTGTATTGCACCATATGGCAAACAGTAAAGAGACTATATGGCTGTAAATAAAGGTTTACAGCAGTAGGTCTATAGAATGACTTATAGCAGCCAATGAAATTATGTATAATGTGACTTTGAGGCATTTAGTCATATTAGCAATTTATAAAGCATTATATTGTGAATGCTAAAGACGCTCTCCTCTCAAAGAGCTGCATTTGGGAGTGTTCAGTCATTTCCAACCCACTCTTCTCCTCAAATTTATGGCATTGAAATATGAATTTTTATAAAGAGGTCTGTCTTAGGTGCACACACAGTTGGAGAGTTGATATATCTGGGGATGTTAACAGGGATTTGATGAGTTTTCTTTTCTCTCTCATTCTTTATTACCCTCTCCTGCTCTCAATCTGTCTTTCTCATTTTTCCTCAGTTCTGTTTGAATGTTAATGAAATTCATATTCAACCTACATTTTTAAAGATTTTATATTACTTATATATTCATCTACAATATACTTGTACATGGTACAGAAATTTATAAATTAATATGTGTACAGAGTACAGGATTTGAAAATGTTCTTGTAATACTAGAGTTGCAATACTCTAAACTACAGCCAAAAACCTCAAACTGATGTGCCCATATCACCAACAGTAGGCCTATATTACCCTGCATGTTTGTGTGATAATCAATCTATTGTGATACAGTGTTTTCTGTATTTGTAATTAGTGAACTGTGTTATGGTCTTTATATTTACATCACCTTATTGTCACCATAAGCTTTCTCCTTCTTCATTTCTGCAAAGCAACTGCGTTCTAGCACCCTTCTGGTGATTTCATTTATTTATGCATTTCTCATCTGCCTATTCATGTTTAATTATTCATGGTAAACACAATTAACTGAGGGAACCAACTGCAGAGCATCATTCAAGAATACATTGCTTAGTCTTCTCTTCTCTTCTAATGGGAAAGACTATTTCTGTTGTGAGCTGGATTGATATGAATTATTATAGATTATTATATTTTATATGAATATTTATACAGTACGTGTCTATACAGTATGTGTGTGCATTTTTTTGTTATATTTTTATATACTAGTTATATTTACTACAGTAATTGGGAATGTTTATGGTTACAGTAAGTTATACATACACAGAGAGCTGGAGCATAGTGCCTTTATACTGTATGTGTATTGAAAAAGAAATTGCGGTCAATTTGTAGTACCGCATATGTTCGGATGGATGAATAAACTGTGACAATGTGCCATTAAATTGACACATTAAGCATAAGTTCAGAGCTCAGGTCTCATGAATATTCTTAAATATTCATTGCCTATTTGCACTTAATTTGCATGCACACACTCACACAGATGTATGCCACACTTGCATACATTACTTATTCTGAGCAGGGGTTCCTCATACTCCAAGATAAAATTTATAGTTCAGAGGTTGCTCTATTGTAGTTCATGAGACTTAATAGAGATCTCACTTTGATTTAAGGACCAACTTTGCATCAAATGTTTTTTTCTTAAAGAATGAAAATTGTTGATATACAGTTATAAAATTAATGCATTGAAAATATGGATTCCTTGCTTCAGCAAATATTGCTCATTAAAATAAACTGATTTTACTGAAAACGTAATGCTGTCAACTTACATGAATTATATGCTATATGTGTGACACAAGATATTGAGATTATGCTGTACTCATAATAATAAAGAAACTTTGCTAATTATTTTGAGTGAAGCGACAATAATCAAAAGTTTTGTAAACCCAGCCTAATTTTTTTATATCCCATGGGAAACCACGTGATGAAGAATGTGATTGAATTTAAGGAAATTTATTTGGGGCTGGCTGCCATTTTGGATGAGGAGAGATCTTGGTGGACAACACAAAGTTTTTGCCAAAAAGTTCAAAGGTAAATGATTCTTTAATCATAGTGTGAAATCAGTAGACGTTTTTTTATTTGGTTGTTGTTGCTATCAATTTTCTGTGTATTAATGTTTGTATTCGCGTAAAGAGGTTGTTAACTTGCATTATGTTTCGTTTGTAAATCTACAGTATATTAAACGTTTGTCTGCATGAGTCTAATTAGATGTGAACATTTTCACAGTCGAACAAACACAAAGGAACCCGCACGTTTTTTCACCAGGCAGATACTCTTTATCTTCAACCACGGCTCAGGTCATTCACTTACAACTCCTCACTTTGTCTTCTGTGGAACACAAACCAAAATTTCCAAATCCAAAAAGTCATATGGATTACATTGATGCTGCTTTTATGGATCTTGAATATTTTTAACCTCACTGACTTCCATTATATGGACAAACACACATCATATATCCATAAAAATCTTTGTTTGTGTTCCCCTGAAGAAAGTCATATGTCAACATGATATCAACATGTATGAGTTTGTTTGTAAAAAGAGTCACATTATAAGTGTAATACTGTTGCAATATGTAGCAGGGTTTGCAGCAGTTGAGAATTGTCTCGTCATGAATCATAAATGTAAACTAGCCATACATGTTGCTTATCTTGTCAGTTATAATTATACTATTTTGTAATTTTTTATTTTTTTGCCTAACAGGATAGGGTCATTTAAATTATAGTCCTAGCAGGTCTACAACTATAACTGAAAGAAGAGTCATCAGAGGTTTTCAAGGCAAAAACATTTGGATGACATTATTCATATTTATATTGCACCATTTTAACATATCTGCTGACATTCATATACATATATGCATTTGGTACAGTGGTTGAATACCTGTGTGCTTCAAATAAACATTCTCTCATTCACTCACCACCATGCCATCCCAGATGTGTAGGACTTTCTTCTGTTGAACACAAAGATTTTTAGAAGAATATCTCAGCTCTGGTTGTACATTCAATGCAAGTGAATGGTGACTAGAACTTTGAAAGTACAAAAAGCACATAAAGGTTTCATTAAAGATTTTAATACGTCTCCAGTGGTTTAATCCATGTAAATTACATCCAGATGCTAAATTATAAGTGTGGGTGAGAATCAGATAAAACATTTTTAAGTCATTTTCAATATGAATTTTCCTCTCCGCCCTGTAGGTGGTGAAATGCACAAAGAATGTGAATCCCCAAAAACAAGAGAAGACAAATATGAAAGTGAAAGTGGAGATTGATAGTAAATTGATAGTGATTTGTACCAACAGAGCTGAGATATTCTTCTAAAAATCTTTGTGTTCAAAAGAAGAAAGTCCTACACATCTGGGATGGCATAGTGGTGAGTGAATGAGAGAATTTTTATTTTTGGGTGAACTATCCCTTGAAAGTTGCCTTTCATCCCACTGGATGTATTGATTGTCCTTGAAAATGAGCTGGGGACATCAGTGCATTGACTTTTTGGGCTACTTTATGCCCTTCACATCAGCTTCCCAAAGAAGCTGACACTTTCGTTCTTTTTGAGGTCATACAGTAAATTGTGTTGCATCTTGATGTAATACAGTATTAGTTAAAGAGTTTTCTCCTACCTGCATATACAGTGAGGAAAATAAGTATTTGAACACCCTGCTATTTTGCAAGTTCTCCCACTTGGAAATCATGGAGGGGTCTGAAATTGTCATCGTAGGTGCATGTCCACTGTGAGAGACATAATCAAAAAAAAAAAATCCAGAAATCACAATGTATGATTTTTTAACTATTTATTTGTATGATACAGCTGCAAATAAGTATTTGAACACCTGTCTATCAGCTAGAATTCTGACCCTCAAAGACCTGTTAGTCTGCCTTTAAAATGTCCACCTCCACTCCATTTATTATCCTAAATTAGATGCACCTGTTTGAGGTCGTTAGCTGCATAAAGACTCCTGTCCACCCCATACAATCAGTAAGAATCCAACTACTAACATGGCCAAGACCAAAACGCTGTCCAAAGACACTAGAGACAAAATTGTACACCTCCACAAGGCTGGAAAGGGCTACGGGGAAATTGCCAAGCAGCTTGGTGAAAAAAGGTCCACTGTTGGAGCAATCATTAGAAAATGGAAGAAGCTAAACATGACTGTCAATCTCCCTCGGACTGGGGCTCCATGCAAGATCTCACCTCGTGGGGTCTCAATGATCCTAAGAAAGGTGAGAAATCAGCCCAGAACTACACGGGAGGAGCTGGTCAATGACCTGAAAAGAGCTGGGACCACCGTTTTCAAGGTTACTGTTGGTAATACACTAAGACGTCATGGTTTGAAATCATGCATGGCACGGAAGGTTCCCCTGCTTAAACCAGCACATGTCAAGGCCCGTCTTAAGTTTGCCAATGACCATTTGGATGATCCAGAGGAGTCATGGGAGAAAGTCATGTGGTCAGATGAGACCAAAATAGAACTTTTGGTCATAATTCCACTAACCGTGTTTGGAGGAAGAAGAATGATGAGTACCATCCCAAGAACACCATCCCTACTGTGAAGCATGGGGGTGGTAGCATCATGCTTTGGGGGTGTTTTTTTGCACATGGGACAGGGCGACTGCACTGTATTAAGGAGAGGATGACCGGGGCCATGTATTGCGAGATTTTGGGGAACAACCTCCTTCCCTCAGTTAGAGCATTGAAGATGGGTCGAGGCTGGGTCTTCTAACATGACAATGACCCGAAGCACACAGCCAGGATAACCAAGGAGTGGCTCTGTAAGAAGCATATCAAGGTTCTGGCGTGGCCTAGCCAGTCTCCAGACCTAAACCAATAGAGAGTCTTTGGAGGGAGCTCAAACTCCGTGTTTCTCAGCGACAGCCCAGAAACCTGACTGATCTAGAGAAGATCTGTGTGGAGGAGTGGGCCAAACTCCCTCCTGCAGTGTGTGCAATCCTGGTGAAAAACTACAGGAAACGTTTGACCTCTGTAATTGCAAACAAAGGCTACTGTACCAAATATTAACATTGATTTTCTCAGGTGTTCAAATACTTATTTGCAGCTGTATCATACAAATAAATAGTTAAAAAATCATACATTGTGATTTCTGGATTTTTTTTTTTTTAGATTCTCACAGTGGACATGCACCTACGATGACAATTTCAGACCCCTCCATGATTTCTAAGTGGGAGAACTTGCAAAATAGCAGCGTGTTCAAATACTTATTTTCCTCACTGTATTTCTGCACTGTGCATTCTGTTAAAATACATTTTGAATTACATAGCCCACTTGTTTTTATGATTATCGTCATGATTTTGTTACTATTTTTGTATTTGAGAACATATTTTGGTTCTAGGAGAGCATGAATATCTATGATAGATTGTAAATTTGTAAACAACAATAAAAACCTTTGAAATTCACCAATTGTCTGTTATTTCTTCAGGTCATTTTATTTTAAAGTAAATGGAAAGAACCTAGAATTTGACCCTGCTAATAGCACTTGCAATTTAGCTAAATGAGCTTAAAATGCAAAGTTGGGTAAACAGTGACTCTTGGGTTTAAAAAAATGTAATGTAGTAGCTGGCATGGCACTGTATTTTAAGAAAACATTTTTGAATGGAAGCTCATTCATTTGGCCATATCCAGCCACGTTTTGTCGATAACGTTGCTTAAAATTCCTATTGGAATTTGCTTAAAAAGTGGGATGCAAAAATGATGCACTATATTTTTAAGTAAATCCAGCACATTATTTTGTCAGTGTGCAAATAACATCACTCAGATAATTTGGTCTTAGTAGAATTTGACATTTCTGACTTTCTGACTTTGGTATCTTGGCAAATCCGAGAGCAGTTTGAGACATTGTTAAGATCTCTTCTGACACTCTCGAGGAGACGTGCGATTACTGCGACTATTTCCAGCCTGATTTCCTGAAAAGTATGTGACTGTCGTGATGTAACGGTTACCCTGTCTTGTCTCACTGTTGCCCTTTGTTTGTAATTTTGTCACTTTTGTTATTCCTTAGTTTTCACTTTTGTCACCCTTGTACCTCCATAGTCTTGTTTTCCCTCGTGTTCACTGTTCATTGTTTTCACCTGCCCTTGTTAATTTGCCTTTGGTTTCTGTTAATCACCTTGTCACCTAGTTTGTGTTCTGTTTGTTCATTTGCCCCTTTTTCCCATGTTTTTGTATTTATATCCTGGTTTTTGGTTTAGTCCTTGTCTGTCGTTGAATGCTGTTGTACGTAGTTTGTGCTCGCTCCCATGCCTGTGTTCCCGTGTTCCAGTTCCTGTGTTTTCGTGTTTTGTTTTCATTTGCCCATCGTGGTAGTTTTGTTTATTCATGCCTGATTGTTTCCTTTAATCAATAAACCCGCATTTGGATCCTCATCCCTTGTCTGACTCCGACCTCATTCGTTACACGTGACATATGCAAAATGATATTACGTAAATTCTTAACGTACTGTATCGGTGCAGTTCTGAGGTAAAATGTCCCCTGTGTTGTTACTGTAAAAGTTAGTAAAATTGTCTCCCAAACAGATGATGTTTTCAAGGTTAATTGAGTTTTTAATCAACTACAATTACCTTCCTACCCTAAAAATAATCCATAGTGTCATAAAAAGCAAATGTGAGATAAAAAAGCAACTGCTGAAGCAATCATTCTGTAATCTTCAAGACTCATATCATGATAATTTTCAGTTTCAGTTGAGCTACCAGCAATTTGTTCTCACTCGAACAAGCTTGTAAAAGTAGATGATTATGTAATGCAGTCATTAAAATGTATCACCTTGCACTATTAAGTTGTGCACTTTAAAATTGTTTTGATGTCATAAGATAGCATTTTGTAAGGAACAGGGTGAAAAGTACATGTTTATGAACTGAATATCTGCCCTTTTAGTGCCTCTAGAGTTAATTTCAGCAGGATTGTGCCACAAAATGTACAACAAGCTACATTCAAATAATTTTGCTAAAATGTAGATACAGTGTAGTAACATGATTCTGTGAGACCATGCAGGTTGACTATTTCTCAGGATAAAAATCTGAGAAGCAGGGACTCAAGCAAAAGTCTTAATTTGCTCTCCATTTCATCCCATTGCTGTCTGGTAGAAACAACTGAGATTTTAATGAGATCTCTCTTGTGTTTTTTCTTTCCCACGGGCATTCATCAGTCGCAGAGATACTTCACCTCTCACAGCATCTTGCTAAGAATCACCTCTTCTTGTCCCAGTTTTCCCTGCAGCTGTTGTTGTGTCCGCCGAGTCTCTGTAAACAGTCTGTTAACAGAATGAAAAGAAAAACAAAAGAAATAGACATGTCTATGGACTGTGACAACTTAATCATTCCTATGATGCTGTTCTCTTTCTCTTTGTCAAGTTTGGGAGAACTGAAGTTATCGACAACACACTGAACCCGGACTTTGTGAGAAAGTACATCCTGGACTATTTCTTTGAGGAGAAGCAGAATCTGCGCTTTGACATGTAAGTTATTCCCTTTGATGCTGACACAGTGGAATCTGCCTCACTCACCATGAAGCAGTCCCACTCCAGTCTTTCTGCTCACTTGCTTGATTGCTCTCCTCCTCTCTTCCTCCCTTCCCTTCACTCTGTCTATCTCATCAACAGTGCATCGTCCTTTGTAATTACTGATGCAACATCTCTCTAGACTGTCATGTTTAAGGGTCCAGATCAGTGAAAGGGTGATAAATATTTCAGATGAGTTTTATTCTCAATTTTCACGCTGCCTGTAAAAGCAAATGTGTGACGCGGGAGTCTAGATGATTTACGATGTCTTCCTAACTTTCATTCGCCCGTCTATCCATCTCTCTCATTTACCTTCTTAAATGGGCTCTCCTAGGTTACTGAGGGCTTCTGGACTTAATTGGAGAATTCAGAGTGCCATCTGCATTAAAAACCTTCCACCTTTATGCCAATCCCCCCTTATACCAATGCAAATGTTTAACCCTTATATAATGTAAGCATTCACAGATCCAACCAGCTGTGCCCTAGAATTGCACTTCCACTCCACTTTTAATATTGCCAATAATTTATATGCCCTCTTTATTGCATTTTTTGCAACTAGCGAAACCTAATGGAATTGCACAAATAATAACGGTTTCCAAACAAGATTCCCTAAACACTCCCTGCACCTGGCAACTCTGATTGGCTAATGGCACCACCACACGAATGCAAACGGTCCCAAGCCCTTAATGGCTAATGGCACCACCACACGAATGCAAACAGTCCCAAGCCCTTAATGGATAATGGCACCACAACACGAATGCAAACAGTCCCAAGCCCTTAATTAGCGACTATCCTGCCGATGCATAAGCTTCGACATCAAAGGTAGCAGATAGGGAAAAATAGGAAATATCTATTTCCCATTTTTAAGAGCTCTCCAAAAACAGAGCCCCTGTCTGATATAATGATAGGAATAACTGTAGTTCTAAAATATGTTTATTACGTTGAATCATATCATATTAATGTGATGCCTTTTGTTTAAGCTTAGTGTGTTTTAACTCTCTTCATAAGCACATATATTCTGTTTTATTCAATTTTCACAAATTTTGAACATAATCAAAAGCAAATAACATAAATAATTAACAACAAAATTGGTGAATACAAAAGGATTTATTTTAAATACAAAAGGAGTATTTAAATATTTACTGGCAAAGTCTTAATAAAACATTTCATCAAATATATTTTTTTAACACAGCATATCACCAACATAAGAGATATGGAAACTAAAACCATAAAATATAACTCTAATATAAGTTATTTTAAACTATGTAAAAAGTGTGGTGTGTCTTAACTATCTGAATGGAAAATAGTGATGGAAAATTATAATTTAAAAAATATCTCTGTAAAGGGATTAATGGGAAAGGAGGAGGTTAGAACCTGCTTGACAATATCAATCATATTTTATTGAAGAACTTAACCAAAAGACAAACACACAGCTGCCCGTAAATCTCTCTCTTTGTCCCACTGCAGTCTCCAGTCGGCCTTTATCCCTCTCTGAGGCTTGATTAGCCTGATTAGAGGCCAGGTATGTAGCATCACGACCCGGCCCCGCCCTCTACCTTGTCACATTCCTCCCTCGTTCTCTCAGGCCGGGAAGCCCCCCCCCCCCTTGCCTAACACTCCGCCTACCTGGATGAGGTAGGGGACAAGGCGAGGGAAGCAAACTAAACAAAAAATGTGGCACCTACACCCCAAATCGGCGATCATGCCAAATTAACCAAAACATTTTAAAAAGAGAGGGAAAGGCCAACACGGAGCGGCAGTGGGAGTGGCAGTGGGAGCGAGAGAGCGAGAGAGAGAACCCACTTACTCGCTGGTTCTCCGATACACTGTAGCTTGGTCCTCGGCCACTCCTCCAACCTCCAACGGACGACAGCTGCGCCTCCCCAGATGGAATGGAGGCTGTCTTCCGGCCCTTGGTGGACGGAACACCCCGCCACATTATCGGGAAACAGAGGGGGTCTCCCCCGTCCCTGGCAGCTGTTTTGCTGCTCCAGGTGGTTGGCCAGGAGCCTGTCCCTGCTCGTGGTTGGCGGTCTTATTACCCGCCACGTTAGACCTTTCTTTCTCTGCAATGTCGTGCTATGTGTTACTTTAAAACCAGTGAGCCTAATAGCTGAAACAAGGACACATTAAATATTTTTGTGAAATTGTCAAGACACCAGGACATATTTCTTGAACCCGTGACTGTCTGGTCACCATGCATAACATTAAAGAGGTTCTTTTTTGGAATACCAAGCATTAAAATGTCCCAACTATCTGACAGATATCACTAAAATAGGTGTCTTGAGAAATCTCATCGGTGTCTGTGCAAGCCATAGGCTCTGTATATGGCAAAAAATAGTTAGGGGAGTGGCATGCGGCCCTTTTTTAGGCCAATCAGAAACACTCTCTGGCTGTTAATTATTTTGTACATTCAGGATGGCTGACATGGTGTTGGCTGACAATGTCCTTGGAGGGCAGAATTTAAGAGAGGACATGAAGATAAAAGTTGACATTTCTTACAGCATCTTTAAACTGGGATAGAAGTATTTTAACACACCACCTTTATCAAGACTAAGACATTTTATTTCATCATCTTAGCCTAGATATGAAGAATTGTGTAGCACTAATGCTTAGCTACAGCTTGTAATGCATACAGAGCATATGTTGTAGAATTTCTCATTTGTCAGTCGCTTTGGATAAAAGCATCTGCTAAATGACTAAAAGTACATGTAATGGAAAACTACAGTTGCACAGCACTCAGCTTAACTTTTTATCATACCTTATGTAACTCAGGCAGAAAGTCCCTGAACCTCTTGTCACAGGATGAATCTGCTCGATTAATCACATTCACAATGTCAGAGGTTTAATGTTGACATGATTACAGTGTACAGAGGTGGGTAGAGTAGCCAAAAACTGTACTCAAGTAAAATTTAAATTACTTAAAAAAAACATAATTACTCAAATAGAAGTAAAAGTACTAACATAAATAATTACTTTAGTAAGAGAAAGAAAGTATCCAATTAAAAGAGTACTCAAGTAGAGAGTAACTCATTACTTTCACAAATGCCATAATGGAAGTTAATTCCCCTATAATCCATTACATAATATATATTTAACAAGTATGACAGAATTATTATTATTATTATTATTATTGATGGAAATTGTCATCATTCACCATTCACACAATTGAAATTGAATGGCGACCAAGACTATCAGTCTCTAACTTTTTGTCTATCATCTTTTGTGTTCCACAGAAGGTCACATGGGTTTGGAACAAAATGAGAGTATGGAAATGATGACAGGCTATTAAATAAGTCTGGGCAATCACTTTAATGGGATAGTTCACCCAAAAATGATCATCATCAAAATTATATCATCATTTACTCACCCTCAAGCCATCCCAGATATGACTTCGTTTCTTCCGGTGAACACAAATTAAGAATATTTCAGCTTTGTAGGTCAGTACATTTCAAGTGAATGGATGCCAAAATTTTGATGCACCAAAAAGCACTTAAAGGCAGCATAAAAGTAATTCCATGATACTTCAGTAGTTAAATCCATATCTTCAGAATTGATATGATAGGTGTGAGTGAGAAAGAGATCAATATATGTAATTTTTTGCTAGTAGGGGGTGATATACAGAGAAGAATATGAATCACCAAAACACTAGAAGAAGAATGTGAAAGTGATCTGTTTCTGTTTCTCATCCACACATTCTCATATAATCTGTGATTGCATGAGGGTGAGTAAATTATGATAGAATTAAAATTTTTGGGTGGACTATCCCTTTAAGAGCTCTTGTCAGATCTGGTTGAATTTTTCAATAAGAAGAGAGGTTTGGAAACCTTTCTAGTAATTATTACAGTGAAAAAGTTTGGTTACGTATGTAACCTCCGTTCCCTGAGGTTAGGGAACGACACGTTGTGTCGGAGAAGCGACACTAGGGGTCTCTCTTGAGCGCCGATATCCACCTTTGATCTATGAAAAAAGGCCAATGAGAGTTGGCAGCCAGTATTTGCATGTCCCGCCCCCAGACATACGGGTATTTAAGCGGCGCAAATACGGGAGTTCATTCAGGATCGTGGTGGGCGGCAATGGCGGCAACATACACCTTGAGGGTGGACGGGGAAAGCCTCCTGTCCAGAGGTCTGGGCGCGGGTGCCAGAGCGTGCCCCGTCCCTGAGAGAGGAGGTCCTTTCTCAGGGGAATTCGCCAGGGAGGAGCTGTCGCGAGAAGTCTGAGTTCCGAGAACCAAGTCCGAGTGGGCCAGTAGGGGGCCACTAACGTGACTCGCTCCTCGTCCTCCCTGACCTTGCACAGCACCGGTGCAAGAAGGCTCACTGGGGGAAATGCGTACTTGCGCAGCCCCGAGGGCCAGCTGTGTGCCAGCGCGTCTGTCCCAAGGGGAGCCTCTGTTAGGGCGTACCAGAGCGGGTAGTGGGAGGTTTCCTGGGAGGAAAACAGGTCTACCTGGGCCTTGCCAAACCGTTCCCAAATCAGCTGGACCGACTGGGGGTGAAGCCTCCACTCCCCGCTGGGCAGGCGTTGTCGTGATAGCGCATCCGCTACGACGTTGAGCTTGCCGGGGATGTGAGTGGCACGCAGCGACCTGAGTCGCTGCTGGCTCCATAGGAGGAGACGGCGGGCGAGTTGTGACATGTGGCGGGAGCGTATGCCGCCTTGGCGATTTATGTACACCACCACGAGGACGTGTTTGTCCCGAACTAATGGGAGGAACTTCCTGAGGGCGAGAAGGATGGTCAGCAACTCCAGGCAGTTGATGTGCCAACGCAGCGGGGCCCCTTTCCAACGGCCCGCTGCTGCGTGCCCGCTGCACACGGCACCCCACCCGGACCGGGAGGCATCGGTTGTGACCAGAACGCGTCGGGACACCTGCTGCAGGGGCACTCCTGCCCGTAAAAAGCAGAGGTCTGTCCAGGGTCGGAGTGTTTTGAGGCAGGCGGGGGTGATCCTTACCCGATGCGTGCCGTGGTGCCATGCTTGTCTCGGGACTCGAGTCTGGAGCCAGTGCTGGAGTGGTCTCATATGCATCAACCCCAGCAGCGCGACCACCGTGGAGGACGCCATATGCCCCAGGAGCCTCTGGAAAAGTTTTAGAGGGACCACTGTGCCTGGCTTGAAGGAAGCGAGGCAATCCAGCACCGACTGAGCACGCTCGCTCGTGAGACATGCTGTCATTGAGACTGAGTCTAACTCCAACCCGAGAAAAGAGATGCTCTGAACCGGAGTGAGCTTGCTCTTTTCCCAGTTGACCTGAAGCCCCAAGCGGCTGAGGTGCCGGAGCACCTGGTCTCTGTGGATGCCGGCTACTCGTAGCGGGGCAAGGGCCGCCTCTGCGACCTTCGTGAAGACGCGAGGGGACAGAGACTGGCCGAAGGGGAGGACTTTGTACTGAAACGCCTGGCCGTCGAACGCGAACCATAAGAAGGGTCGGTGTCGTGGCAGAATTGAGACGTGGAAGTACGCGTCCTTCAGGTCTACAGCTGTGAACCAATCTAGATGCTGAACGCCAGCCAGAATATTTCTCTGTGTGAGCATTTTGAATGGGAGTTTTAAAAAGGCCCGATTGAAAACTCGCAGGTCCAGGATTGGTCGTAAGCCGCAGCCTTTCTTGGGTACAATGAAGTAAGGGCTGTAGAAACCCTTCCTCATTTCGGTTGGAGGGACGGGCTCTACCGCGCCCTTGGCTAAGAGGGTCGCGATTTCCGTGCGCAGGGAACTGGCATGCTCGCTGTGTACTGCGGAAAAGCGGACGCCCCTGAAGGTGGGCGGGAGCCGGGCAAACTGAATTGCGTAACCGAGTCGAATGGTCCGGTGCAGCCAGCGTGATGCATTGGGAAGCGAAAACCACGCTTCCCAGCTCTGCGCTAGGGGCGCCAAAGGGACGAGTATTTTGGACGTACCCGGCGGGGCCTCACAGGTAATGCAGCGTCGGGGAAGGCTGGGGGTGCTGAGAATAGACTCAAAGCACTTACCTTGCTCCGCGCACCCGGTAGGGGGCGGGTTCGTGACTGAGGAGGAGGTCTGCTGGCGTCCTCTGGACTCGTCTGAACCGGCCGGCCGGGGGGCAGTCATAGGCAGGCAGAAGGCGGGATCGCCGCGTCCGGTGTCCCGGGACTGTCGTAATCTGAAAGCAGATTGCCGTGAGAACGGCATTTGCGGGCCAGGTGACCCAGAGGCAAAGGAAATAGCTCTTTTATTGAGAATGTGGGTACCACAGCCCCCGTCAGGGGGTGTGGCAAATGAAAAAACAAAGGATTCTCCTCCCGGCCCTCCACCGGGGGACGGAGCGGTCTTACCACCTCCGGAGCTAACGTCTTGGGCTCTGGGTCGGCTGTCTCAGGAACGCTTGGGAGCCTTCCGGGTCCTAGATGGGGTTCGTGAGACAGGGGGCATGCGCCGCCTGCGGGGTGCTCGACGCTGGGGCTGAGAGCTGGGCCCGGGTTGAGGCGGAGCAGGAGCTGGTTTCTTCGCAGGGGGATGCCCTCAGCGGGCAGACGGGGCAGGGCCCGTAGCGGCAGGTGTGCGGCGGGGCATGATGTGAGAGATGGCCTCCGTCTGCTTCTTCACCATGGAGAACTGTTGGGTGAAGTCCTCGACGGTGTCGCCGAAAAGGCCAATCTGGGAGACAGGTGCGTCTAGGAAGCGGTTCTTTTCGGTCTCACGCATCTCGACCAGATTGAGCCAGAGATGGCGTTCCTGGACCACTAGGGTGGCCATCGCCTGTCCGAGTGCCTGCGCTGTGGCCTTCGTCGCTCTCAGGGCGAGGTCGGTCGCTGAGCGCAGTTCCTGCAGCACATCAGGATCAGGTCCACCCCGTGCATGTTTCTGAGTGCTTTGGCCTGGTGGACTTGCAAGAGGGCCATCGCATGCAGGGCGGAGGCAGCGCGTCCCGCCGCACTGTAGGCCTTCGCATTGAGCGAGGATGTTGTCCTACAGGGCTTGGATGGGAGTACGGGGTGGCCACGCCAGGAGGTAGGGCTACCGGGGCATAGATGGTACGCAACTGCCCTATCGACCTGGGGAATCGCCCCGTATCCGTGGTGCTCTCCGCCTTCGAGGGTAGTGAGAGTGGAGCGGGTGGCACCTAGACGAGTGGAGAGCGGGGCTCTCCACGTAGACGTCAGCTCGTCATGCACCTCCTGGAAAAACGGGACCGGGGGATGCGTGGCCGCGAACGGCGCGCTGCCCCCAGGAACCAGTCATCCAACCGTGAAGGCTGTGGGGAGGATGGAGGGTTCCAATCCAACCCCACGCTCACTGCGGCCCGGGAAAGCATGTCAGACATCGGAGCATCGGCCTCAGCCTGGGCCTGCTGGCCCGAAGGCGGCAGTCCAAGGGAGTCCTCGGCATCAGACATCACACTCTCCGATGCAGCGGCGAGCTCATCTGCTTCGGGCTCGGGAGGATAGACAGCCGGGCCGTGAGGCGAACCAATATCGCCGTGAGCGTAGACGGGGACCAGCGAGCGTGTCGGGGAACGGGAGGTTCGCGGGGGGCTACCCGGTGAAACTGCACCCGCTGCCGCCCCCCAAATCGCCCCCAGCGCCAACCGCATCGTCCTCAATCCCGTGGGAAGAAGGAGCAATGCGGGGTGCAGCCGGGGTGGCTTGCTCTCTGTTGAAAGCAAGCCGCGACCGCAACGTGGTCATGGTCATGTTCTCGCAGTGAGAACATGAGCCATCCACAAACGCCGCCTCGGTGTGATCGCGGCCCAAACACACAAGACAGCGCCTGTGGCCGTCTGAAGTGGAGAGCACTCTACCGCATCCAGGAACAACACAGGGGCGGAAGGGCATCTTGAAAAAGACGCGTCCTGAAAAGGACGTTCAATGCCGCTGTGTTTTGCTCTTTTAAGGGAAATAACTCTTTTAATACACAGTATGTGTGTGTGTCTGCGCTGTGGAAACGCTCAGGGGCAACAATGCACGCCGTGCAATGCGAAGGAGTAAGCCGCTGTTGTGCGCCATCAAGATCCAACAGCATGCAGATCGTCAGAGGAAACAGGAACGTTAGTGGTGTGTAACTCCCAGCAAACTGCAGACAGACCTTCGGCTCCGAAGAAATTTTCTGAATGAACTCCCGTATTTGCGCCGCTTAAATACCCGTATGTCCGGGGGCGGGACATGCAAATACTGGCAGCCAGCTCTCATTGGCCTTTTTTCATAGATCAGAGGTGGATATCGGCGCTCAAGTGAGACCCCTAGTGTCGCTTCTCCAACACAACGTGGAGAGAGCGACAGAAGGGGAACATAATATATATAATATAAATGTTATATATAATGCTGAAGTATAAACCAAAGCAGGATCATGCTTTATTATTGCATGCTTTTGCTATTTCATTGCTTTTAAAGTCCTGTGTGTATATTCATATTTCAGTGTAGTTACAGTTTCAGTGCCGTAAGTATTTAGATAATTAGTTCTGTACAGCAGTACTGCCGCCTGCGTAGGGAACCAAACCCGGTCGTGGAACACTCGCTGTGTCTGAAACCGCCCCCCCCCAGCAACTATATAATGCACTATTTTGGGTGGCCGCCATTTTGTAGGAGTGTCTGAATTCTGAGAGAGCCACTCATTCCCTACTTTTGTTCACTCATTTTTACACACAATGAACTCAATAATTTCAAGTGTACATTTGATGTACACTCAACGACAGTTATTTGCCCATAATTCACTGCGGGGAAGATGTACGAGCTAGGAGTTTACTGCTTCCTTCACTCCTACAATGTTTTATTTCATGCTGAATGTATTAAATTACCTTATGACAAATACTTGATTAAAATAATATAATAACATATAGAGAGGCAAATCATACAGACACATTTTAAAATGTACTCTTTATTTATATTTATACAGAATTTTGCCATTATGAATATCACTGAGGTGATATTTTAACTCAGGAGACTGCACACTAGGGTAGCAGCGGTATACCGGTTTCAAGATATACCTTGGTATGAAAAATTATGGTTATCATACCATGTACATTTGCTTATCTATGGTATTGAGAAAAAATGCAACCGAACGGAGAATCTCACCCGCGTGTGCGCATCTCCTTTACTTCTCGACTGCCTGTCAGACTCGTCAACTTGCGCCACACACACACACACATGCAGTGGAAAAAATGTCAGAGAGAAGCGAGGCGAGGGGGTCTGACATAAGTGTGTGTGTGTGTGTGTGTGTGTGTGTGTGTGTGTGTGTGTGTGTGTGTGTGTGTGTGTGTGTGTGTGTGTGTGTGTGTGATAAAGTTAAAGCAGTGTTTCTCAACTATTGGGTCGTGCCCAAAAGTGGGTCGCAGTTCTAGTCGGACTGTGTTTCGTGGACAGCAGGAAAAGAACAATGATGTGGTTCTCACATTAAAGATATTTCGGCAGCCGTCCAAGTAAAAGCCTATTTAGGACTGTCGAGGAGAATTAATGATAATCTCAAAATCAGCCAAAGGTGTGTAACGGAACCAGCTCGCGATCATGATATGCTCTTCTTTCTGGCGTATGCGTGCTATGACCAGACTTGCGGAGCTCATACCTCAAAACTGATGTGACCAATTTCAATTTTAGTGAGACTTTTCTACTTTAAAGCATTACGGAGGAAGTCAAGTCAAACCCATCAAACAGTAGGCAGCCCTGACATGCCAAACAGCACTGTGGAGGAAAAGAGCAACACTGTGCTATGCGCAAAAAATAAAATCATTGCACATCATCACCTTTACAAAATTGTTTCACAATTTTAAATGAGTAAAATTTATATTAATTTATAATTTATACATTTGTAAAAGTTACATTTTGACAAAATGTTATAGTTTCATATGAAATAATCTTAATGTATAATCTATTAGACCTCATTTTATATCAACAGTGGTAGTTAAAGTTTCATAGTATTTATTTTTTCATAAATACTATAATTTATTTGTATTATTACTATTATTCAAGACTAGACCATGGCAATGAGGAGCCTTTCCTCCTGTGTAATATGTATGTTCTGTTTGAATTATGTTACAAACTGTATAATAATGGGCTCATATAAGTAAATATGCTCTTCAATTTTTAAAACAGGGAGAGAAAACTTCCTGTAGATTTGACGTCAACAACAAAAATAATGTTTTTATTATTAATTATTTAATAATGCATGTCCTTGTACTTGAAAACCATGAACAAAGCTATGCAATATAAAAGGAAATGCAACCCAGGATACATTAAATACAGGATATGTTTTTACTGTGGTTGTTCTTCACTTGATTTAAAATCTGTCCTCCAGCAAAACCAGTTGAGAACCACTGAGTTAAAGGTACAGACAGGAGCAGTATATGTTAATATTTAATAATAATAGGACATTATTTTAAAGCTCACACGGCTGATGTTATTTTTCATTTAGTAGTTTGGTGCTTTTTATGTTCAGATGAGTGTGCGATGCGCCCAGAAACGCTACCAAGCTTGTATTGGAGTTTAAAGATACTAAAGGTTATCAAATAAATACAATAATGTACATTTGATAAAATGTGTTTACTCTTTAAAATTAACATATTAAAAGTGACAAACAGAATGAAGATTTATTGCATGAATATATTATTTAATAAGAATAACACGTAAGGCCCAAGTATTTTAAAAGTTCATGTTTTTAAGACAGCATCAGAGCTCCAAAACTCGGTGTATACGTCAACATCTGAATTCACTTCATGGAAATAGTGAATGAGTGAATGATTTCGGACCCAGCCACTTTCTTCGCCATATGATCACCTCACGCCCACGCATCTCTCACGCACGTGCCTCGCACCCCTTGTTTTGCACGTGAAGAAATGCTGTCTGTTCGCGTTACAGTTGTCAATCACGTGACACCAGCATGCGGCAGCGCAAAAGACATTTATTTATACTTAACTTGGATGTTTACATGGATTTAAGAGTTAATCAGCCCGAAGAAGCTGTGGGATAAATGCATAAATACTGCTCATGACATGCGGGGCGCGGGACAAATCACACTGATATATTGCTGCACTGATTTAATGTTAACTTAAAAACTGATGTCTTAAGAACCCAGTTACAGAATCACCCTGAAAATGACCATCACCATGTCACAGAAAAGCCTGTGTTATCATTAGAGCAACAAATTACCTTGCCATGCTGCCTTAAATTGAAGCTGAGATTTTAATCTTGAAATATCTGCTTGTCTTGGTGTATAATGTTGTTGCATGATGAAACTATTCTTTTTTCACTGTGCGGAGCTAAGAAAGTGTTTCGCTTAGTTTGAAGAGATTGATGCTGCAGTGATGGAATTGGCTCGAGTGACAGTCTGTGACTGTGTGCGCAGCTGTGAACTACTGCTCTCATAAAAGTCCCATTCAATAATCCCTCAATAAATTATGCATTATTTAAACCCAGTAATGTAATGACAGGAACACTGCCCATTGTAACAAGTAAATAAAAGTTTAATTAGAAATGTACTTGAGTGAGAGTAAAAAGAACTCACTTTTAAACGTACTCTAAAATAAACCCCCCACACCCAAAAAAAAAGTTTCTCAATAAATGTAATAGAGTAAATGTAGCATCTTACTACCCACTTCTGACAGTGTACCACCAGGAGTTTTGCTTGAGTTCTCAGTCAGCTGTTTAGCATTATGGAGGTGTCCATAGGAAACCCAGGCTATGTTTGAAATAGCATTCCATACTCTTATTGCTGTAATTGGTAGTATGCTATTCTGAACTCCGCTCCAGATCAAATTAAGTGAGGCTTGTTTTTACTAGACATGTTTGTTCATCTTCACAGTACATCCCTGTGTAAAGGAGAGATCTTGTATCATCTAACAGTATCTAACAATACTGACTGCAGCTTTTGTCTTGGATTTCAGATATGACATTGACTCCAAAAGTCCTGATTTAGCCAAACACGTGAGTGTACAATAGCAATCTTGGGTTTCTGTATGTGTACATGTAAGTATGCATGTGTGTTTTTTCCTGAATGTACATGAAAGTTCCTTGTGTTCACTGGAGATTGCACTCAGATTTTGACATGCATGCTTTCTGTTTCTAAGATTGGTTTTATGCTGAAATCATTGAAAATGAGGTGAAAATGATGTCATATATTGATTGCATCATTATCAAAGCTGTGAAAAACTGTGAGGTTAAACTCCCTCCTTGGCTCACAATAACATAATAACTTTTAAGAGTTGATCATAACTTTTAAAGTTGAGCAGAAGCTTTGGTTATGTAGGCGTGCAATATACTGTAATTCGTTTCCTTCTGAACCTATAAAAAACAAGCTCAAAATATACCATAACAAGATCTCAAATAAATATATAACAAAATCATGTTTTGCATAGAACAATCTAAATGTGCTTTTGTGTTCATTTCGTTTGTGAAATTGTGACTTATGATTTGATTTTCTCACAAATATCTTTATCTCAATGATCATTGTGTGTGTGTGTCCCTTTCTCTCCTCTCCTCTCCATGCTCCTTTCATCATTCTCCTGTTTTCTCACTCTAACTCTCGTTTTTTCTCTCTCCTGATCCTCTTCGGTCTGACTTCACTGACGTCTTGAATTCGGTTTTATTTATTTTTTGTCTTTTCTGTTATATGATATGCTCTGTTATTATTGTTAAATTTGCGGCCTCACCTCCCTCCTGGAAGCCCTCCGATTTAAACGTACGTCTCTGCCTTGCACTCCTAGACTTTTCTCTTTACCTGTACAACTCATTTCTGCCCAATGCCACCCTTACTCATTCTGCTGTCTTTCATTTACTTTCTGTATGCCGATTCCACTCCCCTTGGGGCCTTCTTTTCTTCATGCCGTCCATCTGTAGGACTTTCTGGGTCAGACTTTCTGCACTTTGGGTGAGATTGTGGGTTCACCAGGCAGTCATCTGGAAAAGCCTCTGGGGTAAGAAGCTAATGCACTGTTCTATGGGACATGTTAACCTGCTCAATTTAATCTGGATGCACTATAAATGAGAGTAGCTGTATGGGCTCAGAGGCCATTCCAGACAGATTTCGTGCAACAGGGAACTGGGAAATAACTATCTGTGCAGCTATTCCTAAAGAGTTAGTTCTCCCAAAAAGCAAAAGGAGATTTTTTTTATTGCATGAAAAAAATGGTGCAATGAAAGTGAATGGTGACTGTCAGCCCCTAACATTGTCTGGGACTGAGAAAAGTGACTTTTTTTTATTCTACGGTACAATGAACGTGATACAGGTTTGGAAAAGCATGGGGGTGATTAAATGATGACAGATTTAAAATGTTTGGGTGAACTGTCCCATTAAGTGGATTGCCATCATTCCTATTGGTTCCTATCTATATAGTCATATTTAGTGCATCTATTCCAATTTTTCATTCAGGTATGTGCGCAACCAGTGTCAAAGACTGTTTATTGACCAGAACATATGAGTTGTGTGAAACGAGTTTATTAACACAAAACCAAAGCAATATTAGAACTGCCTTTGTTACTAGCCATTTATTTGTCAACATTCTTGTTTAATAGTTTGAATCAGGTATGAAAAAAAAACCTTGTCATATAGGCATATGACCTAATTTTCCATGAAGCAAATGACAAAACTACATGATCAACGCCTGGTTTTACTTTGAAAAATAGCTACTATTTACTTTGTTCCCTCTTCTATGTGTTTTTAACTGCCTCTGCACTCACAAATCTCTCCAAGCTTGTTACTCACTGCTTCATCTCTGATAATCCACTCTGTTACACAGCTGCCAACACCAGTGTCAGTGTAGCAGCACACACACATTCATGTGGCCGCACAAGAAATGTAGCGCATTCTGGGAGAAGCGGAAATTGACCAGTGAAAGGCAGGAGCGGGGCTGTGCGTAATCTTGTGAAATGAGTACTTCGCTCCTGTTATTGAATAATGACTCATATTCTGTTAATTAAGCTACAAAAATTCAATATATATATATTTTTAATTAACTTTAAAGTTCTATCCTCGCACAGGCCTTGTAAATTTGACCTCGTCTGAAGTGCTATCATGCACTCTACTTAATCAATTTAGCCTGTCTTTCTGTTCAGACCTCAGTGAAATGGGCCATAGCCTGGTGTTCTGGTTTTGCTTAGAGCGTTTAGAGCATTATAGCTGTAGAACGATGATGAATACTCTCATCTATTCCCCACCATCTGTGTCCTATGCCAGCATAGCAGTTAGGGTTGTCAGTGCACATTGCAAACTGTAATTGAAACCAACTAGAGGCTTCCACTCTGCAAGTATTATTGAAGAATCTAGATGATTACATAATTCTGTAATGATTACAGAATTGGGTATACATCCAGACCCTTTATTCAGATAGAAATAGGAGGAAACCCTTTTGATCAACCTGACAGGCTCACTCAATCTCATGCTGGACCAAGATGTGTGAATTGTTTTCATTTGTGGGCCCTATCTGTGGAGAAAGGAGGGTGTTGTTGGAGACATTTTGGATGTGGGGAAAGGGATCGCCTTGTTATGATGAGCTGTTGGGGGGTCCAGTACAGTACAGTACAGTACAGTAAACTGTAAACTCTGTACAGTTTTCCAGATGGTGTTAGACTAGACAGAGACAGACAGAGAGGGGTGATGGGAACAGAAAGAGAGAGGGGCTAGAGAACTAAGGCATGGGAATTCAAAATCTGTTACAGGAAAGTCCTTCATGAAAAGGCCAGCATATGTTTTGTTACCAGCAGATTTTTTTTGTATGCTGGTCCTTGGCATTGGAATAAAAATATGCAAAAGATCGGAAATTTGTTTGCTACAGCTATGTGAACACCCTGCCTCTGTCACAGAGGATAGGATGACCTGCTTTTTGTACAGCCTGCTGTCTTCATCTCTCTCTCACACTCTTTCTGTACAAGCTATCCTAATATTGTCCTCTTTCCACATCTCAATAATTCACCATAGCCATAGAGCTGTCTTTGTGTGTTTGTTCTAACAGACTACAGTGTTCTCTCATCCTGCACAGCTCATATGAAGTAGTTGCATTTCTCGTGTGATCCATTCATCCATCCTCTTGTAGAAATCTCTTGTAGAATGGATGAATGGAAATAAGAAACATCAGAGACTCCACACTTTGTAGCTGAATACAGAGAAGTTTTATGTTAGCCAATTAACAGAGTATAAGGAGAAATATGCCAAAGGCTGGCAAACTATGCTAATTTGATTGGGATTTTATTGGATTTAATTCATCATCTTGGACATTCAGATTACCCTTCACAAGTTCTGCACTGAACGAACCCCAAAACATCACCCAGATTTAGATTCAGTTAGAGCTTTCTAGACCTCTGATCTTGTTTGTATAGGGGATATAGGAAGAGAGGTAACCTAACCCTTATGGAATACAGCACATTTACCCATCTGTGCCTTAATAGCGCCAGTGAATATTTTATAATGTACAGTCTGCCAGTCATTAACTCTCATGTAGAATCAGGTCCTTGCGTCCACCTGAAGGGGTTTATTTAAAAAAAATGACCCACTGACTGTACATTGTCCCGCTCACTACATGGCGGCTTACCAAATAGGGGGGGAAAAAAAAAACGTGAAATTTTGTTATGTGATATATGAGTCACATGAGAGACTTGAAACCAGCACAGTTATGTAGAAATCGGTTCACTGGGACAATCGTCAATTAATACAGTTAAGTGGTCATTATACAAAAATATTTGAGCTCAGAATGCCGCAATTGAAAGGAATAGAATATTACAGAGAGATATAATGAGGAGATTTATCTTTTTTCACAATGAAGAATTAACGATAGAACCTTTAAGAAGTTAAATATATTCTATACTCAATATATTTGGTTAGATGGAAAATTTGATGGTCCTCTGGGTGTCTATTTAAGTGGAACATCCTTATGGCATAATTGGTTTAGCTCTAACATAAACGTCCATGCCTGTTAGGCTGTTATGTCACACTGATGGATTAGCTTTATAAACAGGGCAGGTATGCTATGACTACGAAAATATATTATGCTGGCCTGCATTGACAGAGAGAGAGAGAGAGAGAGAGAGAGAGAGAGGGGTGGGCCAGTGAGTCTTATCTAGGCCTCAGATTCGCTACTTTAGTGGAACATCACAGCCATGTTTTTCTGACTGCAGGCTATTTGTGCTTTTTACTCTAGAAAAAGGGCTTTGAAATTTCAATGGTAAAAAAGAAAAAAGAAAAACAAAAGTGCAACCATCGACAGGGTGCAGGAATGTATTGCAAGCTTTTGCCCTCAATGAAAGACCCAGCCAAAAACAAATCAAATCACAAGAATGTGGTGTGATGTTGCTCAAACATTACTGTGGTAATTGAGAGTTATGGGAGGCAGCATCCTGCATGTAAAATATACATATGTGGCAAAAAGCCTAGATAATAAATATTCAGTTATATTTGAAAGTTAATGGATACTGTGGGGTTCAAAAGTCTAAATCTACTTGTGAAAATGCTTCTATTTTTGCATTTTTCTATTTTAATAGTTTTTTAAATAGCTGGAAACGAGGAAAATTGCTAGAGTTTATTTATATAAACTGGAAGTTTCTTGGGATGTTCAGCTCGAGGAAGTGTTTTTTATTCTTTTTGCTTTATATCTTTTACTCGCTTGTTTCTTATTCATCTGTTTTGGCACTGGCTCCAACCTCGTTGTAAGCAAAGACCGCAATGCGTTGTATTTGTTTGTGGGCTTGTTATGCAGTAATGTGTTTAGTTAGATTCAGTTCTCAAGTCTATAGAAAAGCTTCTCAAGTGTCCCCGATAAGAAGCTCTGTCATGAGCAACATGGTGGAAAGGGGTATATGTGTCTATGTACAGTATGTGTGGCTGTACACTAAAGCCTATTGGCAATTTTAAAAAATGGGATGAGTCCCCCCACTTCTTGTTTCAATAGGAAATATGTCAAAACACAAAATCGAATCGTGCTCATTAAGGCACTTCAAGGGGACATTATTGACAGCATGCACTCGAGCTAGAATGGACTCCATAAGTTTGTGCAAAACCTGATGATATTTCTTCCTGATTTGAGAATACTCAAAAAACCATCTTAAGTGCTTAAATGAATGAAAGGAATTCTGACCTTTGGTACTGTGATGAGCAGGGTGGGGCCGAGCGGCATTTGGGTGGAGCGAGGCGGCGAAGATAAGTGGTGAATGAGTTCCACCTGTATGCCACACCGGTCTCGCGTTCCAGTGAGGGACGGTGGGAGTATTTCAGAAGAGGAGACAGCGGCAAACGATAAGAGAGAGAGACACATGAAGCTGTGTGTGTGTGTGTGTCTCCGTCCGTCCGGCGTGCCTGCAGAGAAGTTGTTTTATGTAATGTTTAAAGAAATAAATGTCTACGTGTTTGTCAAGCCGGTCTTAGCTTCCTTCCCAGTGTTCCTTGAATTGTTACAAGTACAAAAATGTTTACATTTTCAAATTGTTTTATTTGATTAGTAACCTAGAAATAATGGAAATTCCATCATATTTCTTATTCATTTCTATCCACCTTTTTTCACAGGTAGTGAAATTACCCATTATGCTTAACCTGTTCTTTCAATGCAGATGCTATAGACTTCCGCTTCACAGCTTATACCCATTCATTCATTCATTCATTCATTCATTCATTCATACACTGAAATATCAATAACAATCCTTAAAACGCTGCGTCTGGACATTCGATTTTGATGGCAATGCCCGAATAGATAAGTACACAGTAACACACTTTTACATGGTAAAGTTACTCAACTGGGCTCTAGTGCTTTCTGCACATGCTGTGTGTGTGTGTGGAAGATAGAGAGATACAGATTTACAGCACACAGAGAGAGAGAATCCATGTTAATGTGGGGCTTGACAATATGACGATATATATCATGGCAACGATATAAATGATCAACCGGTAGAGATTTTGCTTTATCAAATATATTGTGATATGTTAATATCCATGTTAAGACTGAAAGAATTGACGAAACAAGGATGGGGTTTTTCCAGCAATAAAACTTTTTTGTGGCCACCCAAGCAAATTTATTTAACTTCTTAATTATTCTTAAATATTCTTCTCATCCGACACGCAAATGTTTAATGTGACTGTGGCTTCCGCTGTCTCTGGAGCTCCAAAGTGTGTGCAAATCCAGCAGGCTTTCCCATAATTGTGCTCCAGAGACAGAAGAGCTCAGAGCGGGATCACACGCACTACTTTTTTTTTTTTTTTTTTCTTTACCCAGAAAACCCCAAATGAAAAAAACTAAATCTCTACAGAGCGGGACGACTACTAAACAAGTCAGTAAAATGAAGAGGAGTTTGTTATTAAAACAGGTGCAATATCTGTGGTTTGCACAACAATAATCACATTTGTAATGCAAGCAATCTGTTTTACCACATCAAAATGAAGCGTGCAAAAGAATAATATTAAAGCCAAAAGATGAACACAGCATTAATTTGTCCTTTATTTATTCATTTATGGATTTATTTACATTTACATTTATGCATTTGTTAGACACTTTTATCCAAAGCAACTTATTACAGGGACATTCCCCCCAGAGCAACATGAAGTTAAGTGCCTTGCTCAAGGACACAATGGTGGTGGCTGTGAGGATCGAACCGACAACCTTCTGCTTAACAGTTTAGTGCTTTAGCCCACTACGCCACCACCACTCCATTTATTTAGAAAGAAGTGAAATTAATTTTTTCAAGAAGTGTTTATTTTCAATGGATTTTTTTTCTCTGTTTTATTTTCTTTGTCCCATTGCTTTGAGGTGATCTTACGTTTTTTGAGCAAAGTTTATAATAATAATAATAAAAATGTTGGCCAACTAAATTTTAAACTGAAATGTGGCTTATTGTTATATTTAGCATTTTGGTAAGGTTGCTTTTTATTTATTTATTTACTTTGAAATTGTTTGTCTTGTTACAAATGAAGAGGAAGTGGTTTTCATTTATAAAGTATTTAATTCACTGACTGGATTTACAAAAAGCATTACAATATGGTTATTTTATATTTATACCAATTTTTATTGATTTTCCAGAAAGCTATTACTATATTGTGATATAAATCTTTATCGTGATATAAAGTCATACTATAATATACTCATATCGTGATGTAAGATTTTGGACATATCGCCCACCCCCTAGTATATGATGCGCTAGATTTCATCTGGTTTTTTGTTAAGCTCTTCAATATGAAAACCGCAAAATCCCGGGCATTTAGGGAAACTAGAAATCCCGAACAAATGCTTTTTAAGGTCTGAAAAATAGGATATGTCCGTGAAAATAGTATGTATGGTCCTGACATTATATATACAGTACCTTTTCGCTATTTCTGCATTAAAAAGTGGCATCTTCTCACACAGACTGCTAAAAAAAACACTGTCACTTACGCTCACAGTGTGACATCAGATACGAACATCGTAAAATTAAAAGGAAATTAGGTGCTTGGTTTATATGTTTTTCATCTTTAATCTTTCAGGCATTGTCTTTCGGGGGCAGTCTTTGTACCATTAATTTGCCAGTTTCTTTTAAAGCCACCTGTAGTTGTTATAAGACCCACTAACAGCACAAATTCCTCCAGAGCATCCACTGCTCGCCGTCTTGCTGATAACAACATCTAAGCGGAAGTGTAGAGCATCCAAGAGGATGTCTCTCGTCATAATTGCGCCACCCATGGAGAAGTCAGGAATAAGATGGATTGTGGCTTTTTTCTTTATTTTACATTGTTTAAAATCCTCAAAACTTTGTTTATTTCCAGGTTTGAATTACATTTTAAATCCCAGGTTTTCAGTGTAGACTTTTGAACCCCTTTTGAACCCCACTGTATGTTGCTTTTAAAATCTTTAAAAAATCTGCACAATATGCCAGAGGTAGTACAGAATATGAAACCATTGACCCAGGGCAAGTAGCTGTATGGGGAGTAGCAGGGTTCATATAAGAGTAAACATTCAAATACATTAGTCTTAATTTAGATTAAATTTAGAATATCAGTGTAAAACCATTACCTTGAATGGATTTACGCTGATATTATGCAAATACACAAACATTCAGACTGAATGATGGGGCTTTTTTAGTGCATTTTTATAGGTGCTATTTGGGCTAGTGTCATTTTTGAAAGGGTATTGTAATCATAATGTATACATTAATGGCTCACGGCTGAGTCTTTAGATTGCAGATAGACCTAAAAAGCCTCTAGTTCATAGACATTCCTCCAGTATTCCCCCTTTTGACATTAGTTGACGTATTCATTTAGGGGGCCACATAGAGGCAAGAAAAACTGTTTTATAGGGCTCAAAGGCAAGTTGGCATCACAGTGACCTCTGTTCCAGGTTAAGCCCCATTATAGATGAGGAGTCTCTTGCTTTGTGTTTCCTAAGGCTAAGATAACTCTGCCATACTAACGGTGGAAAAGTACATTTCATAATGCAAAGTAGCCTATAGCCATAAGGAGAGTGGGTACAACAGCGTTATAGATATGAGTGCTATCAGTCACTATGCAAGGTCAGGTACTATTGGCAGGAAGAATCGAGAAAATGCTTAAGCTATCACGCAAAACCTCACAGTTATCCTCACAATATCATAATATATTCACAATGGGATATAAAACGAAGCTTTATGTATTATTTTGTGCGCATCATTTTTCGCCATTATGTTTCCCAAACAAAGACCCTGTCATTACAGTAGTTTTGTGATCATTCCTTGCATTGTGACTCAAGTATAAGAGCGTTAAGACAGATGTTTTAAATTACATCTCTGATTTAAACTTCAATATAGCAAAAATGGCATTTATATCAGTCTATATCAATTTCCGTTAAATATATTTGTGAATAGATTAAAACCACTCATTTAATGATTCATTTGAGTCATCAATCAAAACATTTCACTGACATATCTGTGGAACATTTTTCAAGTATTCAAATGTTTTGAGAACAATGTGTAGATAGAAATTACTGTTTATGTCAATGCATTGTTATACTGGTGAATATAACATTCCTGTGTTTATTTAGAGAAAATTTAGTGTGGAAATCATGTCTTGATTATTTTTTATCTAGATATTTACTGTACTGTATTTTACTTCTTGCATTAAACATTTTGAATGTAATTGGATACAATGACTATTTGGTAGAAATGATTGATTCTTTTGACCATTTCAGAGTTGAAACGGGTTGAAACAAATTGATATATAACTTTTTGGCTGTATCAACCAGCCATACTGAGTGCCTCATAATATCTTGCATAATATCTTTTCATAGAAGTGTTTCTCTTCTCTTCAGTTTAGATGCTTTTGTCTCTGTCATTATATTGAAATTGTTGGCATACAAAATATATTTTTTATGAAGAAAATGTGATTGCAGGCATGCATGCATTTTTGCAGTGAACAAATGTAGCTCATTTGAAGCTCATTTAACTGCAGTGGTTATTAAGGAGCTCTGGATGCTCAAAATGAGTCTTCATTATTATAAAGAAATGGTTGGTTAGTATGGTTGGTTTCATATTAATTATGCATTATGGAGGGGAGCCACACAAACCATGTGCTGAGAGTTGCTGCTTTGATTTGCTTTTTCAATAGGCTTCTAAATAAGGTTTAGTGAAAGCTATTTTGCAGGTGTCTCTTTGGCTTTGTCAGAATATTCTCTGTTGCCATGGTGCTGTATACATCCTGTTTGGGCTTTTGAGACCACTGAAACACAAAACTCTACTCCATTAGTGGTGGCAAACGGCACACCGATCTTAATTAAAATCCTGGTGTATTTAAGGATTATGGATGCCTTTCTAAGTATAAAAAGAAATTGGATTTAAGATTAAAGTTTAATCTTATTCTAACCCCTTATGGAGTTCTGGAGCTTTATGTAATTTAGCTTGACTGTGATGCACTCAGTGCAGTAAATCAGTGATCCGTCATATTTCCCCCTGAACAGTCTCTGTTTGTCTTAGTTTTACATCAAACTTATTCACTTATTCTCATTGTTAGAGAGATTAATGTAAATATTCCTAACATCCCAGTGGTCTGTGAAAGCACATCTTATCACTTCCAAACAGGCCTGTTTATTCCCGCCCATGCAGACTGTTTAAAGTTCAGGTTCTCTAGTTATTTAACACACACACATACATATATACTTCCTGAGAAACACATGAATATTTAATCTACAGTATTTATTCTCTTTCACTCTTTCTGGTTAATTCTCGTGTTCCCTTTATATTAGCTCTGTTTCAAAACCTTGCTGCCTAATTTAAATAGGCAGATTTATTCTAATGCAGCATCCTAACCTTCATGGAACCTCATTGACTGATTTGAAACACTTTACATAGGCAACAACTCAAGCCATACAAATAGCTCTCCACAAAGGAGACTTGCCTCACAATGGATTACAAAAGAGTTTGAATGATGCTGAGCTAACGATGCTATACTCAAATAAGCATAAAACTACAAGCACTCACAAGTGTAGGGTAAAATAATACATTTCTCAGTACACTGAACTGTTTTTATTTCTGCACTGAGTGAAATATAAGTTTATTTATTACATTGACATTTCTCTCGCTTCGTCCGCCATCTTGGATTTATCGGGGTGATACATTCTGGGATTGTGTTCTCTGTTAAGGATACTTGCAATGCTGTCTTTATAATGTTGGCAATATAAGGTATCATATGAGGCAGCCTTATTAAGGTGCCTTTTGAGAATTGTTCTAATATTTCCTCTCCTTCTGTGAATTTATCCTCTTCTTTCTGTCATCCATTGCCACCTGTCAACCTTCAGCATGCTTTAATACTTACATAATTTTTCATCCTGTATCAAATGACAGTGCTGGCTACTTTTAAATCCTGTTATACATCTATGCCAGTCACGAGATGACATTTAAACCCTTTCAATTGAACAATACCAGAGGGCTTTTGGACGCTGCATTTAATTACAATGCAGTTTATTTTATTCTTGGCTATTTAACATTCTGCGACTCATTAGAGGACAAGCATGAAGAGAAATCTCTCTATATTGTAAAACCCAGACTCTCTGTCAACACTTTGATGAATAGCATCTGAAATTGCATGTAGAATTACCTCACAAGCTGCAACTGTTGAGCAATTTGTTAGGCTGAAAAGAAGCTCCATAAATCACCACCTCTTCTCACATGAATTGATTAAATCAGGCCTGCAATGTGAATTCAGATGCTTAGTAGTTTCGGATGCCAAAATGAAGAAAAGGCTGCTCTGAGTGCAACGAAGACTGAAAAAATTTAGCATAATGCTGCCTAACTCTTCTTCCCTGCCCAACTTTCTTTCATCTGTGATCAGTATGGAAGAATATTCCCCCTGTTCCTTAAGGACAGGATTTTACGTGCATACTTTGTTAAAGTACTGTTTGATCATTGTGAACAGGTCAGGCTGCGTGGTTCTGACTAAATTGGCTTTGAAAGAAGGATTTGGGACTGTATCATTGATCTTCAGAATCTCCATTGACTCCAGTTAAAGGTTAGATAGTTCAAGTATCAAGCTCACAGCGGTGTGCAAAAAGAGGCCTTGATCTCCTTCCCCATACTGATGTGTACTGTAGATCATTGTTATTGCTTAGGTCAGCATTATCAAGCTTTCCCTTGGCAGGTACAATGCTGTAAATGCAAACAATATAGTAAAAAAAATAGTCAAATCATGGTTCCCAGTTTGTGTTGAAAGTCATGGTTGTGTCTAACTTACTTACACAAGCAAGAGTGCCATTATTATAAATATCAGTTCTGCTGTGATTCCAGATTGATTTCACTGTAAATTCGACAACAGTAGGTCAAAAGTTCTTCAGTTGAAATCAGTCTTACCAAAATTAGAATCATTGCCCCCAGTTGCTGAAGCTGGAAATGTTGTTGGACATATAGGCACGTGTGAGCTTCAGCTTCCACAGTGAAATGTCCACAGAGTGGCATCAAAAGTGAGTTGTAAAGCGATTTGTTTTTAGTTGTAAATTATGTAATACAGTCAACAGAAATGCTTATTATCAATGCACAATTTCTTTATCATAATGAAGACTCATTTTGAGCATCCAGAGCTACTTAAGAACCATAAACTGTTACCCAAACTCCAACCCTAGGTCTAACCTTCAGTGGAGTAAAATGTCATCTTTGTGGAAAAATGCAACCTCATCATTAATTATGTGAATGTGATTACTTAATAATTTCCATGGGACCAGAATCCATGTCTCTGAAGCAGCTCACACAACATGCTACTGTATCAATAGTGCCACAGGAAAATGTAAACCCATTATAACTGATGCAAAGATGCCTGATGGTGCTTGTCATTAACTCACAGAATGGGGTTGATATCAGGGCACCCTATTCAGTACAACAGTCCAATTTCAAGTTATCAGGAAGTTCTATTAAGAAGCTATTATCGAGTAACTTACATCTTAGACACAATATGACCGCTTATTCTGTCTATTATTTTGCTCTGCTAATGAAAATAGTGGCAAACAAAACCAAAGTAAGATTGACACAGACTGATAGCCTGTCTGGAACAGCATGAACACAGACAGGTGTATTGATACGACCAATGAAATGGCGTAGTGCTGTTACTGTCACTCTTGGAATTCTTGTCCAATCAATGAAGATGAAATTCTGAATGAATTTTTATATCTGCAATCACATTAATAGTGTATAATGGAACATTTTCAGTAGTATTAGCTTCTGTGCTAAATATTTAAATATGCACTTGCACTTTTCTACATGAAGTGCACGACAACATTAGCTCTTCCCTCACTTGAGAAAAGTTCATTTTAACTGACAGTGCTTGTCCTCTATAATGCACACTGTATGAGAAATGTACTACTGGTGTGGAATCAGCTCAGATTGTCTGATTTGGTTCCAGGTCATGATATTGCTTCAATGACAGTGTGAAGTTCAAATATTTTTTTACAGCTTTTCCAGTAAGATGAAAGAAAAATGTAACCACTATATGGTGAGTTTGCATTAATAAGAGTAAAACAGCATGCAATATTCAATGTCAGCTGAAGGCACCAAGGGGTTCCGATGTTTGATCAGACGCTAATCAATTGTGAATGCAGCATGAAAGGCATGAGTGCCATTGATTTAGCTCTTCTGCAGACCATGGCAAACACTGAGTTTTAAAAGCCACTTTCCAAATAAACAGCCGCACCAGTGGGGGTTGTAATAGGAAATTGAATGCCACATTTCAAACAGTTTCATCAGACTTTACTCTCCTGTGGCAATGAAGGACTATGCAGCAGCCTGTGAATGAATGCGGTTGTAAATGGTCTTTTAACCACTGAGACAGCTTTACTTGCACTACAACTGTCAATTTGTTCATGTATCTTCAACTGCAGTTCAGTGTTTTTAAAAAAGCTGCCATGCTTACATGTTTGTTAGTACTTTCTCAACTTCAATGCGGTTTTGTCAAACTATGCGTGTCCTCAGTTATTAATGCATTCATGTAACAGCACAAATACAGAGACATACTCCATATACAGCTCTCAAGCAGTGTACTGTTCACATAGATCACTTATTCTACAATTATACACTGTAAAAAAAAAAAAATTGTTTCCTTCCATTTAACTTATCATGATCGTTTTTGCTTCTACTAGGTTTTATGAGTTTTCAAAGTTTCAATTTGTTTCATTCAGTTCAAAGTGGTTGAAAAACTTTACCAATTAAAATTATGTTTTAAAATGTTAATTTTTGGACATTTTGCACACTGTACAACAGTTGAAATTTGTGAATTAATTGGTCAAAATGATGGATAAAACATGCATTTTTATATGATTCATTTAAAGCATCTACCAAACAAACTAATGTTAACACAATCTTGTTCTCTGATCTTATCTCTGTTTTTTGGCTTTTTCATCTTTTTGCCATTTTGGAAGCCTGTCTCATAGAGAATTAATTTGTCAGCCATCTGGGTCTGACCCTCAGAAAATTAGTTGACCTCAATCGTTTAACCTTGTTTACTTGTTTTTGGTTTATGTCCAAATATCGGCTCAAATTGAATTTAAGAATCTATTTGGCTGTAAATTTGGCTCTGTCAGTGGTTCATTGAGAATTTATTCAGGTTGAAATACTACACACAAACAGCAGAGATCTCAAAATAAGATGCCAGTGTTTGAACAAATACAGTTTGACAAAGAGAGCACAATATGCTTCATCTTACTAGTCCCCTCTAATACCTTGGAGAGCTGGCCTTCCAAACTGTTTGGGTTATGAGGGAATTCAGAACAACTTTGTTTATCATGCATCTAAGAGAAAAAACGTTAATGGGGAAACTGACCTGAATTCCAATGTGTATATGAATTATTATATGCCAAGCCTATGAACTCAAAACTTTCACAATGGTATGCTTTAATTGACATTATGATCCCTCTTATGCAAAATTACACTGGATTTAGTGACACATGGGATGAAATTGAAAGGAATTGGACATTCTGGTCAAAATAGGAACTACTGGGCAATTGGATAGACTGTGGGCAAAAAATATTTGGACACTTTTGGACAATTTAAACAAACTCTTTAAAACACACTGAATAATATATAAATGTGGTTGTATTATAGCAAAATATAAAAGTGGACAACAAATCCTACAACAAATGATGCTAGACCTTTGCAATTTCAGGAATTTTAAACAACGAGTACCATTTTTAGGTCATTTTTAGTGGATGTTTGTCAGACAGTGATATGATTGACTTAAAAGCATTCAGGTCAAGCAATAGATCTTCAAGTCACTGAAACAAAATATAAATTGTACTGCAATATAATATGATTGAACTGTGCTTTAAATGTATTTCTTTAGATGAAATGTATATCCATTACATGTTACATGCTGGCATACAAAGCAGGAAGGTGATTTTATTTTTAAAAAGCTGCAAATAAACCGAGGGTCATTTCTGCACTTATCAATAAATTGCATTGTTTACATACTCATCTTTAATCTGCTATAACCCTAAAGGCAAAAGCAGACATGAGAGGATGCAATTTCTTTGCACATACTGTACCGTAGCAGGGTCTGCAGAAACATTTTCATAAATCTTTTTCTTTTTATTATGTACTGGTAGATATCTAAATTAGAATCTCATGTGATTTGATAGAAATAAAAACTGGTGAGAATTCAGTTGTGAGTAACAGTTGCAAAGAACAGCCTAAAGATTTAAGGTTTGCAACATCTAAAAAACATCCTGAGGCAAAGGGCTATTTGGTGCTTGATGGTTGCTGTTTGCCTGCTGTGTGTTCGGTATGTGTTAGGGGCTGAACAATGAGCTGAAGTTAAATAATCCACTTTTCGTCTGACCACAATAGGACTATTAGCTTCAGCTCCCCAGTGTACAGTCTAGATTATCTTTTAAGCAATTCAGATAACACGTCAATTAGATTTTCTGTAGCTCCTGTAATATGTGTATTGCTTCACATCATTACAAGAAGTGTTTTAAAAGTATACCTGCCCTATAAAATCATGAAACTATGCATACTAATGCACTACATATATGTTATTCTTTTAGTGGCATTCCTGGGAAGAACTGTGGTACAATTATTCTCACAGCCGAGGAACTAGGAAACTGCAGGGTAAGTTAGCACTTTAATTTTTACTCCTCAAAATTGTTTTACTCTGAGATAATTGTTTTTCTAGCCTGCTCTCTTCGTAATGCTTGCAACTATTCAGAAGGGAAACCTTTACTGAAATGTTGTAATTTATGAAAAAATGCCATCTTTTTTACTCTTTAGATCAGACCATTCACTGCCTGACAGCCAAATATATTATTCCAGAAATGTACTACAAATATACAACATTTGAAAAGACATCTTTGAATATTTTAATTTCAATTTTACTGACAAAATATTATTAACTGTTCTTCCCCCTTTGCCCAGCCCAGTAGACTATTAGAGGCATAGTGTCACAAGAGAGGCCATATTCACAGACAGGTTTATATAATTATATTTATTCATAATGTGTAGTTAATACTGGTAACATTAATTATTTAAAGGCCCTTTTACTATGGCCATTTACTTTATATCTGCCATAAACTAATTAAAGACTTGAACATGGGCTGATGAAGCAGTTGGACAAAATTAGAAAGCATTTCATTTGTGAACATTGCCGCATGATTGCCCATTGTGTACTTTGAGAGTTTTTAGAACTAGTGCAAAATGAAAGCTTTGTCTGTCTCCCTTGTTATCCTCTACGAGTAGACTACATTCCAAAAGTATTTCAAGACTTAATTCTTATTGCATCAAAGAATCATGGAATTGGCAACAAGATTTTACACAATTGAATGTTGCAGTCACTGGTGTTACAACTGTAGCTCTGAGTGAAGGTAATCTGTGTTTCTTTAAGCCTCCAAATTGAAAAACTGATTGTTTGGCCTCTCTCAATGTCCATTTCAAGGGTGACAATGTCTCTGAATTCCACTTCAAAGACCTACGTGCTCAGCTGTCATTTCCTACTTTCCTGGGGATGTCTTCAGAAAGCTGAAGGGATTTGGACACTTTTCTGACATGCTTCTTGTTTCAAGTCATGCATTGATCATTTGTTTTAATTACAACACAACAGCAAAAAGAACTGGAGAGACTTGTGTAAGCCAGCATCTAATATTTTACTTATTCATTTTTAATTAGTCCTGACATGTCAGTCTTGATTGCTTCTGCATACAAAAGGGAACAAATAAAACACAGTGGATAGCACTAGATGGGTTAGATTACACTTATTATAAATGGGAGAAATGGCCTGGAAAACGATAAGCATTAAAATGCTAATTTAGAGAATTCGTTTAAATCTAGGTTTATGGTTCTTTGCAGTGGTATTTTCTCAGAGGAGGCAAGGGAAGCAAAAAATTCAGGTGAAAGAATAATCGACTGTACAAAAACAAAACAAATAACATTTTAGGAAATGTGAGTTCAAATAATGTGGATAGCACATTGTATCATATTGTGAAATTGTATTATAGTGTTGTTAATTATGCTTATTAACAGTGTAATATACAATGTATTAAATATGCCTTCCCATTCAAAAATGGTATATGTGGCAATGAAGATACAGTATATACACTCACTGAGCACTTTATTAGGAACACTATGGCCCTAATAAAGTGCCTGACGTGGTCTTCTGCTGTTGTAGCCCATCTACCTCAATGTTTGACGTGTTGTACATTCTGTGATGCTATTCTGCTCACTACAATTGTACAGAGTGGTTATCTGAGGTACCGTGGCTTTTCTGTCAGCTCAAAAAAGTCTTGCCATTCACTTTTTACTTCTCTCACCATCAAAGCATTTTCATCCACAGAACTACTGCACACTGGATGTTTTTTGTTTTTGGTACCATTCTGAGTAAACTCTTGAGACTGTTGTGCATAAAAATCCTAGAAGATCAGCAGTTACAGAAATACTCAAACCAGTCTGTCTTGCACCAATAATCATGCCATGGTCGAAATCACTGAGATCACTTTTTCCCCATTCTGATCGTTAATGTGAACATTAACTGAAGCTTCTGACCTGTATCTTGCATGATTTTATGCATTCATATATTTGGGCATATATGTAGGGTACATATTTAAATTAAATGTGCAAGTATATGACTTTTTTTTTAACCATAGTTTACATTTTTTTTTTTTTCAAACCATAGTTGAATATACATATTATAGGCCTATTTTTTTTTCGTCCTATTTTTGAGATAAATCCGATTTCTGAATGGGTTTAATCTGAAAACTATGTAAACATCAAATGGAACGGATGTACAAATTTACATTGAATTTAAAAATAAAATAAAAATTATCAAACCCTGAGACAACGGCACTCTCAGGCCTCCTCGTTTTAAAGTCCATCACACGACACTGGTTCTTTGGACTCATAAATACACAGTTTGTGGTCATAGGTTAACTGTCATGTTCTGTTGAGACTGACTTTACTCCTTTTGTGTTCGGGGATACAGAGATCCCAATAATGTATGTGTACAAATAATAATCTTAATTTCAAAATGAACCTCTTATTTCCATTCAAATATTAAATAAAGGTAAAGCAAAGTAATCAGATACTGTATTGAAGATGTATACCTCTGTTTTACCAGATTATCCAGCCTTTGTTAAAATACATAAATAGAAATGAAAATAAACAGTTGCCAGGAGTGTATTTCTACTGTGTGTTTACTAGCCAAAGAATCATTGCATGTTAAAATGAATCAATTGTATATATGGGGTCTCTGAGACCATGAACATACAGTGAGGAAAATAAGTATTTGAACACCTTGCTATTTTGCAAGTTCTCCCACTTGGAAATCATGGAGGGGTCTGAAATTGCCATCGTAGGTGCATGTCCACTGTGAGAGTCATAATATTAAAAAAAAATCCAGAAATCACAATGTATGATTTTTTAACTATTTATTTGTATGATACAGCTGCAAATAAGTATTTGAACACCTGTCTCTCAGCTAGAATTCTGACCCTCAAAGACCTGTTAGTCTGCCTTTAAAATGTCCACCTCCACTCCATTTATTATCCTAAATTAGATGCACCTGTTTGAGGTCGTTAGCTGCATAAAGACTCCTGTCCACCCCATACAATCAGTAAGAATCCAACTACTAACATGGCCAAGACCAAAGAGCTGTCCAAAGACACTAGAGACAAAATTGTACACCTCCACAAGGCTGGAAAGGGCTACGGGGAAATTAAAAAGCAGCTTGGTGAAAAAAGGTCCACTGTTGGAGCAATCATTAGAAAATGGAAGAAGCTAAACATGACTGTCAATCTCCCTCGGACTGGGAGCCATGCAAGATCTCACCTCGTGGGGTCTCAATGATCCTAAGAAAGGTGAGAAATCAGCCCAGAACTACACGGGAGGAGCTGGTCAATGACCTGAAAAGAGCTGGGACCACCGTTTCCAAGGTTACTGTTGGTAATACACTAAGGCGTCATGGTTTGAAATCATGCATGGCACGGAAGGTTCCTCTGCTTAAACCAGCACATGTCAAGGCCCGTCTTAAGTTTGCCAATGACCATTTGGATGATCCAGAGGAGTCATGGGAGAAAGTCATGTGGTCAGATGAGACCAAAATAGAACTTTTTGGTCATAATTCCACTAACCGTGTTTGGAGGAAGAAGAATGATGAGTACCATCCCAAGAACACCATCCCTACTGTGAAGCATGGGGGTGGTAGGATCATGCTTTGGGGGTGTTTTTCTGCACATGGGACAGGGCTGACTGCACTGTATTAAGGAGAGGATGACTGGGGCCATGTATTGCGAGATTTTGGGGAACAACCTCCTTCCCTCAGTTAGAGCATTGAAGATGGGTCGAGGCTGGGTCTTCCAACATGACAATGACCCGAAGCACACAGCCAGGATAACCAAGGAGTGGCTCTGTAAGAAGCATATCAAGGTTCTGGCGTGGCCTAGCCAGTCTCCAGACCTAAACCCAATAGAGAATCTTTGGAGGGAGCTCAAACTCCGTGTTTCTCAGCGACAGCCCAGAAACCTGACTGATCTAGAGAAGATCTGTGTGGAGGAGTGGGCCAAAATCCCTCCTGCAGTGTGTGCAAACCTGGTGGAAAAACTACAGGAAACGTTTGACCTCTGTAATTGCAAACAAAGGCTACTGTACCAAATATTAACATTGATTTTCTCAGGTGTTCAAATACTTATTTGCAGCTGTATCATACAAATAAATAGTTAAAAAATCATACATTGTGATTTCTGGATTTTTTTTTTTTTAGATTATGTCTCTCACAGTGGACATGCACCTACGATGACAGTTTCAGACCTCTCCATGATTTCTAAGTGGGAGAACTTGCAAAATAGCAGGGTGTTCAAATACTTATTTTCCTCACTGTATATATGTAAGTAATGGAGCATTTATCATAGAGAAAGGTTGAAGAATTTTATCAAATTTAAATTCTGTTTATAAACAGTTCTCAAAAGATTAGGAAAATTCATGAAGTATTAAACTGATACTTCAAGCTATCTCTGAGACCCCAAACAACATGAGTGTTAAAACCATGCATTGCTTGTACTGGCAGAGAATATAGTGTCTAACTCTATTCTTCTAATGTCTTTATTATGTCCTCTCTCTGGAATGTACAAAGAGGGCAGTTTACGGTTTCTTCTCTCTGCCTAGTAAAGTTTACTCTGTCGCTGGTGATAGTACTCATTAAACATCTGAAATAGCAGCCCAGAGTAAATTACAGCTTTTCTGGGTTGTAAATCGCTATCTTGCGTTGACTTCAGGCTCAAATACTCTTGCACACACACACATAAACAAAGGATTGCTCATTTGAGCGGTAGATTGCACACATCCACGGGGCAACTCAAGCTCATTTGCAATGCTCAAAAAGCTTTTCCCTCTGTGAGGCTAATATATTAGTACATCTCTGTCTGATATATATGCCTTTGGATGGTTGAATAAGGTACATCAAAAGATTTTACAGGATGTTATGATATGAGGGTTTGATCAGGTACATGCAAAAGAACAGCACCATGTGGGGATGAACCCTTTGGTTTAATAGAGGGAAAAAGGATTGTATATGTCTTCAAAATGCCGTTTCCAGGAAGTCACCCAACCAAATTACTTTCAGTGACAAGAAAATGTCTACAAATCCAAAATAGTGATAATGATCTTCTCCAAAGTACAATTTAGCTAAAGAGAGGCAGCTTTCTCTATGACAAACTATCATTTATATGGTTAATTATGCTGTAATTTACAGTTGAAGTCAGAAGTTTACATACACCTTAGCAAAATACATTTAAACTCAGTTTTTCACAATTCCTGACATTTAATCATGGAAAACATTCCTTGTCTTAGAATCACTATATTTTAAGAATGTGAAATGTCGGGGCCTGGGTAGCTCAGCGAGTATTAATACTTATTACCACCCCTGGAGTCGCAAGGTCAAATCCAGGGCTTGCTGAGTGACTCCAGCCAGGTCTCCTAAGCAACCAAATTGACCCAGTTGCTAGGGAGGGTAGAGTCACATGGGGTAACCTCCTCGTGGTTACTATAATGTGGTTCGCTCTTGGTGGGGCATGTGGTGAGTTGTGCGTGGATGCTGCAGAGAATAGTGTGAAGACTCCACATGTGCTATGTCTCCATGATAACTCACTCAACAAGTCATGTGATAAGAAGGTTTAACGTTTGGATCAAACTTTTTAGGTAGCATTCCACAAGCTTCTCACAAAAAGTTGCTGAAATTTCAGCCCATTCATCCACACAGAACTGGTGTAACTGAGTCAGGTTTGTAGGCCTCCTTGCTTGCACACGCTTTTTCAGTTCTGCCCACAAATTTCTATTGGATTGAGGTCAGGGCTTTGTGATGGCCACTCTAATACCTTGAATTTGTTGTCCTTAAACCATTTTGCCACAACTTTAGAGGTATGCTTGGGGTCATTGTCGATTTGGAAGACCGATTTGCGACTGAGCTTTAATGGCCTGGCTGATGTCTTGAGATTTTGCTTCAAAATATCCACATAATTTTGCTTCCTCATGATGCCATCTATTTTGTGAAGTGCACCTGTCCCTCCAGCAGCAAAGCACCCCCATAACATGATGCTGCCACCCCCATGCTTCACGGTTGGGATGGTGTTCTTCGGCTTGCAAGCCTCACCCTTTATCCTCCAAACATAACAATGGTCATTATGGCCAAACAGTTAAATATTTGTTTCATCAGACCAGAGGACATTTCTCCAGTAAGATCTTTATCCCCATGTACACTTGCAAACTGTAGTCTGGCTTTTTATGGTGGTTTGGAGCAGTGGATTTTTCCTTGGTGAGCAGCCTTTCAGGTTATGTCGATATAGGACTTGTTTTACTGTGGATATAGATACATGTCTACCTGTTTCCTCCAGCATCTTCACAAGGTCCTTTGCTGTTGTTCTGGGATTGATTTGCACTTTTCACATCAAACTACGTTCATCTCTAGGAGACAGAATGCATCTCCTTCCTGAGTGGTATGATGGCTGCATGGTCCCATGGTGTATGTACTTGTGTACTATTGTTTGTACAGATGAACGTGGTACCTTGAAGCATTTGGAAATTGCTCCCAAGGATGAACCAGACTTGTGGAGGACCACAATTTTATTCTGAGGTCTTGGCTGATTCCTTTTGATTTTCCCATGATGTCAAGCAGAGACACAGAGTTTGAAGGTAGGCCTTAAAATACATACACAGATACACCTCCAATTTAATACACCTCCTATCAGAAGCTAATTGCCTAAAGGCTTGACATAATTTTCTGGAATTATCCAAGCTGCTTAAAGGCACAGTTAACTTGGTGTATGTAAACTTCTGACCCACTGGAACTGTGATATAGTCAATTAAATGTGAAACGATCTGTCTGTAAGCAATTGTTGGAAAAATTACTAGTGTCATGCACAAAGAAGATATCCTAAACGACTTGATATAATATTAAATCTGTGGAGTGGTTAAAGACTAGTTTTAATGACTTCAACCTAAGTGTATGTAAACTTCTGACTTCAACTGCAGATGGTTTACTGTTGCCCAATAAAGCATTTTTAGCCACTCATACCTGATTGTTCAGTTCATAGGGGCTGTATTCAAATCTAGCATGGTATGGTATTTTACTTTTCTCTTCTAAAATTATTCTTAGCCTGAATCGACGGTACTACTAAATTCCCATTGATGGGAATGTAATTGTAGTAAATGTTTGATTTGAATGTTTTAGGCTATCTTTTTAGCCTAAAAGTCCTCCCCCCACACTCTTTTTGCTTCAGTCATGCAACAAGTCAAGCAAATGTATGCTAATGAAGATAGGTTTCTCTTTTAGCCATTAAATGAGCTGTGAATTATCCCTAGAACACGAAAAGTCCTCAGGCCATTCCTCTGCATGCTCATCAGTAGATATACTATTAAGACTAATGACCTCATATCATTGTGTTCTCACATCATACCATTATGGCTAACGACAATGGTCTACATTGTGTTAATAATGCCCCTCTAGACTGAGAAGCCTATAGCAAGCAGGATTACACTGATGTCAGTCATTACTGGAATGTAATATATGAACCACACATTGGATGGAGTGTCATTAGAATTGTTTCTCTGGAAATGTTCTCCTTCAATCTATTCTTTCACTCTCTAATCCTGAACTCAAGCCTACAATTCCATCATTCTCTGATTGGCACCCTCAATGCAAGACAGTGTTTAGCTGCTAATTGGTTCATTGTGTATTCCATGTGCCAACTATGGAACCGAATGCTAATGGCTGGCACATATTAACCATTTGGGGCACAAAATAAACATGTAGGGGCCTCAAACCATTTTTTTGTCTTACCAAAATAATTTCTTCATTATATCACAATAAATAAATTAGATGGATATTTTAGTTTATGTGCAAAGTGAAGTAAACAATTATAAAACATTTTTTTGCACAGAGCAAGGAGTGGAAAGTAGATTATTAAATTAACACTTTATTTTATGTTCCCCCCTATAAATATTCTACAGATAGCTTTACAATTATAAATCAACTGCTGTTTTAGATAACATTAACTGGAGGAAAGTTGAATTAGCATAAAAGCACTCTGTCGTCAGAAGGAAAAAATGCCTTACTGAACAAGATTACTATATTATGAAACTTTTTAGCCAGATGCTAATTGCACCCTGGTGCAAATAAGGGTAGATTCTATTTATACTCCAGTGCAAATATTGGCAAATATTACAGGTGAAACTCGAAAAATTAGAATATCGTGCAAAGGTTCATTAATTTCAGTAATTCAACTTAAAAGGTGATACTAATATATTATATAGACTCATTACAAGAAAGTAAGATATTTCAAGCCTTTATTTGATATAATTTTGATGATTATGGCTTACAGCTTATGAAAGCCCCAAATTCAGAATCTCAGAAAATTAGAATATTGTGAAAAGGTTCATTATTGTAGGCTCAAAGTGTCACACTCTAATCAGCTAAACACCTGCAAAGGGTTCCTGAGCCTTTAAATGGTCTCTCAGTCTGGTTCAGTTGAATTCACAATCATGGGGAAGACTGCTGACCTGACAGTTGTGCAGAAAACCATCATTGACACCCTCCACAAGGAGGGAAAGCCTCAAAAGGTAATTGCAAAAGAAGTTGGATGTTCTCAAAGTGCTGTATCAAAGCACATTAATAGAAAGTAAAGTGGAAGGGAAAAGTGTGGAAGAAAAAGGTGCACAAGCAGCAGGGATGACCGTAGCCTGGAGAGGATTGTCAGGAAAAGGCCATTCAAATGTGTGGGGAGCTTCACAAGGAGTGGACTGAGGCTGGAGTTACTGCATCAAGAGCCACCACACACAGACGGGTCCTGGACATGGGCTTCAAATGTCAAATGTCTTACCTGGGCTAAAGAAAAAAAGAACTGGTCTGTTGCTCAGTGGTCCAAAGTCCTCTTTTCTGATGAGAGCAAATTTTGCATCTCATTTGGAAACCAAGGTCCCAGAGTCTGGAGGAAGAATGGAGAGGCACACAATCCAAGATGCTTGAAGTCCAGTGTGAAGTTTCCACAGTCTGTGTTGGTTTGGGGAGCCATGTCATCGGCTGGTGTTGGTCCACTGTGCTTTATTAAGTCCAGAGTCAACGCAGCCGTCTACCGGGACATTTTAGAGCACTTCATGCTTCCTTCAGCAGACAAGCTTTATGGAGATGCTGACTTCATTTTCCAGCAGGACTTGGCACCAAAAGTACACTGACACTGACACTTGACACTGCCAAAAGTACCAAAACCTGGTTCAATGACCATGGTATTACTGTGCTTGATTGGCCAGCAAACTCGCCTGACCTGAACCCCATAGAGAATCTATGGGGCATTGCCAAGAGAAAGATGAGAGACATGAGACCAAACAATGCAGAAGAGCTGAAGGCCGCTATTGAAGCATCTTGGTCTTCCATAACACCTCAGCAGTGCCACAGGCTGATAGCATCCATGCCACGCCGCATTGAGGCAGTAATTAATGCAAAAGGGGCCCAAACCAAGTACTGAGTACATATGCATGATTATACTTTTCAGAGGGCCGACATTTCTGTATTTAAAATCCTTTTTTTTTATTGATTTCATGTAATATTCTAATTTTCTGAGATTCTGAATTTGGGGTTTTCATAAGCTGTAAGCCATAATCATCAAAATTATATCAAATAAAGGCTTGAAATATCTTACTTTGCTTGTAATGAGTCTATATAATATATTAGTTTCACCTTTTAAGTTGAATTACTGAAATTAATGAACTTTTGCACGATATTCTAATTTTTCGAGTTTCACCTGTATTTGCAATGCAACCCTGGTACATATAATGGTGGATGCTATTTGCACCCCTAATTAAATACTAACAGACAATATACTGTAGGACTGCAGCATGCTATACAGTATGTGTTTATTTTGTGTCCCACAGACACATTACACCAACCATTACCACTAAACCTCCCTAGCATAGTTTTACTATAGTAACCATAGTATCACTATGGTATTTTTAAGTAATAATAACCACAAAATTAAACATGTTTACTATAATAATATCATATTAATATAGTAACACCATTGTCAATTGGATAAGATCTATGGTTTCTGCCAAAAACATGGTTACTACAATATAACTGTAGTAAACTACGTTTATATTCATGTTTATTTATTATTATAAGTAGTATTAAAGAAAATTTCTAGGTTTCTAATATACTATTAGGGTGAAATAGCTGCATTGTGTGTGAGGTTCTGTTTACACCTGGGTGCAAATAGTAGCTTAGAATCTTTTAAAGTTTTAAACCATGAAATCAAAATTTGAGTTTTACGGCTTTAGTTCATTTCTGTTAGCTTTGCCTCCATCTGTATGCTTGTGTACTCCTAAAACTTGATAACATTAACTTTTAGTAGTATACACATTTAAAATTTACAGTCTCTCTCATTTGGGAAAAGACAAAAAAAAAGATTGATTAGCAAGGGTTAGCAAGTAGCAAATAATGGTTCACAGTTATAATGTAATCCAAAGGCTATTGGCTATTAAAAAAAAACTCAATACACCCTGGCTCAACTTCCTATTTCAGTAGGAAAACACATCAACACAGGAAAGAAAACAGCTCTTGTTAAGCCCTTTCATGTATTATTGTAAGAAGTAATAATAAGTGTGAGGCAAATGTTTGTTGCTGACCTGACACTATTCTATTGGGGATATTGCTGCAAAAACAATGCTTTCAACTACTGAGTCATTGGAAAGTGGTGGAAGATTATTGCTATCAGTATGAGAAAATTACAGTCTCAGTGTTGTAGGGGTGCCAATATTGACATGGTGTGAAAGACTTTGATTAAAAAATGGCAGCCATATTTCTTGAGCTAAATATTGAGCCTCAGTTATGGATAGTTGTATTTGTGGGAGGTATCGTTCATTAACAAATTATTTATTCCAGAATAATTTGAAGAATAAGCAAATAGAGTTGTTTTCCCTTTAAAAGTTTTCCACCTATAATCATGAAGGTGCATGCATGATGCATAAAGATGTAATTGCCTTTATCACATAACTTCATAAACTGTGTGTGTGTGTGTGTTTATGCACAGAGCTGTTGATAGCTTTAGCTATAGATGCGATGTGGGTTTGTGGGGTGCCTGAGGGCTGAACATCTCTTCATCCAGCTAAGCTGTCCAGAAAAAAAAGAAAAGAAATGAGACTGCAATTTCACTAGATTTAGCTGCCCTCTCTGTATTTATATCTCTTACCTTCCATTGAATCTTTCTTTCTTTCTTTTACTCCCACAGGACTGTGCCACAATGCAGTTTTGTGCCAATAAACTGGATAAGAAAGACTTCTTTGGCCGTTCTGACCCTTTCATGGTGTTCTACAGAAGTAATGAGGACGGAACGTGAGTTAGCTTTCTCTTTTGCGCACATAAACATTTTCAGACAGAAACCATTCTCTCAGACAGGGAAGTTGTGTCAGAGCAGTGTGTATGTCTTCTTTTAAGTGAAAGCTATGTAAAAAAGAAAAGGTTACATTTCTTCAGCCAATAAAATTCACTCTTACTCTTAAATTTGATCTCCTTTTAAGCCTTGTATGAAAAAAAATAAATACAAATCTTACTTAAATTCCTAGTGTGTATAGGGGCAGCATGTTTATGTGTAATGTTTAAAATGAAATGATGCTTTTTTTGAGTTTCACATCTTTGTGTTATGTTACAAAGGTTCACTATCTGCCATAAGACAGAGGTGGTAAAGAATACGCTGAACCCTGTTTGGCAGCCATTCACCATCCCTATCAGAGCACTCTGCAATGGAGACTATGACAGGTACACACAGTACAGACTGATGCTACTGCACCTGTCATCACAAACACACATTTTGTTTTGAGTATTTGCTGTTTGTAACAGGGTTATTTTATATATATAAAATGGAAATGCTTTCTGTTCTTGGCTTACAAAAGTGGAACCAGACGTGGTCTTCTACTGTTGTAGCCCATCCGCCTCAAGGTTCGTCGTATTGTGCATTCTGAGATTATATTCTGCTCACTACAATTGTACAGAGTGGTTATCTGAGCTACCGTAGACTTTGTCAGCTGGCCAATCTGGCCATTCTCCATTTACCTCTCTCATCAACAAGGCGTTTCTGTATGCAGAACTCACTGGATGTTTTTGTTTTGGGCACCATTCTGAGTAATCTCTAGAGACTGTTGAAATCACTGAGATCAAATTTTTCCCCCATTCTGATGGTTGATGTGAACATTAACTGAAGGTCCTGACCCGTATCTGCATGATTTTATGCATTGCACTGCTAACACATGATTGGCTGATTAAATAATCTAATCAAGGTGTACAGGTGTATCTAAGAAAGTCGTTGGTGAGTGTAATTTTGAATGATGATATATTTTAATTTTAAATACTGCTTTGCAATGGTTCAGCAGTGTCTATGTGTGTAATGGTACATCAGCAAAAAGTAGGGCTGTGGTGAAGTGGGTATGTGTGTGTAGAGAGTGATCACGTCCCAGTGATCTTTGATTCAGATGTCACAGACAGCCCTGCACTACAGCGCAGAGGAGAGATTTATAGAGCATATATGTGTGTATGAGAGTGTTCATGTATGTTTCCATAGGCCTATGCACCTTCCTGTATGCCAATCAGTTGTTGTGTTATGTGTATCTGCATATGTATGTGTACTTTATGTTTGGGAGTGTGTGTTAATTTTCATGACCCAGGTGAGGCTTGCAGGCACATTGGCAGCTGTGTGTCGTCTGAGAGCTGTCATAGCCAATCAGAGCACAGGGAACAGAAGCACCTGCAACCCAATCCCCACCTGGTCTCTGATCTCTTGTGTGTGTGTGTGTGTGTGTGTGTGTGTGCGTGTGTTTGAGATGGAGAAAGAGCAAAATGGAGAGAAAAAGAAAATAGAGACTCCAGCTGTTGTGGTGCTGTGCTAATTATTACCTGCTGAACAGATGCCAATAGAAACAAATAATTTTATTCCAGTCGGAATATGGTTACACTGAAAAATGTCCAGACTCCAGAATAACAGCTTTAGATGTTATGCAGATCCTAATATATTGGGTTCATGACAGAATAGTAAATTATCAAGGCTAGTAAATTATCACTGCTTTGAAGCAATAGTGTTGCACAGTATGATATTATGACCAAGTACACTACCGGTCAGAAATTTGGACACACGTTCCACAAAATAGAATAATAATAGAATAATGCAAAGCAATTTAATTAAACAGTAGTAATGGAGTTGCCAAATGTGCTGGGCACTTCTTGGCTGCTTTTCATTCACCCAACTCATCTATTTATAAAATAAGTAAATATATTTTTAGGGGCCACTGTTTTAATCGTGTCCTTCTTGTTATTATTATTCTGGCTGGGAGTTTCTGACAGCTATAGAAAAGTTGTCAAATTTGGCAAACCAGCTGAGGGTGTGATCAGCAATCTGCCCAACTTTGGGATCTTTTTGGTAACCCTCTTGCACCACCATCAGTTCAAAATGTGACTATTACAACTTTCTTCATGACCTTTTCAACCACTCCTGTCACTGCCCACAACTTTGGCGGCCATCTTGAAATAAGATGAGAACATACATTTGATAATGTGTCCTACAGACTTGATAAGATCTGCCCCAAATTTGTTTCGACCAAACCGTTTCCATATAACACATCAACAAATTCAGCAGCAAGGAAGCCAAACAGAAAGTGAGGCTAAATCTCTGCAATGCATTGTTTTATAGAAATTAAAATTGGTATGCTTCATAAGGACCATGATCTGAGGGTACATGCCACGTTTGGTGACAGCGCCACCTATGGGTAAAACAAATCTCAAACTTTGTTATTTTTACCCAATTTCTTTACTCAACTATTTGTCTTGAAATCATGAGGTTAGTGTCTATTAGTTCCTTGGGTCATCGAGATCGAAAGGGTACTGCTTCGAGCCCAGCTTGGGGTTACTTGTAAACAATTGTGGATTTGAAATGTAAGTCATGTCCACTTTGTGCTTTCTATGGGTTATGCTTAGTGTGGGACACATTTGGGCTTGGCAACAGTAATTGCTGTTTGCAGCTATATTATTGTTTTGTAAAGAAATTCACATGTAGGAACAATTTTGTAAAGGATTCAATGGAAAGGAGGAGGCGAGAACCGGCTTGTCAACATAAATAATATTTTAATAATAAACTGAAACAAACACACATGACGGACATCTCTCTCTCGTCGCACCACCATCTGTCATCGTCCTTTATCCCTCTCTGAGGCTTAATTAGCCTGATAAGGGACCGGGTGTGTATAATCACAACCCGGCCCCGCCCTCCACCCTGCCACAAATTTATATTTATTACAAAAATCATTTCAACCATTTAAGCAAAAGCCTTTAGATGAAAAAGTTAAGATCATGAGAAACATTAATTCAATCAAGTGCGTCTACACTTTTGGTAGTTTACATGCAACAATAAAAATAGGATCAGACTCAGTTATGATAAAATGTAATAAAATATGATCATCCATTCATTTCATCTGCCAGAGTTCAAATTGTGTTAATATGCTTTGCAATAGTTTTACTGCTTGAAGACAGTGTGCAATGTCCTATGGGTGTGAATCCATCTAGTGACACATTGCATCCCTTCTTTCACCTCTGCTTTTCACTGAGATGACTGCTTTTGTTGCATCAGGTTAGCAAGTGGGTGGTACCTCCTTAAGGGGCCTTAAACAAATGAGAGCAAATTTGGTTTGATTGACGTGCAGGGAAGTCATTATTTGCGTAGTGTCAAAACTGATCTGTGTCAGTCTGTGATCTTGGGAAGAGACAGGCACATCGCTTAACCATGTCAATCAGTCACACTCCTGAGGAAAACATTTAGGAATTTACAGAAGAAATTACTGCAGGCCTCCTGTGTGAAAATATTCCTGATGAATCACTGTGCGGTTGGTAGAAATTTCTTGCAGTAGGTAGAAATTTCTACAGTTGTGTGTTGGATTGGAACTGTTTTTTTTGCTCGAGGGGGTGACTGGTTTTCTGACCTGTCTGTGTGGGATCTGAGAATTGATAGACAGGATATGGGGGGAAATTTAATTCTTTGAGTTTGTCATGTGAACCCTGGTGCATCTGCTATATATTTTTTCTGACATCAGTGCTGCACCTGTCTGCATTGGTTAAAGAGCCTCTGCTCAAGCCAACAGATGTAGAGTTTCTCCATCTACTTACTCTAGTTACTCAATGGAGACTCTGGGTTTGGGTACATTCTCTCATCCCAACTCATATGATGTTGGCATCTCTGAAGTTTGAGGCAAATGCTCCAAAACAAGCAACAACAAAAAAAAAAACATCACAATTTAGCAAATTCACGAAATAATTGCATCACATTTGTGTGTTGTATTTCAGTGCAAAACTTGCTTCTTATTCACTAAACACCTGCAATCCAGTTAAACCAGGTGCTAAATGTGCTGAAATGTAGTAACTGTCATTCTTTTCAACGCAAATAGACTTCCAAAGGCTATTTCATGCTAAACATATATAGACATGATATTACTAGCCATGGAAAGCTGGCAGTAAACACAGTACAAATAGCATTGAGCACAAACTTTTGGACATGTTTACATTATTATATGATTTGCATAATAAAATTTTGTGAATCAGGCACTACTAAAATGCAAACAGTGCGAGCACATAAACCATGCTAACAGCAGGTGCAATTTATTCTCAGTGAATTTACCCCACCATTTCCATCTAATGACTGTGGAAATCCCTTGATTTAACACATCTACAACAGTAAATACAAGCACATCCCTGGATTTTCTGATTACTAGTGTATCACATGGTTTGGTGCCTAACAATGTTTAAAGCTATTACCCCCGAAAGCCATTTTTATTAACAAGGCTACAAATCGTCTCTGTGTAATTGATCACGTTAACTTGATTTGAACAGAATGAATTTCAAATTATTCAAAACTTCAGATTTAATTACTGTTAAAATTAAACTCGCCTGTGTCCTGTCAGGTGAAGTGGTGCTGCTCCACTGCTCTGTGGCACAGCCGGGATTACAGCCCCTGCCGACCACTGTTTCAGAAAACGCTGTCTGGATAATGGCCTGTAATTGGTTGGTTTTAGTATGGAAATGAAAAGCACAGTGAGACAGAGTCTCTCAAACCTGTTTTTAATCAGAAAGCTTCCATCAGTTCAGATGCTGCAGTTCTGCTCTCTCTCTCGCTCCATCTCTGTATGTTCCTCTCTCTTTCTGATGGTGCAAATGATGAGAATAGCACCAGCATTTACATGTGCACATACAGAGCTAGAAAGGAACAAATACACACACACACACACACACACACACACACGCACAAAACATAATGTATTACCACACCATGTTCCTATCTGCTCTGTTTTGTATCTTTCAGGTCAATTAAAGTGGAGGTATATGACTGGGACAGAGATGGCAGGTAGAACAAACACACACACAGTCAAACGGAAGCTCAATGTCTCCTGGAGATTCAGCTTACTGCAGAATTAATGTCCTCCCATTTTAATACACCTGACTGTAATTTGCAAGTGATCCCAAACACCCAATTCTAAAGACTGTGATGATGCATTTCCACCTTAATTTAGCATAATTGAATGTACATTCAATTTATATTAACTGCAGTTTCTGTTATATTACCCTGAATTAAGGGGGTCGCACACCGAACGCGCAGCGCCACGCCGCGCAGCGCCATGTCTTTAAAATTCTAACACATTATTCTCTATGAGTGTACACACACCGGCGGCGCCATTCGGCGTCTGTCCGCGGCGCCCAGCTACGGCTCAGGACCTTGTTCAAAACCCTGCCGCGCCACAGAAAAAATAGCTATGATTTTCTGTGGTCTCCAATGTACTGTTATAGATGTTTACCCATCTATAGAGTACTTCTACATTCCTAACCCAGAAATATGAAAACCGTCCATTAGCTGCTTCAGGTGTGTTTGATTAGTTAAAATTCTGCATGAAGGTAGATCTTCAGGATTCTCTGATTTAAACTGTAACACTGATAAGCCCAGATTTAATATAAAACTTCCTGTATTCCATATACAACTTTAAATCCATCAAACCTTTTTCATCTACATCGTTACAGATTGTAAATGTCTCTCTTTTGCTCCTTGTGCCTCAGCCATGATTTTATCGGGGAGTTCACCACCAGCTACAGAGAGCTTTCACGTGGTCAGAGTCAATTCAACGTATATGAGGTAAATTCAGCCAAAAACTCAATGCTTGATTTTAGTGTAAATTTAGACAAGGTATCCTCAAGACACCCACCACACCAGGATCTAAATAGTTCATAATGGGTCACGAAAAACATCTGAATATTTGCCCTCTTGACCTTCACTTATTGATTATCTCAAGGCATTTGGTCTTAGGTCAAATGCCGTGAAGGTATGAACCACTTTTAGAATTTTAAATGTCAAAACAAACTGCCACCCAATTCTAGATAAAAATTATGTAAAACATCATGGTTACTGTTGTAACCAACAAGACGTTGTGTCGAATGAAGTGACACAAGGGGTCTTCCTGGGATGCCAAACGTACCTCTGAACCTGAGAAAAGGCCCTCTGAACCTGAGAAAAGGCCAATGCCAAGTTGGCAGACAGAATTTGCATGCCCCTCCTCAGACATATGGGTATAAAGGAAAGCGGGGCAGCGAGTGCTAGTCAGGATTTTGCATTGAGGAGCCAAAAATAAGGTATGGCCGTTTACAGTGGTAGGTTTCGTACTGTGGCAGGAGGGACACAATGTATCGTTTCTTTCCTCGCGGAACGGAGGTTCCAACAGTAACCATGACATTCCCCTTCTGTCACTCACTGGACGTTGTGTCGAATTAAGTGACACAAGGGGTCCCATCATAAAAACGACACGCACTGACCGTGTTACGTGAACTGTCAAGACAGGTGCAAGCAGGCTACTGCGTGCTAGAGGCAGCTGTGTCGGCTGCACATAGCCCTCCCCAACGCCCTCAAAGAGATGTCACATACAGACCTTAGGTTCCCCGCACCCCTGAGGGGGGGGAACAGGTGCTTCATGACTAGCATGGGAGCAAGCCCTGCAGTCGCGGCCTTTTCTCTCACTATGTCTCTCGCATAGGATGTCAGGGAAGGTGGTCTTTCACAAAAACCCCAAAAACACATCTGATATAAAGCCACATGTCTGATGAAGGTCTGACACAATTTTGAAGTTGATATGACCAAAACTCTTTGTTCCATAATGATTTATGTGAGTGTACTTCCAAAAAAAGGCCACTTGGAGGTGTCAATAGACCACTTGTGGTAACTCCATAAACCAATTATCAAAGTGGTTCAAAACATATTTCAATGTAAAAAATACCACACAACCCAAAATATACATGAAGATATCATTTTTATTATTATTTGGGTATATATTATAATGCATTCCATATATATTTATGCATTTTATAAACAATGTGAAAAGAACATTGCAATTTAAAATGTTGCAATGGAAATCAATTTTACTTACAATAATGATGATTCTGTAAATTGTTTCCCCATACAAATGCAAATGTACTTTTTTTTTTAAAATGTTGTAATCTTTAGCCACATCCTAAAGCCAGGGAGCCTCAATCTCCCCAGCTTCGATCACAGTCAGTGAAGCCTGGAGCACACCTGCTCCCAGTGCAAATTGAATGAAAAGAAGTGGAAAAATTGTGCTCCGGGGTCTAACTTACAGTGAGCAAAGCCAGGGAGGATGGCTCATCTCGGCTTGAATGACATGAAAGTGCCCCCTGGATGTGCAGTTGAACAGGGGGTTTGATGAAAAAATGCAGTTGGGACGAGCGGTTCCTCCAGGCCCTTTGTGATGGTGACTGAAGCCAAGGAGGATGGTGCCTCTTGGCTTGAAGCAGAGGCTAAAGGCCCTGGGTCAATGTCAAAGAAAAAGCAGTGAAAAAATGACTGTCAATGCATTGGGAGTATGTGTGCTCCAGGGTCTAACTCATGGTGTGCGAAGCCGGGGAGGTTGGCTCATCTTGGCTTGAAGGACATGTCCAACAGAGGGTTTGATGAAAAAAATGAAGTGCTCTCCAAACCCGCTGATGAGGGTGTATCAGATCACAGGTCCAAAAGCAGAGTTCTTTGATGACAGTACGGCAGTAACACGCTATAACAGGCACACTTTGTGTAAATGGTCACAAAACTAACACAGTCCATGGTTTTCCACTCCGAATCTTTGCAAATCAGCGTCAGGGATATATACAACCCTCATATTGATGTTTTCATAATTTCATTAGCTACACGACCCATCAGTCAAAAATGATCTAGCTTTTCATTGGCCGACTTTATCCAGAGATAAATATGGATGACGCAAATATTTACATCACTCGTGTTTACTTATGTCCCATTTTTGTCCTGTCTTTTTTGGCTATTTTGAATGGCTACCCAATCACTGCATAGAAAATTATGAGAGAAGGCTCATTTTGTTCATAAGACCCTCTCAAATATCATGTTTGGGTGTTTTGCTACTGAAACACTACAACGAGTTCAAGATTTCACAGAGATTGGACATGAATGATAACTTGTATTGAATTTATAAAACCTGAACAAAGACAGATTGATCAATATTTCTTCATATATGTAAATGTCTTTTATTTATTGGACTCTTGCAATGAAAAGCATACCGAAGTTTTTTAGGTTTATGCTCATCTGTGTTTGGCTGGAAGACAAACATTTTCTGTGTTTTGATTTTCACTTTTGACACGTTTAATAAAATCTTATTGTTGTAACTTTGCGATCATCAAAATATCTTTAAAATATCAAATATTGAGACCCATATCTTCAAATTATATATTGGATGTCAATATTAGTTTACAATTTCACAGTTTAAACATGCATTAAACATAAATTAAATGTAAATAAATATGCAAGTAGGCCAGTTTTGACCCACCCTTTGTTAAGAGGTTAAAAACTATTGGCAGATTAATTGCCTTTCTTTCATCTCATTACCGTATCAGAAAATCCAATTATGGTTGACCTCTAATTTGTATTTATTTATATAATTGTACTGAACATAAACCAATTTTAATGTGATATATATGTGGAAAACATGTCTTAAGTATTTTAAACTTGCATATAGCCTACCCTGTTTTACTGATAAGCAATGTTAAGGCCATGTTGAATGTGCGCCCCAGAGTCTGTGATACATTATATATTTTTTAGATTGTGTGGGTTTGTTTTGCTATGGGGATACAGTATTAATTTGATTTGTTCAGGTCTTGAAAAAGGGTCTTAAATTTGATTTTAAAAATGCAACCCTGATGCAGCAGCAGCAAATGTGTATGAGAAACTATTTTTAGTGTTTGTGAAAGAGCAAGATAACAGGAAGAGGGACAATAAAACAGACATATTTATATTTATATGGAATAAAGTGTGTGTGTGTGTGTGTGTGTGTGTGTGTGTGTGTGTGTGTGTGTGTGTGTGTGTGTGTGTGTGTGTGTGTGTGTGTGTGTGTGTGTGTGTGTGTGTGTGTGTGTGTGTGTGTGTATTAATGTGCATTATGTGTGCACCCCTGCATTAGTCATGTGGTAGGAAGAGGGGGTGGTGGAATGTGTTCTAAAGGAGTGTGACAGTCCCCGCAGTCTACTTAAAAGATCTGGGCTCTCCTTGGGATTGGTTTGGACAAACAACACAGATGCCACGGTGCTCAGTCAGCTGAAACTCAATCCATTCAACTCACATCGTCTGCATTGTAGTTGCCAAACTGTTAGCCTGTTACTGACCTGATTTCTAAAAAGCATCTGCACACTTTGATTAGTTATGTCTTTGAAAGTTAGTAAAACAAAACATGACTGGCAGCCTGGAAAATATCTGGAAGTAATCCTCTCAAAATCTTTTACACAGGTTACCAGCATGATGAGACCAATTCTCTCTTTTTTCTCTCTCACACTCATCTACTATTGCTTTTAAATTGTCTGTCGTATTTAAATGTGCTGTTTCAGGTGGTGAATTCCAAAAAGAAACTAAAAAAGAGGAGATACAGCAACTCTGGCACTGTGAGTAGAAAGCTTGCTGTCTTAAAGGGATCGTTCACCCAAAAATGATTATTCTCTCATCATTTACTGACCCACATGCCATACTAGTTGTGTATGACTTTTTTTCTTCTGCAGAACACAAACAAATATTTTTATAAGAATATCTCAGCTCGGGGGCCTGGGTAGTTCAGCGAGTATTGACGCTGACTACCACCCCTGGAGTCACGAGTTTGAATCCAGGGTGTGCTGAGTGACTCCAGCCAGGTCTTCTAGGCAACCAAATTGGCCCGATTGCTAGGGAGGGTAGAGTCACATGTGGTAACCTCCTCGTGGTCGCGATTAGGGGTTCTCGCTCTAAATGGGGCACATAGTAAGTTGTGCGTGGATCACAGAGAATAGCATGAGCCTCCCATGCTGTGAGCCTCAGCGGTGTCATGCACAGCGAGCCATGTGATAAGATGTGCGGATTGACTGTCTCAGACTTGTCCTCTGCCACCCGGATTAAGGTGAGAAACTGCGCAACCACGAGGACCTACTAAGTAGTGGGAATTGGGCATTCCAAATTGGGAGAAAAGGGGATAAAAAAAGGATATCTCAGCTCTGTTGGTCCTAACAAAGCAAGTGAATGGTGACCAAATCTGTGTAGGTCCAAAAATCACATTAAGGCCACATAAAAGTTATCCATACGACTCCAGTGGTTAAATCCATATCTTCAGAAGCAATATGATAGGTGTAGGTGAGAAACTCGTTGATCAATATATAAGTCCGCTTTCACTTTCATATACTTTCTCATTGTGAGAGTAAAAGTGAAAGTGGAAATTTATGTTAAAAAAATACTTAAAAATGGATCTCTTTCTTACCCACACTTATCATATCACTTCTGAAAATATGGATTTAACCACTGGAGTCATTTGAATTTCTTTTATTTGGCATTATGTCATATTTGGAGCTCCAAAGATCTGAATATGCAGGTGTTAGTACTTGACAAGCTAAAATCCAAGTCCATTGACTGGATATTTCTTTCTATTTCAGACTTTGATAAGGAGAACAGTGAGGGAGTAATATAGGAGGTCTAAGTGGATAACAATGATTGATGATACTGAAAGACTCATAGCACTGATTGGCATGAATTGGCATTGAGATTTTAATCAAAACTCAAATGAATAGTCCATCACCAGTCTATCTCCCAACACAGAAAGATCCTGGTCCTCTGATGACAACACTAGTAAATCAGAGTGTTTGATACTGACAGCTGAGAGAGAAAGAGTGTTTGTGTAATGTGTAATGATAGACTGTTTTTTGACAGATGTGGTTGTGCGCATATTCTTTTGTAAATCGTGTTTTTTTTTGCTACTCAATTACCCAGGTGACACTGCTTTCATTCTCTGTGGAGGCCGAACACACATTCCTGGATTACATCAAAGCAGGGTATGGATAAAAATACATATTAACACTCACATAGATGCACAGCTGCATGCACACACCCAAATATGATGCATAAATATTTAGGCTTCTCTATAATACCTATGAATTTCGTATCTAAATCTCAATGTCACAACATGTAATTTTTGTAAACTGAATGCAAAGGTCAAAATCTTGCTGAAGCTCAATTTGTCCAGATGTTATCACAGTGATGGCATCAAAGAGGTTTTTCAAAGAGCTCCAGAAAACAAGACCCATAAGACCCCTTAAATGTTAATCTACAACAACAAACACAGCTATTGTAGTAGTTAAAGTAATCATGAGTCAGGGGTTGCCAGGTCCTTTCCGGTTTGCTCTGATGAAAGGATGCCCTTGTTTGTGGAAAACATTTTTGAGCCATTATACTTCAGTCTGATCCTCTGTATACTTTATGAAGTATAAACTGCTGTCTCTTTTCCTACTGTATGTAACCTCTGACAGTTATGCTGTGACTTGTAACCTCTTTGATATTGGTCGGCCGATATATCGCCGTTCAGACTTTTTTAATTATCGCATTAAAATAAATTTTCTCATTTGGCCATATTTCTTGAGGGTGCTGAAAATCGCCTGCTTGCTTGTGAAGCGACTGAGACATGTAAACAACCAGTCACGGTTAATTTTGTTGTTACCTACCATTATTGCTATACAATAATAGATCGGTGTGCACCACAGTGTCATTTAAATGATCCACATATCAGAGCCACGGCAGACGCGTTTGAACTCATAATAAGTGCTCGCCTGTTTCATTCTCCCTCTCTCTCCTCAACAGTTCCCTGTAACTTTATCTTGTATAATGAGAAAAAGGAAAATATCAATAAAACTAATATCATGTATATTGATATTAGTCAGAATATATGTGCATATCTCATTTAAACAGATGTAATAAACCAACCTCACACAACTTCAGCAGATCCAGCATGCAGTGGAGCGCTCATAAATCTTCCTCTGAAGCATGTATTCTAACAGTCTATCCTCAACAGTTCTGTGACTTTTCTAATGATAAAAGGTCAATATAAATAAAACTTTTACTATATACCGTTTTCAAATATGCATATATCTTGTTTAAACAGATGTCATTCTCGAACCTCACGAAACTCCAGCATTCTGCTGTCGAGCGCTCACCTAATATCTTTCTCTGAAGTGCGTATTCCATCAGCCAGAATCAAGAACTTCAGTATCAGGATCAAAAGTTCCTCTCATTCACAAATCATGACAGTCATGCCATGACAATCCAAGTAGGCAATCCAGGCTGTTTAAACTGTCAGGAGATTGAGAATCATGCTGGATCCGCATGAGCGTGTGAGTGCAACTTCAAGGCTGTGTCCGAAACCAGGAAAATGCTGCCTCCGGAGGCTGTATATGGAGGTACGATAGTATAAGGTGCTTTTCAAACTGTTCGGAGACCAGTTGCCTTAAGAGTTCCAGTCATTCAAAACAGATGTCAGTTAAGCATTAGCTGATTAGGCAGTAAGGTAGCAAGTCAGCTGCCTTCATTTTCAGATGCAGCCCAAGGTAAAAGCATGCCACATGTGCAATAAGTAAGTGTCAAATTCATGAAGCACTGTTTGCACAATTGGTTTGATAAAATATTTTATGAGTAAATGCGATTACTAACATGGTCATGTCATCCATGGTTGCTGGACTACTGTGTTTACTGTGATTTCCTTCCAAATACAGTATATTAACAATTTCTTCATGTGCAAATAAATTACAAAAATGTTATAACTAAACAGGAATCTGAAGAAACTGCTATCTACCATTTAAAATACAGTATTATTTTTTAGTTTTGTGTGAAAGTTAGTAAATATGGTGCTAAATAAGAGTTAATTATTATAAATTTTTTATGTTTGTTTTTATTAAATTAAATTGTGATATAACAGCACACTTCTCTCTGGATATTGGCATCGCCCATTAAAAAACCCATATCGGTCGACCACTACGCTTTGTGATGTATTAACTCAGTAATATCATAGCTGAGATTCAACAGTTAAAAACAGTTTATACATTATCAAGTCAGTAATCTCAGCCTCAGACGGCATCCTCACAGACTGCTCACGGCTTGTTTACTGTTAACTGTCTGTCTGAGGCATTTTACACACACACACACACACACACACACACACACACACACACACACACACACACACACACACACACACACACACACACGTTGGTCTACCTATCATTATGAGGACTTTCCATAAACATAATGACTTTTATATTGTACAAACTATAGATTCTATCCTCTAAACCTAACACAACCCCTAAACCTAACCCTCACAGAAAACCTTCTGCATTTTTACATTTTCAATAAAACATTGTTTAGTATGATTTTTAAGCGATTTGAATTATGGGGACACTAGAAATGTCCTCATAAATCACATTTATAGCATAATACCCTTGTAATTACTAATTTGTAACTTACAAAATTGTCCTCGTAAATCACAAAAACACGCACACACACACGCACACACACACACACACACACACACACACACACACACACACACACATACACTCAAATCACTTACAAAAATGGAGAGATCTAGTAAATTTGCTGCAAACATTCATTGTTGCCAAAGGTTTGCTGCGGGTTCACCACTACTGCTGGAGAACTGCAAACTTCTGGCAAACATTTGTTGTGAATCGCATGCTCATTTACATGGAAAAATAATTAATGGAATATGTGCTGCAAGTTTTCAGCAAGTTATTCAGAACTCTAGATTCATTGTAAGGGATGGCAGGAGATGGCTGAAAGGATATTTTATTTATCATTCCACTTGTAAACAAAGTTGTGTTTACAAGTTATTGGGGCTGCTGCAGGGCCACAACTATTTAAGAGAGTTTAAATGCAGTATCAACATTGGCACCCCACTGAATGTTCGTCTGACCACCCTCTTTGAGGTTGATTTATATAATTCAGATAAACCCATCTTTAACGGCACATAAAAACAAAACCAGCTGTGGTCAGTCAGTGTACATGTTGTACATGTCAGTCAGACTCTTTCTGTCTTAAGTCCTATTCGGACAGCAATTGTTTCTCATGGTGATGTCTGTTAAAGTACATTTGCATGGCTCTTCTGTGATAAAACTTGTGCGTTCGGATGACAATGAAATCAGGACAAGCGAGACTATTTGTCAATCACATGATTCCAGTTGTGCTTGTTATATGGAAATACCAAGTTCTCTGTATTTGCATTAAAATGTGTTTTGAATTTCGCTAAAGTAAAAAATAAATACATTTCAAAGCATGTATGAGAGAATCTCTTACAAAGAGCTGTGGATATTTACAGTGTAAAATATTTGCAAAGAGCAATTAAACTAATCAAGAAACTGTAGAGACAAGACTGTTTGACAATGCAAGCCAAATAAATCTTCAATGGGGGTAGGCATGCATCGAATCTCACACGCATCACCTCAGTTGTGTGCTCTTCTCTCTCTTAAGCGCATGCAGAGAGAGAAACCGCACATATCAATATGTTTTATCTATCAGAAATATGGACATCAATTGGAATGATCGTCAGTGTTTTTTTTAAAGTGGCGGGGGAAATTATACCTTTTAATTAAGGTAGACATTGACCCGGACACTTTTCTGGGACTAGTTGATGCATATGAAAGTGTAGTCATGCAAGAGCTATGTAAATATTTCTATAGTACGCATTTTTATATTTTATATATATATATATACAATTTTATTACATGGTGTTGCCATGATAATGAACCATTTCAAATGTTTATGTGATCTGGCTCTTGTTTTTCTTTTCCTTCTGCTTAAGAGATCCCCTCACTGTGGTGGAGCTGCGACGTAATTGTATTATTGTGAATTATTAATCTGATTTCTGTAGTGATAACTGCGGTGATTTGAATGTGCAACTGTCTCCACCTTATTGTGATTCCTTATTGATCAGTGTCTACCCTGCTTCATGCTACTTTCCCAAAGCTAGTTCAGCTGGTGACCAACATTGCTCACAATCTCTCACTCTGTCAGTCAGTCGTTTCTGAAAAAGAGGGGGAGACAGAATCTGATCATCACATGATCTAGCTCGAGCTGTAGTGTTTTTTTATAGCACTTGTGTTTTGTGTTTTTTTATCTACCTCTTCTTTAACTGAAAATCGTCTTATATGCATCTTGAAAGTGGCTTTGACAAGAAAGTGTCTGGCAAGAATATAAATGTCTTAAATGTAATGTAAATGATAGGCCGTAACCACCATATACATTGATATTCAGATTAGAGGTGATATTTGTTTTCTATGGTTGATTCTTAAAGTATTGCATTTGTTCTACCCAACCTGAATACGTGGTTACGTTCTCGTGTCTACTGTATGTATTTTTGTGCAGATTGACAAGGACCCTAAAAAAGACAGAGAAGGACTGTGTGAGAGAGAAAAGGACAAAGATACATTTTAAAATAGTGAAGGAAAGTTGAAGCTGTGTCTTAGTGGATTCCTAGTCTCATTCCCCATCTTCCTCCCCAATAATTCCCTGCTCCCTCTCTGCTGTCTCTGTCAATAAAAAAGAGACAGAGAGAAAGGTGTGTAAACTGTCTATGAATGAATATCCAAAGGACTTGGCTGACATTTCACACTGAAGTAATCCATATAATTGTGACATTATCCTATACGCCATGTTAAGTTCACACCAAAGTCAGAACACACAGTGTCCACATTCAAACTGCTTTCTGTCAAGTTTTCACCTTTGTTATTTTTCTCCATCAGACTCTGACCTTTTAATTTTGATGCTGAAAGCAGACCTTTGTATGGATTTCCCATTGCTACATGTTTCATTCACTTTCCTCTTTACAAAGAGGGCTATATATAACCCACTTCATCCTTAAATCATATCCTGGTTCCGATAGCGAGAGGGATTCTCCTTCTTTTACGGCTGTGATAGAGTGGAAAAATCACATCTTAAGAAAAGTGTTGATTATATTGGGGTCATAATGGTTCGACAGCTCTCGGAGTTCTACAGTTTAATGTAAAATTTAAAACCCTTTTCCAGAAACCTTATTAAATGTTGAATCATATTTTTGAAGAGATATAGCCTGTAGGATTTCTATTTCTTTGTAGAAAAGTTATTTTCATTTAAATTAAGCAGTATTTATTAAAAGGAAAATATATATTCAAGAGTATACCAAGTCCCTTCAGACTTAACTTAGTAAGTTGAGGTCATAAAATAAATATAATTATATTGTAAAAGCCATTAATCAAAGTCAAGGTGTTCAAGTTCAGATAGGATAATACAGGCAGGTTCAGGAATAAAGGAGATTGATCTTTATACTGATTGATACAAAAGAATGGAAAACCGCTGTAGACAAGTGTTGGCTCTTTAGCTTTTTGAAAAAACCTGATAAATCTCCTTTATGGAAAGTTTTACAGTTCCAGTTAGTACTCCACTAATAATCACTAAAAAACATTAATCATACTCATTTCAATGCAAAGAAAACAGTAACTTAAGCATTCAGTCACATTTCAACTATCAATTTAAACATTGTCAATATCGAAACATACTGTACATTATAAAGAATTATACAGTACATAAATTGTACTTGTATTTTCTTGTCTAAAGTGGAAGTTAATAACATTTATGGAATGGCTCCAACAGCAAGAGAGAAGGCACATTTACTGGAACCTTTTAATGGGAAATGTGGTGTCTTTTTGGTCAGTGAATCCTAGCCATACTGAGCTTCAATTTACTACTCATTAAACCTTCAGAGATCTCTTGAACCCATCAGGTTCCCACTCATCCTAGACCGCAGTAAGACAGCCTTGTGTCAAGATGTCAAGCAGGAAGTCATGAGAGGACGAAACTAGCCTGAGAAATTTCTAGACAGATTCAACAAGACGTTCATAACTCATCCATGCAGATAGGGATGCAGAACTACTATAGTGCAGAGATGTGTGTGCTTCAATCAAGATGCACTTTAGTATATAATCGTCATTGACAATTTTACATATAAAAATAGTCAATTGTAAACTTGTGTATTTGCATTCATTTGATTCAAAGTTTATGAAGGAATTGTTCACATAAAAATGAAATTTGGTCACAATTTACTACTCCTTATGTTATCCTAAACCCGATTGACTTTCTCTCTTCTGTGGAACACAAAAGGCAAGATTTTGTAGAATATCCTGCCCACTGTTTTACACATAATGAAATTGAAAGGAGATTGGGTCTGTCAAGCAGAGGGGATGTTTATAAATGACAATGTAATTTTATGTCTTAATCTTTAATCCTCATACAAAGCTATTGAATGGTTTCAGAAGATTTGGAATTTAGTATACAAGTCTTACTACATTTATGAGGCTTTTTTTTTGTAATTTCGGAGCTTGACAGCCATAGTTCCCATTCATTGTGTGGAAAAGAATGGCCAGGGGTGCATTTCCCATACAACGACACTGCGTAACTGCCATAGTATGATGCATCATGGTAGAAATTAACAAGTTAGTCATACTTACTACGTTACACATCCATCGTTCAAACCACGTTGGTTAAGCTGTCATTAATAACATTACTCAGGGGGTGGAGACATTAAATCAAAGCAATTATTACATTATAATAGCTCTTACAAGTACAATTGAAATGGATACATCATGAAAATAGGCTAAAATATTATTTTGAGTGTTCTTTGAAGGCCGCAGTATACCGAGCGTCCTCCTTTAAACAAGTCTCGTTTAAATGAGATGGCCTTCATAGGACAAACAGAAACAGAACGTAACATGGTTGCTATGACAGCACGCCACTGTTTAACAAGTGTGAGCATTTTGAGTGAGAAGGGAACAAAGTCTCTTTGGAAGGGAATGTATGAGGTAAATTTTAGGAGAGTTATAATGATGTCGAGAGAGAAGAAAATAGATTTTTACAGGTGTAGTTTTAGTCTAGACTATAATTATATATTAATATAATTATACATATTATATAATCTGCACCCATCTACTGAGGTACTTCAACTTGGGAATTAACATTATTTACATTTGAACATCATATTTATTGGCAAATTGGTGTTATTTTTTTTAGACATTTCCATTGAAGCAAAGAATTGTGGGTTGTGAGTGCCCATGAAGGATACACCTCACGTATCCTCCGAATTCCTATGAAAGAAGGTCGCATTCGAAGTGTCCTACTAGCTTTTCTGAAACGAGACAGCCTCGATGATGTATGCGTCTGACAAATACGAACTCCGGAGAATGCAGCCTTCCAACCAGTCTCTTCCGTCGCTGACTTTTTCTTGTGCGACGGAGGAGTTCTGCACTGCGACTGGACATGACGCTTATTTGGAGAGCAAGATGATGCACCTCCATTTTTCCTGCATCTGTTTTGAGCATTGTCACGTGGATATGCCTACCTCATTACCAAAGCAACCCATGCAGACATGTTGGTTATGTCTGAATGCAGAAATCTGATTTGATCACTTGCAATTATTAGTGTGGACATTCTTCCAGAAAAGATCTGATTTGAGAAAAAATCTGATTTGCCTGCAGTCTCAACATAGACAGACTTATTTTTTTTTAATTAACTATTTCTTTAATTTGGCAGTTATGTAAGAATATCTTCTGCATTGTTGTTAATGTGACAGTCATTATCTTATAATTATATACAATTCAACCCCCCCCTTCTTGTCTCGACCAGTGCTGTTGAAGTTCCCATTATAATGCTGATTAATGGTCCAGCTCAGACTTTGTGCCGGGAGACATCAGTGATAATTGAAAAACTTGAGATGGACTATAAAAAAGAAAAAGAGAATAGGATTAAGATAAAGGAGCTTAAACCGACCTTGTTAATCACTATTGTGTTGCCCCACGCCCTTCTGTTTATATTGTGCTGAGTTAGAAAAAGAGCAAATAAAGGGTATTGGTTTTTTGGTCCTTTCTCAAGGTCTTTGCATAAACACAATAGCCTTGGGTTTCCTGTGAATATGTTTTGGCTAGAAACACTCCTTAAAGGCATTGTTCACCCACTAATTAAATCCTGTCGTCATTTATTCACCCTCATGTTGTTCAAAACCCGTTTGACTTTCTTTCTTCTGTGGAACACAGAATTGCCAGGGTCTGACAGTCTCAGTAACCATTCACATTCATTACATAATTTTCCTGATTCCATTTGGATTCCCTTTTTTTGCATATTACCCCCCTTGCAGCAGAGCATGATTTCTTTGTCCATGTGGAAATATTTCATAAATTTTCACTGACCTTGTTCTTGGTGTTTTCCGACATCACATTCCTATCCACAGCTCATTTCTCATTTGCACTAGGGCTCATTCAGGCAGCATAGCAGACTGCATGCAGGGTTAATGCTGAAAGGGGAATGCTATTGAGATTTAGATATTAGAAAAGTCATTATGATATTTTTCTGTGCTTCAGCGGTTATCTGTACAAGTGTTCAATTCCTTTCCATAGCTGAAAAAGATTTTTACTACCAACTCCAACATCTTACCCTAGGGGGGCACCAGAAATGCCATCGGCAGTCCTTACTCGCTTGTTATACATTATAAGTACCTGATAACATTTGCGAAACACAGAAGATCGCCTCGCACTTGTATTTTTGCACCATACAAAAGTATAGGGTTGAGTGAATAATTGTGAACAATGAACAAGGAAGAAATGAAGACATTATTTTGAAATTGTTGAGCTGAAAAACAAGTTTCTGTGAAAACTGTTTTAGAAAGAAACTTTAAAGTAAAGTTTATATAAAATTGTAATGTAATCTGATTACAATTTAAGAGAAGTAATTTGTTATTTAAAATGATTTATAGTGGATGTTTTTAAGTCACTTATCCAACACTGGTCGTCAGAGGGTTATTATTTAAAAGATGTGTTTCTGCCATTTAAATCTATACAATCTGTCTATCAGAATCACAGGGTAATCGCTGGTTGCATACTGCTCTGTCTGCTCTGTCAAGTCAGCGCTGCCTGTTGGAATGATCCAATGTCACCTCATACCCACTTCCTAACTTCCCCTTTTTTACCACAAACATCAGGGAGACAGTGAAACTGGCCTCAGAACTGCAGTCAACGTTGCCTTCCACATACAGAACTGCTACTTCAAAATCAATGGTTCTTTCAGAACTCTTCTGAAATCAGTGGGAACTCCAGCATAGCCACAGATTACAGAAGCATGTCTTACAGAACAGCGATGTTGAAGTGGCAGGTCTGTACGTACTGCTGTTTTGGGACCAGTTTTGCAGTATTTGAAATAGAAGAAGTGGGTTTAAGCAGATGTTCTTTCCACCAGGCAGAGCTGATTGTTAGGAACGTCTGGCTGCTGAACAGGAGGTTGGCTGTCTGCCTATCAGGCCAGTGAGACAGTACAATGCTAGTCTGGAGATTGTAATTACAGCAACCCCTCAAACAGAGGCTGAGAGTGCTTCATATTGACTCAAGTGTTTTGAAGCTGGAGGTCTGGTGATCTGCACCACAGTTTGGGGTGAATCACAATCCATCACCTTTGTGAAGTCTTGCTGTCAGTGTCTCACATCCGAAGCCACTAGAAATGTGTGCAAATGTTGGTTTATATTTAAATGCTGTATTTGTTTTAGGATCTTTCATTTGATATAATTTCCTCTCTCTCTTTCTCTTTGTCTCTCTAGCACTCAGATCCATTTCACAGTGGCCATTGATTTCACTGCTTCCAATGGTAATTGAGTTTCTAATTTTTAGTGTTGATATGCTTTTTTACGGATTAATTCTCCATCCTGTTTACAATGAATACAGCACTATTTATTATCTCTCATAAATTGGGTTGCAGCAGATAGTGGACTGGTCTAAATCAGATTTTGACATAATTTATGATATCTCGCTCTCTCCCTAATCTCCAGGGAACCCTTCTCAATCCACCTCCCTCCACTACATGAACCCATATCAGATGAACGCATATGCCATGGCATTGAAGGCTGTTGGCGAGATCATTCAGGACTATGACAGCGATAAGATGTTTCCGGCTCTGGGCTTCGGAGCCAAACTTCCTCCTGATGGAAGGGTTTCCCATGAATTTCCCCTGGTACCTGTTCCTAGATATGATAGATTATGTGGATTTCACAGTCAGCTGGCACATGTCCAGAGCCACTTCTGCTCGAGTCCTGTGTGTGTGCCCCATGTTGAATGTTTTTCAGACACTCTGTCTGGAAGTGAACAGTGTTGCTTTCTCCTGTTTGTGAAATTGTACTCTGTGGGTGTGTGTTTGCAATCAAATGTTTTGGATCATTTAGTTGTTTGTGCAGATCTTGACTTTAAAGAATGTTTATAGTATTGTAATTAGTAATGCATGGTTAGATTTTTGTGCAATGTGTAAATAAGGCTCTTTTGACACTCTTGCTCATTAACGTTACCCAAGTATTTATGATGTGCATGTGCCAAACCATAATCTCCTCCAAATTATAAAACTGCTAATTAGGTTGCACTCGCTCTCAATCTTTTTTTCCTCAGTCAGACACTTCTCCTTCCCATCCTTGTTTTTTCCCTTCTTTATTTACTTTTGATCATGACTCTTGATTATATGTTTAGTTTAAAGTCGTACTGCTTCGCTTCCAGAATCTTTCAATATTGCTGTTTTTAAAGCATGAATATGTATCTAATGATTATGCTGAACAGATTCTAAGCAACATAAGGGCATCTGCACACTAGATAAAGCTCTGATGGAGTGTTTGACAAATAGGAATGCACAAGATGTGGTACGAGCTGTGTCAGTTCGAAAATAAATGGGAACACAGCAAATTGGATTCTCGAAATAACTTCTAATTGGTCAACGGATGCCTGTGTTAGAGTGGGATCCAGCTAAAGTTAACTTTTGCAAACCTTTGTGTTTTCCCTCTTTGTATGTGCTTGCGATGCACCATCCCCATTTAATTCTATGGATTTGCAGCCTGAACTAATGTTCAGGCCCCCTAATAACCAATGTATGCTCTATATGTAATTTATTTTTATATTCAAATGTATGTTGCAGTAATACAAGGGCCACAAACGCTGACAACTGAGTTTAACGTGTTGAACAAAGAACATTAATTTAATGGTGGATGCATAGTGTTTGTAATGTTTGTAGTGTGATGGATCTCTTATGTTCTTCTTGAAGAATGCTAATGTAGAAAACCCATACTGCAACGGGATGGAGGGCATCTTGGAGGCTTACCACCAGAGTCTAAAGACTGTCCAGCTTTATGGACCCACCAATTTTGCTCCTGTCATCAATAGCGTAGCAAGGTGAGCAAAAATGCAAAAACACTCACTTGCTCAAGCAAAAGAGGAGGCTTAGAAATGTTGGATGTCTTTAGCTGGAGATATTGGACTGACACTCCCTACTTCTGATAGGCCAAGTCTGCACAGGCAAAATTAAGCACTTGGGTATTGGCTGCACGAGACCTTATTGATGGCTTTTTTATTTTTGAAGGTCTTATGCTTTTCCTATTTGTAGGTGGGACTACTTCTGTGTGCATATTTTTAAGGCTGCCCCAGGTGCTGATGAATAGCATATTGTACTGAATATCAAACATGGCCAGCTGATTCAAAAAACCAAATGTGCTTTTCCTGTTGTTGTGACCATGTGTGGACCTCAGAGAGACCAGATCTCCTGTCATAAATTCTGTAAACTGTTTTGTATAACAAAGAAAATTATGGGATTTTTATGATTACAGAAGAGCTGTGTCAATAGCAATGGGATATCCCAGAGCAATTATATATATGCATGAGATTCAGTTCCTGAATACTATGTGTTCAGTCATGATGCTTTCAGTATTCAACCATAGTGTTAAAACGCAAAAAAAACACAGAACCAGCAAGATGGATATCAAGTTTAAGTTTTGGTGGTTGGCAATCAGATAAGGCTCAAAAGTCTCTGACATACAGTCCAAGTCAAGTTTTTATTCTTTCATGACTGATCCATATCAAGTCTCAAGTCTTTTAGTCTGATGCCTCAAGTCCAAGTCAAGTTTTTGTTCAAGGTATTGTTCACACAAAAATAAAAATTCTGTCTTATTTAATCACTTTCATGTTGTTCCAAACCTGTATGAATTTCTTTTTTCTGTGGAACACAAAAGGAGATGTTAGGCAAATTGTTAGCCACAGTGACTACATTTACAGTACATGGACACCAGAAAGCGGCTTATTGTGAGAAAGTAGCATTCCATTTTACATCCACTGTAGAAGTGGCATATTCTTTACCCCTGTATACATGCGGCTCGTTCAGTAAGCAGCTTTCTCCTCAGCGATGTAATTTCCCTGTGACGCTTATGTAAATAACAAGCCTGGTATCCTAGAAAGACTTCACTATTTAATTCCCTGTTGCTTTGCTTTATTTCCAGATATTCCAAAATTGTTGATGTGTTTGTTTTCTTAACTTTATTTTGTAACCTGCAGCGGAATTGCGCTGCAATAGTGGAGTTTCCCTCTTATGTAAAACTCCAGGATTCTCCCAATGTACAAGCGCATATGCGTGACGGAGGGACTGTTAATATTTTACTTTGGTGTGTATAAATGGGTATTGTTACAATCCCTGGTTGTCTGCCCCGTGTTTCTCGTGTCTATTGTCTTGAACTATAATACCCATGATTCCCGGCCCTCATCACTGCCATCCCTTTGTCATTGTTCTCACCTGTGGTTAATTCAATCATCATCATCATCCCTGTGTATTTAAGCCCTGTTGTTTGTTCTTTCATTGTTGGTTGTTGAATGTTGTGGTTGTCTTCAATGTTTCTCTTGCCCGTGCTCTCCATGGATGTTTTTGACAAAGACTAGTGAAACACAGGGCAGACAACAAGGGAATCGTGAGAGGTATAGTTTTAGTGTATATGCTTTTTCCACTGTAAAAGAAAGCAGAAATGTTGAATTCTTTCCACTTTGACTTGTTTTTGGGCTCCATTCTATGACATTTGTTGTCCTGGTCCATTCACGCACACGTGCACCCTTCAAAAACCTGTTACAGTGTTGGTTATGTGTTTACATGGCCACGTTAAGTCGCTTTCTCAAGGAAAAACCTGAATGTGTTAAACCACTTACTCTTAATGCCTTAAACGGTGTAAAGAAATCGCTGTTCTTCGTTACGTGACGTTTCAGAACACCGCTTACTGCAAACAAAACCCTGGAATAAACCGGTTTCTTTAGTGCATTTTAACATGGTCAGTCACTCTTCAGTTTCATCTCTTTTCCATACAATGATAATTAATTGTGACTAAAGCTGTCAGCCCCTAACATCCTAAAAATCTGCCTAACATCTAATTTGTGTTCCACTGAAGATAGAAAGTCATACTGATTTATTTATTTCATTCAGTTAATTTATTTTTATCAAACACTTATTATAATATGTACTTATTACAAGTACAACAATGAGCATCTTTAACTACTAACAGAAGTCCATTACTCATGTGCTGTATTCCATGTTTTCTAAAGTCACACATTTTGTGAGGAACTGACCGAAATTGCAAATGGGTCATTCTCAAAAAAAGACTTTCCAACTTAGAAAATATTATTTTTTTTTCCCTATAAACGCTGAGGGTAAATATTTTGTAACATGTTGACATTCATTTTTAATTATAAAGGACAACTTGGCTGCTGTTCTTTCTTTTATTATTTAATTGTGTTTCACGGTCTAAGCAAGTTAACACTAATGAGGGTTATATGGGTTACAACACCACATTTTGAAGGTTCAGTGGGGTACAACACCAAATATTTTTGTGTGAAAATATTAGTTAAAATTTGAATAACTTTTTAACATGCTGGGAAAAATCACTATATGCATATTTAAGCAGCCTCTGAACTTAAAATCTTAAAAATTATTTTCTGCAAATTTTTGTATTAAAATTTTTTTGATAAAACCAATAACATGAAATCAAGGGACACACATTCTTTTTAAATTATTACAATTATTAATAATAATTTTGTTTTGCTTTTTGCACACTTGTTCGGCCTTGCAATAATGCTTTTTATTAAAAAATAAGTACAAAATAAATACACAAATAACTTCTTTTTTTTCAGACAATTAACAATTTCAAGTATGTTTTCTAAAAAATTTGCAAAACACAGTCAAGCCATTTCATATCATTAAAGGTTAGGTTATAAAATTATTTAAAAAATATATTTCGCTATTTGAAAGCTTTTTCATGACTAAAAAAGTCAAGGGACATGTTTGTCAAGATATTTTGATATTGACCCAAATGTTGTCAGAAATAACCTATTTTGTGAGCCACAAAGCTTTCTTTACAGAAGGCGGCACTAGACGGCTCACAGAACTGAATCCTCCACTGATCTGCATTCAAATCATTCAAAATGTTTTACATCTCAAATCATTTTTTCACTCTGGACAGTAAATTGTAATTAAAACTGTTAGTTGCAAGGATTCATACTTGTTAAATCTGCAAAAGCAGTCTCTATAAAATATATATATATATATATTTTTAAATCCTCCTTTAACACTTGATTGTGATTGGCCCATTCTATGCTTAGCACTGCCTGCTTTAGCAGTGGTCTAGTGGTCTGTCATCTTATTTTTCCAAAAATAAATAAATACATTTCATTTATTAAATGATTTAAGCATTATTCAAGAAAAAAAATTCAAGAATTATTTAAGCACCTCTTGGTAAAAATGTCTATTTTCAAGGGTTTTCCAGGTCTTAAATTTGAAAAAGTCAAATTCAGGTACTTCATGCACTTCAAGCACCTTGTGGGAATCCTGTATACAGTAGCATTTTCTGCAAAAATATTTGTGTGGCAATATGAAAAAATGACTGTTTGTTTGTGCACATTCAGGTATGCTGCAGCAGTACAAGATGGCTCTCAGTATTTCGTACTTCTCATAATCACAGATGGTGTGATATCAGACATGGCTCAGACGAAAGAAGCCATCGTCAATGTGAGTTATCTTCTATCCCTTCTTTCACTCTCTTTTTACTCTTTTCTCAAGACACACTTTGTTCATTTTGCTATACACTGGTGCAAAGTGCACCAAATCCCAGGTTTTTTGGGGTCGTCCAAAGATCCCCTCCACAACTAGAGGGATTCATCTGTCATAATGGCACTGGTTAACCAGCAGACTGGATTTAAAGGGAATTTGCGACTGTTTAGTCAGATTATTAGAACAGCCACACCTTCCTTTTAAGATCTTGCCTGCTGCTCTGTCTCTTCTCACCATCTTCTTCACCCTCTTCCTGTGATGCTGTGAATCCTGAGTCTGATGTAACCAACGCTGTAAATGTTCAGATTGACATGGTAATGCTGCTTCGCTGACTGATGTGGGTTGGTGCACATTGTATGATTGGAAACTTTGAGTTGTTTCATTCTGTCTTCAGTCTTTTAAAATTTAATTGAACTACTGTATAAGCTGTTGATTACTTAGATTGCTGAGAAAATGTCTCTCGTGTACTTCTGCTGTTGGTCTTTTTAAACTGATTTGATAAAACTCAGCACTCTGAAATATAAGACATCTCTCACACACTCACACTCTAAAATTCTCTGCACTCTCAGTAATTTAGCCACTCACATTTACAGTATACTGTGAGTAACTTAAAGGTACACTCAGTATGTTTTTAGCTGGCTCTTACTTGTCCCAATAGTACCAGTGGTTTTGGACTTTATACTGCCTAGTAATGGGAAGGTCGGATCATTTTACTGATTTGGAATGTTTGAATCTTGTTAAGCAGAATCTTAACAAATCTTAATCCAAGTAATTTTGTTTAAGTGTCATGTGACAAACTTTATAGGCTCTACAGAAAACAGCAATTATTAGTTCACCTCCCGACTGGGTCTGCAGGTGAGTCTTATGTTCATTTGTCACGTTACTGCTACAAGGCTGAGCATAGAGACAAAGGATTCGTTCACGAGTTACTGATCTTGTTATTTTTTCTCTTTACAGCTTACAGTTCAGTATGTTGAAGTTGTTGGTGTCAAGATCAATACATATCAGTGTGACAATACTTTTTTTTAATTCTTATGATAAATAATTTTAATATATTTAATAAAGAAAGTCATTAAAATATATTTTCTGCCAAGTGTAAAATTAAAGTCTAACTGTAAGGGCAAAAATTAACCCTAACTAACCGCCTGTATTTAAGGAAGGTTGGGAATAGGACTAATATCAGTTTACAGTACAGAGCCTATGCGACTGTCACGTGTCAAATGAATAAAAGACCCATTCCCGTAGGTCCAGTCGGGAGGTGAACTAACTTAAGGCTGACAAAATTAATGAATCACTCTCTCAGAGTACTTGTTCTTCCAAATTCATATAAAAGATCTCTCCATTAGGGAACTTTTTTTTTATCAGGGATAAAAAAATATATATATATTTTTATCATCTTTCCACTTGTCTGGTGGTGGATCACACTCCTGCTGATCAATAACATCATTGTTGATATGTAATTCGTTGTTGTCTGTAATAAGTATATTGGGTTTGTTTTTATTTTGTTTGGTTTGCTTCTTTTGTTTACATGTATTTTTATGTTTGTGCATTGGCTGAAAGCGCTTTTTAAAGTTAAATTTTTATTATTATTGTCATTACTATTGGTAGTAACTCGCTTGCCATGCAATGCCAACATGGCTGTGCCCATTAGGGGGCAACCTGCTACATGTACAATTAAACAGCTTTGATTGCACTGTAGCTATGCATATATATTGACCTGTTTTGTGTGATGTCGCTGGATAACCCCACCACCATGTTTGTTACCAAAATTCCATTAACGTTCAAATTGCGACAATGTGGGATGCGGCAAAAGTCGGCTAAATGTTTGTTTCGATCAAAAAAAAGTTGAAAAGGTGATACTGCTCTTTAATTACCAAAGCCAAAATGTACTTTTTCTTTCAATAAAGTTTTATCTTTTAAGTGACACGGCTTAATTTCGCCAAAGTCATGGAGTGATGAAGGGGGAAAGCACATAGTATATATTTAATGTGTATACTAATGTTAGCCAATAAGCAACACATCATGAGATCATGAAGCACAGACATTTTTCACACACCACCAGACTACAATTTACATATTTCTCTTATACACTAAAATGCCTTGGTTGTGTTCTGTGTATTCTTTTTAAGTTAAAAGCAGCTCTTACTTTTATACAGACGGGATTATCACAGACGTTTTGTAATATTTTGGCCAAATCAGAGCAGAAAACAACAAAAAAAAATTTCAGAAGCATACTTGATATTGTTTCATGGGTGTTTTTCCATTCCCTGCCATTGTTTCCTCCCGCTGATGGTCACAAAATGGCGGCTTCGGGGGAAAAGTGACATCACTGAAACCAATTAGGAACACCTGCACAAATACTTATGCCATTATCTAATCAGCCAATCATGTGGCAGCAGTGCAATGCATAAAATCATGCAGATACGTGTCAGGAGCTTCAGTTAATGTTCACATCAACCATCAGAATGGGGAAAAATTTAATCTCAGTGATTTCGACCATGGCATGATTGTTGGTGCCAGATGGGGATCTCTTCAGGTCAAGGAATATGTAACCGAGTAACCGCCATGACCCTAGCTGTAAAAAGCTGTCAGTCACGCGATCCAGACCGGGAAAGGCGTGCGTGTGCCCATCCGACCCTCTTCCCTGCACTGCCCAATATTTTGTAAGCCCCCCCTGGTCCCGATGAGAACACCACGTTTAGGCTACTTGAAAATAGTCAAATTGGCAAAAGGTGTACTTGAACCTGGATCGCACACAAAAAACTAACCAACTGTCTTACTAATATCGCCACATCAAATCTTAGGCTGAGGAAGGTCAAATATCACTCCATGTCTTTTCTTCAAAGCGTATGAAATAATTTGACTAGTTTTTATAGGTTCTAGCAGATTATTGGAGTGCATATAGCCGGGCTGTGCATCCAGTGATAGGGATGGATATCGTTAGGATTTTATATACTGAAACTGCTTACAGATATCGATACTTATCAATACTCTTATTGATACTACTCTCCATAATTTGGTGCAAAAAATAAAGACATGACATAAAAAGATATGAAAAGATTCAGCAGTTACTTTATTATTACTTTTTGTGCAGAAATAACAAGGTAAATTGATTCCTGTGTTTCCTATATATGAGCGTGGAGCAGCTGCTGCAAATGACTGGTTTACACATGTCTGGTGGTGATGTGCTTTAATACTGCTTCACTACCAGAAGCTAAACTTAAAACAAAATTACAATTACCAAATAACTATAGCCTTGAGCTTTTCAGAAGCTAACAAAAATAGATAACAAAGAAAATAACTTAAATACAACATTCATAAAGAATAAAGATATGTAAACGGAACAATATAGAGTTCCCTTACGACTCTACATTGCGTAGCAACGCATATGGCCAGTGCCTTCTTACACAACCTTGTTGAAACCTCTCTCAGAAGAAGGAAGAATTTCCTCAGGATTTCTTCCTTCAAGACAGTGATCATCTCTTGTTTTGAAGCCCTCTACCTTTGCCGTCAATATACACTAGTCAGTGAGCAAAATCTTCACGGGAAGATTTTCTGCTCCCCTGCAGTTCTCCGGCGAACATCACACTGCTTCACTGGTGAACGGGCCTTAGCATCCTGATTCCCCGCAGTGCTTTAGCAGGATTTGTGTACCCTTACAAAGCAATTGTATGTTGTGTATTGTATATTGTGTGATATAATTATAAATATATATTCATTTATATATTTATATATATAAGAGTCACTTACGTATTCACGTCTTTTTAAAGATGTCATTCTGTAAGTTGTGGGAGACAGACTGTCCTCACTGTGAGGGAATAAGTCTCAAGATGCTACACTCGTGAATCACCCTCATTCTGAGGGACGATTCAGCCTCACACACCCTCCCACCCACCTCTTCTGTGATACCCAAGGATTCACATGAGGAGGCGCGGTGGGGCTGCGAGGTCGATATGTGCGAGACCTTCTGAAAGAGTGGGTGACCTCGTCTTGTGCAGCGGTTCTGACACTGGGGATGATAATGAAGATATCATGTCTCTTGCTGCATCAGGCGAGTGATCAGTGGATGATGCTGCCATTCCTACCTCCAGCGAAGGAGAGGAAGGTGCACATGCCACTGACATGGAGATGCTCCGCAACCTTACAAGGGTGGCCGAAGAGCTTCACCTTGAGTGGTCTCCCCCAGAGGAACCTGAACAGTCTAGCCTCAATGAATGGTTCCTGCAGTCCAGATGCCATCAAATGCAGCATCCTGCAAATCTGCCCCATTCTTCCCTGAAGTTCATAACAAGCTATCTAAAGGACTATAAGTCCTGGCGCGTAAGCTGTGTCGACAAATGTCCGCATTGACAGGAAAAGCTTTCTCAGTGGCAGGACGAGCTGGATCAGCACTACAAGCAATGGTGGTGCTCCTCAAGCTCCTCAGGCAAATGGATGAGCACGGCTGCGATCCAGAGACATTCAAAGAGTGCCGCACCAGAACCGACTTAGCTCTGCATGCCACGAAAGTCACTGCACAGGCCATCAGCAAGTCCATGGGCAACCTAGCAGTTCTGGATCGACATATATGGCTGACACTCACAGAAATGTGCGATAAGGAAAAAGCCACTCAATTGGATGCTACAGTGTCTCCAGCCAGCCTCTTTGGAATAAGGTTGCTAAGCATTACATATTGACTCAGCAGCTCACAGACTATGAGACAATTTATGCCCAAATCACAGCCGGTTCGCCCTCGCTCTGTTTCGAGCCAGCGCCCGACTGCATATCAGCTAGTGCAGAGAGCCCTTTTCCACTTCAAAGCACACAAATTATGTGCACACAAATAATGACCTCTGTCCCATTATGCAGATGCATGGTGAGCTCTAACGAGTATTTCAGAATGGGTGCAAAAAACCATCGAACATGGTTATACGATCCAATTTGCACACCGGCCTCCCTTTTTCAATGGCGTTCTGTCTTCCACAGATTCAGCTAAGGACGTGCCAGTGTTATGAGGCGAAATACACAATCTAAGTTTGAAAAACTCAATAGAGATTGTGCCAAATTGTCAAGCACATAAATGTTTTACAGCCTTATTTTCTTGTTCAATAGAAAGACGGCGGACTTCGGCCAATTCTGGATGTGATACATTTAAATAGCGCACTCATAAATCGACCATTCAAAATGATTACTCAGAAACTGATCTTATCGCATGTACGCCCATATGATTGGTTTGCATCAATAGATCTGAAACATGCGTCCTTTCATATCCAAATTGTACGATATCACAGGATGTTTTTGAGGTTTGCTTTCAAGGGAATCCCGTATCAAATCAAAGTCCTGCTATATGACTATATGCTCCCCTCCTGACCAAGAGAATCACTCACTGCGGCATACTCATGTTGGTCACCGTCCCACTAGACTGCGGTGCCATGTTTCCTCTCTGGGAAGTTATGTCATGTAGTGTGGCATGATGGGATTCTATTCCCCATATACGTTACTACGTAATATCGAGTCATAAGGTAACGTCTCAGTTATGTACTTAACCTTGGTTCCCTGAGACGAATGGAAGGAGACATTCTAACGCTAGCCACACTACAAGTCTTTGAGTTCTTGAGGCACGAGCGACGCGCTCCTTGTTTTCAGTCAGATCTTTTGAGCAAATTGTGTTTTGCACCTGTTTTTATAGTGGACAGTTTTGCACCAAAACAGGCAAGGTTTCAACCAGGTTGTGTAAAAGAGCGACCTGTCTAGTTCCCATCGTCTCAGGGAACCAAGGTTACCTATGTATCCGAGACAATTTCTAGCATCTCCCCTGTATTATTTGGCCCACCCAAAAATACATCAACAGTTTTTGTTCAAGAAAATGAGCGTGTTGACTTACTCAGGGAGAATCTCTGTACCCGTCTAGCGATGGAGAATGTGTTGGACTTGGGTGTCTGATTTCCACTATCCGCTGACGATGGCTGCTGCTTGACTGATGTCTGTGGGATTATTTTGGAACATAAATTAGAAGTGCTTAAAACTGATGCTAACTGTGTCTTGACAGAGTTAATAGCAGCAGACTTATTTTTAAGATAATGAGTGTTTCCTTGACTTGATGGTCACATCAGCATCAGAGCCAGGAGGCTGCACCGAGGACAAAGCAGCCGCTTTGCAAAAGGAGTCAAACATGCTGCACTGTTTCAGATTTATAGTATGTTGTATTTGTAAATGTTTCATGAGGTTGCTGGTGTTACCAAGTCATTAGGGGATGGTTAGGAATTTGAAAACGCCTGCTATGTTATCATGAATTAATGTTCCATAAATACTGCTGGCAGCACCGCTTCTCCTGGAGCTTATCAATAATTCGGTACTGACCAGTCAGGAACCGGTACCAATTTAGTACCGGTTCTCAATACCCACCCCTACCCAGTGATATTTACACTTATTTCAAATAATTATTTGGCTATTCTGAACCCGTGGTAGGGGGGCACCTGGGGCCCTGTACAGCCGCATATGTCGCTAAATAGGCAGAGCCGGCACTGCCAGATGGGATGGTTTGCGTATTTCTGTAACTGCTAATCTCCTGGGATTTTCACGCACAACAGTCTATAGAGTTTACTCAGAATGTAAACATCCAGCAGCTTGTTGATGACAGAGGTCAATGGAGAATGGCCATACAAAAAGACTACAGTAACTCAGATAACCACTCAACAACTGTACAATTTTAATGAGCAGAATAGCATCTTAGAATGCACAACACATCGAACATTGAGGCTGTTGGGCTACAACAACAGCAGATCATGCTGGGCACTTCATCAGAACCATAGTGTTTCTAATAAAGTGTGTGCATACATAGCTATTACATGACTGGAGTTTTCATCTAATGTGAGTCAGTGTACATCACATAAAAAAAAAAAAATGTACTGAAAGGTCACTCTTGCATTTTTTTGTCACTAATTTAGATCACAACTGTACAAACTATTTATTCTCAGTTTCCAGACCCATATGCTATTATTTATTCTGTAGAAAACAAAATTAGCATTTTAAAATTACAATAAATAGTAACCTTGTCTGTTAAGCTCCAAAAAGAAGGTGAAAAAAAATAATAAAAGTAGTCCATTTGACTTGTGTTCTAAATTCAAGGCTTCAAAATTAAATTGTTATTCACTGATTAACTATTCCTTTAATGTTGGTCTAATTAATCATTTAAAATCCTCAAAGGACTGCAGAAGTTTTATCCTGACTGATACCAGCAAATGTGAGCATAATTATGCTGTGACTGAGAATCTAATAATATACTAAAGCCAGGCAGAGGGTTTTTGGCTCAGTGGACATTAAGAGAACACTGTTATTCACAGAGTTTATTATAGGCGAGCTGTAAATGTGTCGCATCACATAATTCACAGTAATTTACACTTATTTCAATACTGAGAGAGATATTTGTCAGAAAAAGTCAGGAAAAGTGAGAAATGAGAAGGAAAGAGAAAGAAGGCAATCAAGTGAATGAGAGTCAATCACTTAAAAAAAAAACCTACAGCAGTGACTCTACTTCAATTCCTTACAAAAAACACAAAGCTCAATAATTGTTTTATTTGTTTTTATTTATTTTGCTTGATGCATTGCATAATTTAAAAGTTTTGTTAATAAATTCAGCAGGCTTATGCATCATGAATGTGAAACCAAACCTTGTGTTTCCTAAATTTACGCAGATGGAGGATGTACATGTAAATTTACAGGTATCAACAACAGCAATGTTATCTGTAACATCTATAAAAAGTAAAAAGTTCACACCTAATTTATGTGACTAAATTATTATAACAGTGTGACTGAGTTGGAACTCCTTTCATCAGGTTCTTATTGATTTAAATTCTATCATCTCTTGGAATTTCTGAAGGCAAAGAAAAACAGTTATATTTTCTAACACTGTGATTGTCACTGGTTCTTGCAGCGCTGCAATGAGTGTGCGTTTAAGAGCTTGAGACCGGTCTGTGAGTAAAAATGCACCTGCTTTGTGCTCGTGCTGCTCTGTCAACTGAGCCGTATCCACCTACAGAGCCATACAGGTGAATTAGCGGAGGTTGTGACTTCACCTGTCTATTTGATGCTACTAAATCAGAAACTTCAGATCCGTCACTAGACTTCAGAATCAGATTAACCGTGGTACAAATGCATACCAGCCCGTATAATTGAGTCTAGATAAACATTTTAATGGAAACAGGAAAGACCATAGATTTGATTAACATGACTGATAAACGCCCCCATTTGTAACCTAATGCCCCCCTCTCTACTAATTTGCTCTCAGTGCCCCCTTACATCCTTTAAACATCCACTGGGAGGCAGTACTGCCCGTTGAGAACCCCTGACCAACAGGAAATAAAGAAGTGAATTCATGAAGTGTGAGTGCAATGTGTTTGTTTAGACTCATCTTCCTAGCTCGATTTCTTGCAACACATTACCAGCTATATCCCCCATGAGCATTTCAGGGAGTGCTGGCCTACTTACAACACCATAAATATGTTTTTATAATCCTTACCCATTGGCACCAAGCACTCTGCACACTGTCTGCACAACATATACTTGCAGAAGTGTCTTTTACTGCAGGTCAATTTAAATTCTGCATAGTTAGTAAAGGATCTTGTACAGCCTAATTTGAAGTGGATATTCTGGTCATCACATGGCTATACAACAGACAGGTGCCATGGGCTTTGAGACTGGGCAAACATCAAAGATTTTAATACACATTATTAAACACTGTGCCCAAAACACATCAGTTTTGGGCAGAGTGTGATGTCGTGGAAATATTATTGACGTAAATTGTTGCCTTAGAACCCACAGTCAATGGAAAAAAATGTCACAGTAGCGAACTTCATGACCAAATTGTTTTAAATTCAGGACAGTAATATATCACACAAATGAAAGATATTCAAATATTGAGCCGAGCATGTTTATGCCCATTAAATCATACAATTTGCCAGAAGATCTTGTTTTGACTTACAACAAAAAAAAAGAAAAGATTGCCAGTTACTAGGTTCAACATAATAGGCCTCACACGTCACTCTTCCCACAGTTCAGATCCACTTGGATGGACAACAGCAATTAACTAATCTGACCACAAAATACAACAATCTTAACCTGCACAAGGGAAATGTAAAGAAGACACCGCAGTCTACATTCATTAAAATATTTTTGAAAGAATTACACTGCGCCCCATAGAACTATAAAACAGACAGAGCATAACACAAGAAGGACAAGATCGCCAGATCAATACTTCATAGTACTTCATAGCCTCAGACTAACCAGAAACAATGACCTAGTATCTATAACCTAGTATCAACAACACAGATTTTTAATAAATACATTAACTTACCTTTACTTGAACGGAAAATCCATGCATCTTTCCTTGCGAATGAAAATCTCCATCACTTTGTTGTAGAAGTCGCCCGCTTGTTGAATTTTCGATAGCCTCTCTTTCTCGATTGTTAATTTAAATTAAAAATCTTTGATTAAAATATTGATTAACTTTGCCAAATCCGTGTAGGTCTACGATGCGTACACTGCAGATATAAATTTTAGCACTTAATAATGCATTAGTTACGTGAACTTGAACACGTTGACACAAAACTAAAATCTAAAATCAGATATCGTGACTGAAGGAAGGAAGGATTGGTTTACTCATTTTGTTAAGCATGCTTACTTTGCCCATTTGTAGTAGCGGACATGATTCAATTTGAAGGAATGTAGCCTGGTCGCGGGACTCGAGTCTGAAGCCAGTGCTGGAGAAGTGTCATATGCATCAACCCAAGCGACGTGACCGCGGCTGAGGATGCCATATGCCCCAGGAGCCTCTGGAATTTGTTTTGAGGAACCGTTGTGCCGGGCTCGAGAGCAAGGCACCTGAGCACTGACTGCGCATGCTCGTTCATGAGGCGCGCTGTCATTGAGACTAACACCTGGTCCCTGTGAGCGCATAGTAACTTTTTTGGGAACGATGACGTAAGGGCTGTAGAAACCCTTCTTCGGCAAATGAAAATAATGCAAACAAGGATTATCCTCCCAGTCCTCCACTGGGGGAGGGAGTGGTCTTGGTACCAGCTCTGGAGCGAACGTCTGACAGCCTGGGTCATCTGTCTCAGGAGCGCTTAGGAGCTTTCCTGGCCGTCTGGCCACGAAGCAAGCTGAAGTGGCATTCACCTTCAGGAAGGAGAGCCGCGACCGCAACGATGCCATGGTCATGTTTTTGCAGTGAGTGCAGTCTGTGGCCGTCGGTCTTGAAGAGATATCAACAGCATCCAGGAACTACACAGATGCGGAAGGGCATCTTGAAAAAGACATGTCCTGAAAAGGACGTTCAATGCCTGTCTGTGTATTGCTCTTTTATGAGTGAAACTCGAACTATTTTAGAGAAACAAACTCTTTTAGGAGGGGAAAACACTCTTTTAGGCAGTGAAAGCAGTGTTGAAGCGCCCAGGGGTGTGGACTGCACAGCGTGCAGAAAGAGAGAACGCCAGCTGGAAATGCGCTGTAGGATTCAACAGCAGTGCTTCTTGCCAGTACAGGTGAGTGGAACAGTGGTGAACTCAGCTTGCTGTTGCACAAACGCTCGGCTCCGAACAAAAAATCTGACTGACAGACACACGCCCTCTTCCCTTTATACCCGTACATCCGGGGCCGGGACATGCAAATTCTGTCTGCCAATTTCTCATTGGCCTTTTCTCAAGTTCAGAGGTATGCGAGGCTCCCAAGGAAGACCCCTTGTGTCACTTCATTTGACACAATGGGAAAAAAACTAAGAAAATATAATCCAGGGCTGGGGCAGAAGGCAGCGAGAAACAAGACCGACCAGACCAGGTAGGGATGAACAGGACAGGAAAAACAAACACACAAGACTGACTGTAAAACATGACTCGTAACAAGACGAACTGGACCTGGACAGCACACATTATGAGACTAAAATAGGGAGATAAATCAAATGGATAAACAGGGGACAGGTGAGGTAAATGAAATAATAATAAGCAAACAAGGAGGTGGGGTATGATATAAGACAGAGAGACACGCGGCAATACAGAAACAAAACAAAGTCAAGTACTCTCACAAGACAACAAAACACCCGAATGGCATGAGCGCGTATCGCCAACACAATGAGGCAATATATGCCCATGCCAACCGACAAACAAGACGAGAGAATTCATAGCAAATTCCAAACAAAGCAATGCCACACATTCTCGCATTAAACGAAAACAGAGCGTACACGAGAGGCAAACGCCATGCGATACATGCAACAGGCAACAAAAACAAGACAGGACACCTGTGCGAGAGTTCGGCCACACACCCGACACCTTAGAATGAAGTGACCGAACCTCAGCACAACATGAAAGACAGCTCGCGACCCGCGTGCGCAGTGCAAAGCAAGAGCAATGCGTGTCCGCTGTCGTGAGAGACAGACATATTTTATTGACGAGTGCATGCGACCAAGATGACAAGCGCAATACACTCATGCCAGTACATCTTCACTGGATGAGTCTGTCATAGAAACCCTGACTTGATGATGGTGTTTAACCCGAAGGTAGGTATTTATTGACACAAAACACAAATTGTGAAAAGCAGGTGAGTAATAAATAAGTAGATCTGTGCAGATGTGAAGAACTGAAACTTGAGAATGGTTCATGTTGATGCAGGTCGTGATAATTCGTGGCGTGACAAACCCATTGCGACATGCTGATGGTGGTTTGTCTCATTCCGGGTGTACATCAGAATGTCATCGATGTAGACGAGGACGAATCAATGGAGGTACTCGTGGAACACCTCATTCATGAAGCCCTGGAACCAAGAGGCCTCTGCCATTCTTCACCACATAGAAAAAGCTCGAAGCAGCAGGGGATGTGGATGGCCAGATATAACCTTGGCTAAGCGCCTCCTCGATATACTCCTCCATGGCCTTTTGCTCTGGGATGGAGAGAGGGTTTATCTTGCCATGGGGCACTGGCTCACCGGGGAGAAGGTCTATTGTGCAGTCCCTTGGTTTATGAGGAGGTAGTTGTGAGGCACGTAGGGGGCAGTAGATGTCCTGAAAGTGGGAGTAGCAGGATGGGATCTCCACAGAGGTGAAACTAGCAGGGCTCTCAATGGTGGTAGTGTTGAGATGGAGAGGAGGAGAATTCTTGACAGAAGATGAGGGTTTAGGAGTGGGACAATTGGGGAAACAGGAAGGAAAGCACTGGGGTTCCCACCTCAGGACGTCACTGGTAGACCAGGAGATGACAGGGCAATGTCGTATGAGCCATGCAAATCCAATAAAATATCAGCGGTGGAGCTCTCCAGAACCAGTAGGATGATGTCTTCGCTGTGCAAACATCAAACTTGAAGTTTCACTGGGCCCACAAAGTGACGAATAATACCTCTGCCAAGGGGCGAGTGTATTTTCAGGCTGTTTTGCTCCCAGAGTGATTGGGCCCACTGCAGCGCTCGTCCAGCTAGCAAGGAGAGGATATAAGCTATTTTCGCCTGCTGAAAGAACTGAAACCTGAGGATGGTTGGTGTTGATGCAGGTAGTGATAATCTTTGGGGTGATAAACACACAATGGGAAGTAGACGTAGGAGTGGAGGCTTGGAGAGATCATTGGAGTTGCGGTGGAGAGGAATCAAGGAGAGATCGCAGGAATGACATTTGAAGAGTTAGGTAAGTCGCAGGCAAGTGAGTTTGTATTCTGAGTTGAGATCAGACGAGTGAAGGGAGAATAAGTAGAATTAAGTAAAGGAGCTGATTGACGTAGTGATGAGAGGCAGGTGCAGGTCATCAGTATTCAGGTGAGACTGAGGGTTGTGTGTATATGGTAGAAGGGAGTTGAAGCAAGCTTTCTAAATCATATAAATGTCTTGTTGGCAGGAAAACAGAGCATGCAGTGCAAAAAGGAGCATGGCTTACTCTCTCAGCTTCATTGATTATTATGGCGTTGAGGCTTGGTTCAGGAGTGGGTTTGGTTATTAGCAAAAATGTATAATTATCAAAGATGAATATTAAAATCAATAGAACATTGATTAGAATCAACATTAGATTATTAATCCTTCAAATCAACAATCATCAAAGATAACTATCAATTATCAATATAATTAGAATAGTAATATGAATGAATATTTCTGGGGCACCACCCTGGAATCAGGAACTAATAACCATACGGTATAGGATTGTTTGTTTAGTAAAGTCGGCATCCAGAGAACATCGACATTCAAAAGGGAAACTATGAAGGCTTGAATCTGAGGACTGACATCCCCTGCCAGCCCTTGGCACAGGTGCATGCAGAAAAATACCAAAACACTAAAGTATTATTGATGCAGTAATATCAATTAATATGCAATACAATGCAGTCGATAAACATCCGACTTCCAACTACAAACTAAAATTATCGTGTACTTTGTTGGGGACTAAAAATGCCGAAAGTTTTCTGTGAGGGTTAGGTTTAGGGGTAGGGTTAGGGGATAGAATATAATGTTTGTATAAAAACCATTATGTGTATGGAAAGTCCCCATAAAACATGGAAACCCAATGTTTGTGTGTGCTAAGTGGAACACAGAATCTCGGCTCATCAAGCGAGAAGGAGATTGTATGGCCAAAATTCAGGTGGGTACACTACTTCCATGGGCAGTGAGGCTACACCTGGGAGCAGCAGGGCAACTAGACACGGAAAATACTGTCGCTGGAAGCAAGGCTTATAAGGAATCTCCGGGGTTTTATACTCTTGAAGCCATAATAGTTGAGGGACACGTTCTGTCATGTGATTCATCCAATAGGAGTTGAGAGTTTGATCCTCCAGAATTTCACACAGATGTGTAATGTAACGCATGGCTTGATGGAATCTGTAGACTGTTTGCACTCCCTTTGTTTGATTTTGGCGCTTTTGGCTTTGAGTGTTCCTACAGGCCTTAATCAGGCTTTATGACCTGTGTAGGCCTGCTTTTGTCTCCTATCTGAGCACATGAGGCCAAACAATAGGATCCATCTGCTTTTGACGTGACATTCACGTTCGTGTAGGCAGGGAACAAAGGGTGTTCATTTTTGCCAAAATACGAGACTTGCCAGGTAATACTGGACAGATGGCAACATTAAATAATAAATAGTAGTACAGTGTTTCCCCTAGGATTTTTTTCAGCAGAAGTGCTGGTGTGCACACGTCCACAAGTGTTCATATTGCCCACAGAACACACTTTTAGAGGTTTCACAATATGGTTTCCTAAATAAAGCTGAGTGTAATTGAAGAAATTGATCTCTGAATCGTAGTAATTAATTATCTGAACCACTCATTTGGTTTGATTATGCCGGTTTCACATATCCTGTGTGAGCAATGCGTTTTAATTTCAGTGGCCATGTTAAAAGATTACACTCTTCATACTGCAAGTGTGAGTCATGAGGTGAAGCATCCCAGAAGCATCCCAGATGTGGCAGTGAGTGGATAGTTAAGGTGCTGAGCCTATTTTTGCTGCGCGGCTCATGCTGAACTCGGTGGCTCTGGGTGCAGTAGGAAACTAAAATAATCAGGAGTTTTTAGAAAAGACACACAAAAAAAATAACAATATTTTAACCAAACCAACTATACACTAAAATGTATAGGTCTGCATCTTGACCAACCTTTTTGAAAATTTCAGTCTTTCCACATTTAAGTAGATAGGAGCTGTACTTTTATGTTGCTCGTTTACAAAGAAACTATCTGCCCCACCCACTGATCTATTTATAGTTTTATATATAGATCAGTGGCCCAACCTGCCCGAGAGCATTCCAAAGATGAACACTGAGTGGACTGACTTGCCTTGACAGAAACTTTGATAAATTAAACAATCACAAACATGTACGCTGATAATCAACACGTGACTGCCCGCCATTGTCGTTGGAACCTAGAAAAGAGATGTGCCCAATGTGAAGGCCCAAATGCAACGCATTGCTCACACCTCGTTGCTCACGCCTCTCTCACACCCTGCTCTCAGAATTTGTGTGAATTAGCTGTTAGGTCTCCAGGCACTACCGGTTTTGGTTTGAGTGCTTAATTTTCATTTTGTGTTTTTGTGTGTAGTTCCCAGTAAAATTCCAATTCTAACTCCATTACAGCCCACACACTTATCAGTGTGACTGAGGGTGTGTGTCCAGCCAGCTTTATTCAACAAATTATTCATTCCTCTCAACAGGCTTTCACGGGCCCTCCGGGGAAATTCTTTGAAAATGCAAGCCCCCAGGAGCCTGTAATATATCTCTCATTATATGTTTGCTATATTAAAGGTTCATTTCATTATAAGCTCTTCATATTACATTTAATAGAAATCATAATCTTTTCCGTTTTTGTATTGCGTGTTTTTACAGTATGTTTATCCTTATTATAGAATCATTGTGCTTTAATAATATTTAATGTTATATGCAATTACTTTTATTCAAATTCGATTTGGGCAGAAAGTGATTTTTGTTTCTCTGAAAGTCCTGTGGGTTTCTTGTTATCTGATGTCACTGGTAAGCTGCCTCGGAGCTAGCTGAATACCAACTCACTCTTTACTTTCTGGATAAAGAGGATTTGATCTGTCAGTCAGGCATCATATCAGTAACAGGGACAGCTAGCCAACGAGAGAAAATGTTGATCTAAAAGGGCTTGAATAATGCATGGCTTTTCACCGTGCTCTGTAAGAAAAATCATGTTATGCCAAAATATTATTTTTGTTCAAAACCATCAAAGAATTGACAAAGTGGCTTCACATGTTGCAAAATAAAAATTCATTTTCTTTTGCTATCTATTTCAGTAGTTGTAGGGTAAAACGGGGCTAAAGGCACACCTTAAGGAAAATTAGCATTTTTCTGGTCACAAAATGTATCAAGATTGAAAACAATTTGTCTTTTTATTCGAATATCAATGGAGCGACAATATGTGTGAAAATAACAGAAGGTTGTTTTGATTGAAATTCCTTAAAAGGCAGTGAGGGAGCCACACTTGGGTAAAAGGCCCTTAGGGGGGTTATATTGATATTGCGTAGAAATAAGGGCAATAGTGCAAAATTTGTAAATTAATACAAATAATTTAGACAGCAAGATACTCAAAGCATCTTGCTGTCTAAATTATTTGCATTAGTTTACAAATTAAAATTATGCTTACTCAAAATATCCACTTCAGAAAATGCACGATTTCTTGTCAATTTCAACCAGATTTGGCATTTTATTACATCAAGTATTTGTAGGGGGACGAATGAGGCACAGATACAGAACTGGCTGAATTACCCCAGAGGGCTGTTTATTACAACAAAGGAAAGGAGGTGAGAAGCGGTGATGAGGCAGGTGTGAGGCAGCTTCAGCCTATGCAGTGTCAGTGCTGCGACAGACAAAGGGGTTCCCCTAGTGTGGGTAAATGGAGTGGGGGCTCCCATAGAGTGGCTCTGCTTGGTACTGAAGGCTGAGAGCTGGCAGGAGGCACACCAGGCAGATTTCAATTGCTTCCTATGAGAGAGTACAGACAACGCATTAATGTTTAGCCACCTTCTAGGAGATCTTCTCCGCCTCTGTCTCTCCCGCCAGCCTTTAAATCCCTCTCTCCTTGATGAGTGGATTGGGAGCAGGTGTGTGAGATATATCAGAATATATCAGGAATGGGTATAAACTGAATCTAGCAAACCATTAATAAAAACAATGTTGGGAATAAACACTACTAAGTTATGGCTTCTTAAGTAGGCATAATAAATTGGTATCACCATACAGTATATAGAAATTATTATAATGTGGGCGGCCAGGGTAGCTCAGCAAGTAAAGACGCTGACTACCACCCCTGGAGTAGCAAGTTTGTGCGTGGATGTCGCGAAGAGTAGCGTGAAGCCTCCACAAGCGCATATGTCTCCGTAGTAACGCGTTCAGCAAACCACGTGATAAGATGCGCAAATTAACATCTTGGACATGGAGGCAACTGGGAGCATGCTTCCCTGGGAGATTTTATGTTTTTTATTTATTATTTATTTAATTTTTGTTTTATTGCAAAAACAGCACCAAAGCATTCATTTGTGGTTATTTTAAGAGCATAATTTGAAAATTTTCTTTAGTAGACTACATACTGAATGTTGTGTAGCATTAATGAAACTATAGACTAAAAACATACTGACACCTTTTCACATTAGGACACAGCACCAGATGAAGTTTATCAAACTTATCTTTCTCAAAAGCCTGCTGTGTATCATGGTACAGTGATGGTACAATATGGCAAGACCTTGGTATTGTTTATAATATATTAAGGTATTTATATGGTAGGCAACTCAAAGGAACATGTTCAACAAACATGGTATTAGCTTTGTAATTGTTTGTACTTTTAAGAGCTTTCATTTAATGTTAGTGGTTTGAGTTGTGGTGGCGTAGTGGGCTAATGCACATTACTGTCAATCAGAAGGTCGCTGGTTCAATCCCCACAGCCACCACCATTGTGTCCTTAAGCAAGGCACTTAAATCTAGGTTGCTCCGGGGGATTGTCCCAGTAATAAATGCACTGTAAGTCGCTTTGGATAAAAGCATCTGCCAAATGCATAAATGTAAATTATACACTTTTATTTAGAAAATGTCTTCACCTGCAGTAGACAATCGTTCATTTTCTGCACTCACACGTGACGACTGAATGCAGCTGCAGGTTTTGTTTTCAATGAATTGTAAGTAAATATCAACTTTCAGCATTGTTTTTGTCTTCTGTCTTCTAAAGCATGTACGAAGCATTTCAACCGATTCAACCTGCACTTTAGATACATTTATTGAGAAGAACCGACTCAAAACAGAGATTATTTCACGCGTCCATACGTCATCTCTCGGAATCACATCACGAGCCCCGTGCGCGCAAGTCAATGGCCGTGTTCACAATGGCATACTATCCATACTTCTCTCACTGTTTTTGCCAAACAGAGATATGACAAACAGTAAGAGTAGTATGGTAGTAAGTACACTGTCTGTATGTTCCGTGGGGGCTGCCACAACACGTTATCTGAACACACAGGGAGCATTTTGTTCGACACAGATTGGACACATGCTAAAATTGGCTCGGTAGATTGGCACCCGCCGTGCCCCCGAAGCGATGCCGCCCTAGGCACTCGCCTAATGGGTTGACCGGCCCTGTTACTCGGAATACAGCTACATATGTGCACTCTTCACTGTACAGTTCTGTGTGTTTTTTTGGACCATAAATTAAGTTTAGTCCCAAATTTAAATAAAATAGACCCATCTAAATCTAGGATTAATCTGAGTAATTTGGGAAATAGACTTTCCTAATCTCAGGCCTCATAGGGATATCAGAGCATTTACAGTACTTAAACCGTTTTTCATGAGGTAGAATGTGTCTTCTTTGTTTCCTTTTCTCAGGCGGCTAAATTACCTATGTCCATCATTATTGTTGGAGTTGGCCAGGCAGAGTTTGATGGTAAGAAAGAAGATTAATCTTACTTTAATAATAAATAAAAATAAATAATATATATATTGCAAATTTTTTTCACAACTAGCAACTCTACTAAAGCAAATATTAGCATGTCCACATAAAGGTCTTAAACTTGCATTAAAGAGAGAGTTCACCCAAAATGTTTAATTCTGTCATTGTTTACTCACCATCATGCTGTTCCAAACTTGTATGCTGTTACTTTTTCTGTGGAACATTTTAGAAAAATTGTCTCACAGCTCTTGCCATACAACATCACCGTTCATAGTGACCAGGGGCTGTCAAGCTCCAAAAAGGACAAAAACATCATAAAAGCACCATTACAGTATTGAATATGAATTTATATACAGTATCTCCAGGGCTGGACTGGTAGTCTGGAATACCCGGGTGGCAACGCACTTTGGGGCCGATCAGACTGGACTGGCCATCGGGAGAACCGCGCAAAACGTGGCAAATGGGCCTCGATAAGCTAAAAAGAGCCGCCGCATTATGCAGAACGGACCAAAAAAGGGCGCCGTAATATGCAGAAAAGGACAGCAAACACCCCCTCGCACAACAACTTTTGCGCCAGTTGCCATGTAAAATCCTGGACAGATTTATCTTCCCAGTCCAGCTCTGAGTTTGTACATTTCTTTTGAAGCCATACAATAACTTTGTTTGAGAAACAGACTGAAATTGAAGTCATTATTCACTGATAATCTTTACAGAAAGCTTGCATCTAGCCCATGTCTGCATCCAGATACAAATTCAGTGCAGATTTGGAACAACATTAGGGTGAGTAACTTATGACAGAGATTTCATTTTTGGGTGAACTACTTTATTGCAAGTAATCTTCACATTTGCACTCATGTAAAGTAGAGTTTCTGCATGAAAAGTCACCTAATTGTGATGGTTTAGGGTCTTAAACTGACAAGCAGATGTCAAACTGCAAGATGATCACTGAGTTTGCAGCTGTTGAATATATCTATCCTCTCCCACCATCTGCTTTTAGTATTTGTGTTTGGTCTTTCATAACATTCCAGCAAACAGGAAAATTTGGGTGTCATCTGCTGGAGGAAAAGGTTCCAGATTGAGTTTTATTAGCTGAATGGCAGAAAATATGATAATTTCATTTTTTTAGCCATGGTAGAGCTGGATGGTGATGACGTGAGAATATCCTCTAGAGGAAAGCTAGCGGAGAGGGACATTGTACAGGTACATATTTCAGAATTTTGCCAGTCTTTCAACATTTAACATTGATTTTATTGACTGTTTGTTTTGTAAGTCGTTGTTGGAGGGCTATCGATCAACCTTTGCATGCACAGTAAACATTTACAGCCAAAACATTTTGTGTTGCTAAGTAATGTCAAATTAATAATAAATGTATGAGGAATTTTCATAAGAAATAACTTTTGGTGACCTACATTTACAGGCATCTCAGATTTAGAGCGCAATGCGACATCTGCAAAAATCACATGTTTAAAGGGTGTGCTGCACCAGGAAGAGAAAAAAAAACAAGCAAAAAAAAATAATATATATATATATATTTTGTGAACCATCCAGGCTTTTTTTTTACATTGTTTACATGACAATTTCAGTTTATGAGAAAAATTACAATGAGTCAGGGAATAAATTAAGACCTGTAACTGACTACTTTTACATCTTGGCTGTTCCTGCAGTTTGTACCATTCAGAGATTACATGGACAGGACAGGGAACCATGTCCTCAGCATGGCACGGCTTGCCAAGGATGTCCTGGCTGAGATACCAGATCAGTTAATCTTATACATGAAGTCAAGGGGCATCAAACCCAACCAGCCACCACCGGAATACAGCCCACCTGGGCTAAGTCCAACCTCCACCAAATGAGTTTGCCCTGCCGGCTCTGGACTACAGAAAACAGGCAGTAATTGCTTGTTATGTCACCTCCAAATGGATCTCATTCAAAACCAACACGAAGGATTCGGTACCTGCTGTCCAGAAGAGTGGAGGGTTAATTTCTCAATATATGGATCTCGTACACTGGAGGAATGATTAACTTTATATCAGTGTTCTGGACTTTGGACAGAAAAAGATGGTTCTTATGGGTTTATTTTCCCATGATATCGTTGCTAATTAGCTAGCGTTATAAGCACAGATTTATATAAGTAAAGCTGGATCAATATCATTCTGAATCTGACTGCACTAGTTATATGGAGAAGATTTCCTCATGCAATGGCAATTAACATCTAAATAACAACTATACAACAAAAGGTGATTTTTGTGTGTTAGAACGTGAGGACTGTGTGTCTATTAAGGGGCATTCATCTCTAATTATTTGTTACCCATCAGAGGAGGTAAACATTAAAGATTGTTGTTAGGAAATATGATAAAATAGCAGTGGAGCTATTTTAAATGATTTATTGTGGGTAATCTTGTGGAATGGTTTGGTTTGTTTTTATTTGTAGATAGTTTGTGTTTTTGGTGTTTTTATTTTTTCACAGGTTTTTGGGTCTTATTTTTCTTATAGTACAAGTATAATAGTACAAAATAATATTTCCCATTGTGGTTTCTCATTTATAGCTTTTTAGATCTGTGAGAAACAAGTTTTTTTTTATTGTAAATCCAGGTCAAAGCAATTGTACAGCATATTGTATTCTTTGTATTTACATACTATAGATGAAATCAGTTGTTAAAGATCTGTTGAGAGAGTTTGAAAGAGAAGCACATATATTCTTAATACTCCAAAATTTGAAAACAATGCGAATCAGACACAGTTCGCAAATACAGTCATTACTGTACAGACTGATTTTTCAGGTGCAAACAGTTTAAGAATGCCAGAATGACTTCTCAGCAAGGTTTAAATTGGCTCTCTGCTCCCTTAATGCTCTGGAGCCAGTATATCTTGATATTCTGCAGCAGCAGCTTTGGATGCACACAGACCATCAGAGAAGACGTTTGAGATGCTTCACTGCTCACTGGCAGCCTATAGATGATTGGAGATGATGCAAAGAAGGAGAGGGGGTTGTCTGTTGTTTTTTCTCATAGTAGCAGCCGAGGTACAATGAATGACTCACCTGGTGCCCATGTCCTGCCCTGCTGAACCTTTGCCCTCACATGCTCTGTATTCTCTTTGGAGTTTATTCTCCCTTTTCTAATATTCCGTTTGACAGGGATAATTTGGATGGTTTCAAAAGATTCACTTTGCATGAATTAACTGCTGGGAGTATAAACATAATATGTTTGTTTTTTTACTATGTTCAAGCCTTGGATATTATAGCATTGACATAATAATTAAACGTGGTTCATTGATATACTGGCCTTACATAAGTTTACATTAAGGTATTATTTACCTTTTTCTATGCCAACTATAGTTTATAGCAAGCATAAATGAATATAAGTAATTTATACATTATTAATAGGGTGCTTAAGGCAGTGCATATTAATTTCCTTAAACTTTTACTGCATTATAAGGCTTTAAAATCTGTTAAAATTAGAAGAAAATTAGAAACAATAAACAGCATCTTCAGTCCATTTAGTCTAAGGTTTATGTTGAAAGGAATTTATGTTGTCACAGAAAAAAAGTGTAAATATACCAGTAAATATTGACAATACAGTTTTTTTTTTTTAACGGCAGGCCCATTTTTTACTGTGTGTTTTTACCCACAGCTATGATACATTTTCTCATCCAGTAAGATTTTGATTATTTTTTGTCCAGCTATGATACATTTTCTCATCCAGTAAGATTTTGATTATTTTTTTGTCCAGCTATGATACATTTTCTCATCCAGTAAGATTTTGATTATTTTTTGTCCCAAGACATTACTAAAATGTAGTTTTGGTTTTAATATCATTTTAGGCCACATCCACACTTTTCTGTTTTCATTTGAAAAACATATTAAGTGATGGCAGTTTTTGGTGTAGGAAACATCTATGTGGATGTGAAGTGTAAACATTGTGAAATCAAATTCAAACGAAAACTAGGTTTGATTTTTTGTAAGGGCTGAAGGACAAAATTTTCTAGATGGTTAATTCCATAGATAAGTGTTGATTCCATGCTTTTAAGCACACTTTTACAACAATAGTGATTGTTATTTTGCTGAAATGCTCAAATTTGGAAAATCAGATGGCAAGTAATTAGAAAATAGACCTAATTCAAATTTTCTGTATCCGTATCTGACGATTTACATTCATGTGTTGATGGACGGGACGGCTCATGACGTATCCAATATGGCGGATGCACCAACATATCACGGTCCATAGAAACAGCTGCTAATTAGGTATACTTATAGAAATCTATAGATAGACTTACCATAGTAATGGAGGTTAAAAAGCTCCTACATCAAATCTAATGTTCCACAACTCATATTGTTTGTAGTAGTTTGCCAACTAAAATGTTTTTTTCAAATGTTTCATCAACGGAATGATCCAAAAATACTAAAGTACAACACATTAAAGAGACTATAAGTCTGTCCCTCACAGCCTCGTTGTCATTCCCGTCTGCTGTGAATCAGTAAAATCTTCACATTTTAGTCAGTACGCTTGACTGAGTTACTAGGAAATAAGTGATCCATCAATCAATTAGAAAGTGAAGATTAAGTCTGACAAAGGGAGAATTGGGTGCAAGTGTTTGTTTAAGTGTGTTAACAGATATATTGATTTTAAAGGCTCATGTATTCTCCACTGGAGATGGTTAATTGCAAGTTAATATCTAATATCCTAGGGAAGCAAATGGGTATTTTACTGTTGAGGGGAAACTTGTTTTTTTCATGTGTCTTTGCATCTATTACGAGGATTTTTTTGTGTATTTTCCTTCATGTTGTTCTTTTCAAGTGGCTTTTACTGTAATAATTCTGCTATAGGTGGCTTGTAAAACCAGAGAGCAAATTACAAGCAGCCTGAAACACATATATACATACAGTATACCACCATCCAGAGAATGCTTATATATTAAGTTTATGGCATGGTGTAAATTTAGCAAATAATATTTTTTTATCCCACTATAGCAAAGCCAATAGGTAATATAGTAGTTCACAACATTATTGGAAAATAAGAATAGGAAATAACAAAACGTAGGAAAAGGTATACATTTGTTGAAACTGTGACCCTCGTCCAGTGCCAACATTCCCTTTGTGAGATATGCATGATTGTGCCAAAATGGCTGACAGGTTCAGTGAACTGTCCTTTGTCCTCATGACCTGTTGTGCTGCATTACGCTTCCTTTACTTGTCTTATCCTACCTTTATGCAAAGCATGACACATCCCGTCCTTGCAGGATACCTTTTCCTTCTCTCTTTTTCTCTTCTTCTTTACCTATCTTTATCTCAGTTGATATGCATGGTGAGCTATTTCCAAACCAAACATAGAACATTGCTGTTGTCATTCCCGTGGTGTGTGTGAAATTTGTAATGGATTGCCTTAAAAATGACAATGAATAAAACAGTGCCAACACTTTTTGAGAAGATTGCAGAGATTTTTTTTGTATGCATGAGTTTCTTCTTCATGAATAATCCATCAGTTACAAACTGTTATAGTCTATTACAAACCGAAGCGGCCTTTAATGAGAGAACAGAGATTTTCTCATTAATTCATGTTAGATGCCTCAGTTGGCTCCCCTGGAGACAGGTGTACATTTACATAAGTCTATTCACTGTATGTCCACTGGGTTTGACACATCTATTCTGAATGATTAGTCACTCTATTCTCTCCATGCGATTGATAGCAGTTGCAGTGGTTACTTGGTGTACATTGGTGTAGTTTCCTCGATAAAACAGTGAAAGTAACAATAAATGTAAGTAGTTAGTCATCCATTTTATCTATAGAACAGTCTATTGTGTGCTCATTATATTTACTTGCTTGTTAAATGCTAAATTATGTCTTTGTAGTACATTTAGTCAGCCCTGTGTTTAGACTCAAAGACAGGTGACTACAATAGGCCATCTAGAAACAAATTAAAAGTAAAGAATAGGTGGAAAATGAGCTAACTGACAATGGTTAAGCAATAGAACTGCAAGTACTGCTCAGACTTGTCATTTAATCACAGTCCTTTTGTCATGGCAATGAAAAAGTTAGACAATGCATGATGAGCATCCCTTCCAATCAGTGCACTCCCTGGGGCCAGCTGGTGTGTTTCCTCCTTCAAGAGCCTCCCAAGCGTTTTATAATATTCACTTCTGACACCGATGCTGCATCACCTGAAGAGAGAGAGGGAGAGAGATAACGATACTGAATTTATTCATTTCCTCTAGTGTAAAATTTATGGGCTAAATTGCCATCCTGCATCTTGAGGCCTTCAGCTGTTCCATAATGAGTGGAACACTTTGAAATCAAAATCTATTTTTCACTGTTACCAAGGGAGATGGAGACTGATTGATAGTCCCTTCAAAGTCCACTGTATAAGTTCATTAGCTTGAGCACTATTCCCAAATTAATTCTAGAAATGTCTGTGAAAGCTCTTTTCATCGGCAGCTTGACTTATCATATCAGTCTAACAGAAAAAAATAATGAAAAGTCAGTACAATGTTTTTTCTTTTTTTTTCTTTGAAGAACAGATCCAAAGCATAGAACCATCTGGAAGGAAACCAGTTTTAGGCTCTTCTGGTCAAGTTGCTATAACTTTTCTTACTGATTGGAAATTTCAGTATTCGCACAGCCAACAATCAAAAATCCGCTAAATCCCAGACTTACTGTACATTGACAGAATGTTCAAACTCCAACTGTCACACACAAATTCAGAATTGTGAAGACATACCGGGCTGGCTCCCTCTGAATTGCTCTCCGCTTCCCTGTCACATGGAAATCGGCAAATTAACATGTATTTTGATGTAACCACATATGAAACCCATATCACTAGACTGCTTTTATGAATATCGGGGGATCATGTCCCCCTCAATGTCTATAGTGGTTATGGCCCTGTCTTTGCCCTCTATACGTGTGTTTGTGTATTTAACCCCTCAGGGCTTGCCTTACTGATTTGATGTCAGCAAACCCAAAAAGTTATGTTGCGTTCATGTCATGTCATAATTACTGTAGGCTGCATATGAGATTCAGACTTGTAAAATGTGTTCATGTCTTCGTAGAACTTGTAATTCAAAGTTGTAAACTTGGAATTCAATGAAAGCTCTGACTTGACAGTCATGAAGTCATGTAAAAACAACCAATATGGCAGCAGCCTCAACTGTTAAAGGTAATAGTGAAAACATATTTCTGTTTGATATGTAATTTAATTATGACATTGTTAACTGGAGCTCTTTCTTTGTTCTTAAACATTTTGCAACAACATACAGAGGTGAATTAATTGTTGTTATAAATATTCTGTTGTCATTAACAACAAAGCTGTTTTGGCATTATAAGTGTTATAAGTGTTGCCATGGATGGGATTAACTTTCGAGGTCCTGGGACATGAACATCTTAGAATCTCTAAGTTGACATCTTGTAATTACTGTAATTCAAGCAGGACTTTCTATCTATCTATCTATCTATCTATCTATATATATATATAATAATAATAATAATTTTGTCCAATTATTTTTCAGACAATGTTGGTCTCTCCTGTTTGTCTTGACAAACTTCCTATCTAGTTTAATAATGATTGAAGCTATTAAAAAGCATCTCTAGCTTTGTTTGTTAGTGCATCAGGCATTTATCTGCTGTCTGTTTCCATTCCAGCAGAGAGGACACTCCCTCTGAGAGATTTGGCTGAAGGGAAGAGAGTTCAACGGTCATCAACTTGCTGAAAACACTAATGCTTTCTGCCAATATGCCATAAGCCATCCTTGCTTTTAATACACAATAAAAAAATTATAATAAAAAAAATCACTCAAATAAAAAGCATATGCCCAAAATAGAGAAACCCGGGGGAATTTTCTACAAATGCCATCTGAAATCTGGGACAGCTGAAGATGTATTTCATTGCACCTGAACATTTGAATATTACAGCTTTGACAGTCAATAACATATGGGTAAGACACTTGGCATTATATTCATAGAGTGAATCAAATATAAAAATATTCGCACTAAAGGGCTGCACAGAAACAACAACATCTACATTACAGACCTGCTGATTCGGTGTCTGTTTCTAAGACATGTTAAAAATGCAGGAATGAGTGAAATTAAATATATTTTATTAACTACAGAAAACAAACAGGCAAACACAAAACGCACAGGTGAGAGAAAACAAAAATAATAATACAAATAATAACAAGGACCGTCCAGGAACAACACTGGAACAGAAGAACTGACAAACAAAACGATTCAACAAGCACAAGAGGAAGAAGGCTAAATATATAGATGAAGACACATGAGGGACAGGTGCAGACAATTAACATGACAAGGACTAAACCAGGAGGTGTGGCAAGAGGAAACAAATGGGCTAGGTCAGAAGAGTGCATGGCAGACAAAAAACAGAGCCTTGTGCAAAAATCAACACATTAACTGATAACAAGGAGAGAGAGCTGTCAGACCAAGGTTGGTATAAGGTGCTATATAAATAAAGTTGTTATTATTATTATTACATATTTATGATCCAAAAACCCGAGCAGAGCGTTTTGGTAAACATCTAATTTGTGTGCTAATTTGAGGCATATTTGAGCCAAACAACAGAATCCACTTTCAAGTGCAGCAAGCAGTTTAATATGTTTTTCTGCTTAGAAAATTTGAGAGACTTCATCATTCACTTTACTCAGAGGAGAACAAAACAAACTTATGCATCGTCAAAAACTGCAAATGTATTGTTTGGTGCTGTAAAACTAAACCAAACTATTACAAAAGTTTAAACTAAAATAATTGTTTTAATGTTTAGTGTAAACTGGTTAGCTAATTAAGATGTCTCCCCAGCCTGGCAAAGCTGGAACTCTGCTGCCCCAAAACAAGTGCCCTCTAAAACCAGCCAACTGACTAGCCTGACCAGGCAGGGAGACAAGCTAAGACCAGCAAACCAATTTAGGGATAATACATCATAATATGTGTTTGTGGAGATGGGTGTTGTCAAGCGACGTTCTGTGCAGAGCGAGGCCGGGAGAGGAAAGCGGTAAAGATTGACACCTGTTATCTCTAACAGCTCTTTTGTGTGCAGTGAGAGCTGGAGAGGGATATAAGGGCTGTCCAGACTGCCGGAGGGAAGAGAGAGCGATGCGTGAAGCCGTATTGTCTGTGTGTTGAATGTGCTGCTGAAAAGCATTAGTTTGTGTGTTACGCTGAAAGGTGTTGAAAATAAAAAGACTCACGTGGGCTGTTTACATGGGCCCCGCTTCCTCCTCCATGAATAAGCAAGAGATCTGTCACAGTGTTCTCTGAAAATGTTATTTCAGGAATAGTACACACAAAATTTTTTATTCTGTTATTATATACAGTACTCTCACATCATTCAAAACTGGTATGCTTAGATTTTTTCCACAAAACTCAAAATGAGATATTTTAAAGAATCTTAATGCAACTCTTTTCCACATAACAACAGTTCATATACAGTAGTGCATCTGTTAAGCTCCAAAAAAAGACATAGAAGAACTGTAAAATAAGTTGAAATTACTCAAAGAGAAAGATTCATTTTGAAACAACATGAACATGAGTTGATAAAAAAATTATATTTTGAGGTGAACTGTTTGATACTTGACCTTTGATATTGAATACATTTCCTTTGGTGTGACATCTTCAAGTACGTTTTGCGTGTACATTTTAAAATGATCTAATTAGGTCAAACTAATGTCATAACTACAGAGCTTCAACATAACTGATATCTCTCTTTCTATTTACATATGCATCCAAACTCACATACATATCCATGACTCTCTTTTTCTCTCATTAAAGCTGTCTTGGCTCTTGTTGAATAAGTAACCCCTGTCTGGGACACTTAAAAGACTTTGCAGTGGGGACAGGGACTGTTGGATTGCTCCATGTCTAATTTAAACTCCCAGAAGCACTACAGCTTGGCTTAAACTTCCTCGTAAAAGTCAGGGCATAAGATGGTCTACTTCAGGAAAAAGGCAAAAAAATCACAGGGCTTTGATTCAATACTCTGACTTAGAGAGGGAAGAACTGTATTACGCTTGGGGAAATGATGCTGTATCCTGCACTGCAGATGTGCTGATCAGAGACCAGAAGAACTGCTGTGATTTGAGATCAAACTGAGAATGGAGTTAGTTTCCAGAGGAGTGGGAGTATCAGAATCCAACGCATTTACCCTGGATTTTATACATCACACATTCTCATATCACTTCTGCAGGCTCAAGCTTTTCCAAGTTTTGCATTGATAACTTAAAGGACAAAAATGTCATAGAGTAGAGTGAATTAGGGTGATGTGGAACACCTATACAGTAAGCTCTGATGTATTTTTTTTTTGTGCTATTTTACAAGCAAGTCTAATGCTAATATAACCATATTCTAACTAGGCTGACATATAATCTCAACTGTGAAAGTGTTGGAAAAATAAGAACCCTAAAGTTAGTGACCCAAAAGTGTAATTTATTGGTCCCACTATATCAAACGCTTCTCAAAATTCGGGACAGAATGGTTTTATGATTCTGGGATGGATAAATGAAAAGGATGGGGTTATTAATGTGTACAATTGTTAATACAATAAACTCATCACATCATCACTCAACTCATGTATGTATACAGAGCATAAAAATCGAATATGGTGAGACCTCAATTACATTAAACCTCATTTGGTTCTTATGACGTTTGGTCACAAGACGCACAAGCACAAATGAGATTTAATAAGTGGAGCAGAAGCAATTTTCCCTCCCTGCTCTAAGCATTCTCTAATAATTTCGATACAGCTCCACTCCAGGTTTTCCATTTTGCACACACAGCACGAGTCTGGAAATCTGAGCACATACTCTGCTATGGAATGTAGCAAAAAAATAAGTGAAGTGCTACAAACAATAAAAACATCCCAGTCCTTTTACACTAAATATCAGCACCGTTGAAATGCCTCAAGGCCAATCACCATTGAGTACCAGAACTATCTGTTGCATATTGATAATTATTAGCCTTGATGACTGGTGTAAGGTTAGACCTGGAATCAGGAAATATATGATCAACCAAAACAGATATGACTATCCAGCCTGATGTTCAACCATGCGGTGATAACACAGAGGGTTTGATTTACTCATTTAGGTCAATGGCTCTTTCTCACTGACTGTTGTTGGGTGTCAGTCTGTAGTTTACTTTTGGTGGCTAAGCCAGCAGTTGGCCATCATTCAAGGGGATGTTAGCCAGATATAAGTTTGTTTGTGCTGGATCACCTCAATCTAGAGAGTGTTTTAATGTGGATATGGCCTCATCTGGAATGCAAACAGCCCCCTGATACATCAAACCATTCATCCTTTATGAGGACAGTGAGCCTGTGCAAACATAAGAGGTGAATAAAACATCACTCAACTGGAATGACTATAGGACAGCCTGGCTCAGTTGCATATTTCGTAGCAGCCCCAATCACATACTGACAATCTCCCAATACGTGGATACAATAGTAAATAGAGGCGTTTGGACTCATCAGTCTTTCGAAATATGTATTACAGCCAGGCACAACTGGTGAATGCTAAATTACAACCCTCTGACATCTCTATCTATGTATAAATTATGCATTGACCCACTCTTGTTTTGTTCATATCATACTGAATATGAGGCACTGGCATTAATGACAGACAAATCCTTATGGATAATCTGTTCACACTGTAGAATGGTTTAAGTGGAACTTTTGTCCAGGTGCTCATTCTTTGTACATTTAAATTGATCTGAAACACCTAAAACGTCTCACTGCTAGATGTGCTGTAAATTTAATAGTTGAACTGCAGTCAAGTTGTAATATAACTCTCTCCGTAGACATCAGGCTGGTTGGGGTTGTGTCAATTTCAGATACCGTTCCCATCTGTGATGCATGATCATACAACAGATTGAGAAGGGGATGCTAATCTAATGCCTGCTAATTTAATTCGATTGTCAGTGGTGTAAATGTTCCCATCTCCTGTAACAGAACTTTCGCCTACAGAGGTTAAATTGCTAAAATATAAATTTGAACTGAAATCTCTATTTCACTTAAAGCTTTTGAATCTTAAAGTGACGTGTCGATTTCTGCTGTGCCTATTTACATTAGTGCAGATGCCTTTATCCAAAGTGACTTTGTGCATTCAAGATACAGTATACACTCACAAAGCATCTTATTAGGAACACCTGTACACCTACTTGCATGCAATTATCTAACTAGCAAAGCATGTGGCAGCAGTGCAATGTGTAAAATCATCAGAACAGGTCAGGAGCTTCAGTTAATGTTCACATCTACTATAAGAATGGGGCAAAAATGTGATCTCGGTCAAAAACAAAAAACATCCAGTGGTGTGGATGGAAATGCCTTGATGATGAGAGAGCGAGGGACAGAGAATGGCCAGTCTGGTTCAAATTGACAGAAAGGCTATGGTAACTCAGATAACCCCTCTGTACAACTGTAGTGAGCAGAATAGCAGCTCAGAATGCACAACTTATCAAACCTTGAGGCAGATGGGCTACAACAGCAGAAGACCACATTGGTCACTTTATTAGGACAATAGTGTTCCTAATAAAGTGCTCAGTGTGTGTACATTTTATCAGTGCACATTCTCTAGAAATTAAAACCTCGATTTTTGCATGGCTAGCACCATGCTCTCTCTACCTTTAATAAGCAATTGTAAAATCAGATTAATTCCAAACAATTTCCCATACACTGCTGAACTACTGTATATTGTATTTGGCAGAGTTTGAGCTTTAAAGTACTGAACTATTCTGCCATCTTCTGGTTAAACCAAGAGCCTAAAATTCACACAGCCTAAACCAATGTTTCTTCCATTCTTTACAAATGAGACTGAAATGTTTATTGCTTGGACAGTCAACAAAAGCCATATGCTGAAATTAATTTGGAAACTTTCCTAATAGTAAAACAGATTTATCATAAGCAATAAGCCAGAGGCAAGCTGATTTTGGCCCAGTAGTACAAGAAACAACTATTTTAATAAAAAAAAAAAAAAAAAAAATCTGAAAATAACAGTGTCTGTCTACCATTAAAAGGAGCTTGGTGATGCTACATATGTAAGTAATGTTACATAAGAAAGTTACATTTAAGACAGCATTACCATGATGAAAATAATACCATCAGAGTTAAACAGTTTGGTAGGACACAAGCTTTCATGAAAAGAAAAAAATATCTTGCATATTATAATTAGTTACTGGCACTGCAAGTTACAGAGACATAACCACAATACTGTTGCTATCTAAATTAAAATGATACATGGTAACTAAAAATAAAATACTTAATGATGCTTACAATGGAGTTGTCACAAATGTTGTGTTAGCCAGTGCTGTGATGAAAACAATTTTCTTAAATTAAACGTAAAAGGCAAAGGACAAAAAAAAAAAAAATACAGAGGAGTTACTCACAGTAAATGATTATCGTTTCATAGTGGTAGTGAGTAGCAGCTTCACTGTTCATAAACATAACAAATCACTATTTAGATCTGATTCTCTTTATAGCTGCTTCAAGGGGGTCACCTGCTGGTTTAGGAAAATCAGCTGGAGTTAGGGGATACTTTTCATGGAGGCCCAATAACACTTGCTCTCCTTTGAGTTCCTCCTCAGGTACGGTGAAGTTCTTGAGGAGCCACTGCTCAATCTGCTCTCTGTCTAATGTAAAGTTCAAGGCAGAAGTCACTGGTTGGGTTTCAGAAGGTAGGACTGCAGCTACAGTGGTAACACTGGTGCGGTCATGGATACTGATGCTGTCCATTGAAGAACACATCTCTCTAGAATTGGCGCTACCCAGTTGAGGGCTCTTCTTCTTGGGTCCTTTCATTTGAGATTCAGGTGATGTAGGTGATCTTACAACTTTAAGCGTTGTGACGGATTCATTGACATCCAGTGGAAGGATGCTGCTGACCGAGACAACATCTTCTGATTCAATGTGAATGAGTTTCAGACGCTTGCTGTGTGGGCTGTTCTCTCGATGGTACGAGTCAGTGCTCATGTCTAAAAGGATGCAGTCTGAGTCTCGATCCACCTCTGAATTCTCCTCGACCACAGTAATGTCTGAATCCTCCTCATAATGACTAATTTGACTTAATTTAGATCCAGGAGATTCAAACACCACCCCCCGAGACTCTGGACAAGAGGCTCTTTGAAAGACACTTGTCATGCTGTTTGTGGAGGCCTGAATTTTAGGCTGGGTCATCATGTAGTGCTGGACCGACTCTGGAATCACTAGCTCTCTGCGCTTCTTGCGAGGGCTCAGAAGGGAAGAGAAGTAAGGCAAGCAGCTGCCTACAATGGGCACCAGTGAGATGGGACGCAGGGCTGACACAAAGTCCTCAAGTTCCTGGTAGGAGGAATGGTCAGAGTAAGGCACCACATGGACGTTAGGGTGGCAGGAGACCATGGGGCGACTGGTGGGCAGTATAGCTATGGTAGGCTGCTCCTTATTCCACGCCATCAGGTTGCTGGCATTGATCTTAGACTGAGCGACTACACGAATACGGCCCGTACCAGGTTCAGTGGTGAAAACATCTGGGAGCTCCAGAACTCGCAGGGTATCTAGACGCTCTACATCAACCTCCACCCATGTTTTAAACTCCATAGCCAGCTCCACCAACAGAGACTCTTTACCAAGAGAGTACAGACCTGCAAGGTTTAGATCATTAGTTTTAAATGCATTGTGACATGATCTTTGTAACTTAGTCCATTTAGAATAAAGGCTTTTTTTTCAACATAGGGCTGGGCGATATGCAAGTAATACGTTCACAATATTTTTATGAAAATATCACGATATCCGATTACATCGTCTACTCCCAGGCTGAGGGATCGGTGAATATTTTTGCTACATTGAATGTGCAATAAGTTAAATTAATTAAATTAATTAATTTCAAAAATTAAAATGGCACTTCCAATGAAACGAAAAAGCAGTAAAAATTTCAGTAAAAAAAAAATAAATAACCACCCTTTCCATTTGCCATCACGCAAGTATCTGTCTACAACTAGGTGAAAAATTACAGATTACAAATACAAATTAAGATCTTATGACAATTATAAATGTAAACATATTAATAATAATTTAAATATAAATCCACTTATCGTTCACACATTTATAGGCTTAAATTGAACCTGCAGAGTTGCATTCAAAATGCATGTTAAACATGAACTGCTGTGTGGGTGCGGCCTGGAGGACATAATCAAACTGATGGTTCTAGAGCAGCTGACCATTCGTTTGCCTAGGATAACTGTGGAATGGGTCCAGTGCCATCGCCCCACGTCGGTGGATGACGCTGTCCAGCTGGCTGAAGCCAACCTACCCAGAGGCTGGCGAGCAGTCAAAGTCTCCCCCTTGCCCCTCCCTCTCCACCCTCTCGACCTGTTCCTGCCCCCTGGGAAACGGAGCTGCACTAAGTACCGGTCCCCTCCCCAACCCCTCTCCGTCGTCCTTCCCAGGGTGATGTCTCCACTGCCACAGGTTCAGTCTGTCGGAGCTATGGAGAACCGGGACACGTCCAGTACTGGTGTCTGACAATGGAAGTGGGGACATGGATCCGGATCCCCGACATGCCACAGTCCACTCCCGATCGATCTGGGACGTATTGGATACCAGTAAGGGTTAAGGGGCATACATACCAAGCCCTGGTGGATTCAGGTTGCAACCAAACCTCGATCCACCAAGGCTCGGTTCATTCCGGGGCTCTGGGTACAAACCACAATGTGTTGGTGAAGCGTGTGCATGGGAATGTTCACGAATATCTGGTAGTAATTACAGTTATTCAATTTCGGGGAGTAAAACACAGAGTGGAGGCCGCAGTTAATTCCTGACTCACCCATTCACTGATTCTGGGAACCAAATGGCCGGGGTTTAAAAGATTATTAAAAGCGGTGTGTGTGGATGGGTCCTGCCAGCCAAAAACCTGGTGTCCACGCCTTCTCAGCCTCAGAATGACGCAGGAGGGGAATCCTTCGGCATTTCCACCCTTAGGGAATTCTTGGAGGGGGACTCCCTCACATAACCGTACTTTTCAATTATCAGGGACCGGTTGTATAGAGTGAAGCAGGACACTCAAACCCATGAAAAAACAACCCAGATAATAGTCCCGAGGAGCCGTCGGGAAACACTTTTCCAGGCGACTCACCATAATCCTATGGAGGGTCACTTAGGACAAGAGAGAAATTCATACTAATTTATGGCCCGCTTTTATTGGCCGGGTATTCACGGGGATGTACACAGATGGTGTGCGGCATGCCGTGAATGTCAGCTGGTGAATCCACCGGCCACCCCAAGAGCACCATTACCATTAATTGAGGCCCACTTTGAAATAATTGGTATGGACCTCGTGGGGCCATTGGAATGGTCAGCACGTGGATACCACTTTGTATTAGTCCTGGTAGATTATGCAACACAATATCTGGAATTATTGCCTTTACGCAACATCTCAGCATGTAGTATTGCGGAGGCACTCTTCAAAATTATCTCCCAGGTGGGGATTCCAAAAGATATCTTCACCGACCAAGGCACAACACAAGGATGCTAGAAATTGGGACAAATGGCTGGACCCCCTATTATTTGCAGTCAGGGAGATGGTAGTTCCAGAGAGGGTGGAGCTCGGGCCAAAGGTCAAGTTCAAAGCTGACCCCTTCACCCCAGTCCCTTGTGGAGACCACCTCTCACCGTCCCAACTAACGGAGGTGGCCAGGTTGCAAAAAGAATTTGGAGATGTGTTCTCTCCTCTTCCCGGTAGTACTAACCTCATACAGCATCAAATCGAGTGGTTGTGCGTAGTTGGTGATGAATTAGATGTAATGCTCAAAAGGCGATGAATTAGATGTAATGCTCAAAATGGGGGTAATAGAAGAATCGCACAGCGATTGGGGGAGCCAAGATGTTCTTGTACCTAAGAGTGACTGGTCTGTCCGGTTCGGTGTTGATTACCGGAAAGTCAATGTAGTGTCTATATTTGATATGTACCCAATGCCCCGAATTGTCGAACTGCTCAATCGTTTGGGTATGGCAAAATTTCATTCTACACTGGATTTAACTAAGGGATATTTGCAGATCCCCTTACTCCATTATCCCAAGAAAAAAAAATGGCCTTTTCCACAACGTTCGGATTACACCAATTCGTCACTCTTCCATTCAGTTTGGTTGGGCTCCCACCACGTTCCAACGCCTAATGTATAAGATCCTCCGGCCACACGCCGCATATGGCGCTGCCTACCTGGATGACATTATCATATACAGTAATGATTGGAAGAGGCATATGCAGCATCTAAGAGCCATGCGGAGGTCGATGAGGTGGGAGGGACTCACGGCAAACCCGAACAATTGTGCAATTGGGTAGGTAGAAATACGGTATCTCGGCTTCCACTTGGGACATGGACAGGTATAGGCCCAAATTGATAAATCCACAGTGATAGCGGCCTGCCCACGTCTTTAAATCCAAAGAGGAGGTGAGATCGTTTATGGGGCTAGCTGGCTATTACAGAAGGTTTGTGACACATTTTTATGATGTGACTAGCCTCTTGACTGATCTCACTAAAAAGGGGGCGCCAGACCAGTGGACGGAGGAGTGCCAACAGGCTTTCATGAGAGTGAAATCTGTACTCCGTGGTGGGCCACACCTACATCCTGCTAACTTCTCTCTGCCCTACATTTTACAGATGGATGCATCAGAGAGGGGGATGGGGGCTGTGCCCTTGCAGAAGGTGGAGGGGGTGGAGCGCACCGTGCTGCACATTAGTCGTAAGCTCTCTTTGAGAGAGACTAAGTACATCACGATCAAAAAAAGTGTCTTGCCATCAAGTGGGTGGTCCTAACACTCTGCTATTACCTGCTGGGGCAGGCCTTCATCCTACACTCGGATTATGCCCTGCTTCGGGGGGGGGACAGGGAGTCAGGAACAAGAAAACCCTGAAGTTGAGAACCTAAAGTATATTAAGTTGTGAAGCTAAAGAGTATTAATGTTGTCAAGCTAAAAACCATTAAACCTTGACTTAATTGGACTGCCACCCCGCTACCAGCTTCGTTCCTTATTCCTGGAAGCTTCTACACTGTGCATCAGAGACGAGCATTGGTGGCTTTTCTTTCATCAGTTCGTCAAATTATATTTAAGCGTCTCCGTTAAGTGCAGGTCTTTGTGTCTAATTGCATTTCTTGTCATGTGACATTCCAAAATATCTTACAGTTAGCCCACCAGTGGTGCTAATTTCATTCCCCTGTAGGCGATATATATATATTTGGCAACTTCCCAGCTCCATGGTTTTGTAATTTCCTGATATTGTTGATCATCCTCTGTCAATGAGTGTCGCAATCAGCATCAGAATATTTGTCTGATATACTATTACATTGTTCAACACATCCCAGATGAAACTATTTAGTTTGTCATTGATTAATATACATAAAGGCCCTAAAAGTGTCTGGAAAACTAAGACTCATTTAAAAGTGTATAAACATCATTCCAGTAGATTACAAAATATCAAACCAACTATTATTTAAAAAAATAGCCAATAAGCACACTTTCAAAACATTTCACAGAGCTTGTTGGCATTAAAATGTGTATGTGTAATATATATATATATATATATATCGGTGGCCAAAAGTTAGGAATAATGTACAGATTTTGCGCTTAAAGAAAGAAATTGGTACTTTTATTCACCAAAGTGGCATTCAACTGATTAAGATGTATAGTCAGGACATTTATAACATCTCCACCAGGTGAGGTTCACCTGGCGGAGAACCTCACCTGGTCCCTCAACACCAGCTCTATCACCAAGAAAGCCCAGCAGCGTCTCTACTTTCTTCGAAGGCTGAGGAAAGCACATCTCCCACCCCCCATCCTCACTACATTCTATAGAGGGACTATTGAGAGCATCCTGAGCAGCTGCATCACTGCCTGGTTTGGGACTTGCACCGTTTCGGACCGCAAAGCCCTGCAGAGGATAGTGAGGACAGCTGAGAAGATCACTGGGGTCTCTCTTCCCTCCATCAAAGACATTTACAAAAAACACTGCATCCGCAAAGCAACCAGCATTGTGGACGACCCCACACACCCCTCACACAAACTCTTTGCCCTCCTGCCGTCTGGCAAGAGGTACCGAAGCATTCGGGCCCTCACGGCCAGACTGCGTAACAGCTTCTTCCCCCAAGCCATCAGACTGCTCAATACTCAGAGACTGGTTTGGCACACACACACACACACACACACACACAAGTGTCCTGAGTTGCACTTTAATTACTGTCACTTTATAACTGTCTGCTACCTCAATAACTGCTACGTGCATAGAACACTATCTCATAGTATGTTATGTTTACGTTTTTTTGCACTACTGAGTACTGGTCGGCGCTGCACTGTGTCTATTGTCCTGTTCATTGTCAGTAATTTGTTGTACTGTCCCGTAATTTGCACGTTTGCACGTGCACTATATATATATATATATATATATATATAGGTATTTTATTTTGTTGTGTCATGTGGTCCTGTGTTGGTCCTTTGTTGTTTTTATGTAGCACCATGGTCCTAGAGGAACGTTGTCTCGTTTTACATTTACATTTATTCATTTGGCAGACGCTTTTATCCAAAGCGACTTACAAAAGAGGAAGAACATCAGCGAATCATCTTAGGGAGACAGTGGTACAAAAAGTGCCATACTACAAAGTTTCACTATCATCATAATAGTATACAAAACAGATTTAAGTGCAACAAGAAATGTAAATATTTATTTTTTTATTGACCGGTTAAGTGCTTTTGGAAAAGATGTGTTTTTAGCCGTTTTTTGAAGATAGAGAGTGAGTTAGCTTCCCGGATCGAGTTGGGAAGGTCATTCCACCACCGTGGTATGATGAAACTGAAAGTCCGGGAAAGTGTTTTGGTGCCTCTTTGTTTTGGTACGACAAGGCGACGTTCCTTAGCCGACCGCAGGCTTCTGGTGGGAACGTAGCTCCGCATAAATGTTTTTAGGTATGCTGGAGCAGACCCAGTAACTGTAACATGTGCTCTCTTAGGTTCATTAAAGACCAGACGTGCTGCTGCATTCTGGATCATTTGGAGAGGTCTAATAGCACATGCAGGAAGGCCTGCAATAAGAGCGTTACAGTAGTCCAGTCTAGTTATGACAAGGGACTGAACGAGCAGTTGTGTGGCATGTACAGAGAGGAAGGGTCTTATCTTCCTGATATTGTAGAGTGTAAATCTACAAGATCTTGCAGTTTTTGAAATGTGGTCTGTGAAATTTAGCTCATCATCAATGGTTACCCCTGGTTTTGCTGTGTACTGTACTAACTGTATATGGTTGAAACGACAATAAAAACCACTTGACTTAATTACTACTATTACAATTTTAATTTTTTATCAGAACTTCTTAACCAACTTCAAAGAGTTCTCATCCAAAAAAATCCTCCACGTGCAGCAATGACCGCTTTGCAGATCCTTGGCATTCTAGCTGTCAGTTTGTCCAGATACATATTTGCTGTAGCACTTGCCATAGATGAGGCTGTCTGGTCGGGCACTTCTCACGCACCTTACAGCCTAGCCGATCCCACAAAAGCTCAATGGGGTAAGATCCAGTACACTCTTTTCCAATTATCTGTTGTTCAATGTCTGAGTTTCTTTGCCCACTAACTTTTTCATTTTCTGTTTCAAAAGTAGCTTTTTCTTTGCAATTCTTCCCATAAAGCCTGCAACCCCTTATTCTTCTCTTTACTGTTGTACATGAAACTGGTGTTGAGTGGGTAGAATTCAACGAAGCTGTCAGTTGAGGACATGCGAGGCGTCTATTTCTCAAATAAAAGACTTTAGTTGTACATCTGGCATTCCATGTCTCTTTCTGTCCATTTTAGAGCCAGTTGTCATTTGTCTTTAAAGACTGTAGTACATCCCTTTATATAAAATCTTCAGGGCTTTTTTTGGCAATTTCAAGCATTGTATATATAGCCTTCATTCCTCAAAACAATGATTGCTGAGTTTCTAGAAAAAGCGGTTTCTTTTTTTTGCCATTTTTACCTAATATCGACATTAAGACATGCCAGTCTATTGCATACTGTGGCAACTCAAAGTCAAACACAAAGACATTTAATTTAAATAACCAAATAGCTACCAGCAGGGATTGATATAATGGCAAGTTATTTTCTAGTACCAAATTAGCAATTTAGCATGATTACTCAAGGATAAGGTGTTGGAGTGATGGCTGCTGGAAATGGGGCCTGTCTAGATTTGATTAAAAAAAAAAAAAAAAAAAAATGGTGATAGTGCTGTTTTTTCACATAAGTAATGTGCTTACTATACATTGTAATCAGTTGAATGCCACTTTGGTGAATTAAATTACCCATTTCCTTCCAAAACATCAAAATCTGTACATTATTCAAAAATTGTGGCCACCAGTATATGTCAAACATTTAGTCTGATTTTTGTAGCTTTTGACAGATATGTATGTTAAAAGGCTGAGAGTCTCACCAATAACAACGATGTATCCAGGATGAGCCCTAATGATTTCTTTAATTTGCTGAGTGGCTCGCTGACGAGAAGGTACGGCTCGAGTTGGGTCACAGTTTGTGTTGTCCAGATATAGCACATCAATATTAATGTTGTTCCTCAGACATTGCTCACGGAGCATGGACGGGGTATAACGGAAGTCACCTAATGTATTACGATAATACAGTTAAATGTGATAGAAACACAATGAATGTATCAGTATTAACAGTACAATTAAAAGGTGTGCATCCTTCAAAAATATCTCAGCAGCAATATCCCACTTAAGGTTTTATTTTCTTAAAGAGAAATCGTTAGCTTACTACAAACACACACCAGTGTAGAGTATCGTGCCAAAGTATCCCTCGAAGAGAAACATAACTGCCCCAGGACAGTGGTTGGCATCTATTAGAGTAACTGTCAGTCGTTCTTTCCCAAGATCATCTAACAACAACATGTGGGGTTCCCTGATCTCCAAGGGATGAATCAATTTCTCTTTGACCTGTGGATCAGTGGAAAACAAGAGGACACAAAGTATGGATTTGTGAATTAAACTGGAAAATGGGTCTCATGTGCGGATTAAACATTTAAAGCCATTTTGTTTTCACAGAAGCAATCATGCATGTCAACTGGTTATCCAGTAATAATAATCATACAAATCTTTTAAAAGACTAGTGTAAAACACATATCAACAGGGCTGGACTGGGAAGAGAAATCGGCCCAGGATTTTACATAACAAAACTTGTTAGGGGGGGCGGGTTGTTCGCTGTCCTTTTCTGCATATCGCGGCACCAACCAACCGACCCACTCTGTTCTCCCAATGGCCAGTCCGCCCCTGATCTCCCCCAAAGTGTGTCGGCCCACCGGGAAAATGCCTAGTATACCAGATTACTAGTCCAGCCCTGCGTATCAAGTTAATAGAAATTTTATATTTATGTCGATGTTGGTTTCAAACATTTAAAAAAACATTTATAGAATTAAAAATAAATAAATCATGACTTCAAAAATGTCAGGTGGTGTGTAACCATCAGTTAAATGGTCAAATAAAATTTTAAAACAAAATCGTTTCACTGCTTTTTCTTCCTTTTAGAAATATTAATGAAATATTGTTCCAAACTAATTATGCCAACATTACTTGACGCAAGAATTACAGCTTTTAATAAGACTCTTTTTTTGTGTCTCCTGATTTTTTACCATGCAATCAGAGGAGGTGAGTTCAAGTTGTTTTGTGAGAATTGCATTAGTACTGTAATAACTCAATGGACGAAATAAAAAAGCATCACGTCATTGACCCATAACAGTTTTCACTCACCTGCAGTTTGAGTTTGAGAAGTTTGGCAGTGAGTGGTGAGCAGTAGATGGGTCTGTGACTCCAGGTAGATGAAAGGCCAGATGTGTGATCCGCGTGCATGTGAGACAGGAAAAACAAGCGGACATGATGGCACTTGCGGAGCTGCCAACAGTCTACGGCTATGGGAGTATGCGGTATGACTTTTCCGTTCATTTTGTGCTGCTTAGGGAGGCTCAACCTAATGCGTTATTGAAAACTAAAGTGTTAATAATGATGCATTTCGGTTACACAAGATTTGTTGATGTTCAAAAAGCGTGACTGCTGTAATATTGTGCGAGGTGGAAAGCGGCGTTGTCAGCGATGCAATGGCACGAAATATACACAATGCACTGTCAAATGTTTGTATACCGTTTTGCTGTAACAATGAAAATAACCCCAGCACTAGCCAGCAACACTAGCTGTAAATTGTCATATACATTTCATCTGTCACTGCATGTAGCGTCATCGCAAAAACAACGAGGAGTGTTTCGAGGAGGTTATTAAGGCACAACATATCAGACAATAAAATTACGCACGAATATAATAAACAGCGTGCTTGCCAGTTAATGTTCACCCGAATGGGTTAGCAGGTCGGTTAGCCAGGCAGCTGATGGTGTTGTTTATTTGTGCTGATGAACCCCATTCTGGACTCATTCGGTCAGTGTTTGTAGTGTATTTACTATTTCAAACGGTTCAAGCGCGCTTTATAAGACACTCCTGAACATTGGCATTTGCGGCTAGATTGTCCGCCAAAAAATACGTGTACAGTCCACGCCTCCATCTTGCTCACGAGGTCATGTGACGTCATGCGTTGCAGTCTTTCGCATGTCTTTTGTTTTAGCTCTTCTATGGTTTTGAGCTCACCCTTTATAACAATGTACCATGTAAAATGTAGTTGTTGCCTAAATACAATAGTTACTAAAGTACTGGATCAGACGTATGTATGGCATATGTATGTAGTATGGCATATGCATCAACAATTTAAAATTGTTTTACATTGCTGTATACAATACTGTCTAAATACCAATTTTTCATTAAACTTTCTGGGTTGGTTTATCAATTTATCACGGCGTTTGCCCTTGCCTCTGAGAGACCCTTTAGAATTAATTAAGAGATAAATTCACTATATAGACTATTGCTTATATTCTCAATTGAAATTCAGCGATGCACCCACATGGTGTCACTATTTGCATATTAGCTAAATATTTCGCTTACCGTGTAGTTTTATATTTAAATACAGGTATGGTTATCTTTTAAATGTCTACTTAAGAAATGCATAAAAATGTGGAAAATTAAAGTCTGTAAAATTTTTTAGGCATTTCGGATTAAATCTGGCAAAATCGTGCGCCCAATAATAATACAGAAATGCTTTAGATAGGCTACACAATGAGACAAACATTCCTTTAATAAGCAACACAGTGTTCCTTGAAGATTGAAGACTGCAGAGTCCACTAGAGGTCAATATAACCCCATGGTAAATTGCATTGGTGAAGACTATCCATCTGAGGGCTTTAGCGTTTTTGCACATCACTATTCACCTTATTCAGCTCCGCCCCTTTTTTAATTTTGTCGTCTAATTTCTTGTTTGTATTGAAACTACTGAGAAGAGATCATCAAAATGGATTACGTGTGACCACAGATAGTATTTTTCACCAAGAGTTGATGTTGTGAGTGTACATCACCCCTTTACTACATGAAGGTGTTTGTTTTGTCAGGCTGTCACGAGGTAAATTGGATCTGGCAGATCACATTCAGACAGCTATGACACACTGCACTTTTTCATAATACAAGCATTTAATTGTTATATGTGTTATATGCTTAGCACACAAAAGCTACAAAAGACATGGATTTAACCACTGGAGTCTTCTGGATTACATTTATGCTGCCTCTTTGGAGCTTCAACATTTTGACCCACCATTCCCTTGCATTGTTGGACATACAGAGCTAAAAATGTAATTTGTGTTCAGCAGAAGTAAGTCATACACATCTGAAATTACATTTTTGGGTAAACTATTCCTTTAAAGGACTTTGGACTATCCAAAATTAACACTTTGTCATTATTAGCTCACCCTCATGCCGTTCCTAACCATAAGATCTCGATAGTCCCTGGCCTTGTATGCTTTCACTGTATAGAAAAGAACAGTTAAACATTCTGCTAAACATCTCCTTTTGTGTTCCATGGGGAAAGAATGTCAGGTTTTGAACTAGGGTGAGTAAATGATAACACAATTAAAATTTTTGGGTTAAATATCCCTTTAAGATAAATCACATAATTTATAATACTGAAAGATACTCACTCAGTTTTGATTTTCTTTTAGTTTTGCTTAAAGGCAAGAGAACATCACTAACCCCACTCAAACACAGTAACAGATCTGTGTAGACACACTCAAGAGAAAGAGAGAAACTCAATGAAAGGTCAAGGAATGCTTTTGTTCACTATGGTACCTCCTAATTTTTGTCACTGTTTATGACATCCTTTTCCTGTAATTGTGCATAAAGCTTCAGAATACTACCAAAAACCTGAGAGTATACTGCACCTTGATGTCTGTACTGCATACATTCAATTACAATCCTTTACTGCTGATCAAACGTTTCCATAGTAACCATATTAATAATAATGGTTTCTATAATAGGCAATACTGCACATTTTTTTCAATTTGGATTCCTCATTTGAGCAAAGATTTTTTATCTTTAATATTTCACAACATTTTTATAATTTGTATAATACTTTTTGTCAACTTAAGCAATATATTGACTGAAATCTTAAAACTAAAGTCACAAGAGTCTTCTAGTAAACATTTGAAATGTTCTTCATGGCTGCTTCACAAAGCAATATTTCCTGCTGGTATCCTCCTACACTTTCTCTTTAAAATGAGTAGACTCACTTATCTGGTCCCTAGCAATGCTGTCTCATAATTCCAGTAAAGATACACTTTTCAACCACAACAGTCTGTGGTTTATATTCAGTGTAAACAAAACAAAACTTGACAGCATTGGACATCAAGCCCATAGAATCCATTTGACCTCCTCAGAGAGTGCTGAAACGTCAGTCAAACGTTCTGTTCAAAAGGAGCTTCTGGAAGAGCAGAAGCCGCAATGTAGTGGTTGTTATCCAGTCTCTCGCTTGCATGATTCTCATGGGGAGGAGCTTTCTTGCAGCAGAAGTACTGCTTCCAGATCCTCTGGAATGCAGTCCGAAATTTCTTGATGCGGAAAGCATAAACAATGGGGTTGACTGCGGAGTTGCCATGTGTGAGCAGAATGGCAATGTAAATGAGGAACATGGGCTTTTCACAACCTGGACAGAAGAGTGTGGTGCAGTTTAGGATGTGAAGAGGAAGCCAGCTGACAGCGAAAAGGAAAAGGACTAGTGCCAGAGACTTTGCCAGGTTTAGTTCTTTGTCATAATACTTGTTTGGTTCAGTGTGGCACATCACCTTCTTATTCAACTGCTTGTGGATCATGTAGAAGATCTCAGAGTAAATGATGACCATGAGAAGCAGAGGGGGCAGCACCCAACCAAAGAAGTTGAAGTAGACCATATACTCCATGCTGATGACGTTCTCGAATTGGCAGGTGATGATGAGGTTGGGACCTAGTGAACTGTTTTTATGTTGCAGGTTATTTAAATTATTCCAGCCCAGCATGGGAGTCAAGCCAATAATGAAGGCCACCGTCCAACACACAAATACTGCTATTCCAGCTCGTCTTGGAGTGACTAAGCGCTTATAACTACAAGACAGAAGAAAAGCATGTTAGAAGGTTTTCATCGTTGGTCATTGATTTTAAATGACATTTCATTATATGGATTATTATTAAAACCATTGCAGCATCATTATAACATCTGGATCCTAAATGAAGAAAGATACAGTTGAAGTTAGAAGTTTACATACACCTTAGCCAAATATATTTAAACTCAGGTTTTCACAATTACTGACATTCAATCGTAGAATACATTCCCTGTCTTAGGTCAGTCAGGATCATTACTTTATATTTATAGAATCTGAAATGTCAGAATAATAGTAGAGTGAATGATTTCTTTCATGTTTTATTTCTTTCATCACATTCCCAGTGGGTCTGAAGTTTACATACTCTGTTAGTATGTGGTAGCATTGACTTTAACTTGGGTCAAACATTTTGGGTAACCTTCCAAAAGCTTCTCACAATAATTTGCTGGAATTTTGGCACATTCCTCCTGACAGAACTATTGTAACTTGAGTCAGATTTGTGGGCCTCCTTGCTTGCACACACTTTTTCAGTTCTGTCCACAAATTTTCTGTTGGATTGATGTCAAGGCTTTGTGATGGCCACTCCAATACCTTGACTTTGTTGTCCTTAAGCCATTTTGTCACAACTTTGGGGGTATGCTTGGGGTTATTGTCCATTTGGAAGATCTATTTGTGACTGAGCTTTAACTTCCTGGCTGATGTCTTGAAATGTTGCTTCAGTATATCCACATAATTTTCCTTCCTTATGATACCATCTATTTTATGAAGTGCACCAGTACCTCCTGGAGCAAAGCACCCCCACAACATAATGCTGCCACCCCCATGCTTCACAGTTGAGATGGAGTTCTTTGGCTTGCAAGCCTAATCCTGTTTCCTCCAAACATAACAATGGTCACTATGGCCAAACAGTTACATTTTTGTTTCATCAGACTAGAGTACATTTATCCAAAAAGTAAGATCTTTGTCCCTATGTGCACATGCAAACCATAGACTGGATTTTTTATGGCGATTTTGGAGCAGTGGCTTCTTCCTTGCTGAGCAGCCTTTAAGGTAATGTCGATATAGGACTCGTTTTACTGTGCATATAAATACATATCTACCTGTTTCCTCCAGCATCTTCACAAGATCCTTTGCTGTTGTTCTGGGATTGATTTGGACTTTTTGCACCAAACTACATTTATCTTTAGGAGACAGAATGCATCTCCTTCTTGAGCGGTATGATGGCTGCATGGCATCATTGGCTAATTGCCTAAAGGCTTGACATCATTTTCTGGAATTTTCCAAACTGCTTAAAGGCACAGTTAACATAGTGTATGTAAACTTCTGACCCACAGGAATTGTGAGAATTGTGAGAAACAATCTGTCTATTAACAATTGTTGGAAACATTATTTGTGTCATGCACAAATTACAGATACAGTTTGCTAATATGAAATCTGTGGAGTGGTTAAAAGAATTAGTTTTAATGACCTAAATGTATGTAAACTTCTGACTTCAACTCATATATATATATATATATATATATATAAGATTTTGCTCTTATGGAAAGAATTTGTTTCTTTTATTCACCAAAGTGGCATTCAACTGATCTCAATGTATAGTCAGGACATTAATAACATGAAAAATTACTATTACAATTTGAATTTTTTTTTGAACTTCTTAAACTATTTCAAATATTGACAGCTTTGCAGATCCTTGGCATTCTAGCTGTCAGTTTGTCCAAATACTCACCTCATGCTTCCTGTAGCACTTGCCATAGATGTGGCTTTCTTGTCGGGCACTTCTCACACACCTTACAATCTAGCTGATCCCACAAAAGCTCAATGGGTTTAAGATCCATAATGCTCTTTTCCAATTATCTTCTCTTGTTTAGTTGTACAACTGGGTCTTCCACATCTCTTTCTGTCCATGTTACAGCCAGATGTCCTTTGTCTTTGAAGACTGTAGTGTACACCATTGTATGAAATCTTCATTGTATAGCCTTCATTCCTCAAAACAATGATTGACTAATGAGTTTCTAGAGAAAGCTAGAACTTTTTTTTGTTGCCATTTTTAACCTAATATTGACCTTAAGACATGCCAGTCTATTGCATACTGTGGCAGCTCAAAAACAAACATAAAGACAATGTTAAGCTTAATTTAATGAACCAAATAGCTTCCAGTAGTGTTTGACATAATGACAATTGATTTTCTAGTCCCAAATGAGCAATTTAGCATGACTACTCTAGGATAAGGTGTTGGAGTGATGGCTGCTGGAAATGGGGCCTGTCCAGATTTGATACAAAATGATCAAAAAACATTTTTCAAATAGTGATGGTGCTGTTTTTTTACATCAGTAATGTCCTGACTATATATTGTGATCTGTTGAATGCCACTTTGGTGAATTAAAGTACCAATTTAATTCCAAAACAGCAAAATCTGTATATTATTCAAAATTTTTGGCCGCCAATGTATGTCTGTGTGTTAATGCTTGACAGTTAAAAACACTGCGTACCTTAAAAAAAAAAAAATAATACATTTGATCAGTGGTAATGATGGGCATTCCGGCTCTTTTCAGTGAGCTGGTTCGTTCGGCTCACCAAAAAGAGCTGGCTTTTTTGGCTCCCAAACGGCTCTTTAAAAATATTTTTTCAAGTCAAACAGTTTGCGATAGTTTGACTATGATTGGTGTTAAAACAATTCTAATTAAATTATTAGGGTGCACAGTTCGCATATGCCGGTGTAGGCTGTGTGTAGAACCGGCTTTATATGAGATTTTGTTTTGGCAAATTCTACACTGTGCTCTACATTATTAAAATGCATCCAAATGCTACTGTGCTTCAGACTCATTTTCCACTTTCCAGCTGTTGTTTTCACAGCTGTCCTTCCTCTCTCTCCTCGGCTGCTCTCTTCCTCATCTGCTAAGTGTGGCTGTGTCTCATTTGGAAGGATGCGTCCTCCGGAGGTGGCATTTGTTGGCCACATACGTCATAGAGGCTGTCTCGTATTAGAAAAGTGATTAGGATGCATGAGGTGTATCCTTCGTGGACACTCACAACCCACAATTCTTTGCTTCACCGGAAATGTCTAAAAAATATTACGCCAATTTGCCCGTAAATATGATGTTCAAATGCAAGGAATGTTAATTCCCAAGTTGAAGTAGATATTAATATATAATTAAAATAAAGTATTATAGACTAAAAGTACATGTGTAAAATCTATTTTCTTTTCTCTTTACATCATTATATCTCTCCTAAATTTTACCTCATACATTCCCTTCCAGAGGGACTTTGTTCCCTTCTCACTCAAAGTGCTCGCGCTTGTTAAAGAGCAACGTGCTGTCATAGCAACTATGATATGTTCCGTTTCCGTTCATCCTACAAAGGCCGTCTCATTTAAATGAGGCTTGTTTAAAGGAGGACACTCTGTATATTGCAGCCTTCAAAGGACGTGACCTCCAGAGGACACATCCTTCCAAAGGTCTGTGAATGAGTTGGCTCCACCCTACCTCATGCATCTTTGGTTCATTGGTTGACACTGCGTGTCTGATTGACAGGAACAACAGGTGAGGCTGTTAGTCTTAGCAGATAGTCAGAACGAATGTGTGTGTGCCTGAGCATTTAGGCCTATATTATTTAATTTATTTTTGCATTCTTTGAATTATTTAATTCTATTAATTTAAATATTTTGATTATTCATATCTTAATTTTTGTTATATTTTTTATAAATAGTTTCGACTCTTCTGATAAGAGCTGTCTCTTGTTCGCGAACGACCCATCACTAATCAGTAGTTAAACGTGTTCAGATGGTTCCCTCATACCTGAAGGAAGGTCTCCTTTCCAGAATAAAATAAAAAATGCAGAAATTCACAGTATTACAGTTCTTGTATAGTGACAGGGCAGAAAGTCTTGGAGAAGCTAGAGAAGAGATGACACCGGCGGCAGATTATGAGAGCTGCTGTGCTCATGATGCTGTCCCTACGGGCTTCTGTCGTGCCACGCACAGCGCGTTTTAGTTTATAAATTATTTATTGCTTATAACATTCTTCTTTAATCAACTCAAGTAAAAGTACTATTATTTATACACTAAAAGTTGAAAATTTGAAAAATCTACTCCAGTACTGTATCGAGAGTAGTTGTAATTTGTTACTTTCCACTTTATATAATTCACTGTGTTGACCAACACCCTTGACAATTACTGTATGTTTCCATATCAAAGCTAGAAGAAAACTAGTGTTTGCTTATTGTTGCTATCATTAAATTAGCATTTTTCGGCTCTGGCTAACATAGTATAGAAGTAGATGTCTGTGTTTGTCTGCAATTATACAGTAGAAGAGCCATAAGCCATATTAAACAGTGAAAAATAAAATAAACGCTTAAGGAATGGATGGGTTTTACTTGTGCTCTACAACCAGGGGAGAGTCCCTTGTACACTGTGTAAAACACTTTGAGTGTTGTATCAGAAAAAGCGCTATATAAATGCAACATCCATTCATTTGTTCATTCTACAAAGCCATTGACCAGGGGTACTAAATTAAAGTTCCAAGAGGTCCAGTCTCTACATTTCCTTCCCAGCAAAGTTCCGGATATTATGTAGCTTACATGGTGTCAGTAGTTATATGGCTAGGAAATTATGTATCTTTTCTTTATAACTTGCCACCTTGACAGCAATAGTTCTTTGTAAAAAATAAATAAATCCTGATGAGGACATTGGGGGCCCAGAAACAGCTAATGGGGCCTGAGAGATCTTTTCAACCAAAAGATTAAGATATTTAATCAAGACTTCATCAGTCGAGGACACTTGGATGTAAATATTAAAAGATAGGATCAACCGTTTGTTTTGAAGCTGAATGACAGCAGTCCAGTTTAGTTGAAATATGTTTACATTCAGAATCTATAACTATGTATGGGACATTGGAGGCCTTTTGACAGAGGGGGACGCCCCTGGGTTCAGAAAATATATAAAAATGTAAAAGCCTGAATGGACCATTTTTATATTTTCCTTAAAGTGAGAATCAACTAACAACAAACAAACTATTTACATAACAATGAAGCATGGAATATTTGTTTGATTAATTTAAGGATAAATAGGCTTTCATTGCCATGATGACATCTCTGCTTAATTTTCACAAAATTAGAACAAAAATCTGTTTATTATGAAATGCTCGTAACATGCTGATTAATTAAGCTAAATTTAGATAGAAAAACGTTATAGCCTTAAGGCGGCAAGTTAACTTGTGCTGACACAAACCTGGCTTAGCTGAACCGGCTGAATAACATATAAGACAGATGACGATAGTTTCACTTTACTTAATTTTTTTTTCTGCAGTGTGTTTAAGCGAAAGATGCCAGTATCTGTAGCGGTGTCTCTGCTACTGTTGTTTAAATAACCACACCTGCAACTCGTACGTACAGTAAATTAGGCTTTATGCTGCGCCTCATGTCTATAGCGGGGAGACAGGCAACGCACATTGAGCGGGATTAAAGACAGTAGCGCTGAACGTGCTTTATTCCCGCTCCGCCGGCGAATACGTATGCTTACATAATCACTTAGCTAGGTGTCAGATAACTAGCACAAAGCTTCTAAGCTCGGTCCGGATTTAATTGCCTTTCGGTCTGGATTCGGACCGGAGCCAATTGAGTATCCCTGCGATATAGACCATCTTTTAATGATCAATAATTATAAAACAAACATTATAATAATTTAAACAAAAGCAGTGCATAATGAATAACTTAATAATTCAGCCATATATATTTAGTAATTTGTTTTCCAATTGTAAACAACATTTTCTAAAATAACTTTCTTATTTCAATGAACGTGGGTTCATGGCTTGACAATTTTGGATCAGAGTTCTCTTTCTAATCATCTTCTCTGTATAAAAGGCTTTCCACTTCAATAAAGTCACCCATGCACAAATCTGACCATTCAAGCATTAAGAAAGAAACAACCCAAAGTAGATATATGTTCCACAAAAAAGCATCTTTAAAAATGAAATGGCTTTTACATAGCTGAGAATATTGCATGCAACTCTTCTGGGGACAAAGAGTAAGCTTTGCACTCAATTCTGAGAACATGAGGTAGCTAAAACTTAAAAGCAGTAAGATGTTGGAGAAGGAATAATACAAAATGAGGAACTGCAGCATCAAAAGGGAATCAAAAGTGTGCTATATTAAGCTAATATAGCAAAAATAAAAATTCTTCATAATTTACTCAACCAACCTCATGCCATCCCAGATGTGGTATTTGTTTCTTTTTTTTTTTTTTTTTTTGAGCTTTTAAGGAGAATATCTCAGCTCTAGGCAATACAACACAGGTGAATGGTGGACAGAAAAAGAGCACATAATGGCACCATAAAAGTAATCCATACTAGTGGTTTAATTCCTACTTCAGAATCGATAAAATCAAATGATCAATATTTCTTTTGTTTATGGCAATTGGCATTATTTGTGAATATTGCCACCTACTGGGCAGGGAGGAGAATTTATTGTAAAAAAGGACTTACATATTAATCTTTTCTCACCCACACCTATCATATTGTTTCAAAAGATATGGATTTAATATGGAGTCATATGGATTACTTTTATGCTCCCTTAACATACTTTTTGGACCTTCAAAGTTCTGGCCACCAATCACTTGGACCTACAGAGCTGAGATATTCTTCTACAAATCTTCATTTGTGTTTAGCAGAAGAAAGAAAATCATAAATATCTGGGATGGCATGAGAGGGAGTAAATGATGAGAGAATTTAGATTGTTGGGTGTAAGCAATATGGAAATGCATGAGTGTGTTATGTTATGTCATCACAGGCCATGTGCATGTTACTTCCATCTGGCTGTATCCTCAATTAATCTGTCCTCAAATAACTATCTTTACTCATAATTGAGCTTTACAGCATTTAGCAAAGAAACAACATGCTGCTTTAGAGCAGTCTGGCAAGCCATAGTGGCTAATATAAATAATAAACAGTAATCCTACTAATGAGTCAACAGAGATTGATGTTGATTTATTGATGGTGCAAAAAACAATACACACGTGATTATGATTAAGTTACATATTGTATATAGTGTGTGTGTGTGTGTGTGTGTGTGTCACCATAATGTATAGTATAGTGGATTTCATAATTTTTTCAGCACTGGGTAATTCTGCACTTGAGGGAATTATAACTTTACCTGGTTGGGATCTTGACCCTAAGGTATCGGTCAATGGCTATAGCGAGCAAGGCAAGGATAGAACTCTGGGTCAAAACCAGCACACTGCAAGCTACCAGCAGGCAGCTGTAGAAGTGAGTCTGAAGTCCAATACTTATAGTAATCGCCAAGGGTATGACCAGCGCTCCTACTGCGATGTCCGCGATCGCCAAAGAAACAATTAAACAAAACGTCGTATCTCTCAAAGATCTGTTAATTTTGACTGCCCAGACCACCATCACGTTTCCTATGACCGATGATACGGCGATCACCACCTCCATGCCCATGTAGAGGGCTTTGGCCGCGGAGAGTTCTTCGGGCATTCTTTCACTTATCGACGAGAATCGATAAGACTATGAATGTCAAGTGATTTGTAAATCAATTAACTGCTGTCCAGAGAAAAATAATCCCATTAATGCGACTGCCCCATCAAAAGAGTAGCTGTATTCCACACAGTATATTTACAGTTGAAAATTGACGAACACGAGAAGAATACGTTTCACAAAAATATAAAAGTGACTAGCAAATTCCTCTGTTTATATCGCACAGTTTCGCGCGTTCTCCTGTGTGGTATAGTGCCTCTTACATACACACTCGTGCAAGGCTCGTGCGCGTTATCACTGTTTCGTCCAAATATAATTCAAATAGAATTTCTTCGTTTGTCACCTATAACTCTTTTGCAGTTCTCTTGATGTCCAAACAGTGGGTAAATAAACAATAGAACCCATCATATTTGTTGCTGGAAATGCGAAACAAGATATAGTCCAGCGCGCGGTGGCTCCTTTCCAACACTCTCGTGAGCTATGCGGTGCCCCAGAACAACTCTCAATGGGTAAAGCCCTTTGTCTCACCCATGCTCGCCCACTTACCGATTTAAAGCACTTTTGGGGCAAAATAAGTCCAACTAACCCGTGTGGATTGTCAGGTTCCCCCGCTGCGAGAATGTCAAACGGATCTTTCCGGTTGCCTTTAAGGGGAAAAAAGGCGAACCCCACCACACCTAACACGGCGCTGTCAGTTTTGGTTCCCTCCTTGAGAATGATTGATCTGAGCGGCAATCTGCCTGTGCTAGTCCTACTTTATATCGGAGACAGCACGTACTCTTTTTTTTTCCTTATTGTATTCGTCTACAATCAAGGTAAATCTGAATATAGTGGGCTATGACGCTCAAGATGCCAGACCATGCCCTTGTTTGAGTGTAATATTAGTGCGCACCATAATAGATATGATACACCATGGCCAGGCCATTGCACCCATGAGAGTGGAGGGGAGTAGGTAATGACAGTACCTGGTGAACTGAACAGTGACTAATTTTAACACTGTAACCAGTAGCAGTTTTAACCACCATGCAAACCAAGCAGTTCCATGGGGCACGGACGTCGGGGGCCCCCCGCCCCGCTAGGAAAGCTACGCAAAAACTGCTTGATGAGTGACGTTGTTCTGGGTACACGTGCAGTTCACAAAGCCGCCGGGTTCGGGTCAGTAAGACTTTCGGTATGGAATTTATGAAAAAAATATACAGGCCTTCTGAACTTGTTTCGCCCATGTGCTCTAGCTCACATACACGTGCAAATGGATGAGGGGCCGTTCACACTGAACGTATTTTGCGTACGTATAATCTGTTTTTCCATTGTTTTTCTATGTAAACACGTGCTGGACGAATGTTCTTGACTGCTGCATTGCGTCTGGCTGTTTCTTCAGTGTCTCATGCAGGACTGGAACATTTTTAGACACAAGTTAAAAAGAACTTCTGGGGGCTGGGCTTTAAGGTTGCGTGATCCAGTTTGTTCTAGATTGTTTTTAGTGCAGGTGTCACAAAGATTTAACATTCTGAACAAGTTCAGGCTGCAAAGAGGTGACTGTTACAATGTTTGACATTATTCTAGATTATTCTCCACCATGCAAAGTTTCAGCGCTTGATAAATGTAAATTCCCCCCTGCTGCTCTAGTGTTCTGAGGGGCTGTCTTGTCTTGTATGTTTACTGTTACAATACTGTAACGAATCTTGCCTATGATGCTTACAATACGACCTTTTGCAACATATGGCACTTTTTCACTGCATGTTACGGTTCGGCTCGCCTCAACTCGCTTTACTTTTCAGAGTTTGCATTTGCACTGCAGTTTAGTACTACATAAACGTGGGTGGGATTATAGGCTGATCGTCGTAGTTGCGCCGCCTCTACTGCTGTGGCATCATCTTAAACACAACACAAACTGACCAAAACAATAACACAACCACTAGCTGTAAGCTACTAGCTCATTGTTCTGCATAAAGCAGTTGTTGCATGGTGATTTTACACAAGTGTAACAGTTAAATTGGCCTGGTTGTTTTAGAAGCAAGCTTCCAGTAGTTGGTCAACTAAAGTGAAGCTTTCAAGCAGAGTAACAGCGCTACTGACTTTATTCCTGCTCTGCGTGCGTTGCCTCTCTCCACGTTATAGACATGAGGTGCCGCATAAAGCCTAATTTACTGTACGTACGAGTTGCAGGTGTGGTTATTTTAATAACAGTAGTGGAGACACCGCTAGAGATACTGGCATCTTTCGCTTAAACACACTGCAGAAAACAAAACATACCATCCTCCATCGTGGCTGAGTCCAGGGCACTCTCCCTCCCATTGCTCGCCGAATTTAGATAGCGTCCATTTGGTCGAACCACTTCCACTTTTCCTTGATGGTTCTGTAGTCACTTTTAAGTTTTTTCAACTTTTCCCTACACTGTTGGTAGGTCCGGTGTTTGCCGTGTGCAGCCAACAGCTGATACACTTCCTGAGAGACTTTTCAGTAATGAAAGAACAAAACAAACATTCATGCACATCAGATATTAAACGATATACTTTGTTTTGATATCTCTGCCAGTTTGTCATGGCTGTAAATTTTGACTTATGTCTGACTTTCCCTACTCTAGATGCAGGTTTAGATTACCTGGGAATTGTACAATGGGCTATATATGTTGGACAGCTTTTTACACAGTAAACAGATGCCACTGAGATACCAAAATTCCAGCTGAGCAGTACGAAGATGTGACAACATCAATGGATCCCATCTCACTCAAGGGATAACAAGAAATTAGCATTTAACAAAAAATCAAACAAACAATAGCATACTGCTTAGGATTTGTCCCTGGCCAAAGCCCTTTCAGTGCTTTCAATCGGTCATTCCAGCATTTGAGTTTGAGCTCAGAGACAAAGCACATGCCTCTCCTCTAGATGCATGTATATCTTGATTTAGCATGTGAAAAATAACGGCTTGAGAAAGCTGGCTGCACCACAGTGTCTCATTTCCATAGTATACATTTCTGGATGATCCATCAAGGGCTGTGTCATCTACACAATTCACACAGAATTCTGGTATTAGTTTTCTTGAGTTTCTAAGGATTTTTGTGGTTTCTCATTTTGAAGATCATGAGACTGTTGTAGAACCAGTACTGTAGAATTTTCATTTTAAATGTATTTTTATAAAGAAAGAAAAAACAAACATTCATGCACATCAGATATGAAACAGTGTACATTGTTTGATATCTCTGCCAGTTTGCCATGGCTGTAAATTTTGACTTATGTCTGTTTAGGTAATACAACACAACAATGCTCACTATGGCACTGCATCAGTATTAAGATCAATGCACAGCTCTGCAGTGACTAATTATTCATCAACCCTTCAAGATTTGCTGATTCAAGATACGTTGGTCTTAAATATGTGTAATATAGAGAACCTTTCCCTACTCTAGATGCAGGTTTAGATTACCTGGGAATTGTACAATGGGCTATATATGTTGGACAGCTTTTTACACAGTAAACAGATGCCACTGAGATACCAAAATTCCAGCTGAGCAGTACGAAAATGTGACAACATCAATGGATCCCATCTCACTCAAGGGATAACAAGAAATTAGCATTTAACAAACAAACAAAAGTGTACTATAGGATTTTACCTATGATTATGCCCCCATTTTTATGCAGGATAAAAATGAACATTATCATTAGTAAACAACATTACTTAGCATGAACTAATAATGAACAATACATATTTGTTAATCTTAGTTAACATATAGTAATACATTTTTAAAATCAAATGTTGTGTATGGTTACATTACGTAACTAACAATGAGCAATAGTATTTTTATTAACTAACCTTAACAAAGATTTATAAATGCTGTAAAAATATATTGTTTATTGTTAGTTCCTGATGCCTTATGAATTAACTAATGTTAACGAATGGAACGTTATTGCTACCAAAAAATCTGTCTGTCACAGTCCAGTCACCTTGTCAGGTTGGATTTCTGTCTGACGGGACCATGGCATTATCGTCCTTTCTCGTGTTTTGTGTACCTTCTTTGTGTGAGTGCACAGGTCCAGTAATTATTGAACGCCATGCGCGAGCTAACATCATGTGCTCTCCGGTGATGCCATGGTCCTGTCACCTTGTCTGGTTGGGTTTTGTCTGACGAGGACTGTGGCATCATCATCATCCCCTATCTGTCTTGTGTTTCGAGTACGTGATTTGTGTGGGCACACAGTTCAGGTTGTTGATTACCACCGTGTGCAAGTTACCGTCGTGCGCTCTCTGGTGTTGTCACCGTCCTGTCACCATGTCAGGTTGAGTTTTTGTCTGTGTGGAATCATTGTTCCCTGTTTGTTTTGGTCAAAGCGTGTTTACGTTTTGCCCTCATGTGTTTCAGGTGCCGCTGGCATGCGGAATTAGCGTTTCCATGGGATCCCTGATTGTTTCCATGGTAACATTGATCATGACAACTTTCAGCTGCGAGCGGCACCTGCCCCTTGTTTGTTTGCTTCTTATTTAAATCCTCTCTTGTATCATGTCTGGCACTGGATCGTTTAATGTGGTTTTACATTTAAGTAGTTCAATGTTGAATATAGTCTAGCTTGTGCTAATGTGTGTACTGTCAAGCAACTAACCTTGCTCTCTGTGTCTAGTTGGCACTGTCCCGTGTATCCCGTGCATCCCGTGTGTTGGGAGTGTGGTTACCTTCCAGCTTGCTGTACGCCTGTCCTTGCCGCCCACAAATCGCCAGTGGAGCATTACTTGTAGCTGCAGCCAGTGCTGGGATCGCAAGTTTTCGCCAGCACAAGTTTAAGTTGACGTTTACTGTTGTAAATTAATCCTTTGAACTGTTCCTCCTAGTGTCTGTCTTACACTTTCTGACTGAACGATTCAGCCCACACTATCAACCCAGCAGAGGAATCCACTCTTCACTCTGCCCTCTCTCAGCAGGGCGCTCTGCTGGACAGCAACAGTATCAAATCTCCACATCTAACCGGGCATTTGAGACATAGGCGGAAATCGCGGCATTTGAGACATAGGCGGAACCCCCCCCCCCATCTGAGGGTTGTCCCCCCCTAAAATATCATTAAAATAGGTGTATTGTAAATAATGTAATGATATAGTCTTAAAATAATTGTTTAAGAAATAAAATAATACAAATGCAAACGGGGCAACAACAAAAAACCCCTTGGTGTCCCCTTCAAAAATTGCTTTTCTGAGAATTGTTATGTTTATTGTCCCCCCCCCAACATTTTGATGACATTTTCGCCCCTGATTGGAGATGATGGCATCAGAGCTCGCTGATCTCACCGCAGTGGTCCAACAACTCTACCCATCTCCTGATGCTAGTTCCTATCAAGTAACACCCCCATCGGCTTCAGTGGTTCCCGGTGCCCCTTGGTGCCCAGATGCTTGCATCCTTCCTCCAGCTCCTTACTCTGATGAGGCGGGATCTTGTTGTGCCTTTCTGTCACAATTTGCTCTGTTCTTCACTTCACAGCCCTCTGTTTCCCCATTGGAGAGAATTAAGGTGGCTTACACAATCCTGCACCTCACCGAAAGGGCAGCTGAATGGGGAACCGCAATGTGGGACAATGAACGCTCATGTTGCACCTCGTTCTTGACATTCACCGCTGAGCTCTGCTGGGTGTTCAATCCGGCTGAGCTGCATTGTGATGAACTGATCACTGCCCTGGGGAGGCGGAGCAGGAACCCTGGGGGCGACTGGGTAATGGCCTCCATGGCCGGGAGCACTGGCAGCGACTGGGGAACAGCCCTTGTGGTCTGTTTGTTATCGTTCCCTGTTTGTTTTGGTCAAAGCGTGTATATGTTTTGCCCTCACGTGTTTCACGTGCCACTGGCACGCGTAATCAGCGTTTCCATGGGAATGCTGATCATGAAAAATGTCTAACTATCAAAAATTGATAGTTTCCTGCTTATTTAAATCCCCTCATGTGTCATGTCCGGTGCTGGATAATTTAATGTGGTTTAATGTTTATGTAGTTCAATGTGTGTGCTGTCAAGCAACTAACCTTGCTCTCTGTGTCTAGTTGGTGCTGTCTCGTGTATCTGTTGGTTGCCTGCCTCTCCCCGCGTGTCGGCAGCGGAGCATTCCTTTTAGCTACAGCTGGTGCTGGGATCGCCAGTTTTCACCAGCAGAAGTTTAAGTTGACATTTATTGTTGTAAATAAATCCTTTGAACTGTTCCTCTGCTATTGGGTCTCTGTCTCACTGTCTCTCTGACACTGTCCAGCTCTTATTAGAGCTGTGTCCAATGTTTGTTGGATTAGAGCCAAGGTTAGGAGGTCAAAAATAAATGGGGTGAGAGGTCAGAGAATGAAGCCGAGTGCACAAATCACAGTGGCATATATGGCAGGGTGTTGGTATTTGCTAATCACAAGGTATTAATGAAAGGAGGTTAAAGGGGTCATATCACAAGGAATACAATTTTCTTGATCTTTTTTTGGAGGGTTTGGGAGACTTCATTACACTATGAAAACATTAATGTACCTTTAGATCTCAAAACGTCCAAAAAAAAACAAACTAAACAAAAAAATGTCAATGACGCCTATTGAGTGGAAAATGGTGATGAATGGAGTGGTGGTGGCGTAGTGGCTAAAGCACAGGGCTGTTAATCAGAAGGTCGCTGGTTCGAACCCCACGGCCACCACCATTGTGCCCTTGAGCAAGGCACTTAACTTGCTCTGGGGGGATTGTCCCTGTAATAAGTGCACTGTAAGTCGCTTTGGATAAAATGCGTCTGCCAAATGCATAAATGTAAATGGACCTCAAGGAAAGAAAAAAAAAAGTATGATATGACCCCTTTAAGGAAAGTTATAGAGCTTCAGGTGCTTGTCAACCTACTAAAAGTGAAATAAATTATTTGAGTGGCCTTTTCCGTAAATGCAGTAAAATAATTTCTTGAGGTATTAGACATGAATTTATATATAGTTGCAAGTAAAAGTTTGTGAACCCTTTTTATTTCTTGTATTTGTGCATTAATTACTCATAGAACTGTGGTCTGCTAAGCTACAGTAGTAGACAAAAACATTCTGCCCAATCTAATAACACCCAAACATGTGTTGTTCAAGTCAATACTGAACAAACTGTTTAAACATTTACCTTCTCACTGACCAGTTCTTCTGAGATAAAGGAAACCGTAAACATCTCCCCGGCTGACTGACGGCAAGGTACACAATTCCAAAGATTTTTGACTAAGACAACACTGACTGGAGAGAATTTGACTCTTTGCAGAGGAATACAGACTGTGATTTACAATGCCTTTCTGTATATTCAGTGCTGTCAAATGAAGCAGGAATCCACATCACATTTTATCTTGGCAGCAATCTTGACATGAACATGTCCTTAATTCACCTGGAATATCCCAAAAATTGCAAGTAGCCTATTCCTTTTCTGCCCTCAGGTCAGTTTTGGAAAGCAGGGATTGAATGTGGTCCTTGAAAATAAATACAGTTTAAAATGTGACATGGTAAGCACTTTTGCAACAGCAAGGCCATTTCTCTGAGGCACATTTGTGTAGATTCTTTAATAGTCAAGCTATTTTTTTTGTCCAGTTTCCTATCTTCTATACACATGCCTAAAATCTTCAAGGCTCACAATCAACATACTGAAATTATTGGATGTGTTGTAGTAATTAGTCAGACAAACAGTAAAGTTTCTCTTTCTCTTGCTTGCAATCACTCCCAGAGGAGCATTTGCTGTGTCCACAGTTTGAGAGCAGCACTTTATCCACAATAGTATTTGCTCATTCATCTTAATGACCCACTCAGAGTGTCTGCTGTGCTTTCTTTCGCAAACGTCTTCGCTTTGAACAGCTACAGCTGACATTATTAAATTCATACTGACTGGTTCCATGATCTGGTTCCATTTAAAAGACACAATTTTCATAACAAACAGCTTATTCACACCAACAATCTCCATGTTATGTAACCAATCAATCAAGTATCTAGACCTTTTGTAAATACATATTGAAGGGATTTGATTAATACAGATTTGCATACATTTTTATAATAGTTAGTATTATCTAATGTAACCTTAGAATAACATGCTTGTGGCTTAAAAACATAAGCAAACAAGACCAGTTTTATCCCCCTTATATTTCACCTTTAAATGCTTTATCAAACATAAACTAACACTGGCAATGCCATAGATGAATGGGGTATTTTTCCACAGTGGCTGGCTGTATGGTGGGTTGAAAAATAGCCGTGAGCAAATATTTTACTTTAATTACACATTCCAATTTGTACAGCTTTTGAAGGCAAAGCCTCTGTGAAGAGCATGCCCTCTTGAAAAGCTGCCAGCTATCCTCTCCACTGGCCTGGATAGAGGGACTGCCAGCTCTTGCTACACGTTGTGAAAGCAGCTTGTCATCACACTCTTAGATTTTCAAAAAAATGAGAGATACCAACAGATGGTTCCTCAGCATGTCTTCTGGCAGACAAAAAACCAGATTGCTTAAAGTTAAAACAAAGGGGTAAAGAAGAGTATTTAAACATGTTTTTGAATAGAACATAGTCTTGCCTGCATTGTTAGTCAGCCTCAAAGGGCATTTAAAGTGTTTCTGAAGTAACTCTTTGACAAGTCTTGTCATTTTATTTCTTTCTAAGTTTCTTTTAAAAATGTACCACTGCAATAACCATTGCAAATTTTCTACCTTAGCACACCAGATGCTTGGTGCCCAAGGATGGATAGTCATAGCTTTGTAAAGGCTGTCTAAACCAAATGTATATACAATTTAAGCCATTAATCATGGGGTGTGCAGGCAATAAAGGCAAGGTTTTGTGTTAGAGCAGCACTTGCTTCAGCTACCACAGCTCTCAGACACCAGACACGCACCCCACTCACAGTATACTGCACATTCAATGCATTTTTAAGGAATTGCTCCTGCCCGCCACTCTCATTGTTAATGATTTGTGTCCTTGAAAGGACAGTAACTTTTTCCAAGCAGCTCCTTATGCAATGCACAGCTCCCCTACAAGCAAACTTCTGAAGAGACCTAGCTAGTTGTCACACCTGAGAGTACTGAATATTTCCCAGGGTAGGATGCTTTTTGAAAGTCAACATCTGTCTTTCTGACTGGGCACAAAAATGGCGATTGTACATTTTCACAGTTATTCCCCAGGAAAAATACATATTATAGGAGTGGTGGTGGTGTAGTGGTCTAAACCACAGTACTGGTAAACTGGTTATCAGAAGGTTGTTGGTTCATGCCCCACAGCCACCACCATTGTGTCCTTGAGCAAGGCACTTAACTCCAGGTTGCTCCGGGGGGATTGTCCCTGTAAGAAGGGCTCTGTATGTCGCTTTGGATAAAAGCGTCTGCCAAATGCATAAATGTAAATGTAAATATTATAGAACACACGTTGACCTTTTGTGACAACTTGCCCCAATAGTTCTGTCCACTTGTCACCCAACCACCATTATCACAAAAACAAAATATACACCTCCACTTAAATCTACACCTCCAGTAAACAACCTATAATAGGCTTTTCATTATAACATAAAACAATTATGGGGCACAAAACGATTCATGAAACAATAAAAAGTTAAAAAGCATCAAAATATTATTTTGGCCAACAAATATTGTAATTGATAAATTGTATAAATTTATGAAATTTAAAACATATGTCACCACCAGCCTTGATAAAAATGAAACATGCCCTGCAGACCTGACTTTTAAGAAAAATACCTTTGTCCAAAATTCTAGAAATTTCAGTCAGCCCTCTCAGCATTCTAAACAGCCAATTTTCCACTTCATTCTGCCCATAGCAGGAAGCCGGATGGCATGTTTTTGAGGCAATTACTGCAATTGGAATGTGGATTTAATTTGTGGGATTCATAGAATTCGTGGTTGGGGGTCTATGAGAGAACCATGTTTTTCTGAGCAGCACAAAGAGAGACTGAGTGATGCTGTAGGCCGTCAAGCTTTGTTATCGTGTACCATTCACTAGGCAGGATTATTGCCTTAAGGTCTCTTCCTCTAATGTTACCTCCTGTACACTATTTTCTTCTTCTTTTCATGTCTTTTGCTCTTACTAACACACATATGCTGACACTCACCTACTCAGTCAATTAGTGAAAATCAAACGGTACTTTGATTCTGCAACTGAAAAACATATTTTATATACACCAGAAAATGACATTTATGCAAACAGCTGCATAAATGCATGTACTAAGGAAAACATGTTATGAAATGTATGTTTTCAATATGAAATTATGAATAAAAAAACATGTCATTTGAAATGACTATAATAAAATAAATAGAACATATCTCTAAATATGAATAAAAATAGGCTGTCACATTATAAATATGAAATTCAATATAATATGTATAATAGAATATGACACACGAGTCACGTGGATTTCTTTATTATAAATGTGGGTACTTTTTTAAGCAAAACAATTTTTTTTTTACAAATATCCTCTGTCTGCTGCTGCATAGGCTAAAGTTATCAGGTGTACCTAGAATCTCTAAGGTAGCTCTGATACAGACACTTAGGTATTCATTATATAAAGTTCCAGGCTGTTCTCAGAGACACGAGTGGCACAGTGTCGCACGCTGCAATGAGATCCATTACTCATTATCCCACAAAGGCGTGTCAGCCAGTTTGCTGTCAAACCATTCGTTTTATTTGTGATCAAATCTGATCAAACTGAACAAAATGTGTTCTAACCTCTTAAGAAACTTGTTAGCAGAAGTAGAATGGCTGAGGTGATAAGAAATGCCAGGTGCAGAACAGTGCACTTCTCCTCAGTTCCAGGCCTCATGTGAAGTCGTGTCTGTTCACAGAGGCAGATGAGCAGAGTAGCACTTCTGTGAGAGAATTGGACCCTGCAGATGATCAGCTGTATATTTGGCATGGAGGAGGCTAATATTAGAGAGAAAAAGACAGCTAGGGAGTGTGTGTTAAAGACCGAGAGATGATGTAGTTTGATAGCGAGATTAAAAAAGATAAGAGGACACAGTACATACAGAAATATAGGGATGAGGAGAGAACTCAGATTAGTATGCATTTATGCTGATCCAAGATGATTTATGCTGATCTAGCTGATAGACCAGCATGATACCTTGCTATTCACCAACAACATGCAGCTGACCAGCCTGGTCTGTTCAGAACTAAAAGGTGTCTGAGAGCGAGAGACAGATGTAGAGAAAGAAATGTTTGTTTTTTTGAGATAGACGGCACACTGTTTCTATTAAGAAAAAAATTGTAAGCCAAACCTCTTCTATATGCCGTGTGTGCAATATACATACGGTATACCTGTGCACTGCAGTGACAGAGAGATGAAGAAAAGACAATTAGTTTGACAATTATTCATATAAATGTTCCAATTCACAGGACTTATTCTCTCTGCTATTGCATTATTTCTATTGCAATAATCATTCTCATACTATTTCTGAGTGAGATAAGGAAGACCAGGGAGATTCCTGGCACATACTGAGCATGGGTTTCTGCTGTTTAGGAAAAAAATTGATTATTGATGTCATCTGAGAGAAGAAGAGAAAAAGATTAGAGAGAATGGAGGAAATGCATAGCCAACCTGATGGATTATCTGCATTTCATGGTTTCCTAATGAGCCTGACACACATTCACACACATTCCACTCCCCCATCCCACCACCATCTACTGCTGGAGCTGTAATTCTCTGATGGATCAAGTGAGCTGCAGTAGATGAGATTAAGCTCCATTTTTTTAAGCTCCATATTCTTGCAATAGAAAAGTTAACATTATGGGCAAAAACATCTTAAAGGAATATTTCATGTTCAATGCAAGTTAAGTTCAATTGAAAGCTTTGTGGCATAATGTCAATTACCACAAAACAGAATTTCAACTTGTCCAAAAATCAATGTTACAGCGAGGCACTTGCAATGGAAGTGAATGGGGACAATTTGTTGATGGTTTAAAGATGTGAAGCTCATAAAAGCACTTAATTAAAAATGTCTGTTAAAATTAGTATATTGTTTATAATATTGTTTTTTTACAGCCGTTTTAGGGTTTACAGCATTATACATCATGGCAACGAAGTTGTAAAATTGGATACAACTTTTCACAGAAATCACACTAAAATCGTGTTAACACACATGCTGTTTATGTTTTGTGGCTATACTTTTGAAACTTGATTGGCCCCATTAATTTCTATTGTAAGTACCTCACTGGAACCCAGATTTTTGAAGTCGAAATAAAGATTTGTGGTAATCGATATGATGCCACATATGCTGTCGATTGCTCCTAAATTGTATTAAACCCGGAATATTCCTTTAAAATAAATCACCTAAAGGACTTGGGAGTACAAATGGGCCTCCAGTGCTTTAAACAGTGGCTGAAAAACACATTTTCAGAAATGGAAAGAACTGGGTAGAACTAATTTCAGATTTAATTAAAGGTTATATTCTATTTTTTCTTTTTTTAAATAATTAAATTAAATCTATGGCTCAAACTTCCTTATGTGATCTACATTTAAATGAAGGCCCCTTTCAAAATCAGAGCTCTCAGTCAATTAACACCAGCTCTTTGCACATATAGAGTGTAATTTACTACATTTAGTAGGCTAATTAACAACATGCATTTGGATATTGCATATGATAAATATAATTAATATGTTCTTGCAGCCTGAGCAGAGTCCTGAATGACCTTTAACTCTTTGCTCTCTGTCATGTTTGAGTTTTACCACTAACAGTTGATTTGTGTTTGGTGTGTGTAATTTTGTGTGAATGCACAACTGTGTGTTTGTAACACCTTTAGGGACATAGGGACATGATGTTGCATTATTTATTCAAAATAGAGCTGTTCAGCCATGACGTAAGTTTGTAGGCGAACCCGCAAGTCTTATTCGCCATGTGTTCCCTCTGGTTTTTTCTATGGGTTTTTATTATGGGGGTTTTCAACTTATGAGTGAAATAAGGTCTGTGGTAAACATTACTTACAGTACATGGACTTTTTGTTCTACAGAATAAATTACACACTGTCATACCGCAAATATGAATTTTGAAGCCGCCATGTGTTTTTTAAAAACAATTATGCAATTCATTATGCCTTTAAAATTCCAATTTGAGGTATGACGGAGTGTAATTTATGTTGTAGAACAAAACGTCTACATATTGTCAAGTCATGTTTACCATAGACTTTATTTCACTCACAAGTTGAAAAACCCCATTATAAAACCCTGTAATAGGCTAAGTTATTTTTGGGCAATGGAGGAGTCAGGAGACAACAAAGCAGTGCAGGCAAGTCTTTTATTTTCTGCCTTCAGTGTCTTGTATTTTTAATGTACTCAATTAATATAGATTCTTCACAACACTCAATAAGATAACAAACTTCGAGTTCGTGCTCTCGGGTCACTCTCTCTCTCCGAACTGATGTGCTGGTGTGGCATTTATGTCTCCCTCTGCAATTCCTCTCACTATAACAAGAGACAGGTGTTAGAGACAATTACAACCCAGGCGATGAGCCTTCAAACATGCAAACAGACACGGGACCACGCCCCCATCACCACAAACCTCATAGTAAAATCCTGAGGGAACCCATGGCAAATTCTTTTCCGGGTTTGTGGACTACAACCTAAACAGCTCTATAACAGCTGCCCATTTTCTTTCCCTCAGCTGTAGCTTTTGAAAATTGCAGGATATGGGATTGATCTGTGAGATCAGAATAGAGCTCTGGGATGAGTGGTGCTTGTGTCTGATTGTGCTTTTGGGAGAGAGAGAGAGAGAGAGAGAGAATGAATGAACAAGGGAGGGAGCAAAAAAATAGGTGCTGATAAAACACAATATGTATAGCTTGGTGCAAACCAAATAAGGTGATGTTTGTAGGGCACGGTTTTGCAGCTTACAGATTGCTTTTTGACCCTCTGTTTGATCATTTTCTCTCTGGGGTAAATGGAAAGAGAGTGTGACGAGTTAGGATTCTTAGATCTTAGGTCACCTCATAAATCGTCAATTTCCGTTCAATATTGTAGCTGTGTAGACATTTGAATGCAGTCTATACATCAAACCATACCGGAGGGACAGCCTAACCCATTAAATGGTTAATAGTCATCCCAATGGATGAAGTATACATCATAGACAGAGCCTGCATGCATTCTATCTGTTTCCATGGCAACTGCAGCAAGCGTGCACGGTTGACCTCCCATGATTGCCATAAATTACTCCTCTTTACCAAAGGGGAATAAATTGGAACTGAGCCTAGGATGTTACACATTACAGGTGAGGGCACACTGATCCATGCCATTTACTTGTTATTCCTGCTGTTCTCTGTTGCACCTACAGCAAACTGTGAATTTTGAAGGCCACACACACTTCCAAGTGGATGTATAGGTTGGTCTAGCCTTAATATAGGTAACCTAACTACTTTCTTAAAGACACACAGGGGCAAATTTTCTAAATTGTTGTGCCACTTTTTTGCATGAAAAGTTTGTGCTAAAACCTTCATCTTATTCGCTAAGCATCTGCATGATCCAACATAAGTACACTGGAACTCGACATGTTGCTACTTTAATGAATGTTCTGGTACCCTGACCAGGGACTAAAAAAATAACTGCTTTTCATTTTGGTTTGTTTTGTGCAAAAACTATTTCTTCGTTCTGGTTCACAGCCTCTCTTCCAAATGGAAACCAGTTAGAACTAAATGAAAGAACAATTAATAATATTCTTTTTAAAATTACAGTACTGTGCGCTAAGGCGTGGGTGAAATAGTTGCAGTGTTGCCAGATCTCGCAAAAGAAACAAGCAATATGGTCTGGAATAACAAGCTCAAATAAGCCACTTGCCTCACCAAAATAAGTGAAAATAAGCAATAAAATGTTTTCCTGTGTGGTGAATTTATCAGCATAGATATCATAATAAGCATACAGTAAATCAACAGTTAAGTCTAAATTTTAATTACAGATCTGCTTCTCAGTCAAAACCAGACAGCATCAAATCTGTATTTAACAATATTTCAGTGAAGACATGGAAACTACTGAGAAATTTACTTTTCACAAATAATATTTTTTTCCTTGTATCTGGATTAGCTGTACATGTGCAATATATGTGGTAATTATACATAGTTGTTACAAAAAGGACTTCATTCACAGAATGTGACATCCACAATAGGCAATTAAAGCAAAACATTTGTAATGTAGCAGTTTCTTTCAGTTACAAATCACATGTTTATTTTTTTCAGGCAACAATTATCGGAACAAAATTAACCAGTTATAGCTGGTTACCAGTATTTAAAATGCATTCAGCGCAACATTTCGGGGTACGTTTGTGTCATTGCTTGAGTTGTATAATTCCTTTAGTTAATCAGGAGCTAATACATAACAGAAAGTGTGTGCATATTAACTGCGCTATCAGCGGGCAGTGCGTTTTCCCCTCAATCTGCTAAATTTGCTGGAACAGCTACATTTAGTCCTGAAGAATCAGCTTTGTGCTTATAAACATGTAGGCATGGTCAGTGCAGAAACATGGAAGTGATGATATAGTTCAGAAGTGTTTGATTTTGTAATATAAGTGACAGCCCAGCCCTGGTAGTTACAAATAATTCTTTAAATAGCAGAGATAATCTTATCTCAATATAAGTGTTCTCATTATGATTAGTGTTTTGGAGTATAAATATACATCCTGTTAATTTATAGTGTGAATGCATATTTAAGATATGTGCTGTATTTATTACATGACAAGAGAGAAAGGAGAAGGAATCAATGCCTCGAGGCAGCACAGACAGTTCCAGGAAAGTATATACTAATGTGTAAATTTGCTGACATAGACAGAGTTAAGACATCAGCAATCACTGGACGATCTATGTGTGTGTGCGTGTGCGTGTGTGTGTGTGACAGAGACCAAGAATAGCAATCGAATTGATCAAGCCTTCCTGGTTTCAGTTTTAATACCACAAAGCTGCCAAAAGATGAAAATACCAGCTATTGTTTTAACATTGTTTTCCCCATTCTAAATCTAGAACAACTTAAAGGGAATCAGGGGAAAAGGCTGCCTAAAAAAAGCCCTTTCAAACAGAGTCGCAGCTTGCCTCATTCCTTTGAACTGGACAAAACTGCTGCTTACTTTATAGGCCACATTTTTAACAATGGGGAAAGAAAAAAATTTATGGATGCATAAAGTGGCCTCAAATATATTTGAACACTTAAAGGGATAGTTCACCCAAAAATGAAAATGATCTTAGCATTTACTTACCCTCATGCCATCCCAGATGTGTATGACATTCTTTCGTCTACTGGACACAAACAATGATTTTTAGAAGAATATCTCAGCTCTGTAGGTCCATTCAATAAAAGTGAATGATGACCAGACCTTTGAAGCTCCAAAAATCACATAAAGTCATCATAAAAGTAATCCATACTACTCCAGTGGTTAAAATATATGTCTTCTGAAGTGATGCAATTACTGTGGATGAGAAACAGATTCATATTTCAATCCATTTTTTATATAAATCTCAACTTTCACTTTCAGAATGTGAATGTCAAAGTGGAGATTTATAGTTGCCCATATATCCACTGGAGTCATATGGATTGCTACCTTTTATGTGATTTTAGGCGCGTCAAAGGTCTGGTCACCATTCACTTGCATGTTTCTGTGTTCTGCAGAAGGAAAAATGAAAGTCACACACATCCAGATATGGGATGGCATGAGGGTGAGTAAATTATGAGATATGTCTGGGTAAACTATCCCTTTAAACATAATTATTTATTTCTGTATACTTGATTTCAAGGGAAGCTGCTTTTTGCATGACCAAATCTTAATGAAGATCAAACCATTAAATGGCAAAATCTATCAGCTTACTTCATTTCAAAGTAGTTTTACATGGGGAATTGAGTTAGCACCGACTTTTCTATGCATTCATTTAATTTACAGCAATTATTAGGGATTAAATAAGGTTTCAAGATTGTCTGTCTGGGTTGTTATCTGTCTGGTCTAATCTATTTATAATTTTCTCCTTAATTTAGTCTCACTGTCTCAAATCCAATTGCTTATCTAGAGCTGTCCTACTGCATTGTGGGGGTGGGAGTAATCCTCTATGTATTTTCATTAATATTTCATTAAGTATCATGAACTTGGTGTCCCACCATATTCCTGTACAGCTTGTCTGTGAGAGGATTTCCTTCAGTCCTATATAGATGTCATTACTTAAAGGGATAGTTCAACCAAAATGAATATTCTGTCATCATTGACTCATTCTCATGTTGTTCCAAACCTGTATCACATTCTTTCTTTCATTAAACACAAAAGGAGATGCTAGGCAGAATGTCTCAGTCACCATTCACTTTCATTGTATGGAATAAAAAAATGCAATTACTGGTGATTGGGGACTGAGACATAACATACTACCTAACATTTTCTTTTCTGTTGCACAGAAAATTGAAAGTCATAGGGGTTTGGAACAACATGAATATGAGTAAACAATTACATAATGTATATTTTTGGGTTGGATATCACTTTAAAAGTAATTATGTTATAATCAGTGTAAAAAATGTATTGTTTTAATGTTTATTTGTAACAAATAATAATAAGAAAATGCAGATAATTTTAATAAACAAAACTTAGTTATTCCCCTTTCTTTAAGAGAAAGAACCCACCATTGAGTATGCCAGGCAAGCATTTCATACTTTTGTCAACTGTGAACTCTTCTAAAGAAGTGTGATACCAGCTGTACCAAATATTCATGTTAACTATCCAAGAGAAATTATGCGCACAGAAAGCTGTTCCCAGATGTAAAATCGCATTATTCAAAACAACATTATTGCACTTCTAGTTTGTTTTGTATCTACTTGTTCTGCATATATTCTTGCAACAAATCTTAAGACTTGTTAAACGGCTATTGACTTTCATGAATATTCAAACCACACAGGACACAGCAACAGGAGTAGGCCTGCACAGAATCTGTGCCCACAGAATTATGCAGAAAGCTCAATTCAAATGTGAAAAAAGTGCTCAGATTCTATGATGACCTAAATATGAGTGGCATAAATACAATAACAGGAAAGAAGTCTCTTTTCTGTCGCCGTCACAAAGTCTGCCATTAATTTATTCAAGTGGGCCATGGCATAAATATGGATAATGAATACAAATAAATGCCCTGTTGCTGTTGGGAGAAAGGAAGCTCTCAAAGATTTTGCAGCATTCTTGAAAACTACAATACACACAAAGTGGATAGAACGTCAAAGTACTTTCTCCCAGTGTGGTTGTTATTCCACTTTGACAGGATAACACTGCTGTGTACTACCTGCCTATCTGTCCAATTGAATCTCAGCAAAGACTCAGAGATGTGAAACCAGTACTTCAAAATCCAAGCTTAACAGCTGTCACCACAGGCTGTAGGATTAAAAAACAGCAACACAATTGGTAAGATGCAGTGGCGCCCATACATTTTAAGTCTAGGCCTTCAGTGTGATTCATGCCATTAAGAAAACACAGTTTCACAATGAATAAAAATGTATGTACATGAATGTATCATACATTACGTGGCTGTCAACTAATAATACCAATTTACATTTTACAAAACACATCCATGCACGATTTAAATGTTGCTTGCGATAAATGTTGTTTCATAAGGTTGCACGATTACTTTTCAAAACTTGATCCGACACTGAGTGCTCCAGCAGCTTAATTTAGAAAACTCCTGATGTTGCTATAACAATGCAAAAATCACTTACCAATTTATTTGAAGTGAAAATCAGTCCTTCTTTCCTTTTTAATTAATCAATCGCACGTTCATGCACAACATCTCAGATTTTTAAATACATAAGGATCTCTTTCTTGATGGTGATGAGGCAGTGATGACAACCGTCACATCAGCAAGATCTCACACTCTTCGCTTTCAAATTATGTAAATTATTTAAAGCGTGATTGCATCACTCAAAGCCAGCTAGAAGTCCTGGACTGGGACATATCCTAAAGACCACACCCATCGAGAACAATTAAATAAATCTGATTGGCTGATGAATCTGACAATCTGATTTTAGATGCCCATTCATTTGCACTGTTTAGGGATTCTGCAGAAATTCTGAAGGCCTGAGGGGACGGAGCTCATACTCAAGCAGTGCTTCGGCTAAAGACCATGCAATTTGTGAAACAGCTAACATGCTTTGCTTATAAGCATCAAAGGATTCATTCTGTTTGGATAAACTTTAAGTTTTTTTGCTACTCATTTGTAGATGAATTAGGAGTGGAAAGCGATTGAAAATACATAGGCAAAAAATCTGTATTTATTAGGCATATTACGCCAGCAGAGAAGGCTTTGCTGGCCCTGAGAAATCGCCACTGGTAAGATGTAAGATGCACTGAGCTATGCAGTTTGATGGACACTAGTAAATAAATTGCATTGTGATTTTTTATGAATAAGACAATAATTGAATATAAAAGTGTCCTGTTGGGGAGGTGTTTTTTAAAGTCAATGCCAAGGACTTAATTTAATCCTTTGGGGGAATGACTTGTGCAATATTGCAAGGCAAGGGCAGAGTGCTGCACACTTGCTTTCATGAATACTAAGTATGACACAAGGACCTTCCATCATATTGGAGTCAAAGACAACTATCTGTCCTACTTCAGCTACATTTATATTATTAATACTGTATTTATAAGATCCAGTGAAATAATGTTCTACTTGTGTTCTGACTGTTTAAGTAAATTGGATAGGAGGGACCTGCTTAGTCATCCATATTTAAACTCATTATTCTCATTTTTCATTTTTGGAGAAGAATGTAGCTACAAGATAAAAATAAAATTCAGATGTTGCTTTCTATAATAACAACATGAAGGAAACTGTGGTGAATGTGTGTTGAAGCTAAGAAGTTGAAAGAGAATAAAGCCATTCATTCACAGATGATTCGATATTTGTATCCTTTTTTGGGAAAATGATATGTAGATTCTCGTTTTGTGTACAAACTATTATCAACTTCTGCATAAACTATTATTTGCCCAAATGGCAGCTGGAACCCCAGACTTCAAAAATCTGTTCCATACCCAATGACCTTTCCAGACTCTTGGATCAGTCAGTGATCTGAGAATGATAAATCAGTATTCAAGACTCTGTCCGAGACTGCACCCTGAGGTTGAGAGTTATGACAGGAAAATCAATGCGTACTGTGCTGTGCTGAGGCTGATTTCAACACTGTCAAAACCTAATTTCTGGAAATAAGTGGGTGTGAACTGGTTTGGATATTTAGCTTGCCCCTTTTTTAACAGGATATTTTGTTAAAATGGTCAACGAACATTTTAAAGGAATGACAAAGTAATCAAGTTTAAGCCTGAGTTTTACGAGTTCTGAGTGTTCCCTGTTAGTTTGTAGCTGGCAATTTTCTTTTGAACATCTGAGGTTTATTCACACCTGATGATCATATTTTGGCAAAAACAAAAGAGAAAGGTTTGTGAGATATTTTTGAGATCTGTTCTGTGTTAATAGAGGTACATAAACATAATAAATGGAGGTTTAATCGCAGTACATTTGACGAACTTGCTTGTTCTCAATAAAGCTTGCGGACTATTTGTAACCATTTATCTCCATCCTAGTTACCCTCTGGGCCCAATTAGGGGTCAGACAGCACAATAAGGAGCCTTTTGATTGGAGAATGGGGATAAATGGGCAATTAGTACAAAAAAGACAGTAAGCATAGGAGGATATTCTTTCAGATGATGGAATCAAACTGTGCTGAATTTAATAATTAATGCATTTAGTAGACTGAATGATTTTGCACATATTTGAGGGAATCCAATCATTATATTATATTATATTATATTATATTATTTTACTGGACCCTTTGCAATTATTTCTAGATTTGCAATATTATGTGACATAGTTACACATACAAATGTTGCTGTAACTATTTGTTTTGGGAAAAATAACAAGCAAATGTTTTGAATTTTTTCATGACAAATTGTTTACACACATATATGTTTACAAAAAGAGCCGTGACAGTATATGAGGAAGGGGAGTCTTCTCTGCTTTTCTGTCTCTCATGATGGAACAGCTCTAACCCTGATCAAAGACACCAGAGAGGTAAGATACAGGTCTGAAGCTTATCTTGCTTGTTGAAAAATGTAACCGCTATCTGTGCCCATCCTGGAACAAAGCAGGTGAAAACAGACCATTTTAGAGCAGTTGTATTGGACGTGACATTACCTCTTTCCCATTACAGCCTTTTACCTGCTCTAGGCACGTCGGTTTCAGACACCTGAGGATGTTTTTAACCGAATAAGAGCACATAATGAAATGGGCAATCAGGTCATGCTCTTGACATCCAGTACTCAAAAACACTCTGCAGCATTAAAAAGACCTGTGAACCTTCATCCAACACCAAATCATCCACCTCACTGACTGTACTATTTGCTTTAGATCTATTACAAACTGCACATGAAAATGACGTGTAAGCAGTGTGCATTCATGTCGGTGTCCATATATACATGTCACAGCATTCACACTGTATGTGAGAGAAGCATGTATAGGCCCTACTGCAATATGTTTTTTTCTTACATTTTGTTTTACTTTATAATCCATTAATTTAGTAGATTTATGCTACAAACAATAATAATAAAAAAATCTTCTGCTTCTCACAGTAAATTGATCTTGTTCAAGGATAGAAATATTTGCCAGAAACATAACAAAGAACTAGCTGGGATAGGCTCCAGCCCCCCGTGACCCTGTACACAGGATAAGCGGTTGACGATGGATGGATGGATGGATAACAAAGAACTGATTACAAATTATTCATATTTTTCATATCTTATCATTCATATCAAGTGTAAAAAACACCTGTTTATTTTGGCATGTATATTTTTGCCTGTATATATTTGCCTGTATATTCACACTGCATAAGTAGTTTGTTGTTGTTGTGTAGCTGAAGTGCAGCATATGTGCAAATAGACTTTTGGTACATGTAAAATGTAAAAAAGACATCTGTCAGTTCCACATGCATTGGTAGGTACACAGACATTTTTTTTATTTCAACCATGTAAAGGGATTAATGGAAAGGAGGAGGTGAGAACCAGCTTGACGATATAAATAATAGTTTAATGAAGAACTAAACAAAAAGACAAACACACACACAGGTGTCGGACAGCTGTCCGTAAATCTCTCTCTCTCTCTCTCTCTTGCACTGCAGCTTCCAGTCTGCCTTTATCCCTCTCTGAGGCTTAATTAGCCTGATTAGGGGCTGGGTGTGCGGAATCACAACCCGGCCCTGCCCTCCGCCCTGTCACAAACCATTTTAAAGGAACCCAGAAATCGTGTTTTTCTGTATCAGCATCTCTGTTATATAGCACAAACACTGTCAGAGTGAAAACACTGCTTCACTCACTGTATGCACATCTTGAGCACGCAGTGTGAAACAGGCCATAGGGTTTGTATATCAGCACACTGGTTGCTAGTATTCTGTCACAGAGTGATGAAGTCAGACAGACAAGTCTGAGAGACCAATTATTCCCAGACAGGATGCCTCTTCCTGTCTGCCATCAATCAACATTAGTTCTAAATAGGCTGCCTTGCTCTTTGAGGCTATGCCACTAAAGCCCAGGAAGTCGAGTATTGCAAAGTGAAGCCCCCTGTGGGATGGTCCTCTTGCATTTAGTACATGGTATTAGTGTGTTCTTTGTGTAAGTGTGTGGTTGAGGGAAGGAATGGAACCTTAATTTGACACAATTGTGCATCCATGTATGAAGTGGCTTATTCTCTCCAAACTGCAGTGTAATGGGGGCTGGCACACCCTTTTCTTGTGCTCTACTCACTGTGTGTAAAAGACAATATAGTCTCATGAGAATTCGTTACAATACTACAAGGTGGTGAATTTTTTCCAAATAGTATGACTAATACATCAACTAATCATGTACTGTATGCTTCATGACCTAGAGTTCGGAACCTGGAAGTGTTGCTTCCTTTCATATTACACATCAGACCTTTTGACATTAACATCATGGTTATGTTTACGCTCTGTGATTTCAATGCAGGCAACGCAAGAGGAATGATGTGATACTCTAATAGGCACAATTAGACAAACTGAACATTCTGGTATTCTACAAACTTTTTTTTTCAAAATCTCTAAACAAAGATCAATATTCTAAAACTAACTTGTCCTATAGCTTTTAAGCCTCATCAACCAAACTCGTTATTGACCTTCAAACTGTTCTGAAATAGTGTTCTTTGTCTTTTCTAACTGACCAGACTTTCGGTTTTCTCACAGCAGACTATCTAAAATCCCCCAAATCCCATAAACTTGCACTGAAGGAATGTTCAATCGAGTAAATGGAACAATCGTGGAACTGTTGCTGTTGGAACAAACTCACACAAGGCCTTTAAACTGTTTTAAAGGTGCTTTAAGCTGGGGGTTTTTTTATGGAATGGTATGCAGAAAATATGTCTACTCCTTAAAAGATATCACTGAAATATGTGTCTGAGATATCTCAGTGGATTTCTATGTGAAAGCATTAGACTGTGTAACTGTGGAGACGCTATTTTGCTACATTTGTTTTTGACAACCATGAGAATATGCACTGCTGCTCTTCTGCTCAGTGAAGATCTCAACGGTTCAACTGTATTTTTGGAGGGTGTGGTTTTGGAAAGAGGGGTCATGTCTAAAAGTTCCAGAATGGCTAACATTGCTTACAGTACCTAGTTGCTCTGTCTGTCTCCCTTCTTCTCTCTCTTGCTTTTCTTTCATTCTTTATCTATCTATCTATCTATCTATCTATCTATCTATCTATCTATCTATCTATCTATCTATCTATCTATCTATCTATCCGTCTGTCTGTCCATCCGTCTGTCTGTCTGACATTTTTTCTGTGCATTGTTTTACTGTATGGTGTCTAAAACCTTAAAACTTAAACTATGTCAAACTTGCAGACAGGGATTTTAAGTCATCTTACATCCCATCAGTGTAAGTCTATGTAATTCTTCAGATTTTTGATCGTCCGCTGTGTGAAAACCGTAAGTCCGACAAGTTAGGAAAATTACTGATAGGACCGACTATTCCAGAACAGGATGAAGGTCTGTGCCGAGTTTGGTGGATTCTGCCTACAGAGGCAGTTCACTAGGTTTTGGAACATAGTATCCATCTGTCTGTCTCTCTCTCTCTCTCTCTCTCTGAGTTTTCACTTTGTGTGGTTTACTAGTGGAGATTTGTTTAGGGATCAGGATGGCGTCCCTCTCCGTGGGGGAAGCATCACCTGTTTCCCTTCGTCATGGCGTCAGGTATATTCCTGCAACTGGTGTGAGAGTGGAAGATGTTTTAATGGCTGTTGGAGAGGAGATCGGTTACGGGAATATTTCATAAGCTTCTTGTATGAACAAAGCTGTGATGGTTTTTGTGAATGAAGCGTTTCAAGTAAACAACTAAGGTAACTGTGTCTAACGTGCCTCCATTTGTTCCGAATGATGAAATTGAGCGAGGACTTTCATGTTATGGAACGTTTGCTAGCGCGATAAAAACGCTTCCACTCGGCTGTAAAAATAAAGCGTTAAAACATGTAATGTCTTTCAGAAGACAGGTGTTCATGTTTTTGAATGAACAAAGTTTAGACTTGTCTTTTAGAATGTTGCATGAAGGAAAGGCATATATGATTTATGCTAATGCTGGAAGCTTGAAATTCTTCGAATGTGGGAATGTTGGTCATAAGAGACCAGCATGCCCACATAAAGCTGGAAATAGTGGGGAGAACGCTGTGCCGAGTGCTGCGGCCATCATGGCGAATGTCTCTGAGGACGCGCTGCCTCCAGTTGTGGAGGAGCGTGACGCTCAAATTGTTGAACAGGCTGAAAGCGTTATTGATAACGGTCAAAATGAGGAAGTTGTTGCTGCTGAAAGAGAATTAAGTGAAAAGGGTGTAATGAACAATGATGTGAGTGACCAGGTAGACCTATATGGTCAAGTGACAAGTGCTAATGTTGATACATCAAATGGTGAAGAAAGGTGAGATACAGAGATGAAAGATGATGATACGCTTTCTGAGATTTCTGCTATGTGGTCACAGATAGTGGGAGAGGTGTATACTTTACAAGAGATTAATGACTTCCTAGTTTTGACATTTGGTAAGACTGTTGATGTGACAGATTTTTTTCCGGATGGTGAACAATTTATTGCGTCAGTAGTGTTGTTGCAAAGAACGGACAGCTATGAGGCTTTGAATAAGATTAAGAGATTTAGATCGAAGAAGATGGTAACAAAATGACGAAAAAATCAACTTTTTCTCAAAGACAGCAAAATGACTAAATCTCACGTGGTGTTTTTTACACTTTGCTGTATCTTCCTGTCTCTATCCACGTTATACTTCTATTCTTATATGGATGCTTTGAGGGTGGGTTCTCTAAACATTAATGGGGGAAGAGACAGGGATTTCAGAATTTCTTAGACTTAAAAATGTTAATGTTTATTTTTTACAAGAGACACATACTAATAAAGATAATGAAGTTGAATGGGGTATGTGGTGGGAAGGCAAGTTTGTTTTGAGCTATGGGACACATAATAGTGCGGGCGTAGCCATTTTATTTTCTGCAAACATGAATGTTAACATTTTAAATGTAGAATAGATTGTTGAAGGTAAATTGTTACTAACACAAATTGAGTATGAGGAAACAATGTTTGTGTTTGTCAAAGTTTATGCCCCCAGTAATGGTCCAGAGTGGCAGGAAATATTTGTCAATGGTGGGATGTGGGAAAGGCGAATATATTATTTTGTCAGAATTATGCTTTTCAAAAACTTTGCAAAAGGACATTGAGTTGTTGGAAAAAACATCTTGTAACAAATAATGAAGGTGTACATTGTAATGTGTTAAAGAAGAAAAAAACAAGAACTGAATTCTTTTTTACAAGAGCAGGCAAAAGGAGAGTTTATTAGGGCAAGATTTTGCTCTATCAAAGACATGGATGCTGCAAGTGCATTCTTTTTTAATGTTGAAAGATAATGTGTTAAACAAAAACAGATGTGTCTTCGTCGTCAGGATGGATCAGTAACATCAAATCCAGTTGAAATGAGAAAGTTAGCAAGATACTTTTATCAACATTTATACAGTGCTGAGAGCTGTGATGTTGAAAGCATTGATGATTTGCTTAAGGAATTACCTCAGCTTGAGGTTGAACAGAAAAAGTCACTGGACACTTTAATTACTTTTAAAGAACTTACAGAAGCAATGCATCAGTTACATATTGGCTGTTCTCTAGGAATTGATGGACCTGTAGACTTTTATCAACAATTTTGGGATGTAATAGGACAAGATATTTATGAAGTTTTGCTAGACAGCATTAGAAGCAAAACTCTTGCCGTCGAGCAGTCTTGTCTCTGCTTCCAAAGAAAGGTGACTTGGTACTTCTTAAAAACTGGAGACTTGTAATTGTTTTTCCAAATGTTCATAAAATACACTTAAAAACTGTTTAGACGTTTTGGTTCAAAATGATCAAACATATTGTATACCTGAAAGATCTATAATGGAATCTTTTTTTTATTATGGGATATAATCAACATTAATCAAGTTTATCATGTTAATTTTGGAGTTCTGTCACTAGATCAAGAAAAAGCCTTTGATCAAGTTGATCATGAATATCTTTTTAATGTGTTAAAGTATTTTGGGTTTGGTGACAGATTTATATCCTACATTCATTTGTTGTCTTGTAATATTTCTGTTATGGTCAATGCAGGTGGTGGATTAAGTGAACCAATACCTGTGTCGAGAGGCATTAGGCAAGGATGTCAACTTTCCGGGCAATTATATAGTTTGGTTATTGAACTTCTGTTGTGCAGATTGAGGAGGAATCTTAAAGGAGTTGTAATTCCTAATTTAAATGTATTTTAAAAAATTATAAAAATGATTAAAGTCAATAGGATATTACAACTTTAAATCAAACTATTGGAATATATGAAAAAGCCTGTTCTTTGCTTTTATTGGTCTAAAAGCAAAGGGTGTATTATTGGTAAGTGGAAAGGTACTGGTTTTCCTCAACTCCCGGGTGGGTTACGGTGGAGACGGCATGGATTGAAAACATTAGGGTTTTTTGGGGGGAATGACAAATTTCAAAAGTAAAATTGGGAGGATCTGCTGAAGAAGGTGTCTGCTAAGTTGTCGAAATGGAAATGGCTATTGCCACAATTGTCCTATAGGGGGAGAGCTCTGGTTGTCAATAATCAATGTTGTGGCATAGGACTATTGCAATGGAGCCACCTGAGGAACTTATAAAATGTTTTTTGGGGTGGACAGCACTAGATCCGTGCAGCTGCACTTTATTTACCAGTTCAAGAGGGTGGTCAAGGCATGGTGGATGTGAGGAGTCAGATCCAGGCTTTTAGGATTCAAGCTGTACAGAGATTTCTTTACAAGAAGGATGTGGTGTTGGCCAAAACTGCATGTGCATTTTTGAAGCGGGCAGGAGGATTTGGACTTCATAAACACTTGTTTTTATTGAAATTAGAGGAAGTAAGCCTGTCAGAGCTTCCACCTTTTAACAAGTCTATTTTTTTGCAGATATGGAGAACTGTTTTAGAGTGGAGCGAGACATGGATGATAAAGGACATTGGACTCCAGAGGAACCGTTGTTTTTCAACCCAATGATCCAGACCAGATAGCTGTCCTCTGTAAGTGTGAGGAGATGTTTACTGAGGAGTGGTGTTCAGAAACTTGGACATCTCTTGGATGAGTGGGTTGGAAATCCATTGAGGCACTTCAAGAAATGATGGGTTTAAAGTCCTTACGCCTTGTTTCACAGTTGAAGGAAGAAATCTTTAATGCATTACCAAGTGGTTGCAGGACTTGGATACACCTGAGACAAACATAGGACATGAGTAATGGCCAAGGCTTTCCAGAAATAAAAATTTCACCCGTCATAAATCACGAAGATGACGGTGAAGTTGCAGACTTGATTTTATCTTTCAAAACCCCTCAGTTAGACAATTTTAAAGATGTGTCTAAGAAAGCAATATATTGCATTTCAGTTAAAATCACAGATCGAGATTCATTGAAGAGACAAAAAGCTTCTAGATGGCCAGAACTGTTACAACCAGACTTTCTCGTACTGGACAGGTGGAGGACCCTGTATAAACCCCCTGTAGTGAAGCAAACTGCTGATCTACAGAGGAGGAATATTCACAGGGCCATAGCTACAGACTGACATGTGGCACACCTGAATCCAGCAGTAGTAGGGGAATGTCGATTTTGTGGGGAGCAGGAAGATCTAGAACATTTGTTCTTAAGGTGTAACAGATTAAAAGATATTGGTTTAGGAGATTTAATGGAGGAATTTTCTGATAAAGTGTTTTTTTGGGGGGAATAAAATTTTATTTGACAGGAACAGTTAAACTAGCAATTTTGAAAAGGAGATAGAACAAATGTCAACAACTTGCTACAATAGATCCTGAAATTATATTTAGATGGTTGGTAGACTGAAAATTTAATTTGCTTATTATAGACTTAAAGAATAATGTGGTGTTCTTCTGTGATGTTTGGTGCATTAATGAGGTACTATGTACAGTACAAAATGATCAGTTTGTTGTGAATTTTTAAAGTAAGTTATTTAAGTTTTATAGAGTAATAAATTGCTTGTTAAACCTCTCTCTCTCTCTCTCTCTCTCTCTCTCTCTCTCTCTCTCTCTCTCTCATTCATTCGTTCATTCATTGATTCAAGTTTAATGCCTCTGAATTTAGACCAGCAGAAATTGCATCAGAGCTCAGGGCATCAAACAATGGCAGTCGTTATTTGATTAATTATAAATGGGCCACTTACTAAAAATACAGAAGTCAATAATTTACTGTGATTCAGTAAAAGTTCAATATCATATGTCGTCTCCCAGCACTACGGTCAATATCTGGCATGCATATTCAGACTTATTATTATCCATTTTATTCAGGGAATCTGATGAGAGTATGGAGGTTGTAATGAGGGTGTGCATGGTACTATGGTATGAAAAAAGAAACTGTGCCAGAACACTGCATTAGCAACTGTCAGTTCCAATGCCATGATGCCACTAACAGAACAGGGCTTTAGGTCAGACCGAATCCTACCTTTCAAACCATTTGTAATCTGTTGGAATTATGCTCATGGATTTATTTTAGTCACATGTGTCTAAATGTGATATTTACATAGTGTTTCTTCTTACAGTTGTGTTGTTTGGCTGAAGGTGACCCCCTTCACCTGTCTAACACAATAAAAAGCTGCATTTGTTCTTTTACATATCAGCAAACACAAAGGTCAAAGGGATGCTTGTGGTGCTTTTCAGACTGTAACAGAAAAGGCTGCAGACCTGAACATGGTTCTAAATAAGCTTATTTATGAGTTTTATAATGCTAATTATTCTGTCTCGTGACCGTGAGTACACTATGCAATTTATACCAAACAAAACAAATACATGTTCCAAACATTTGTTCATGCATTTTGTCAGCAGCAGCTCATTAACTTTGCCTCAAGTCTGATTTGATATGAGAAAGACTGTTCTTTGTGCGGTGTGGCTAAGGCAATTTTGTATGCAAAGTAATTATGCCAAAAAAAAAAAAAATTCATTGAGAAAGAGAGAGAGAGAGATTACTATAATATTATTTGAGACATGGAGTCGATTAGAGTGTAAAACCTACACTCCTTCAAACAACAGAGAATTCCATATACTACAAGTGAAACACCCTAATGATAAAAATGGAAGAGATTCAGGGGGAATTATAGTTTGGTTTAAAGAACATCTTTTCCATTACATTTAGCCTGTTGAAAAAGGGAGAACACATATTTGGAACTAATTTGTACAGATGAGGATACTTACCTGTGTGCCACCTACATCCCCCCACATGAGTCACCCTATTATAATGAGGAGATCTTCAAAACTAAAATCAAATCTTTAAAAAATAAAAAATAATGCGGCTCAGATGGTATTTGCAATAAGATGTTAATACATGGCAGCCCCATTCTGAATGAGGACACTTTCCTGAGAATTTTAAAGAAAATCAAATCACCTCCATCTTAAAACAAGGTGACATATTTAACCCAAACAACTATTGGCAAACTATTCTGTTGTTTAATGAATGACAGATTAATCCACTATCTCCAAGAACAAAAGACTTTAAAAAAACATCAAATTGGATTAATGCCAAAACAGAGAACATTTATATATACACACTACACATACTTGTACACAAACATGTCCACCAAAAAAAAAGGTTGGCATAACAGACTCTAAAACTGATTCAGAGTGGAATAGGGGGAAAGGTTTATGATCTAATTAAGGGCATGTACAAAGACAACAAATGCTGCATTAAAATAAACAACAAAAGGACTGAATATTTCAGCCTGAATAAGGAAGTTCGTCAAGGCTGCAGCCTAAGCCCAACTTTATTTAATATTTATATCAATGAATTGGCCACAATGCTTCAAAACTCTTCTAGCCATGGATTCAATATAGATGACAGAGAAAGCAAATGTCTTAAGACGACCTACTGCTGCTCTCACCTACTGAAGAGGAATTACGTGAAAGCCTCTCAATTCTAGAAAATTACTGTAGTAACTGGGCCTAACCAATAAACATGGACAAGTGTAAAGTCATAATCTTTCAAAAGAAAAATAATCTTAAAGACAAAAAAAAAAAATTTACATTTGGGGAGAAATTCTTAGCCATGTTAACAGTTACAATTATTTAGGTCTGACAATCTCGGCTTTTGAATAATTTGACATGGCTATAAATGACCTGACAGACAAGGCTTGTAGGGCATTTTACAGTGTAAGAAAAATATTATATTTAGCCCTGTGGCTGAAAATATTTGACAGTGTCATCAAACCCATCTTTCTGCATGGCAGTTTACATTCTGCTGTGGTGCAGTTACTGTTTTCCTGAGATAGCATTTTCACTGGCCTATTGGTGCAGAAAGCAGTGCTTTTGAGACAGCTGTTGATATGAGAAATGAAAAACCTGGGAACAGAGAGAACAGAACCCTTGTCTAATCATGTCTGGCAAGCGTTTATTATACTCAAGAGGGAGTACCAGTAAATGACCCTCTCTCCCTGTCACTCTCTCTCTGTCTCTCTCTCTGACTCTCTCTCTCTCTCTCAATTCAAATGAGCTTTATTGGCATGGCCATATACAATGTACAATATTGCCAAAGCATTCATTAAGAAAAAACAAACAAACAAACAGCAAAAAGAAGGAAAATACATATATGTTTTTATGTTCTGGTCTCTCTGTTCCCAGGTCATGTGTATGATTTCTATGCCACCATCACCACCAAACGAAATTGCAAAAGTAACGATTGTTTTCAAACAGCTTTTCAGAACACTACCCCTTTCTGACACTGGTCAAAGAAACAGATAGTCCCACCCTAAACTCACACCAGTGGTTAAGCCAATGTTGCTGTATTGGGCTGGTCAGGCTGCTTAAACAGAGACATGTTTGATATTGAGTATTTTAACATGAATGAATGAATAAATGTTATATTTATATAGCACTTTTCTGACACTACACACAAAGTGCTTTACATACTGAACAGGGGACTCTCCTCAACCACCACCAGTGTGCAGTGTCCACCTCGATGATGCGACAGCAGTCATAGTGCGCTAGCATGCCCACAACACAGTACTGAGAGTACAGAGAGAGTACAGTAATATAGCCAATTCAGGGATTGGATGCATGGGTATTATTAGGAGGCTATGACAGACAAGTGCCAATGAGAGGCATTTGGCCAGGACTCTTTGCGAGAAAGTGATCTGGGATGTTTTGTGACCACAGAGAGTCAGCATCTCAGTTTAACGTCTCATCCGAAGGACAGAAAAAATAGACATATCAACAATTATTTCCAACCTAGAACAAAACAGTCTAGTCCAATTGTGCATGGTGAATGACCTAAAATGTAATTCACTTAGCAGCTTTACAAGTAATATGCTGAATTTCGGCTTGAATTTCAAAGTGGAGCAGGACTGGAACAACCTTAACCCCTTAAACTCTGTTGAATTTTAATGCTGTCCCCAGCAATTTTTCACACTCAAATTTAAATTAGTCCACAAAAAAAATTTGTTTTTTATTTCCAGAGAACTGCCCAGATAAAAAAGTGTGTGTTTATATGTGTTTATAATTTTATGATAAACAGATTTGTTTTTTAAACATAAAAACAAAACATAAAAAAAACTTTTTTGTTATTGTCCTAACTTTGTAAACATGTAATTCTGGTTCTATTCACTCTACCTCACTTTGAAAAGTCTAATTTTATTTCACTAGGTAGAAAAATATTTTTTTCTATCACATTTCATTACAATATGCAGATCTGAAATGTAGGTTGCGCTATAATGCACAGATGTGCCCGTCCATAGACATTCATTCTAATTTTCAGTTCAAGCACCACCCTTGTTGTTTCATTGAATATATTCTGTAGACTAGAAGCTCAATTTAGTTGTCATTGGAAAGCCCCTTTGCTATTATATACAGGTGAAACTCGAAAAATTAGAATATCGTGCAAAAGTTAATTAATTTCAGTAATTCAACTTAAATGGTGAAACTAATATATTATATAGACTCATTACAAGCAAAGTAAGACATTTCAAGCCTTTATTTGATATAATTTTGATGATTATGGCTTACAGCTTATGAAAACCCCAAATTCAGAATCTCAGAAAATTAGAATATTGTGAAAAGGTTCATTATTGTAGTCTCAAAGTGTCACACTCTAATCAGCTAAACACCTGCAAAGGGTTCCTGAGCCTTTAAATGGTCTCTCAGTCTGGTTCAGTTGAATTCACAATCATGGGGAAGACTGCTGACCTGACAGTTGTGCAGAAAACCATCATTGACACCCTCCACAAGGAGGGAAAGCCTCAAAAGGTAATTGCAAAAGAAGTTGGATGTTCTCAAAGTGCTGTATCAAAGCACATTAATAGAAAGTTAAGTGGAAGGGAAAAGTGTGGAAGAAAAAGGTGCACAAGCAGCAGGGATGACCGTAGCCTGGAGAGGATTGTCAGGAAAAGGCCATTCAAATGTGTGGGGGAGCTTCACAAGGAGTGGACTGAGGCTGGAGTTACTGCATCAAGAGCCACCACACACAGACGGGTCCTGGACATGGGCTTCAAATGTCAAACGTCTTACCTGGGCTAAAGAAAAAAGAACTGGTCTGTTGCTCAGTGGTCCAAAGTCCTCTTTTCTGATGAGAGCAAATTTTGCATCTCATTTGGAAACCAAGGTCCCAGAGTCTGGAGGAAGAATGGAGAGCCACACAATCCAAGATGCTTGAAGTCCAGTGTGAAGTTTCCACAGTCTGTGTTGGTTTGGGGAGCCATGTCATCGGCTGGAGTTGGTCCACTGTGCTTTATTAAGTCCAGAGTCAACGCAGCCGTCTACCGGGACATTTTAGAGCACTTCATGCTTCCTTCAGCAGACAAGCTTTATGGAGATGCTTCATTTTCCAGCAGAACTTGGCACCTGCCCACACTGCCAAAAGTACCAAAACCTGGTTCAATGATATTGGTATTACTGTGCTTGATTGGCCAGCAAACTCGCCTGACCTGAACCCCATAGAGAATCTATGGGGCATTGCCAAGAGAAAGATGAGAGACATGAGACCAAACAATGCAGAAGAGCTGAAGGCCGCTATTGAAGCATCTTAGTCTTCCATAACACCTCAGCAGTGCCACAGGCTGATAGCATCCATGCCACGCCGCATTGATGCAGTAATTAATGCAAAAGGGGCCCAAACCAAGTACTGAGTACATATGCATGATTATACTTTTCAGAGGGCCGACATTTCTGTATTTAAAATCCTTTTTTTTTATTGATTTCATGTAATATTCTAATTTTCTGAGATTCTGAATTTGGGGTTTTCATAAGCTGTAAGCCATAATCATCAAAAGTATATCAAATAAAGGCTTGAAATATCTTACTTTGCTTGTAATGAGTCTGTATAATATATTAGTTTCACCTTTTAAGTTGAATTACTGAAATTAATGAACTTTTGCATGATATTCTAATTTTTCGAGTTTCACCTGTAATGTTAAAGGGGGAAGAAATATTTTATATAATTTTATTTTTAACATTTTATTTATAGTGAATATATTTCACATTGAGTATAAACTGTGTGTGCGTTTACTGTCATTCTGACTTGAAATGTTTTACATTACATTTATTGTATTAGATTCTGCGTGAAATGAACCTCTTTAGATAGCATCTGGCTTCTAACAATAGCTCTTTTCTCTTATAGCACTCTGGGACTCATAAAATGATAATGAGAACACTGCCTTGTTCTGCTGATGGGTGGAGACAGTAGACTGCCCACTCCATAAAAATACTGCCAGAATAAATGGGTCTATGCAGGGTCACTCTTTATCATAATACTGAGAAAAGTGTGAGATTTGTTTTAATTAACTGTCCTTCTCTATTTTGTGCCGCAGGAGACTTGCTCTATGTGAACTTCCGCAGTTAATCCAGGCTGAACTTCAAAGACAATAGTCATTAATCTCACTTCATACAAATTCTTTATATAAACACTTCCCCTGGTTTACTCATTTTAAACCATGACTTGCGCTGCTCATAAATAACTAATATGGGCATTATATTCATGCTGTATATTATTCATGTGTTCTCATACCACCAAAAAATAAATAAAAAGGGGGAGTTTTTTGTGTATGTGAGAACACTTGGCAATTAAGCTCATTCTGATTCTGATGCTGGTTAGCCAGAGGGGAACTGGCCCCACAGAGAGTCTGGTTTCTCCCAAGGTTATTTTTCTCCATTAACCAACATCTTATGGAGTTTTGTGTTCCCTGCCACAGTCGCATTTGGCTTGCTCACTGGGGGTCTAAATAAAATTATGATTTAAAAATTTATTTTTTTTTATACACAAATTACAATCATATTTAATCAAACTACACAATGATGACGATGTGTGTCGTGAAAAGCGGTATACAAATAAAAATGACTTGACTCTAAAGCATGACCTAGTAAAAGCCTAGCACCTCTGTTTTTGCATGACCTACTAAAACAGAATTATTTATCTTATTTGAAACCATCTTTCTTTCTTAAACTTCATAAAAAAGACAAATGCTTTACCAGAGATTTTTAAATTTCAGGCTAGGTGGGTGCGTTTATGACAAAGGTGATTGAGATTGAATGAGACGGCTGGGGTGTTTTCCCACTCTTGCAGTATAATCTTGATGTGTATAGTAGCACTCGCTGTTTAAGGAAGAGGGTGAGAGAACTGTTTTGAGCCTCAGCCTCCTCTAGAGGAAAGTATGTTATTTATAACTCACATAAGACACAACTCCAGAAACATTACGCTGTGACCTGAAGGCTATTTTTACTAGGTGAGATAACACTGAAGATGAAAAGGTTTGAAATTGTCCTTGAGACCAATGATGTCAGAAGCATATACAACCTACAGTGTATAACGTTCAATTAGTTTTTAGGTGGAATTGATGTTGAGAATTGAACTTAAAGAGATTGATCACCCAGTAATAAAAATTCTCTCATCATTTACTCACCCTCATTTCATCCCAGATGTGTATGTCTTTCTTTCTTATGCTGAGCACAAATTAAGATTTTTAGAAGAATATTTCAGCTCTGTAGGTCCAGACAATGCAAGTGAATGGTGGCTAAAACTTTGAAGCTCAAAAAAGCATATAAAGGCAGCATAAAAGTAATCCATATTACTCCAGTGGTTAAATCCATGTCTTCAAAAGCGATATGATAGGTCTGGGTGAGAAACAGATCAATATTTAAGTCCTTTTATTTATTTTTTTACTATAAATCTTATTCAAAAAGACACCATAGGTGACTACCTGATATGAAAGTGAGAGTGGTGATTTATACTAAAAAGGGACTTAAATATTGATCTGTTTGTTATCCACACCTACCCAGTCACTTGCAATGAATGGACCAACAGAGCTGAGATATTCTTCTCAAAATCTTCATTTGTATTCTGCAGAAGAAAGAAAGTCATACACATCTGGGATGGCTTGAGGGTGAGTAAATGATGAGAGATATTTTTTTTTGTTGGGTGAACTATCCCTTTAATTGCAGAAATATTGAAAATGTAAAGTATCATCCCAATTACTAAAGAAGAATTTGTGGAGAGAACTATGTTTATTTCATTTATTTACTGTAAATTCATGCATTTGGCAGGTGCTTTCATCCAAACCAATTTACCGAATATTCAAGCTAAACGCTTTATCAGTAAGTGAATTTCCTGGGAATCAAACCTGTGACCTTGCCATTGCCTTGTCTAATCTGACCAGTCAAGTCATGCATAAGTAATTCCAGGCAATAAATGTAAAATTTAATAACACCCTGATAAGTAAATCGGTTATGTTAGATTAGGAAAATTCTAAATGTACAGTGCAGGGTCTCCCTAGAAGTCGTATTGAGAAACACAAAGATGTTTGGCCTTCTTTGGCATGCTTTTGATCCTGACAGTGGTGCTTTTCATAGCTATTACAGCTCTTTAGTGTCTGTGCATTTCATGCTGACTGTTAATGTATGCCAAATTTTGCATGTTGACATATAATCACATTAAGGGAGCTCTGAAGGCTTCAGAGAAGAGGAACCCTACTGAACACACAGCACAGGCCTGAGGACTCAGGGGCTCACTGAATCCATTAATAGCCTGAAATGATCCTCTAGTAACATGACTTGATGGAGTTCCACTCATCATCAGTACATCTTTTAAACAGTTTTTCAGAGCACAGTCCAAGAACTCACTTGAGATGGCACAATTGTATCCCTGGTAAAAAAATAAGGCCCAAAATGCGGATCCTACATTGTTCGAGTATGTCTTGCACTTCTCTGCATGTACAGTAACAAAGGTCTTTGTCTCAACAACATTTTTTTTTACATTTCCTCTTTTCTCACTGCAGGTGTGCTCCTGTGGTAAGTGAAGAATCTCTATTTTTTTTCCTCCAGCTGAGGTGCACTGCCATCAAGCTGCATGTCTCAAAGCCAAACAAGTCTTGGGATGTAAAGAGGAGCCAAACAGCATTGCTGAATGAAAGTGTAGGTAGGCAAGCTGCTGTCCTCTGAGTTGCAGATTCAGCAATCTCTACTCAAAATATAGACTCCTCATTCAAATCTGAATTCAATCCCATTCACTAGTTCAAGGAATACACTTGAAAGAAAATAAAAGCTGGCCAAGTGCCGCATCAAAGTCAGTTATTTAAATGGTTTACTAACTGTTATAGTTAGCGTAAGTAACAGTAAATTTAAAATAACTATAATGTTAACACTAGCAATATTATTTGGATTTTATTCATGCTAACTACAAAAGATACAATGGCACATATGGGAATTCATCTGAACTTGAGAGGAATAAACATAGCAAAATCAATGAATTTACATTGAGAACGTATCAGTGTGGATGTGGCCTCAGATGCAAATCCATGCAAAACATCCCAAACATTTAATCAGCTGAGAAAACACTGGAACAGAAAGTGGAACAGGATCGGATACAGCTCAGCCTGTAAACCTTCCATCAACACCACACACAAGTCACTTGAGATTTAAAGTTTTCGCCAGGAAAGATAAGGCCAGGCTTTTGAGAGACAATCAAACTGTGCAACCTACAAAAACTTGCGCACAACCATAGGGAACATTTGTCATTGGCATTATTTTAGAAGCCAAAGACAAAAGGAGAGAAATATTTTTGTTAATAAAACTTTTAAAACAACAAACACTACTTTTGATATTGCAACCTCTAGAAAGATTGTGGCACTCTACACCTGTTCAGGTAAGGTCAGACAGAGGACATTATGACTGCTTTTATCTGTCGGCAGTACAATTCACATGAGCACTTCAAAGGTGCAGATGGTAAGAAATTTGTAGGGGCTGCACAAAATAAATCTTTATTTCTGTGTTGTAGCAATAAAAAATTAAATAAAAATACAGATACGAGTAGGGATACAGCATGGCTCTTCACACCCCTCCTCCCCACCTGCTCAATTTGAGCTTTTTTGGGCATTTGAGGGGATAATGCCTAAAATGAAACTTATATTATGAGACATTTAAAATCTCCCATTCAGACACACACTGATAGATACCATACCATACCAACTTTATTTGTTAAGCACTTTACAACAACCAAAGTTGACCAAAGTGCTGTACATAAAAATATAGAAAAATATACATAAACATATGTACAATTAATAACCATACAATAAAAACAAAGTAACAAATACAATCAAGTAAATAAAATCGAGTAAATAAAATCGAGTAAATAAAATCGACCTCTCACTAGGTGTTAAAAGCCACAGAGAAAAGATGGGTTTTAAGAAGGGTTTTAAAAACAGATAAAGAAGAGGCCTGCTTTACATGCAAAGGCAGATCATTCCATAGTCTAGGGGCAGACACAGCAAAGGATTTGACAACAGCTTTGATGTGACTGTCAAATTTAAGCTCAGGGTCCACTTTAACTCCTAGATTTGTAATGTTAGATTTAATATAGGGTGCCAAGGAGCCCAGATCTACAGACGGGGTCCCAGTTGTGCCTCCAAAAACCATCACTTCTGTTTTTTTATCATTAAAATTTAAAAAGTTCAGAGCCATCCAGGCCTTTATGTCGTCGAGACAATTGAGTAGTTGTCCAACAGAGTTATCATTTTTCTTTTTAAGGGGTACATAAATCTGACTGTCATCTGCATAACAGTGGAATGAAAAGCCGTACTTTCTAAGTATGGAACCAAGTGGAAGCAAATACAAAGAGAAAAGTAGAGGGCCGAGGACTGAGCCCTGTGGGACCCCACACAAGAGAGGAGCAGTGGAGGAAACAAATTCACCTATGCTGACACAAAAAGTTCGATCCGCTAAATATGACCTAAACCACTCCAGTGCCATGCCACTGATGCCCACCCACTGCCTTAAACGTGAAATCAATATCTCATGATCCACTGTGTCAAATGCAGCAGTTAGATCCAAAAGCACAAGGATAACACAGTCGCCAGAGTCAGTCGTTAAAAAGATATCATTAAAAACTCTTAAAAGAGCGGTTTCGAGTGCTGTGCAAGGTTTTAAAGCCGGACTGGAAAACCTCTAGTATATTATGTTCTTCCAAAAAGACCAATAATTGACTGTGCACAATCTTCTCCAGGATTTTTGAAAGGAAGGGCAATTTGGAAATAGGCCTGAAATTAGCAAGAACTGACGGATCCTGAGCAGGTTTTTTAATCAGAGGTTGAACCACTGCATGTTTCAAAATTTCAGGGACCACACCCGAGGTCAGACTACTGTTTATAACTGCAGCCACAGATGGTCCTACAGTGGGGAAAACCTCCTTAAATAGTCGAGGGTGAACAGCATCATTTGGAGAACCCGAGGGCTTCAAGTGACCAACTACCTCCTCTAAAAAAGAAAAAGTCACCGGCTCAAAATGATCAAAAACAACCGAGCAAGGGACAGAGATCGAAGGGTCTGAAGCTGAAAGCGCAATTTGAGACCTAATAGAAGTGACCTTATCAATAAAAAAGCAAAGGAAAAATTTGAAGAGACACCTGCAGTTTGTCCTTCTTCCACTTGCGCTCAGCTCTAAGGCACTCACGTCTGGCAGCATGAGTTATGTCATTTAACCAGGGCTCAGATTTAGTTTTTGGCTGCCTGGATTTTAATGGAGCCACAGTGTCTAAAACAGTTTGGCAGGTGGAGTGAAACCATGAGCTAAGCTCTTCTGTGTGCAATACAGACTCAGGGGTGATGGTGTTCTGACTGAAAGCAGCCGAGAACTGAGCAGCAGTGGAAGGGTTAATCATGCGACAGCGCCTTGCAGCAGCGCGAGGTTTAAATGTATGACAGGCAAGGGCAGTCTCAAATAATACCGGCATATGGTCAGAAAACACTGCGTCACATATCTCTAGATTAAGAACAGGCAAACCATATGATAAAACAAGATCAAGTGTGTGTCCATGTTCTTGTGTGGGTCCAGACACAGATTGCACAAGATTAAAAGAATCAATGAGGTTTAGAAAACCCTTTGTCATTGGCTTATCAGGACAACACACATGAACATTAAAATCCCCAACAATAAGAACACGATCATATTTAGGCATGATTTCAGCCAGAAAATCAGAAAAATCATTTAAAAAGTCCTTATTGTACTTGGGGGGCCGATAGACCACAACACACAACACTGTGTGAGAGCGACCAATCTCAAATAAACTCAGCTCAAAGCTGCTGAAAGCGGATGACAGCAATATCTGCTTACATTTATAATGACTCTTATATACAGTCGCTATTCCTCCTCCTCGGCCAGATTTTCGTGTTTCGAGTTAAGGTAGCAGCAATCATGGTGTAAAAATTCTGTGAAAGCGCTGGACTCACCATCACTCAGCCATGTCTCAGTAACACAGAGGAAATCCAGTCCTCGGGAGGTGAAAAAATCCTTTAAGACAAAAGTCTTATTTGATAGAGATCTAGCATTTACCAGCCCAAACCTAGCATGAACCGGCGGATCTGCGGCGCTGGATGTTCGTGAAACCCGACACAGAGACCGCAAGTTGCTGTGATTGACTCCGCGCCAGCGGAGACGAGGAGAGCAGGGGCCGCGGGGCTGGAACACCTCTTCCGGGCCGACGACAGGTATCAGCCAGGCGCCGACAGGGTCCAGCGAGCGTCGAGGAATAACGAGGCTAGTCACGACTCCAAACTCAGTCCAAAAAGGCCTAGAACACCATGCAAGACGGGCCTTCAACCTCACCAGCCGGCCACTACGATTTCCCCGGCGGGTGCGCTTTCTTCGGCGCTCACGCCGAGAAGGTGGAGCCGGGGCATGCCAGAGGTGAGCCGGGAACCTCGCCAGGAGCGGGGGCAAGGTTTCACGTCCACCATTATCCAATTTTACTACATTTTCAGCAGAAAATCGCAAATCCAGTAGTGTTTGGCGATCATACACCAGCAGGGAATCGACATCCCGAGCAAAAAGCAAGACAAACAGCAAAAACACACACAGCCAATAGATGTCTAATGGTGTGAAGATACTGCTGTTATTTCATATCCAGAAACATTTATTTCAGAAACATCATCTGAACTGTGCTTGCTTGTTTTGATTATTGGGGGAGTTACCCAATCCCAATTCACACTGCCATCCATAATTCTGGTTTCCCGCACATGCTAGTTCAGTCTGCTTCAATCAAACAAATTCAATACAATTTTACTCACTTATTCTTGTTCAATTGAGCTTGTTCAGAACTCACATATAGTTAAAGTTAAATTAATACCTACAAGTTCCTTCTCATAATACTGATCAGAGAAACAAAAATATTCCTTTATGCTCTTTTTTTGTTATGTACAATAGCATTAGGCTAATATTTGCACCAGATGTTTTAATATATTATACAAAATGTTATATCTTTAGACATGTTCGCTGAGTGGGCAACACACTTCATAACATTTTTAATCTCACAAAGAACTCAGGTTAAAGTAAATATTTAGGGTATGAAACACATTTCAATGTCATTTTATGCTTGTTTGTGATTTTCCACTTAGGATCAAACCGCATTGACATCAAAATCACCAGGGCTAATTATACTTATTTATGCTGCTTTCTTTAGGATTCCAAGAGGGTAAGTGGTTAATTAAAAGCCACACCCTACTGATGTAACAGACAGCCTTATAAAGTAGGCCCAGGTGGGTGGTTTGGTAGAGGTTTTGGGTTTTTGAAGTATGCCATTAATTAGCCAATAAGTTTAGAGTGACTGTTGTAATATCTGTGATTTTAGGATTAGAAGGCTCAGCTTGCATTCCTGTTTGTGGTATTTGAATACAATGGTGAGATTCAGTCTGTAAATATTGTACATGGGATTTGAAGCATGATTGCTTCTGCAAGTGTGATCATGCATGTGTTTGCCTGTTTTTCAGAGGGAGTGTATCTCTGTACACATTGGTCAAGCAGGAGTCCAGATGGGAAACTCCTGCTGGGAGCTGTACTGTCTGGAACATGGCTTCCAACCAGATGGAACTGTCATTAATGATGGAAGCTCATTGGTTGACTCTTCTTTTGGCACTTTCTTTAGTGAAACTGGTGCAGGGAAGTACGTTCCTCGAGCCATATTCATTGACCTGGAGCCGACTGTTGTTGGTAAGACTGTTTAACTTCTCATCTATTTCTACGTTTGACTACATTTCTCAGTTCTACGCCCTTATGTTACACTGTCAGGGTTTTTTTTTTGTGTGCGAATATTGTAGGTGTACCTTTTGTGAGTACTGCCTCTTGTGACAAGCTATTGTACAACTGTGTGTAAACTGTAGATTTCTGGAGCATTGAGTTTCTTCTGATAACAATGCTGTATTTTGTAGATGAGATCCGTAACGGAGCATATCGACAACTTTACCACCCTGAGCAGCTTATCAGTGGCAAGGAGGATGCGGCCAATAATTATGCACGAGGTCACTATACCATTGGCAAAGAGATCATAGACTCCGTTCTGGAACGCATGCGGAAAATGGTGAGTTCGGTAACATTCACAATGTGAATTTTTCACAATTACTTGCCACATTTTGAACCGTTTTCTGCTATTTTCCTCTAGGCGGATCAGTGCACTGGTCTGCAGGGCTTCCTGATCTTCCACAGTTTTGGTGGCGGTACAGGCTCTGGTTTTACATCTCTCCTGATGGAGCGACTGTCTGTCGATTATGGTAAGAAGTCAAAGTTGGAGTTTTCGGTGTATCCTGCCCCACAGGTGAGCACTGCTGTGGTGGAGCCCTACAATTCTATTCTTACGACTCACACTACACTTGAGCACTCCGACTGCTCTTTCATGGTGGATAATGAAGCCATATTTGACATCTGTAAGCGAAATCTTGATATCGAGCGCCCATCCTACACCAACCTGAACCGGCTCATCGCCCAGATCGTGTCCTCTATCACTGCATCTCTGCGGTTTGATGGAGCTCTGAACGTGGACCTCACAGAGTTCCAGACCAACCTGGTCCCATACCCTCGTATCCACTTCCCGCTGGTCACCTATGCTCCCATCATCTCTGCAGAGAAAGCGTACCATGAGCAACTATCCGTACCGGAGATCACCAATGCCTGTTTTGAGCCGGCAAACCAGATGGTGAAGTGTGACCCTCGCCGTGGCAAATACATGGCCTGCTGTCTGCTGTACCGTGGCGACGTGGTGCCGAAAGATGTTAACGCTGCCATTGCCAACATCAAGACTCGACGCTCCATCCAATTCGTAGACTGGTGTCCCACAGGGTTTAAGGTTGGCATCAACTATCAGCCGCCAACTGTTGTACCAGGAGGTGATCTGGCCAAGGTGCAGAGAGCTGTCTGTATGTTGAGCAACACCACGGCGATCGCAGAAGCCTGGAGCCGCCTGGACCACAAGTTTGACCTAATGTACGCCAAAAGGGCTTTCGTACATTGGTATGTGGGTGAAGGGATGGAGGAGGGAGAATTCTCGGAGGCACGAGAGGACATGGCTGCCTTGGAGAAGGACTATGAGGAGGTTGGTGCTGATTCCACTCAAGATGAGGAGGATGAGGAAGAGTATTGAAGATTTGTTTTGGTGTTGACCCTTGTAACTTAATAAATTTCAAAGCATGTGACATCTTAGACTTTTGAGTAGGTTATTCCTTCATAACTTATGGCCGAATATTATTTTTTTTTACGTCCGTCTGTAGGTTGTGGCAGTTCTTGGCCTCACTGCATTTGACCAGTTTTTTTTGGAGTTTAACTGATTCTAGTCTTGTGTTCAGGTGTCATTGGTTTATGACTTCCTCAAATGTAAAAACATGGTATCTGATGTTCTTAAAGCTGTCATTTTATTTGTAAACCATCTCCGCATACGTTTCAGGTTATTTCAGTATATGGTGTATGCATCTGCCACCTAAACGGTTTCAATTTTCAGAACTGAAGTTCCTTTGACATTTTTGTAATGTAAAACTGACATATAAATTCAATAGTTTACAGTATCTCCCTACAATTTCATGAACCTAAATTAATAGAATGTGGAACTTTAGATACTAAAATGTGGCAAAGTAAATCGGTACTTTTTTTTTTGCTATATGGGGTTTAAGCATAAAGTTGTATGTGGTGATGCCCCTATCTGGGTTTGCAAAGTATTCTTGTATTTTTTTTTTTTTTTTTTGGGTGTTGCATTATGCTTTTTGCCAAGTCTGAGTAAAACAACCTATGAAGGCTGTCTGTTGAGGGTTGTATTGTCACATCAATCCATTGCCTTTTAAAATCAGATTTGTAAACTTTGCAGTCTGAGCAAATAGTGAGTCGTTAAATGGTAAATTCATCACACTGAAGTGTGCGTGTATATTATAATTGTCACATTGGTTTTAATCAGACAACTAAGTTTTGAGCTCCATGCAAGATTTCTGTGAATTTCCTGCAATACTAGACCGAGAAAGCCAGAATGTGTCATTTTTGATTTAGCAAACATTGTGCAAAAGGGACAAATTTTTAGTTTGACCTGAGACTGCCGATCAACATTTTCTGAAGGTTAAGCACCTCCATTCACTGACTATTTTTCATCTCCGTGACCGTAGAATCAAGCCTAGGGAAAAACCGTGCTACATGTCTTTTGGCCTCATGTGGTTCATTTATCCTGTAGTCTGCTGACAACTCACATTTTGTGCCAAACAATTGGCTGTATAGCTCTTGCAATAATAAAACCAATTTTTTTTTTTTTTTTTTTTAGAAATGTCTTCATCCACCAAGCTCTGTCAAGCTGGTTAGCTAGTGGGACTGTTTGTCTTGTGTAAACAAAAAAAAAATTCAGACATGGCAAACAGAAAAGTTTTAAGAAATTGAGTAAATTTAAAATATTATTGTAGGCCGGTTTGCATGTGCCCAGTGATTTATAAATGCATGAAGTTGAATATTTGATGTCACATTTAAGGATAAGTGCTTGGGACTGTGACATCAACCAATCACCTTTTGTCATTATGTAATTTTCCAGTGTGATTAGTCACATGCCATTTACAGCTCTGGTGATTTGGCCTACAGCTGAGAGTCCTAATGAGCAAATATGCCAGAAAGTAGATTTTGTTCTTCCAGGGGGTATACTCCTGCCAAGAAACAGCCTCTAAGATGATTGTGAATGCTAATGGATGGCTCTCTCCAGGTATTACAGACCTCCACATAAACCAGTCTTCAAATGTGTCACAGAACCTTTTTTTGTAATTAGTTCTTTATTTAGCAGCGTTTCAGTTAATTTAAAAAGTTATTTACCTGGAGAATTTGACATTTGAGTTTAACCATAGTATAGAATATTAATGTGATTCTGCTGTGCACATGGAATGGAATAGAAAATGACACCATCGTTATCTTAATGTTAAAAGTTTAATGATCAGTGTGGTGCCCCAATTATCCTCTTTGTCTCATACAATGTATTTGCCACTGATTCTTTAATTGGGTTTAAGCTGTTGTTTTTAACACCCTGTAAATTGAGCATTTTCTTGACCTCTTTAGGTTTTGTCTAATGTTGCGCTTACTGCAGATATTATTTTCTGATCGGACAAGTCTACAAACACTGCATAAAATGATTTCTGCTTGGTTGGCGAAATACTACAATTACATGGCTTTGCAAGCAGTGGAGAGAACATAAGTCAGAAGAACAGCATTTGTTTTCCAGCAGAGGGAGGCTAAACTTATTCAATCACTTGTCATCCAAAGAGGGCTGACTTGGAGGTCTGCTGATCATTCACCGTTAAATCACCTGTGCTAAATTGCATTAATTAAATCAGACTTAATTAAATGAACTCAAAATAATTTGATTCCAAACTCATTAAATGTCAAATTAAACATTGAGATAAGATTTCCCCCTCTTAAAGCATTAAAATATAGCATAGTGATTTTCAGATAGAACAAATTAATTGTTCTCCATTTAGGAAGCTCAGAGTTCCATATTTTATTTTGAGGTGTCAAAGGTCACAGATTAGTTGTGATATTGATTCCACATCCTTCACTTTTCACAAATAGTGTCTGTTGCTCACTATAGAGCACTCAAAATGAGGAGTAGCTCACTGGAGCAAAAAGGTTGTCTGAGCAAATGTTGTGGGGGTCTGTGGAAGATATCTGGTTGAGCTCAGTCACCTCCAGGTTGACAGGCTCCCTCTATATTTATGTTTCTGTGAGGGCTTAAGTGTAACTGTAAATGCAATTCTGATGTTCCATTTATCTTCACATGTCTGTTTTCTAATAGGAACATGACAAACTCTCTCCTTTTGTTGAATTAATTGAACTGATCTAATACAAATTGAGAATACAGAGAAAATATAGCCTATAATAGAGACCGGTACACACTTCGACATGGTAAATTACATTTATTGAACTTCAAGGAATAGTTCACCCCAAATTAAAAACTTCAGAGCAGAGTATAACTAGTTGTATGGGTTATATTTATGCTATTTGAAGCTTCAAAGTTTTCGACCCTGTTGACCTGCATTTTATGGACCTACAGAGCCAAGATATTCTTACACATATAAATCATACCCATACTGTAAATAAGGGCATAAGGTTGAGTAAATGATGAGAGAATTTAAATTTTTGGGTGAACTATACCTCAAGTATTTTTTTAAGTCTTGTAGCGTATTTAGGGGTTTCAATGAAAGATCGCTAACTGGTTAGTTTAGAGGTGTTGCATTCTGCTATTAGCTTAGCTGTACTGCGTTTACAATATGCCGTCGGCAGGTTGCATATGTGCTGTTAGTTACCCCGGAAGAGTCTCTTTAGGACTTCCCATGAACTTTTGTCGCCATAGCAACCAACACCAGTGATTTGTGATCTGGGTCAACACTAATGAAAACAGTTTTATCGATGCATATGAACGTCAGCGCATTCCACAATGCACAAATAAACAGTAATCAGTTAAAGTGCTAAACTCCCACACCAATATATGTAGTGAATTTGGTATGATAAATGTGCACTGCACGGGTTAAAGTGTCATGTATATTACCATTATTTGAAGGGGAAACAAGCATGCAATACATGCTATCAGAATTATTTATATACCACTTTGCAGTGTTTCACACAAGGATTTATTTGATGGGAAACATGGCAGAACTAACTGCACATTATCTGGTAGTTCTGTCATAAGGCATGCATAAAAACAGTATACATAAATAAAAAAGACACTATACAAGACAGTAATGATCCTTTACACAATGTCCTGGGGATATACATGTTTGTTTATAAATGAATGAAGGAAGGTCTGTGTTCTGGACTTTGTCCATTTTCTATGGGGGAAAGGAATGAATTGATCTTTCTGCATTCTTTGCTCTAGCGTGCAGCCGAACTCCCCTAGCTTGGAATGTCACTGGGGGTCCACTATTTGCTGGTCCAGTGTCAGCAAAGTGTAAAGGCTTGATAATGATCAGTGGGGAGCAGACATAACAGAGTCAGCTTGGACCTACTTGGACCTTTACTTGTTACAGTCTTGAGACTTCTGTTGGAATTGTGTGTCTGATTGGTCCAGATGCTACAGTGTTTTAAATGAGTAAATCATTTTTTATATATACATAATTTCTTGTGAATGGGACATTTGAAAATAATTCACTGTCATGTACAAATAGTATATGCACTGCATTAATAACGTTAACTCTGGAAAAGATGACCGTATTGTGGTGAGAGAGATAAGAGTTCGGGGCTGCTGTTAGTGCTGCTGTTAGCCGCAAAAGCTTGAGACTGTCTACCCCGTTTTAACTGAATAATTACACAAGACACACTAATGATTCCCCAAGAATCCCTAAGGAATCCCTACCAAAAATTCAGAGAATAATTTGATTTATTGATTAAAATTAGTCATTTTTATATTTTAATGAGTTGTAAGACAAGAGTAAGATATTAGGCTTCATAACAGACTACATTTATTAGAAATTAAATAGTTGACACAGTGACTAAGAAGTGTATAGCAGAGCTATAAATATGATGTAGATAATCTCATACGTATAGGTTATTACATGCCTTATTGATATGTTTTCTCTGTTATCACTATTGTTTATCAGAATGGCTTGCGTATTTAAAGATATTGAGGGATGGCCGCTTGTCACGGGAACAGCATAAGAATCCACAGAGAATCCATGTAATAACTTTGCAGGCCCTATTTTAAGAGCGCAAGCACTATGCGACAAGTCATCTGTGCAAAGTCAATGGGCAAGGCCATCAAGTTTTGGCATTTTCATGCAAGCATGCATAAGTCTCATGAAATGGATCAAGTTAAATTTAATTTTGAGGTTCTTCACCAGTTATTGCAACGTCTTAATGTAGTCCATATATTAATATAGTCCATTCCCTGTCAAGCACCAGCAATATAAACAAAGACAGCACATTCACAAGAAGTTGGCAGTTTAAATGGGCTTTATGCAATGATTAGAATAATCTAAATATGGACTTGCATTCTTTTGTGCATTAACTGTGTCCTTGAATGTCATGTTTATGACCATGACAGTGACACTCATTTTATGCACATGGGAAATCAGGATTTGGATGTAAGCTCTGTTAAATCATAGAGAATGTTAGCATTATAAATCATATTGATTTAGTGACACACAAATCAAGGCTTGTATCAACAGTAATTGCATCAGATTTTCAGGTTATGCTGTGGATATTTGCATGCATCTCATTTCTACAGGTTGATTTTGCTTTCAAAATAAAAGTAATATTTTGAAACACACAAAAAACATATTGTAAATTCAAATTACAATATAAACATAAATATAATTAAAATAAGTGGTCAAAAAATCGTATAATTTTTGTGCACCAATTTTATACAACCTCCTGTAAAATAAAAATATTTGATCCTCTCCAACTTCTTCGACCAGACTCTTTTGCAATGACTTCACTCTACGACAAAAGGTGAAAAATGTATACAAATGAGATAATAAAGGCAATTTTAAATATAAATATAACAATTATCATAGTTGAAAAATAAACCATAACCTCTAGATGGTTTTACACAAATCTCATACATTTTTATTTCATAAAACAGCTACAACAGTGATTGTCAGGGACATTATTTGATGTTGCTTTTAGAGTTTGGACAAGAACTTCAAAACTCTCCAAACTGCAAATGCAGGAACTGATTTTAGACTTCACGCTGAAAACAGGCGTGGTCCTGAAACATCTTAGGACCTAACTATTTCTCTGCATTTCTCTGCTTTGTTTAACTTCATTAACATACACAACACCCACAGTTTGCAGACACGCACCCACAGACAACGCAAACACTCCCAGCCACGCCCACTTGGGATTGCATTGACACAGAAAATGTGTTTAGAATTAGTGCACTTATGAAAATTGGATGAGAAGTAGCGCATGGTTATTGCCTACACCGATAGCGCACTCATGATAATAGAGTCTTGCAACTGTTTGTAATTAACATGTTGTGATTTGAAATGCATCAACAATATTTTGGGCATATTTACTGCATGCATTTATGAAAACTGGCACAGAAAATGGACAATGTTGTGTCATTGTGTCGCCCCAATCATAAAAAAAAAAAAAGAAATCTAGTTTTATGTTTCTAGTATTCATTTTGATGAAACACCAGGGGACCCCTTCAAAAAGTCTTACAGGGGAAAAAAAGCACATTGGTACAAAGCAAAGTTTAATTCTAAGAATTCATAAACAGCTTAATTACAAGTATGTGGATACATTACATTTTATAATTGCCCTTGCCCTTCATATATCTGTAAATATATAGTTTGTAGAGTATGTGTAAAAAGTAAATAAATGGATGCTCATTGCATATATTAATTTGAGATATTCAGTATAAATTTAGTTTGGTCAGGTCTGGGTATAGTCCTTCCTTCAGTGCTTCGGCTGAGACCCATTCATATAAAGGCAAGATGATCAGCAGGAGTTTTATCAAAGGGTTTTAGTGAATGAAACATCCAACATAACCTGCAACAGAAAGAACGAAGTAGTCTTTAGGTGGTTAAGACAGGGAAAAATAACACTCTCACTGAAGTTTCTATGACAGTTTCTTATTTATTCCAAGCAATCTGTCTTTTTCATCCCTTAGTTCCATTAAATCAAATAAACTATTCATAAACAAAGACTTTATTAAAAAATCAGCCATTTAAACACAACCACTGACAAAACAAAACAAAGCCAATCACAAAATAAAATTAACCCACTAATCAAAAATAAATCTCACAGTGCCTTGTACTAACCTCCAGTATCATCTAAAGCCAAATGAAACGTTTGCAAATACACCACATTGATAATGTCGCAGTCTGTTAAATTTGATGAAATAGTTGGGGGTTGGTTGGGGGTGGATATTAGAAAATTTGGAGCTGATGTTGTTGCTGTTTAGCCTTTGTTGCCCACACATACTGTTGCAAGATACATCCAAACCACACTTTCTTTTCACTGTTCAACATACTTTACAAGACATCGTATTTTTCTGTGAGTTGGGTGCTTACAGAACCAGTTTCAGCCTGTCATTTCTAAAGATGTTTGGTGCAAAATATAAAAGTCTTTCAAAAGCAAGGGGTTAAAAGCATAAGCACACTAACATTACTGTTATTGAAACATGTTAGCCAATTACTGTTCAATGGCATGGTTCTCCTTTCTTGAATACAAACCACATACAGTAAATCATCTGTGCAGCTGAAATAAAATCTAAGCCTTTAGGAAACCTGGTAAAGTCCTAGTTTTTGGATACATTTAGTCTAGTAGCCTACTCTTTGAGGATACGGCAGTTTTCAATAGTGGGGGTGATTCCTGAGGGAATGGCTAATACTTTAGACAGATTCTCTCTGGTGGCAGAAGCTAAAAAGTCTCCCTTTTCCTTCAGAATCTCAGTGGTATAGACTGCTCTGTTGCCCCTAGCAAACAATCTCTGCTTCTAGTAGATGTATTTTGGCAAAATTTTTCAAGTTGAGCTGTTGACAATTTCACCATTGACAACCAGTCATTCGCCTGTTTGGGAAGCAAACAAATGTAATATAGCTTGCAAAAATATTATCAAATAAATGTTTTCCTGTTATTTAATGGTCTTTGTTCAAGACTGTCTTTTTAAAATGTTAATTTAATATTTTAGGAAATAGTAAAATCCCACTGGGATTATTTACAGTGCTTCTTACTTAGATGCTTTTATTGGGTTTGTCTAAGATTATTCTGGTTGTATTAATCATGTTACCTTGCTGATAGCCTGTCTTTGACAAAAAAAAATATATGAATAGGAATATTTCCAGAAGCAAATAATTTGAGATTATTGTCTTTTCTGCCATGCTGAGGTGCCTGAAAAGCAAAAAAACAAACAAAAATAAATAAAACAATTGTTAGCGTTCAGCAAACTCAGAGTAACAGTTATTGCTTCCTAGTTTAAGATATTAATAGAATGTAAAGTGGTAATGAGTTCTATAATTATTGTTCCACATATACAATATATTTCCCAAAACACAAACTGCATTAACTGTGTCTTTGAATATTACCTCTGACTTAACTGATAATTATTGTGATCATGCCATGAGTGTTATCTGATCATAATCAACTTAGGAAGCATAGGTGAACTTTGTTTCATATTTGCTTGCAGCACGCAAAGGTTGTATGGGGGAAAAAAAGATGTTGACTTAATGGCATTGAAGTTTGCAAAAGGGAACGCATGTCATCAAGCCACAAGAGTAAAAGAACCTTACAAAAGGTACACACACAAACAACATGCACACACATATTTACCCTTTTTTTGCCTTTGTTTTACATTATAATGATTATCTGTGCTGTATAATCTAAAAACATAAATGTTAAAGAGAAAAACTATCTGGCATTGATAAAGAATTTTGGCTATTTAAAGATTTATTTGAACATATGAATGTGGGTAAAACAGCATCTGTATCATGAGAAATTATTGTACATCTGCTTTATCCTCTGGTAAGACAGACCTTGTAGTAGGACACATTATCTTCACTCTGTGTCTCAATCCATGCCACATCGGATTTGCCTTTCGCCTTGACAGTGAGAGACTTGATCTTTGTCTCCTTTGAGATCTCCACGATAACAATGCCTGTCAAAGTATCCCCATTGCTAAAGGTGTTGAAGTTATTTAGGGCATCATACTCGATAGTGAATCTCTGGATTGTCATCTCCTGGAAAGGCAGATGAAGACTGAAACTGTATTATTGTTGTAAATGGATTTGCAGGATGCCTGGAGTTGTAATTATCACTCCTGTCTTTAAAAGAGAAACCTGGGGGTATTCGTATTGATGGAAAGCTCACCAAACTGGCTTAATGAGTTTCACTTTGAAAAGATACGCCTCTTACCTCACAACATCTACTACAACAGGTCTAACGTTTAAATGAAATGTTAAAGGGATAGTTCCCCCCAAAATGAAAATAATGTTATTCATTCACCCTCATGTTGTTCTAATGCTGTATGAATTTCATTCTTTCATGAAACACAAAAGGAGATGTTAGGCACAGCTTCAGTCACCATTTATTGTGAGGCAAAAACATGCAGTGCAAGTGAATAGTAACTGACATCCTGCCTAACATCTTCTTTTGTGAGGATGATTAAATAATGACAGAATTTTTATTTTTGTGTAACTATACCTTTAAGCACATGACAAAGTGAGAGAAATGTAACTATTTTTATAGTGTCAACGAGTCTACTGGGAATCTGCTTTTAGAGCAGGGTAGGGTAAACAGGGGCATTGTGAGGTAGGAAATAATGAGAATACAGCTCATGAAAAAACAAATATAACTCTCAGTGCACCTGGTCAAGTCAAATCATTGTTATTTGTATAGCGGTTTTCACAACACACATATCACAAAGCAGCTTTAAAGAAAATGATGGTTTAACAGAAAAATAAGCTGTAACAAATGTAATGTCTTGGAGTCAAAATTGTATGGTTTGATAAAAACTCTGATGGTAAATTGTGCCTTAAAATGAATAAATAATAAGTAAATAATATTTGTATTTAGACTCCCAGTAAGCAAGCTAAAGGTGACTGTGGCAAGGAACACAACTCCATATGATATTGGTTAATGAAAAATAACCTATGGGGAAACCAGGCTTACTGTAGGTGCCAGTTCCTCCAAATATTGTTTTATGTGCTGGATGGAAGTTTGTGGAATAATATTCCTGAGCAGCTGAATCTTTCTGTTGTAATGACCCATTTTCTCCACTTTGTAAGTGCATGGTGCACATAAAATGGCAATACAGTGGTTAATTGTGAAGGGATGTGTAACAAAGTTTAAGGAGGAAGCGGGAAACAGCTAAACAGTCAAAATGATATTTAATTTAAAAAAAGACACAAATACACACATGGCAGCTGCATGTGGCTCTCTCTTGAACTGCAGTGTCCCACTGCACTTATCTCTCTCCTCGGCTGATTAGCCCGATTGGGGGCCAGGCGTGTGTAGTCATGGCCCGGCTCTCCCCTCCTCCTCCTCACAGGATGGCTTTGAATAAACCAACAAAAAGCTTTTCTTGGTCATAACTACATCCTAATGGTCATTTTAAAAAGCTTTTTCTGGCATAATCTACGTTAGAAAATGTGCATTGAAATAGAATTCATATTTGTTAGTGAGTAAACTGGATTTTAATACATTTAGAGTCATAGAAATGTATATGTTACGTATGAGGAACTGCTTAAATGTGTTTGTTGCTTGAAGGCAACATTGTGCGACAGTGGAATGGATATAAATAATGGATAATATTGTTATTTTATTTTTTTTTTGAACGTGTTATACATTATAAGAGTCAGTCATAATGTACATTGAATTCTCACATGCACCTTCTCAGTAAATCTGCACTTTTATAAAGAACGTACATTTGGGTGGACAGAAATGGCTTGATTTTGAACATGATATAATTCACCAGAGGGAACACGAATTATCCTAATGGTAAATTCATACAGATCATGACTTAAAACCACACACAAACTATAACAATAGTGAAAAAAGCTAAAACTCTTCATTCTTGATAAAAATGTTTATTTCCCATATGTTCCATTTGTTTTGCAAGCATTGGGCTTTTGGGTATTCCGCACAGCTGTAAATTTGCATTTAATGATTTGAGTTAGTATTACTTGACTGCAAAGTTTAAGGAACATATGCTGTATATTTGAGTTATGATACCACATGACATCTCAAATACTTTTTAATTGGGACCACTTGATTTGTTTTTATTAATTACAACTTTAGGGGTAACCTGTAACTTGATTAAAACGAGTAAGAAAAGTACAAAATTAAGCTTAAGTCAACTATTTTTATTTTAGATAAATATTATAAGTATTTACTGTGCATTATCTAACTGTTTACTAATTAGTTAACATGTAAGTCAAATTACAATAAAAAAGTTATGCTCTATTCCAAATTCTATTAGACTGTCACATGGCAGTTTGTTTTTAATATTCTGACATCAGCAACGTCTCTGACTAATTTATCTGCATTGTTGCACAGTATTGCCTCCAGGCAGTATACATAAACAGGACCCTCAATATTTTATAGTTTTTGGTAATGAGGTAAAATATAAAATGTAATAATAATAAAAATATTTAACAATGCTTTCATAATCCATGAAATAGATATCACCACAGTAATGTGGAGCATATCAATTCCATCAAAAGACCCATTTGTGTAATTGTGGAAATTAACTCCTTATGTTACAAACTGATATTGAAAATGTTTATTTCTGAAGCTATGCCGGTAGTGCAGTATTTGATTCTATAGATTCTCAATAGCCAAACACACTCACGCATGACTGTAACTTGAAGCTGATACAGACATGGGGTTTCAAGGTCAGGGTTATCAGAATGATCTCCAATAAATGTTTAATCTCCAGCTCTTCGTAAAATGTAAGTTTTATTGTGAAGCTGCTCGGTTACATTTTTTTTAATCGAGTCATTATGAAAATCTTTGAAATTCTTTGAGCTTTTTTTTTTTCACTGGGCATTTTAATGAGAACATTTATAATTAATTAATGTCATTGTCTCATAGGTATCAGGCAAGAAAAATGTAATTGCATTAATATAATACAGTAACCTTTGCACTGCTTAAGCTTAGCCTATTACATATTTTTTCTCGATAGATCTATTTTCTACAGACTAATTTCTTTGTATTTTCCCAATTGCTTATTAAGGGCCACAAACAGTCTGTCTTAAATGACCTCATGTAGGGCAAAAAAGAAAATGTTTTAACATCACATATGAGTGCCAGCAAAGGATTTATAGCTCATATATAATGAAGTCAGACTTATTTAACACAGTTGAGTCAGTGGACTTGAATGAAGCTCCAATTCTTTATTCAGGCTCAAGCTTGATTAAACACTAATACATTAGAGCCAATTTAATGATGCTGAAAGCCAAATGGTTCACAATGGAACTTTTTGATGCTTTTGAGGAATCAGAATAAGTAATCTATCCTCTTGGATTTCCGAGGTTGTCTGCTGTGAGTTAACACCTCGTTTTACATTTATTTATTTGACAGACACTTCTGTTTGAAGCAGAGGAACCATTATAGCTCACTTTTAGAAATAACTAAATTAGCCAACCCACTTTTTAAGAAAAAAGATTTTATTTTTAATGCGTTTATTTTGCTTAATTATAGTGCAAGGGAAAAAATTGCAGCCGCTTACCAAAAACTAAGCCTTATACAAGGCTTTATTCCATTTCAAATTTCTATCCTTTTCCCTCACAAACTTCACTCCGTCTCATGGACTCGGATGTACGTCACTGCTTACCCTCATGAGTGTTCACTAATGGCGGAAGATGTGCAATGGGTTTAACTGGAACACTTGGAGCATGTTGAAGGCTGATGTCAGTTTGTGGAATTATGTAGTTATTTTTGCACCTGAGAAAACAATGTTTTCAGAGATTGATTTCAGAGGCTTGTGTATAAATCTTGTAAATTAATAAATGTTTTTCATTAGAATGAATTGTTAGAAAGGATTAATCAAAATTTACACAAATGAATATGTTAACATATCAATGAACAGTTAGCTACAAGTATTATGCTGTTAAATCTCAATAGAACTCTTTCTCTCTCTTTCCTAGCATTTGTCCCACGTAGGTGCAGCTGCAAGGTCCACTACGCCATATGCCCTTCCTGACACAACCCCCAGTGGCTTGAGTACTCTCACGCCTGGAGTACACACACATATGGTCAATTTAGAGTCTCCAATTCACTTAACCTGGTTGTTAAGGGACTTGTGGGTGAAACCGGAGCACCTGGAGGAAACCCACGTAAACACAGGGAGAGCATGCAAACTCCACACATAATGGCTCTAGTTGAGCCAGGACTCAAACCCAGGACCTTCTTGTTGTGAGGCGACAGTGAAATGGTAAATGGTCTGCACTTATATAGCGCCTTTTTAACCTTTTTTAAGCCCCCAACCCCCCAGTTCCTCTTCCCCTTGTCTAAAGCAAATTTTATTCAGGACTTCAGTATGGAGTATTTCTGTAAACATACATTTTGAACCGATTCTGCAATTTTGAACCAAAACAAGAGCCATGTAAGAGAGCTTACAGAGATGTTATGGCCTGGCAGAGGAGATCAATGCTATAATGGAGTATTTGTGGAGGAGATATCTGGACTAAAAGGCCCAGACCGGCAAAAAGAGAAAAGCAGAGAGAACATGAATCAAGCCAATCTATAATTTGCAAATAATTAAATTAATTGTTGCTATTAAATTAATTCAATTATCCATTTACACAAGAACACACATGCACACAAGTTTGAAAAATGTTATCATGTGGTACACTGCTCTTAAGCATATTTCTGAAAGAAAAACTTCATAAGTATTCATTGAAATCATAATTATTATAGTCTAATCAGGCACACACACACACATAGAGAGAGAGAGGGCAGTGACGTCACAGCTGTTCTCTTCACTTCTGCACATCTAACTGAATCCCACACACTCAAACAGAAATAAGCAGGCATACACACATGAAAACATGGGCACTTGATGATTGTTTTTTTTTTATTTATTTATTTTTTATTTGTATAGCACTTTTCACACATTTTCAAAGCAGCTTTACAGAAAAGCATGCTTTAACAGAAAAGGAAGCTGTAATATATGTAATGTCATAGTCATCATTGTGCAGTTTGATAAAAATGTGATTATATTAAATATAATTATTATTATTGCTGCTTAGCAAGTTCCCCTTGCTAAACAGCATGAATATAATGCCAAAATTATTATTATTATTTATGTGCAGTCCTTTAAAATGAGGAAACTATGTTAGTGTTAAGGGCCAATGTTAAAACAAAATGATTTTGTATGATCTGTAAGATTAATGACTAATGTCTTTGAAGTCCATCCTGGATTAACTGTGGAAGTTACACATATATTCACTGTCTTTTTTAATTTGGATGGTGAAGGCTTTAGTTGGTAATTAATTTATTATCTATGTATTCCATTTTTTTTTAAATATAGTCCATCCTTTGACCAAGGTGATGCAGGCAGAGATCAGAGACATGCATAGCAGTTCAACTAGACAAAGTAGTCAATTTTATTTCGTTTTATAGAAATTGTTACTATAAATTTCATGCATTTGTCAGTTTCAGTGATTGTGCATGGGTGGGGAGTTCATAGGACGTCTCTTGACAAAGGAAGAATTATACAGAGATACAGTGTCCTCTACAGGCAGATTAATGAAGTGCATTGCACAATAATGATAATTAATTAAAAAAAATAATCTTAATAGGCCTAGTAATAATAAACATATTTTTAGACAGTGTTAAGTCACTTTTAATTCCTGACACACCTGAAGTTTTAGTTGTGGTAAAATTGATTATTGTTTGTATTATTGCATCATGGCCGCAATTAAGTCATTTGTTTTTCAACTTTTTAAGGGAAAATTATTTGTTCATCTGATTTATTTATTTAATTTATAAGTCCTGCAAGTGATTATTCGGATCCTCAAGAATGTTCACATCATACACAATGGATTATATGACCCTGGATTTTCCATGGTGTTTAAGACAATAAGCACTTACAGTAAAATACTGGGAGACTCGTGGCTCTGGGCCTGCTGGAATAAACCTGAAGTTTGTTTGAAAACCAGGAATTTACCTGGAAATTTATGACAAGGCTATGTTTACATGCACCATCACAATGCGATTACAGTGCGATTAAGGCAATACTGCAATTAAACTGTTGCTCATGTTAACAAAATACTGTGATTATGATATTGTGATTATGCTAATTCTCTGATATTTGCAGTAAGATATGTGGAGTACTCCTATTTTAACCACTTTAGCCTATAAAAGCATAAACGCTTTAATCACATTTCTTCCACTCTGACCAAAGTGCACCTGCATCACTGCTGCAGACGAATGATGCGCTCAAGCAGGTTTCAAAAACATCACAAAACAGAAGAAGCTGCACTTACTTCTCGGATTCAAATATAAAGGCAGTTCCTTGCACCGTTTTCCAGCAGTGGTGCTCCCTCCGTTGCAGAATCTACAGCCCCACAGCAAAAAAAAATAAAAAATACAAACAAACATATTTTCCCAAGTTGTGAATGTCCGGTTGCAGTATGCAGAATATTGGTGAGATAAATGAGAATGTTGGTGAGATAAAAAGATCATATGCCACAAAACAATGGCCAGTAAACACATCACACAATACACAATAACAACATTTAGAATGTGTATTTAGATTCACAAATAAATCACTCTTATTAACAATACTTTTTAGTGAATCAAAACAGACAGTGCATCCAGAGTAGTTGAAAACTCTTTTTATTGCACTCTGATTATACCAATAATAAGAGTATTGGTGTACATGTAAACATAGCCAATTATCCTGTTAGCACTCCTAAGTTGTCAAATGTTGAAGCATGACATTATAATGATTAAACTCTGGTGCATTTTTGGGCTGTGTCCCACAATTTTTCACACTAAATTTAAAAGCTCACCATTCATACATACTGTGGACTAATTGCAAAGAATTGGTCTCATTTTTCAGAGAACCGTCCAAATAAAATAAACAGACTCTTTTTTATATATATATATATATGTATACAATCTAAACAGATTATTATTTATTGTTTTGAAGAAGAAAAAAAAATTTAAACATGTAATTCTGGTTCTGTTCACTCAACCTCACTTTGAAAAGTCTCATTTTATTCCACTAGGTGCCAGAAAGCACTAGAATTTTTTTTCTCTCTATCACATTCCATCACAATATACAGATCTACAATTTAGGTTGTCCATAGACATTCAGTCTAATTTTAGTTTCAAGCACCACCCTTGTTATTTGATGTTGACATTTTATCATCAGTAATCGGAAACATATTTCTTTGATTGTTTGTTTTGCATTCTTTTCTTTCTGGGTGGAATATCTTGTTCTTGACATCTAAGATATAACATTTGATTATTCAGCCAAGCAAGCTCACAGACAAGTAAACAATGGTCATTTTCTAGAAGTCTTCCAACGATAAATGCAAATATACAACTTTGGCTATTTGGGGCTTACAGCAGCAGTTATTGGAGTTTAAATGATACATTTGTATTTGATGACTTACAGAAATCAGCAATCTGTGGTATTATGACAACAGAAATAACTGTACAGTCACATTCCTGAGAATGAGCTTTCATTTGATATAAGACTTGTCCATTTTGATGCTGTGTGAAGGACTTTTATATTTATATACAATTTTTACCCCATTTCCTCTGGGGGTGCTAATTTTCAATGCAAATGTTTTGAGGCCTTATTTTGTTATTTTATGTAACAAATGCAGAAGTGATGGATATAACTGAACATTTCAGATTCTAAGCTTTCAAATGATACCTCATATGCTTGACTTATGTTTACGGATACTTTAACGTTTTAAGCGTTAAACTGAAAAACTTTTTCAGTGATATAATTCAATATAGAGTTAAGAAAATTTGTGATGGTTTTTCTGAAATAAATAAATAAAAAAAGTAATATATACTTTATTTATATTTTTTGTTTGTGTGTGTTTGTTTATTGTCGTAGTCCTCAGTAAAAACACAGCTTGCAACCTAACCATACTCTAAAGATCAGTAAATAAATACTTGGCAAGCATTCATATAATGACGCTGAAGGTTATTCAGTCAGGACCAGACACAACAAATGATTACTACTTGAATACTTGAATGAATAGTTTATTTGAATTTTATTGACAACTGAAGCATCTGTTGGTGTTGGTCGATATGTTTCTGTTCTGGGCAGCTATACATGGATGGAGCAGAGAGAACAGGTGTAACAGAACAGATCCAGCAGATTTATATTACGACATTGTTCAATTTTCACATTTCTGACAATGTGATCTATAATGTTACAATAGATAATTTGCATAAAATAGATTAGATATAATCTAATAGATATTACTCCAAATATAACAAGTTGGAAAATCAAGAACAATCCACAAACACATTAAAGATAGATTTACAATTGATTGTCAGTCTGGAATTACAAAGAATACAGAATAACAGCAAAGATGTTGAGATAACTAAATGCAAATCTTTCAAGATATGGAGCTGGGCATGGTGGAGGGTGTTAAGTGTAGCCTGCATCCATGCAATAGAAAGGCAACTACGAGAATGAATGAAGGGATGACATAAAAAGGACCTCTTGATAGGAGACTGAATTGTATTGAGAGACGTCATTAACAGCGGCGCGTCAGCTGATTGCAAGCTTGACAAATGTGACCTGCCTAAACTATAGGTTTTGGCATCTGCAAAGTAATGTTGTTACTGTAGGTTGTTCATGTACTTGACATGATTAAATGTTTAACAAATATTTTTGTTCACACATCAGCTAAGCCTCTCCTACTGAATTTGTGGTAACATCTAAATTAACTGGTTTGAAGTAAAAAAATATGATTTAATCACTATCACTAAGTCAACCAGATTACATTTTTACACCAACAAAACAAATTTTCAAGGGTAGGTCAGGTAGAAATAGGTTGTTAAAGTCCCTGTGAAGTGCCTTGATGAGCACAGTTCAATTGAATGTTTTGAGTATCTCCTACTGAACAGGAAGTGTGGGTGGGACGTGTCGAGCGACTCATCCCATTTTTAAAATAGCCAATAGGCTTTATTTACAGCCAGACACACCGCCTTCCTCTATGCTTCTCATATCAGAGCCACTTACCGAGGAAACTAGAGAAGTTATTTCAATACAGGCCAGCTTTTCTAAAGACTTGAGAAACGAACAATGATCTAACTGAAAACATGAATCCATAACCAGCCCACAAAAGTAGCACATCACAATTTTTGCTTATGACGAGGCTGAATATATCCATGTTTTGAATCACAATACACCAAGCATAAAGAATAAAGAACACGTCCTCTAGGTGTACATCTCAAGTAACCTCTTGCTGCACAAAAAATATAAATAAACTCCAGAAATTTTCCTTGCATCTAGAACCCAGAACTCACCTTTTAAGCAATTCATGTGGGAAATTCAGTTTGAAATGACCCTACAGCATGGACTGTGCTCCCTTCAAAGTGCCCAGCGAAGGCATGATCAAAGCCGTTATAACACAGCCAGATGCGCTGAACAGTTTTAGGTTCTCGCATTAGGAATTATTTCACTGTCAAAATAAATAAATAAATAAAATTGTTAATTCAACTTAAGTTAGTAGTCTTTTTGCTTTGACTCCTCAAGTTGCATAAACAAATAAACACCAATTTCTTTCAACTTTTGTAAACTATACTATCCATTGGCAAAACTGCATTTTTAGTAATCTTAATTTAACAGGTGTTTTTAAATTAACTTCAATATTATGACACGCAAGGTTTCCAAGAATGCTTTGCAGCATTTAAAGTTCAGATGTTGTATGTTCTAAATAAATAACTTTTTGAACAATGTTAAAAACTGAAAATTCTTTACTTTAAACGGGACACACAGAGTTTGCAACACAAACCTCAGTAATGGTGACACTCAACAAACACCATTAAATAAAATATAAGCTCTTAACATCACCACACAACTATTAACTAACAGCACAAATAAAGTCCACAAATCGCAAACAAAAGCCTACAACACTAACCTCATTATTTATTCATGTTGCAATGCATGCTGGGAGTTGGCAAATCTTTGCTTTTTGAGCAAGAATTTGGAGTGGGTTGGAATGGCAAATACTATTGTTAATCCAATTTAAGTACATAGAATCAAAACTGGCATGAATTTTGAGTTTTGTCAACTTAAAAAAGCTAATTGATACAACTAAACTAAGATGGATGTTTCTTTTCAGCTGGAAGTGAGAGACTGAGCATTTTCAATGCTTACAGTATGTCTTCTGAAAACAAATTTTGTAAATGTTTAGAAGCACACTAGAAGATTGTTGATCTTAAAGCTAATAGATACTAAAATCAGTAAAACTTTAAGGTAACAATTGCAGGCTACCGCTTTTAGTCCTCATGAAGTGCCTTTACGTTTTCTTTAGCCTGTTGCTGTATTTCCTAGTGAAACATCAATTTGGGGCCACTCGTGGCTTTTTCTTTAAATAGCTAATAGACCTTATTTACAGCAGCGCCATCTTTGATTTTTGACTGGAATGAAAATTAGGCTGTACCATCTTTGAACGACCCTAGAGCATGAACTGTGCTCCCTTCGAAGTGCATTGCGAATGAATTACCAGCTCAGGTGAGAACACAGCCATGTGCACTGATCAGATGTAGAGGGAGTGTGAATGTACAAGAGAAAAACAATAAAAGCAATGCAAAAGCCGTAACAAAGTCAGTCATTAAAAATGGTTTAATAACTATAAGAGTAAGTGTAGGTAACAGTATGTTTTAAAACACTATAAACAATAGCAATATTGATCGGATATACGTTCAAGACATGATGGCACTTATCGAAATCCCTCTGCACTACAGCAAGGTGGCAGTCCATGCCACAATCGAACATTCCTTAATTAAATGTCTAACTTTCAGAGCTTAGACCGAAAACAGCACTAGGCAGGAGGAAAATGTCATTCCAGAATGAGAGGTATAAACATAGCAAATTCAACGCATTCTAAATAAGAATGCAGTATGTTCATGACCTCAGATGCGGATCTGTGAAAAACATTCAAATTAATTAATCAACTGAGAAAATACTGGAACAGAAAGTGGAACATGATTGAACACAGCTCAGCCTGTAAACCTTCCATCAACACCACACACAAGTCACTTGAGATTTAAGGATTTCCCCAGGAAAGTAAAGGCCAGGCTGCCTGATGTGTGAAAGATCTAAAAAGCTAAAAGAGGGAGAATTCAACCTGTACAACCTGCAAAAACTTGCCCACAACCATATGGTAATATTTGTCAATGGATTTTTTTAGGAGCTAATGGCAAAAGGAGTGAAGAATTTTGTTTTATATAACTAATAAAAATGACAAAGTTTTCTAATATTGTATTTAGTCTTGTAATCTCTAGACAGATTGTGGCACTCTACACCTGATCAAGTATAAGGCCAGACAGAGAATGAATATGACCGCTTTCATATGTCAGAAATACAAAATTCTGCAACGCTAGCATTTGTGCTACAGGTGTATGATTGTCAAAAGAGAGTATAATTGACCATGTTTTGAACACCTGTCTCTGCTAATGTTTGTTAAACAAGGTTTAATATCATGTAATGTAGGAACGTTGACTCATTTATCGATATTATTTAATATAATACAGGTTTATCGCTTAGTTTATCTTGGCGGAATCTGAGTTTAAAATTTTCACATAAGTTTCCAAGTTGAAATTCTGACCTCAAGTGGCGTTCCATTGCACTTTTCCTAGTAGGAAGTTCAGACTTTCCAAATTGAATGGAATGCAGCATAATTACCTTCTTTTGCGCTGCTCTCAGAATGGCTGAGTTCTGAATATCATGCTCTGGGTAGTATTCCATCCCAAACTCCAGTGATTCCAGATGGGTAAGTGGTTAATTAAAAGCCACACCCTACTGATGTAATTGACAGCCTTATAAAGTAGGCCCAGGTGTGTGGTTTGGTTGAGGTGTGAAGGTGAGTTGGTTTTTGATTTTGAAGTATGTCATTAACCAGCCAGCTGACTTTCTGTTGACCATAGTAGTTTCTGTGCTCTCAGGATTTGAAGGCTCAGATTTAATTCCTGTTTGCGGTGATAGTTGACTACAATGGTGAGATTGATTCTTCAAACTAACTTAAAATGGGATTTCAAGTATGATCATGTATCTGTTTGTCTGGTTTTCAGAGGGAGTGTATCTCTGTACACATCGGGCAAGCAGGAGTCCAGATGGGAAACTCTTGCTGGGAGCTGTACTGTCTGGAACATGGCTTTCAACCAGATGGAACTATCATTAATGATGGAAGCTCATTGGTTGACTCCTCTTTTGGCACATTCTTTAGTGAAACTGGTGCAGGGAAGTACGTTCCTCGAGCCATATTCATTGACCTGGAGCCGACTGTAGTTGGTAAGTGTTTAACTCTGTCCAGGCTTCTGTTTCAGTTCTATGCACCCATCTCAGCTCTCTGTCCTTGCTGTGTAGCTGTGCACGGTTAGGATTTTTTTCGTCCAGATTTTGGGTACAAAAGCTTGTCACTGCAGTGCACCCCCTGTACTCTTTACATGTCAGTTGGAATGTATTTGTACCTTATCTGTTCTAAAAGGGCACATATTGGTAATTTAAGTTTAAGAATGCAGTGGGTGTACCTTGATGGTACTGCCCCAGTGACCAACTGTTTTATAACTTTGCAATGTTAGGTATTTAAAAACTGGAGAATTCTGTTTGTCCACTATGCTGCTTTTGTAGATGAGATCCGTAACGGAGCATATCGACAACTTTACCACCCTGAGCAGCTTATCAGTGGGAAGGAGGATGCGGCCAATAATTACGCACGAGGTCACTATACCATTGGCAAAGAGATCATAGACTCCGTTCTGGACCGAATGCGCAAAATGGTGAGGGGGGTTTTTTTTTTTTTTTTTTTAAATAAACCGGCCACATTTTGAACCATTTTCTGCCGTTTCCCCCTCTAGGCGGATCAGTGCACTGGTTTGCAGGGCTTCCTGATCTTCCACAGTTTTGGTGGTGGTACAGGCTCTGGTTTTACATCTCTCCTGATGGAGCGACTGTCTGTCGATTATGGTAAGAAGTCAAAGTTGGAGTTTTCGGTGTATCCTGCCCCACAGGTGAGCACTGCTGTGGTGGAGCCCTACAATTCTATTCTTACGACTCACACTACACTTGAGCACTCCGACTGCTCTTTCATGGTGGATAACGAAGCCATATTTGACATCTGTAAGCGAAATCTTGATATCGAGCGCCCATCCTACACCAACCTGAACCGGCTCATTGCCCAGATCGTGTCCTCCATCACCGCATCTCTGCGGTTTGATGGAGCTCTGAATGTGGACCTCACTGAGTTCCAGACCAACCTGGTCCCATACCCTCGTATCCACTTCCCGCTGGTCACCTATGCTCCCATCATCTCCGCAGAGAAGGCGTACCATGAGCAACTATCCGTACCAGAGATCACCAATGCCTGTTTTGAGCCGGCGAATCAGATGGTGAAGTGTGACCCTCGCCGTGGCAAATACATGGCCTGCTGTCTGCTGTACCGTGGTGACGTGGTGCCAAAAGATGTTAACTCTGCCATTGCCAGCATCAAGACACGACGCTCCATCCAGTTCGTAGACTGGTGTCCCACAGGGTTTAAGGTTGGCATCAACTATCAGCCGCCAACTGTTGTACCAGGTGGTGATCTGGCCAAGGTGCAGAGAGCTGTCTGTATGTTGAGCAACACCACGGCGATCGCAGAAGCCTGGAGCCGCCTGGACCACAAGTTTGACCTAATGTATGCCAAAAGGGCTTTCGTACATTGGTATGTGGGTGAAGGGATGGAGGAGGGAGAATTCTCGGAGGCACGAGAGGACATGGCTGCCTTGGAGAAGGACTATGAGGAGGTTGGTGCTGACTCTGCTCAAGATTGTGAGGAGGATGAGGAAGAGTATTGAAGATTAGTTTGTTATTTGACACTTGTAACTTAATAAATTTGTAGCATATGAAACTAAGTCTTAATACACTTTAATAGCCACAGTTCTTCTGAATGGTGAAATTTGAGTTCATTTTCCTGTACAAATCATATAACCAATACATGCGCATGAGCGTACAAGTCCATTTGAAAGCCTGGGTTAGTGGGTTAAAGTCCTAGTGAGTATGAGGTAAAATGCTGGTGCTCCTACACACTTGTTGCAAGTATAGACCTGCATTTTGAGATTGGGAAATTTAGAGAATATGTTGCAAAACATAAATGGCACCTTAGTACGAAGACATTAAGAAATCGTGCATCATTTAAAATATGTGGATTCATTACGTTTTTATAAATGCTCTTCATGTATCTGTAAATTTAAAAGGTTTTATAGTGTTTGTAGAGTAAGTGTAAAAAGTAAACCAAAGGATACTCCTTGCATATGTTAATTTTAGATTCAGTATAAATTTAGTTTGGCCAGCTCTGGATATAGTCTGTCCTTCAGTGCCATGACCCATCAAATAAAGGCAAGCTGATCAGCAGTGGTTTACTCAAAGGGGTTTTGGGTCATTTGCGAGACAGAAACTTCAAACCCTAAAACGGTGAGTAATTTTTCAATGACCGTTTCTTATTGCAAGTAACCGGTCTTATTTTCAGTTCTCTAGTTCCATTTTAAAACTAATGAACTATTCATAAATACTTCTCAATATCATCTGCTTAAACCACCACTAACAAAATAAAAGGCCAATCCTAAAAGTAATCCAATAATCACAAATAAATCGCAGTGCCTTGCACTAGCCTCCAGTATCTTCAGCAAAACGTTTACAAATGCAACTCCTTGATAATATTGTAGTTTGTTAAATTTTATAATTTACTGTAGTTGGTTGGTGGATATAATAATAATTGGGGCGCTGATGTTGCTGTTCTGATTTTGTAGCCAACACTTACTGTTAAAGTTGCAAGATACCCAAACCACACTTTTCACTGTTCAACATACTTTACAAGACATTGTATTTTTCTGTGAGTTGGGTGCTTGCAGAACCAGTTTCGGCCTGTCATTTCTAAAGATGGTTGGTGCAAAAAGTCTTTCAAAAGAAAGGGGTTAAGAGTAAGCACCCTAACATTACACATGTTAGCCAATTACTGTTCAATGGCATGGCTCTTTCTTGGAAAAAAAAAAATCACATACAGTAAATCATATGTGCAGCTGAAATAAAATCAAAACCTTTATGAAACCTGGTTTATCTTATTTTTTTGATACATTTAGTCTATACTCTGATATGGCAGTTTTCAATAGTGGGGGTGATTTCCTGAGGGAATGGCTAATACATTAGACAGATTCTCTCTGGTGGCAGAAGCTAAGGAGTCTCCCTTTTCCTTCAGAATCTCAGTGGTATAGACTGCTCTGCCCCTAGCAAACAATCTCTGCTTCAGTAGATGTATTTTGGCACAATTTTTAGGGTTGAGCTGTTGACAACTAGTCCTTCACCTGTTTGGGCAGTAAAATGCATTCTAGCTTGCATTAAAAAAAAAAAGATTTATCTTTGTTCAAGAGTGTCATCCTAAAATGTTAATTTAGTATCTTAAGCTGTAGTAAAATCCCACTGGTATTTAAAGTGTTTCTTACTACTGCTACAGTAGATACTTTTGGTAGGTTTGTCGAAGATTATGCTACATTCTGGTTATTGATTATTATCTTGCTGATAGTCTTGTCCATCTTAGCCTGACAATCTTGTCTTTACTGACATGCTAAGTTGCCTGAAAATCTCCCAAAAAAGAAATGACAGGTTACCATTCAGTAACCACATTAAAGAGCTATCTAATCAGTTATTGCTTCTCATTCACAGATAGTCGTTCAGTCACTGAGTTCTATTATTGTTCCACATATTCAGTATTTCCCGATACACAAACCGCAGTAAAAGAATGGTTCACCCAAAAATTTTAATTCACATACACATCATGCAATCCTAGATGTGTATGACACAAACGAAATAATATCTCTGGGTGCAAAAGTTTTGAAGTTCCAAAAACCACATGGTGATAAAAGTAATCCCTACAACTCCAGTGGATTAATGTCTTTTGAAGCAAAATTGTAGATGTGTGTAGGAAATATATCATTGGATAATTTTTCCGTAGATTTAAATATTGATCTATTCCTTACACCTAGCATTTCACTTCTGAAGACGTTAATTCACTGGAAATGTATGGATTACTTATCCATATGAAATGCTGAACCAAAACATTATCACCCTGCCTAATATGCTGTTGGTCCTCTGCTTGCTGCCTAAATAGCACCAACACGCTGAGGCATGGACTCTACAAGACCTCTGATAGGTTGGTGGAACGTGTCACATTGGCATCCACCTGAATATCTGGACCCAGGGTTTCCCAGCAGAACATTGCCCAGAGCATCACACTCCCTCCACTGGCTTGTGATCTTCCAACAGTGCATCCTGGTGTGATCACTTCCATCCATGTAATATAAAAGAAAATGGGACTCATCAGACCAGGTGACCTTCCACTGCTCTAAGGTCCAATTTTGACACACAAGTGCCCATTTTAGCCACTTTTGAAGGTGGACAGGGGTGATCATGGGCACTCTGACCAGTCTGCAGCTACACAGTCCCATACACAGCAGGGTGCAATGCACTTTGTGTTGTGACACATTCCTCCCATAAACATCATAACATTTTTCTGTGACTTATGCCACCTTCTAGTAGACCTTCTGTTGGTTCAATTCAGGTGGGATAGCCTTTTGTAGCCCTCGTGCATCAATGAGCCTTGGTTGCCCAAAACCATGTCAGCAGTTTGTGGTTTGTCCCTCTTTGGACCACTGTCTGTAGGTGCTCACCAATGCTGACCAGGAGCACCCCACAAGCCTTGCAGTGTCAGAGATGCTCTAACCCATAACTGGCATCTGGCCATAACAATTTGGCCCTTGTCAAAGTTGCTTAGGACTTCTGTCCATTTATCCTGCATTCAACATGTTGACTACACGAACTGCTTGTTCTTCTACCATGTAATCTACCCAGACCATGGCATGAGATGTTCAATGTTATTTGCTTCACATGTGAGTGGTCATAATGTTTTGGCTCATCATAATGTTTTGTGCTTTTGAAGCTTAAATTTGTCACCCATTCTCTTGAGAATAAAATATATATTCAGTGTGTGTGTGTGTGTGTGTGTGTGTGTGTGTGTGTGTCTATATATATATATATATATATATATATATATATATATATATATATACACAAAAACTAATCACACAATTTAAAACTACACTTCTCTCTCCACTGCCCCTCCACAAATAGCTGCTCAATTTTTTATTAAATTAATCTAAGTTACCTAGCCTTAATTCTACATGATATTTCCTTGAATGCCGCCACCCTCCCCAACTCAGTGCACCACTCTTGAAATGAGGGCGTGCCAGCCGACTTCCATCCCCTAAGAACAATCTGTCTGCTGATCATAAAACTGGTCAGGATCCAATTTAGTTGTGTATTTTTGCAAAATTTAATTTGAGTGCCCAATACGTCCACACAAAACTCTTGAGCCCTCAACCAAAATTCTTGGATCTTAACACACCACCAAAAAACATGGGTTGTGTCCCTATCTTTTGATTGCCATTGCCAGCTAGTGGGTGCGTCTTTAAGACCAAGCCTATACAATCAAGAGGGGGTCCAATAGAATCGATGTCAAACCTTAAATTGCTCCTTTGCATCTCTAGATGTAGACTTTACATTTTTTTGAATCCTAGCCCACACTCCCTCCTCCAATACCAAGTTTAGATCTTTCTCCCATAATCTCTTGAGCGAAGCCAAAGCTCCATCCCCCAGACCCTGAATTAGCAGGGAGTAATACACTGATGCATCATGACCTTTTCCAAAAGCAGTAATCAACACTCCCAGAGTATCTGCCGCTTTAGGGGGGTGTATGCTACTCCCGAAAATAGAGCAGGTGGCACAGCTGTAAATACATAAAGAACTGAGATCTGGGAATGCCAAAATATTTAACCATATTTTTAAAGGATCTCAACACTCCACTCTCATATAGGTCACAGAGTGTATTAACCTCCATCTCAATACACTCTGTCCAGCAGAAAGGGGACTTATTAATACATAATTTGGGGTTCAGCCATATGCTCGAGGCTACATTTAAATGAATGTCTGAATTAAACACTCTGGACACTTTTGTCCATACCGAATGCAAACGTGAGATAACGTGGTGTAATTTAACTACTCTGGTTAGTTTGATAGAAAGACTTTACGATGGCGAAATAGGGGCAAGAACTTTCTGTTCAATACAAAACCAGGGAGGGCTCTCTCAGGTGGAAGCATCCTATGGGCAAAATATCTGCGACTGAATGCATAATAATAAAACAAAATCTTGGGTAGGCCTAGCCTTCCTTTGTCAATCGCCCTATGCAATTTACTGAAATGTAATCTGGGACGTTTACCATTCCAAATGAAGGACTACACTATGCTATCAAATTGCTTGAAATAAGAGAGGAGGACATCTATAGGGAGATATTGTAGCAGGTAGTTGAATTTTAGAATGCAATTCATTTTAATAACATTAACCTTCCCAATCATAGATAAATGTAATGAAGCCCACCTGCTGAAATCGCTCAAATCTTTTAATTAAAGCGTCAAAATGAACTCTAACTAAATCACACTAATTACCCAAATACTTAATGCCCTGTTTGGGCCACTGGAAGGCGCCTGGCTGAAAATCCATTACCGGGCAGTACGCTGTCAGAACCAAAGCTTTGGATTTAAACCAATTAACTCTGTATCCTGAGAACTTTGAAAAGGAACTAATGGAGGCAAGGCATGGATCTATTGGGGTCAGGGACAAATAATAACATATCATCAGCGTAAAGCAACAGCTTATGCGCCACACCTCACGCCACCACCGTTGAAAAATCATTCTCCTTTCTTATTGCGGCTGCTAAAGGTTCCAGGACAACACAGAACTGTAATGGGGAAAAGGGCAACCCTGCCAAATGCCCCTATCCAGAGTAAAATAATCTGAAATTAATCAATTTGTTTGTACCGCCGCTATCAGGTGTCTATAAAGTAACTTAATCCATCCAATAAAAGTATTCCCGAACCTGTACATTTCCAAAAATGTAAAAAGATAATCCCATTATACCATATCAAATGCCTCTGCGGAGTCAAGTGAGATGGCAGCGACGGGAGCCTGATCACTCACCACTGACAACATGATATTGATGAAACGCCTAATGTTATCAGATGAGCTACGGCCCCGAATAAACCCCACCTGATCTATATGTATAAGAGATGTCATAACTTTACTTAATCGGTTAGCCAAACTTTTTGACAATATTTTAACATCTAGTTGGATCATGGAATTGACATTGGATGGCAACTCTTACGATCGCTAGGATCTTTGTCCAAAAGGACCTTTGTCCTTTTTTTTTTTAATATTTTATTTTGCTTTTTTCAAATACAATAACAAACATCAGAAACAACACACAGAAGGCAACTGCCACAAATACAAAACGACAACAATCAACAACACAAAAAAAAAAAAAAAAAACACCAAAAAGGGAGATACAATGTAAGACAGTTAGAAAATTTACTTTATCAAATTAAGTCATGTGGTACTATATTTATATAGTTCAAAAAGAGTTTCCAGATTTTATGAAATAAGTCACTCCTGTTTCTCATTGAATATGTGATCTTCTCTAAGGGTACACAGCTGCAAATCTCCGACAACCACAATCCAATTGGCACATCAGTGTCTGCTTTCCATTTCAAAGCAATACATTTTTTAGCTATTATTAACAACATTTCAGTAAGCTTAATAGCTTGTCTGTTTCGGAGGTTAGAGTTGGTAAAATTGCCTAATAAACACACCTCTGGATCCATTGGAAAATCAATTCCATGAATCCGTGATATGCTATCGCATACTTGCACCCAAAACACCTTACCTTTAGGACACAACCAGGTAGAATGGAAAAATGTTCCTTCTTCTGTACCACATCTGAAGCAGAGGGGTGAAATACTGTTGTTAAATTTATGTAATCTAAATGGAGTGTAGTAGAGCTGGTGTAAAAAATTAAACCGAATTAATCTATACCTAGAATTCAAGGTTGAGGTGACCCCATCTTTACATAATTGATCCCACAGGTCCCCATCTATTCTTACCCCCAAATCCTGTTCCCATCTCCTTCTGGATTTATCTGGGTCATGTAAAGGCTGATTTGAGATTAGAGCTTCATATATTATAGAGGTTGTTTTATATAGTGGTTTCTTAGAATAACAGAGTTGCTCAATAAGTGTCAAATCCGGTATCTTAGGATACGTTTTTGCATTGACTCTTAAACAAACTCGTAATTGCAGATAACTAAAGAATTCTTTATTACTCAAATGATATCTATTTTTTTAACTGTTCAAATGACATTAAAACCTCACCATCAAAGCAGTGTTCCAACAGTTTAATTCCTTTGTCTGCCCATATCTTAAAATTTTTGTTTTGATGACACATTGGTAGCAATCTGTTACCCCATAAAGGTGTTTTAGGGGAAAGAAAGTTACTCTGTCCCAGCAGAGACCGCAGTTAATACCAAGTCTGAACTGAGTGAATAATCATGGGATTATTAGTTCTTGTTATGATCTGTTTGTCATCCCATGTATATAAAATATTGACAGGGCATTCTTCTTTTAACTCATATTTCTCCATATTCAGCCAAGAGGGAAAGGGAGTATTAGCAAACATCTGAGCTAAGAACCTGGATTGGGCTGCCCAATAATACATCTTAAAATTGGGAAGTCTCAGTCCTCCTTGCCTATAATCCAAAGTCAGTTTATCAAGGCTGACCCCAGGGGTTTTACGGTGCCAAATAAATGATCTTATTAACCTATTAAGAGAAGTGAAAAAGCAATTAGGGATTAATATTGGAAGAGATTGAAGCATGTATAAAAATTTGGGCAAAATATTCATTTTAACTGCATTTATTCTACCCAGTAATGTGAGTGGTAGATCCATCCAATTGGTTAAATCTCTACCCACTTTCTCTAAAAGACTAGCCAAATTAAGTTTATAGAGATTCTTTAAGTTACCATCTACCTGAATCCCCAATAATTAATTCCAGTAGGAGAGCACTTAAAGGAAAAGCCATCCAGTGCAGTATAGTCGAACCCTGATAATGGCAAAATTACACTTTTGTCAATATTAACTTTGTATCCAGAGAAAGTGCTATATAATTGTAACACCCTCTGTAGATTAGCCAAAGAGCTTATAGGATCAGTAAGAAATACAAGAATATCATCGGCAAACAATGAAATTTTATGCATTTCAGGGCCGATTCCAAAACCCTTTATATCAGGGTTGCATCTAATAGTCTCGGCTAAAGGTTCGATAGCCAGTGCAAAGAGAGCTGGGCTTAGGGGGCATCCTTGTCTACATCCTCTATACAAGGGAAATGTAGCAGAAGTAATTCCGTTAGTAACTATTTTTGCTTTAGGGGATTTATAAAGTGAATAAATTAGATCAATAAATGCAGCTCCAAATCCAAATTTTTTCAGCACTTCAAAAAATATGACCACTCGACGCGATCAAAAGCCTTTTCGGCATCAAGAGAAACAGCTACTCCCGGTATGCGATTCTCTTTAGCAGTATGAATGACATTAAAAATTCTCCTCAAATTATTTGATGATATTCTCTCAATTACAAAACCAGTTTGGTCTGGGTTAATCAGCAGAGGAAGACAAGTTTCTAATCTCTTGGCTATCATTTTAGTAACTAATTTATAATCCACATTAAGGAGTGAAATTGGCCTATAGGACGCACATTTCAGCGGATCCTTAACTTTTTTGTATATTACCGAAATTATTGCATTGGAGAAAGAATCTGGAAAACATTTGTCCATCCTAGACTGGTCAAGTACTTCCATCAAGTAAGGCACAAGCAAATCTTTAAATCCAATCAAGCGGATGTTATTCCGTCTGTTGTAGTTTTCTATATATTCCAGTTTATTTCTAAGAAACTCGTTGTCTTTTTTGAGGAGACTGAGGGGCCGCTCATTTCCCAAAACTGCATCTTCCACATCACTGATTCTTTGCTCGGCCGTAGTGATCCGGCCTTGCATAGATGATACGGACAGGGTCAGGGTATCAATTGATCCCTGAATGGAGTTACGAAGGTCCGACATTTGAGAGATCAGGTCCTGCTTAAAACTCCCAATGATCTCTCGAAACTCTTTCAGCGCGGCGGCGAGCATCCCCGCTGAATTTTCCCCCTCCGAGGTGATCCCCTCGGCTGCATTTTGCGGAGACTTTCTCTCAGTTGTTTCGGCGGTTTTATGCTCATCATTCCTAGGTTTTGGTCGACGCTCCATAATTCCACGTTCCACACAAGTATTCAGCGGACTATTTACTACTATTTGGGCAATGTTTCAGTGTTTATTTCAACAGATATTAGGCGATTTCTAGAGAGCTTTGGTTGCGACTCACTACCACGAACTCATCACGTGAACCGCCATCTTTGTCCTTTTTAAGAATCAGACTGATCAGGGCTTGTGTCATGGTTGGCGGAAGCTTTCCATTCTTTAATGATTCTGTGTAAACTGAAGCCAGTTCTGTAGCATATGATCTAAAAAATGCAGCGGCAAAGCCGTCTGGCCCCAGAGCCTTGCCTATAGGTAAGGTCTTAATTACCTCACGAGCTTCTCCAAGGTTATCTCAGAATCAAGAAAATGTATTTGCTCAGCCAACAGTTTAGGAAGTTCTAATGGTTCAACAAAGTTTCAAATATTCTCTTCAGTAGACGAAGATGTTGAACTATAAACATCAAGATAGAATTATTTAAAAGCATTATTAATATCAGTGGCCAGGGTAAATATGTCACCAGCAGCAGATTTTCATGAGTGAATGGAAGAAAAAAACTCTGTTTTATATATCTAGCCAGAGGCTTCCCTGCTTTGTCCCCCAACTCAAAGTATAACCAAAATTCCACCTTCCAAAACAAAATAGCATTATATCTGTATTTCAATCAGGTCAATTCTCTGAGGCCATTAGATGACATTCAGCACTTTAGATCTGCCTCAGCTCTTTTTATATTCCCTTCCAAATACATGAGTTTGTGTGCTTTGAATTTTCTGGTGAATCCGGCATACTGTATGATCCGGCCGCTAAGAACCACCTTAAGTGCCTCCCAAACCACGCCTACAGAAGATACTGAGGACCAGTTGGTCTCCATATAGACACTTTAGCATTTGTTGGAATTCAGGATTTTGCAAGAGGGATACATTGAAGCACCAACTATATGATTTCCTTTTCTTCATATGTGGCAACACCTCTAAACACACCAGTGCGTGATCTAAGCGATCTATAACTTAGATATAAAATAAAATCTATTCTAGCATAAATCTTATGAACTGATGAAAAAAATTTATAATCCCACCCAGATGGGTTCTAAAGTCTCCAAATATCTGTAAGAATTTTAAAAGATTTTTACACATCCTGTGAAATTTTTACACATCAAGTGTTGCTCTAGGAGGCTTGCACACTTTTGCTTCACTATGATCACTAGGAGTGGTGGTGGCGTAGTGGGCTAAAGCACATAACTGTCAATCAGAAGGTTGCTGGTTCAATCCCCACATCCACCACCATTGTTGAGCAAGGCACTTAACTCCAGGTTGCTCCGGGGAGGATTGTCCCTGTAATAAGTGCACTGTAAGTCGCTTTGGATAAAAGCGTCTGCCATATGCATAAATGTAAATGTAATGATCAAGGACTGAGTCCATCAAAAGATTAATGTCTCCTCCCAATATAATATAAGGAGTGGTGCCAGCGGCTTGCAACATCCCTTCAAGATCTATAAAAAAGCCCTGATCAGGTGCATAAATATTAACCAAAATAAGAAGTTATCCCTGAATTTCAGTTAAAACAATAATGACTCTTCCTAATTTATCTTTACTCTATTTGAATTGTAGATTTTTACTTATCAGCATAATGACTCCCCTGCACTTACTCGAGCCAGAACTATAAAAAAATATTTCCACCCCATATTTTTCCAAATTTTTCATCTTCATGCGGAGAAAGCTGCATTTCTGGAAGAAATACTATATCATATTTCTTATGCTTAAGAATAGAAAAAAACCTTCTTTATTTTTATGGGGTGCCCCAACCCATTCACATTCCACATGGAGAGAAACAATCCACTCATTGTAACATTTTACATTTTGACATATACGAAATAATATCAAAACACGAACTTCCCCCAGAACAAAACAAACAGAAAAAAAAAAACGTGCTCATAACCCTACGCACAACAGTGCCAATTGGTGTCCATCCCTCCAAACTCAAACAATGCATGTACTCCTACGAGAGCCCCCGCGACAACCTTGACATCAGATTACTCGAGTCTAGTAAAACATTTTGTAAAACAGAATTCCACAGTAAAAGATAATCTATAAAACAAACTCAAGCTAATAGGCGGAATAAACACAAAGAGTGTGTAGCTTCATCCATAAAACTGTCCTGAAGGTGTGAAGCTCTACAAAATAAACTCCAGCCGCTAGGCGGAACCAGCACAAAATGAATGAACAGATTCTTCAAACAGTCAAGCTGAATGTTCAGTGAGCCGGTCCACTCGGCTGCATCGTGAGTACAACGAGGTGACTTGCTCACTCCATTGACTTTATGAAGGACATGCTGTGACCATGTGAATGTTTTACGGCCATCCTTAGAATCTATTCTCAGTTTTTCCGGGAATATCAGTGCAAAAGCGATCTTCCATTGGTGTAAAAGTTTCTTACAGTCCTTGAATTGATCAGGCTTTTCTCTTGTCGAATTTGCAATGTCTGGGAACAACAAAATGCTGTGGTTCTTCCAAGAAAGCCTTCCTTTACTCCTTGCCTCGCATAACACAAGATCTTTAACGGATTATCTCAGAAATTTGGCCAGAATTGATCAGGGACTATCTCCCTCTGTGGATCGACAAGCAGGAACCCTGTGAGCTCATACGATTTCCAGCTTACGGCCTGCTATGTTGAGCAGATTCGGAAAGAGCCCATCCATAAATTTCACCATATACTGTCTCTCTGCTCCCTCAGGAATTCTGACAATATGGACGTTATTCTGCCAGCTACGGTATTCATGTCCTCCACCATCTCCCAGACATGCTCCAAATCCACCTTGGTTGCTAGCGGATTAGCAGATAATTCCCTCTCCGATGACTCCAGATAATCGATCAATTTCTCAACATCCTCCACTCTTGTAACCACCTCAGTGAATTTCGCCACCATGGCAGTGATCGATCGATTTATCACAGAAAGATTCTCAAAGTCAGCAACGAACTTAATCAGCATTTCCGTAATGTTCAGCATCTCTCGCCACATTTCCCACGCTTCTCAGACTAAACTGACTCCCAGGCTCACGGCCTGCTCAGGAGCATCAGCTTGAGCACATAATTGTCTTTTAATGTCTCCAGAGGATTTTGAATTATTTGGCATATTGTCCTTCAAGAACAGGTATGGAACAGTGTGTATTGAATTTCACCAGTTTATGTCATTAAAAGTGTTAAAACTAGCAAAGTGCGCAGAGCTTGCTGTTCACACGTCCGGTCCTCGCATGGTGTCCTGCGACCCCCCTGAGAATTAAATTTTTTTAGTGAACTATTCCTTTAAATGTGTCCTTAAATTTGAACAATAGCTTAACTGATAATTATTGTTGATTATGATCATGAGTGTTATCTGATCATAATCAGCTCGGGAAGCATAGGTGAACTTTGTTTCAGATTTGCTTGCAGCACGCAAAGGCCTGCTAAACTTGGCCAAAAGTCTTTAGTGGACTTTACCATGAGCACCTTTAAAACATGATCAGGCAACAATCTGGTAGGAAGTTCAAAGATTGTTTTGAACATATGAATGTGGGTATAACAGCATCTGTATCATGAGAAATTACTGTACAATATGCTTTATCCTCTAGTAAGACAGACAATGTTTGAGAAATACTTTTCTTAATCCCAGTAGGTCTCAGTCCATGCCACATCGGCTTTGCCTTTCACCTTGACAGTGAGAGATTTAATCTCTGTCTCCTTTGAGACCTCCACGATAACACTGCCTGTCAAATTATCTCCATTACTAAAGGTGTTGTAGTCATTTAGGGCATCATACTCAATAGCGAAGCTATCGATTGTCATCTCCTGTAAAAGCAGATGAAGATTGAAACTGTATTATTGTTGTAAATGGATTTGTAGGATGCCTGGAGTTGTAATTATACCTCCTGTCTTCAAAAGAGAAACCTGGGGGTATTCGTATTGATGGAAAGCTCACTAAACTGGCTTAACAAGCTTCACTTTGAAAAGATACGCCTCTTACCTCACAACATCTACTACAACAGGTCTAACGTTTAAATGAAATGTTAAAGGGATAGTTCCCTCCAAAATGAAAATTCTGTTATTCATTCACCCTCATGTTGTTCTAATGCTGTATGAATTTCATTCTTTCATGAAACACAAAAGGAGATGTTAGGCAGAATCACAGCTTCAGTCACCATTTATTGTGTGGCAAAAATTTGCAGTGCAAGTGAATGGTGACTGAGGCTGTCAGTCCCTTACATCCTGCCTAACATCTCATTTTGTGAGAGTAAGTAAACGATTACAGAAAATGTTTGGGTAATCTTTACCTTTAACCATATGTAACAAGTATATCAAGTTACTTTATAAATAACTTGGCAATTATAATAAATTTTTCAATGCCAATTGGCCCGTGCAACTAGGTTCGGTTAAGGAGGTGGAGGTGCGTGTCAGAATCCACTCAGACTACTGTTTTAGAGAATATTTATGCCAGCTTTACTGAAAACAAATTAAATGACGAAAAATTTACTTTTTGTAAATATCACCATTTCAATTTACTAAAAAAGAAATAAAACACAGTCTCTCATCGTCATCTTTAAAAGTGTTTTCCTCCTTTTCTGAAGAAAATGGGAAGAATGTTGAGTCCTCAATCAGTTGACCAAATCAAGATTAAAAAATCAAGAATAATCCTACCACATTGGTTGGTTATGAAAAATCAAATCTGTTGTCCTGGACAGTGAAATCTTCAGCATGCTCTGCTTAAGGTTTTTCCGTGGGGATACTCACCATCAATTAATTCAACTCAGAACTTCACTCAATCAAACCATTTGAAAGAAAAATACCTGACCTGTTTATATAAATGGGTTCAGTCAGATTAACTGTTCATAAACCATGACATTTTCATCAGTGTGTCACAAATTTTACCTTATTATGGTACATTGAATGTTACATATATCAAATGTTGCTGTACAACATATATAATTAATTTCTTAAAGTGACTACACATATGATAAACTGAAAGCAATGTAACTATTTTTATAGTGTCAGAGAGTCTACTGGGAATTTGTTTTTAGAGCAGGGTAGGGTAAACTGTGGCATTGTGAGGTAGGAAATGAAGCTGAGAATACAGTTCACGGAAAAACAAAGATCACTCTGCTCTGAGTGCACCTGCGCCATGAGCCTGAGCTTTAATTTGTTCATCAAGGCTCTTTGTGTTTTATGGTTACAATATGAACCACAGTCACTGTCTAACTATTGTCCTCAAAACTATTTTAAGATGCTTATTATGTTTACAAACTGCAAGGAATGATCAGGCAATTAAGTTTTGTTGACAATAAACAGTGAATATTGTTGTGCTTAATGGAAATGTGTGGAATAAGATTCCCGAGCAGCTGAATTTGTTTGTTGTTGTGATCCATTTTCTCCACAATGCAAGAACATGGTGCATATTCATTGATGAGCCAAAACATTATGACCGCCTGCCTAATATGCTGTTGCTCCTCTGCGTGTTGCCAAAACAGCGGTGACCCTCAGAGGCATGGACACTATAGGGCCCCTGAATGTGTCCAGTGGTATCTAGTGCCAAGATATTAGCTGCAAATCGTTCAAGTCCTGTAACTCTTCATCATGTTCCTCAAACCATTCCTGAACAATGTGTGCAGTGTGACAAAGCACATTATCCTTCTGAAAGAGGCCAATGCCATCAGGGAATACCATTGCCATTAAGGGGTTTTCCTGGTCTTCAACAATGTTTAGGTTGGTGACACGTGTCAAATTGTCGTCCACATGAATGGCTTGACCCAGGGTTTCCCAGCAAAGCATAGCCCAAAGCATCACACTCCCTCTACCAGCTTGTCGTCTTCCCACAGTGCATCCAGGTGACTCATTGGACCAGACGACCTCCTTCCACTGCTCCAAGGTCCAGTTTTGATGCTTGCATACCCATTGTTGGTACTATAGACGGTGGACACTGTGGCGGTGGTCATCCCTAAAATACCTACAAGATGGTACTACGGATGTAAGCCTCGGTGTGGAAGCTGCGAATGTAAGCCTTCTGTCACCAAGACAGACCTAGTATGTGTAAGCATGGCTACAAAGATCATTCTGATTCTGACTCTAACAGACTGTCTTTTTGCATCAAGTCAGCTGTGTCTAAGTTGTGACATGTAATTTAACATCTGGAAAAAAAATTATAATACAGAATCCTAATGAGGTGCATGATTTGTTTGTAGTGTCTGTGATATCTGTATTTCCTGTGGTAGATGCTCACATTTTATCCAGTTGTGCTTCAAAATAAAACACAAACAGAGACTTGACTTTAGAAAAGTTTAGAAAATATGCACGTTAGATACAGAATGTGTATTCTTTTACTTTATACGCTGACTGCATGGGTTGGTCTCCACTTTTTGACAGAGAGTAGACAGCAAAGTAGTCCATTTTATTACTTTTTTATTTTGTTCTTATGAATTTCATGCTGTTACAGGGCAGAGGGTGGGGTTGGGTCATGATTCTACACATCCGGCCCCTTGGCTGTGGCTGCATGTGCCCCCTGACTATGTGTGTTTGGTCACTAAGTGCCTTTTTTTTTGTTAAAGTTATTGTGTGATGCTGAAGAGTAATGAAATACTCATGCTGACAGTTTGTTGCCTCCTGACTCCTCCATTGCCCATAAACTTAAATCACACAGATCAAGTGGGACTCACATTTTAGGGCAGAATTCTGTAATTTCTTGCAGTACCCCATTTGATGATTATCGGCCTAAATATGCATCACAACCACTTCCTTATATACTGTATATATATCACATTTTCCTGGTGCCCAGGGTGGTGATGTCCTGCCATAGGTTGCCCAACGTTGGCCAAAATGGAGTCTTACCTGTTGTTGGATCACCACATCCTGCCTCTGTGTTTCTGCTCCCCTTAGGCTCTCTTATCTATGGAAAATAAAAATGATCTTGGTTTAGCAGAGGGACACTCGAGAACTATCATAGCCAATGGGACCCTCCTAGAATGATCTTTGAATTATCTGAGATTCAGCATCTTAATATAGAGCACATTGAACCCGATCGGCACAGATCCCACAGCTAATTGCTATTAACAAGTTAATTTACATGTTGTGAAAATAAACCTTTGTGTCTTACCTAATGTAACATTAGTAGCCTTATCATCTGTACCTGACCCTGATGCATACAATCCATACTCCTAATAACATCCATGTTGTTCCTCTCTTGCTGATTGAAAGAGCATGTATAATCCACTCATTATTTCAGCTTAAAAAGTCCAGTTGCGGTCACGACGGCGGATGACAAATGCGACTTCGCAGCTTTGCTTTCAGTTTTTTGTATCTTGCATAATACGATAAATTCCACTATTTGCCCTTTTGAACTATAACAGGGGTCAGGAACCTTTTTTCACCAAGGAGCCAATTTTTATTTTATTTATAAACAAGGTCTTTTTATTTATTTTTTTTATGCATTTTTGAATAATGAATAATTTATAGATTGATGACTTCAGCCATGGTGTCCTGTTTAGAAATTCCACATTAGGAGCTACTTTTAGCCTTAAGATTTTTTGTGAATACAGGCCCTGATCATATTAAACTATTTTTATCTATACTTTTCAGTACTGAATATATTTTAAGTACATTTATAATCAAAATATATCTCGCTTCATATGTCATCTTGGATTTATTTTTATCACCAAGCTCATCGCAGTGCATTCTGGGATTGCCTACACAAGGAAGCATAAATTAGATGCTACCTTTGATTTTGAACACAACTATATATCTTATGAGGCAGCATAATTAAGATACCTACATTTTGGAACAGCCTTTGTGTCGGCAGCGCACCTATGATGACTTAAAATGTCACCTTTGCAGGAAGCTCACTAGAATTTGTAATGGACCCTATTTGTGTGTTTATGTTATACAGCAGTATTCCTACAAGATAACTTCTTCACAAATTAGTGGCCCAGAAAAAAATAAACTCACCTTAGTGTGACCATTCATACAACCTTTCACACAAACATGTAAAATGCTCTTCACGTCAGCATGTCAGGGCCTGTATGCAGGTGGTTATGCTAACAGCTGTTCCTGACTCAACAAGGAGAGGTGGAATTTCCCCAACCTAATGCTTCCAGAGGACCTTCACAGGAACTGTTCGTTTTTATGCATAAAGTTGAAACTTGGGGATGACGATAATGGTATTGTTTATACTGAGGGGATTTATTTATTTGTTTGCTGAGATAAATGGCACTAAATTCATGTAAAAAATTAAAAAAAGGAATGTTGTGGGTGAAGACATCATAAACCTGGATGAAGACAGGTTTCCTGAAATCTAATAAACATTATAAATAAAAAAAAGTTTATATATTGAATTTACTGTAATAAATAATATTTATATAAATTATATACTATATATATATATATATATATATACACACACAGTGCATCCGGAAAGTATTCACAGCGCTTCACTTTTTCCACATTTTGTTATGTTACAGCCTTATTCCAAAATAGATTAAATTCATTATTTTCCTCAAAATTCTACAAACAATACCCCATAATGACAACGTGAAAGAAGTTTGTTTGAAATCTTTGCAAATGCATTAAAAAATAAAAAACGAAAAAAATCACATGTACATAAGTATTCACAGCCTTTGCTCAATACTTTGTTGAAGCACTTTTGGCACCAATTACAGCCTCAAGTTTTTTTGAGTATGATGCTACAAGCTTGGAACACCTATTTTTGGGCAGTTTCTCCCATTCTTCTTTGCAGGACCTCTCAAGCTCCATCAGGTTAGATGGGGAGCGTCAGTGCACAGCCATTTTCAGATCACTCCAGAGATGTTCAAGCAGATTCAAGTCTGGGCTCTGGCTGGGCCACTCAAGGACATTCACAGAGTTGTCCCGTAGCCACTCCTTTGTTATCTTGGCTGTGTGCTTAGGGTCGTTGTCCTGTTGGAAGATGAACCTTCACCCTAGTTTGAGGTCCAGAGAGCTCTGGAGCAGGTTTTCATCAAGAATGTCTCTGTACATTGCTGCATTCATCTTTCCCTTGTCCCTGATTAGTCTCCCAGTTCCTGCAACTGAAAAACATCCCCACCGCATGAGGCTGCCACCACCATGCTTCACTCTAGGGATGTATTGGCCAGGTGATGAGCGGTGCCTGGTTTCCTCCAGACATGACACTTGACATTCAGGCCAATGAGTTCAATATTTGTTTCATCAGACCCGAGAATTTTGTTTCTCATGTTCTGAGAGTCCTTCAGGTGCCTTTTGGCAAACTCCAGGTGGGCTGTCATGTGCCTTTTACTGAGGAGTGGCTTCCGTCTGGCCACTCTACCATACAGGACTGATTGGTGGAGTGCTGCAGAGATGGTTGTTCTTCTGGAAGGTTCTCCTCTCTCCACAGAGAAAAGCTGGAGCTCTGTCAGAGTGACCATCGGAGGTCTACAGACAGTTCCTTGGACTTCATGGCTTGGTTTGTGCTCTGACATGCACTGTTAACTGTGGGACCTTATAGAGACAGATGTGTGCCTTCCCAAATCATGTCCAAATCAACTGAATTTACCACAGGTATATATGGTGAGCCGTGCATATACAGTCTAGGCCTTCTGTGTGATTCATGCCATTAAGAAAACACAGTTTCACAATGAAAAAGACACTCTATGCCTTTGGGCATCATACATTATTTCACAGCTAACTAGTAATAACAATTTACATTTTATAAACACGTCCACGCAGGAACTTGAAAAAACACTTAATGCTCAAGCAAGCCTAATTTTAACTGCAGCATGACTGTTTTGTGAAATGAACGTCTCCCGAACAGACATTCAAAAATCAAAATTTTTCATATGAAAGTACCAAGGAGGTCTAAAATACCTGGACAAATCTATCTAATAATATTTGCGATATTCATGCTGCAGTTAAAATTAGGCTTGCTTGAGCATTAAGTGTTGTTTCAAGTTCCTGCGTGGACGTGTTTATAAAATGTAAATTGTTATTACTAGTTAGCTGTGACATAATGTATGATGCACTATATAGTGAATAGGGGCGGTTTCAGACAGAGTGAGTGTTCCATGGCCAGAGTTTGTGCCCTGCATAGGCTGCGTTCTCTGCATTTAGAAAGCGGCGGTACTGCTGTACAGAACTAACAATCTTAATACTTATGACACTGAAAAATTTAACTACACTGAAATAAGAATCCACACAGGACTTTAAAAGCTATGAAACAGCAAAAGAAGGCATTATATTTCAGCATTATATATAATGTCCTTGTGGGACATTTTCATGTTTTCACTGTAATAATTACTAGAAATGTTTCCAAACCTCTCTTCTTATTGACAAATTCATCCAGATCTGACAAGAGCCCTTAAAGGGATAGTTCACCCAAAAATTTAAATTCTCATTATTTACTCAACCTCATGGAACCCCAGATGTGTATAACTTTCATTCTTCAACTGAACTCAAATTAAGATCTTTAGAAGGATTTCTCAGCTCTGTAGGTCCATGCAATGCAAGTGAATGGGTGGCAACATTTTAAAGCTAAACAAACAAACACATCAGCATAAAAATAATCCATAAGAATCTAGTGGTTAAATCAGTATATTCAGAAGTGTTGTGATAACTGTGGATGAGACACAGAGAAACAGATCACTTTCATATTCTTCTTGTGTTTTTAGTGATTCACATTCTTCTCTGCATATCGCCCCCTGCTGTCTAGCAAACAATGACAAATATTGATCTGTTTCTCATCCACAACTATCATATCACTTCTGAAGACATTTACTGGAGTTTTATTAATTACTTTTATACTGCCTTTATGTGCTTTTTGGGGCATCAAAATTTTGGCCTACAGAGTTCACTTTCAAAATATATATTATTATAACATTTACTTTCAGTGAATGTTTTATATATATATATATATATATATATATATATATATAATATTTTTAGAAGAATATTTTAACTCTGTAGGCCAACATTTTTATGCCCCAAAAAGCACATAAAGGCAGTAGAAAAGTATTGCATAAGACTCCAGTGGTATAATCCATGTCTTCAGAAGTGATATGATAGGTGTGGATGAGAAACAGATCAATATTTGTTGATCATGCACCTTTCAGTGAATGTGTTTTATATATATATATATATATATATATATATATATATATATATATATATATATATATATATATATGACAAAAAGTCATATTGCGATTATTTTGAAAAATATTGTGATTGCGATTTGAACTGTGGTTATGATGGTAATGTTTTCCACATGTTAAACTGCAAAAAGGCTACTGGGGTATTGACACTTGAGCCCTCTTGAAAAGCACAAAACTGAGATCTTTTTTCAGTTCAACCACAAACAAATAAATATATAAACAGTGAAACAAAGTCTTCTTCATTCTTCTTATTTGTTTATAGATTAATTAAGAATGGAAAGCGATTAAAAATGCATAGGCAAAAAGGTGATTGAGAATGAAAGGATTCAAAATATGTATTTATATATTCGTCACTGATATTATATATATATATATATATATATATATATATTCACCTCAATCTGGGTGGCAGAGGACAAGTCTCAGCTGCCTCCACTTTTGAGACAGTCAATCCGTACATCTTATCATGTGGCACGCTATGCATTGTATGCTTGTAACAGAGACATGTGTTCTGACCATTCTGATAAGAATATTACAAAGTCAAATATAAATATGCCTGACAATTGGGCTCTCCAGCTAACACCAATCTCTGAAATGTGGCAGGTGTGTTAGCCATGACAGAATATTGCAGAAGCGAATCATGCGTGAGAAAAGAAGATATTTCGGAGGCACGAGGAGTCAGAGGCACTTGCCAATAACTTTTCAACAAATCCAGTTAAGTGACAAAACGAGCAGATCCAATATTATCTACACAATCTTCCATGCGGGGCAGCGGGAAGCAATCGGGCACAGTAACAGCATTCACTTCGCTGTAGTTGGTGCAAAATCAAAATGTTCTATCTGGTTTGGGAACAAGAATACACGGGAAAGACCATGGACTACAACTCGGGATAGCTAATCTGTTTTCTAGCAAGTATTTACTTCCTCTTCAAGAATCGCCTGCTTGTGAGCATTCACTCAATAAATTAGGAAGTTAATTATTCACATTAATATCATGTGCTAACACTGATGTCTGCATGAGAAAGTCGTTAAAAAGTGTGGGAAAATCTTGAATTAAACATACCAGATCCTGTTTTTGCTGCCAGATAAATGCATGAGATGTTATGATAAATCCTTCAATATTTCTGAATTTGACAGTTTAGTGCATTCTTGAGGAGCATTGCGCAGCACTATACCATCCTCATCAGCACCAGCAAAGGCAACAGTACCAACAGATGTAATTTCACAGACTGTTGTAAAGAAGAGACAACGGGCCCTGCCATCTGCTCTGTATTCTCTCTGGCACGGTATGCTTTCAGCATATTAATATGACGAACACGAGACTGGCGCTTTCTGTCAGGCGTCTCACTCACCTTTTTCTGAACAGTGTAGGGACCAACAAACCAGGTAGACAGTGCTGAACCTTGAACAGGTAATAACACAAGCACACGATCACCAGATTGAAAAGTGTGAGAAACAGTTTTCGCATCATACTGACGTTTCATATTCCCCTGCGCAGCAGTAAGTGACTGTTTCGCAAGAGACCAAGCGCTATGTAAATGCTCTCGGAACTGACTGACATAACTTAATATATTCCTTTTTGGACTTGAATCAACAGACAACATTTGTTCTTTCAGCAGGACTGAACCCTAGAGACTCTTGAACAGCCTCACTATGTCAAACAAAACTAACCGAACACGCTTTACCAGTCAACACTTTTTATCATGGACTTCAACATTTCGTGAAAACATTCAAGTGCGCCCTGACTCTTAGGATGGTATGCACTTGAAACTCTGTGTATTTGTAAGGGATTTGAGAACCTGAGCAAAAAGTTTGGACAGACAATTAGTACCTACGATCTTAGGTAGTCCAAATATAGAGAAGAATATCACCAATGCCCTAATAATTACAGTGTGTATGGCCTCAGGAAACCTAGTAGCAGAAAACATCTCTTAGGAAATGGACCAACACAGTCAACAAATACATGCTCGTATACTCATACACATGAAGAGTATAGCCCACCTTTTGTTTTCAGCTACCCCACCTCTGGTGCGTCGAGTGACCACAGTCCATGGACCAAAAACATCTAATCCCACGTAGGTAAATGGAGGAGATGTACTGAGGCGCTCAGGAGGCAGATCTGCCATCTTCTGGACTTCCTGCTTTCCTCTGAGTCTGAGGCATGTCACACAACGATGGAGAATGGAGTTTATCAGTCTTTTGCCTCCTAAAATCCACAAGCCAGCCGATCTGATTGCTCCTTCTGTAATATGTCGGCCTTGATGGTGCACTTTGGAATGATAGTAACTCACCAACAGTTTAGCAACATGACTTTGCTTTGGGAGGATGATTGGATTCTTCACCTCTGATTCAAGAGAGGCGTGTCTCAGACGTCCACCAACCCTCAAAAGATCGTCGTAGATGTAGGGGTCGAGATTCCGCAGCCCACTTGAATGAAAAACTTGTTCGTTCCTCTGCAGAGCAGCATACTCCTCTGGATATAGATCTTTCTGAACATGTAGAAGAATTAGTCTTTTTGCGGTTGCCTGCTCTTCAGGAGTGCGTATTCCGCTACACTGATGCCATCCTTTACGCTCATGTGATGTGCTGATAGAACCTGACGTGTGAGAACGTGCTTGATGAATCAGAAAGGAAATGGCTCTTAGCAAAGATTCCCAGGTTGAAAAGCGCTGAAACCGTTCTGAGAAGTGGCTTCTGTCAATTTGAGTAACAAAGCTGGACACACAAGGCCTGATTTCTGCATCCTCCTTAGGATTCACCAGTTCGAATAACTCACATTCTTGTGCTTGGGGCAGTTTGTAGAGAAAGCTGGGTCCTGTGAACCATATAGTGTCATTAAGCTTTGATGCAACCACAGATCTTGTCGCTAGATCAGCTGGATTCTGGTCCGTAGGCACATAATTCCACTGATCTGGAGAAGTTGACTGACGTATCCGTTGAACACGGTTGTGCACATAAACGAAGAAGCGTCTGGACTCATTGTAGATATATCCAGGACTACTTTGCTGTCACAATAGAACCTCACAGCATTCGGCTTGTAGTCTAGTTCATCAAGGATATGTTCAGCCATCTCTACAGCCAGCACCGCTCCACACAGCTCTAGGCGAGGGATGGAAGGCTCAGGACGAGGCGATAGCTTTGCCTTGCCCAGCACAAATCCCACTTTGGCCTCGCCTTCATCAGTCAGAGCTCGAATGTAAGCCACTGCCCCTATGGCCCAGTTCGAGGCATCTGAAAAGACACACAACTCAATGTATGAAGTGATAGAGAGTGAATGATGTAGATATGTGCGTGTGATGTGAATGTTGCTTAGCTTTTGAAGTGAGGTTCTCCATTCTTCCCACTTGTTTCTTTTCTCTTCAGGAAGGGCTGTGTCCCAGTCATGCACCTCTTTAGCCAGCTCACGTACTAGCGCTCTGCCTTGGATTGTCACTGGTGCCACCAAGCCCAAAGGGTCGAAGATGCTGTTCACAGTGGAGAGCACTCCACGGTGAGTGTAGGGCTGGTTGTTAGTTGCAACTTTGAAGGTGAAGGTATCTGTTTTTATGTCCCAGTATAAACCCAGACTTCTTTGAGTGGGCCAAATCTCATTTCCAAAATTCAGATCTTGGAGGCCAGAAGCCAGGTCTTCTGGTGGGAAAGCTTGCATTACTTTGACACTGTTTGAAGCTATTTTATGGAGCTTAAGATTCGACTTGGAAAGCGATTCTTGAGTGCGCTTGAGCAAGTCGATCGCTTCAGCTTCTGTGGGAAAGGACACAAGCCCGTCATCCACGTAGAAATGTCGGTTGTCGGTGTCAGTTCCGTACTCTTGCTCACTTTGCTGTGCAGCTAACCGTAGACCGTATGTGGCCACTGCTGGAGAAGGGCTGTTCCCGAAAACATGTACCCTCATACGGTATTCTACCACTTCTTTGCTCAAGTCACTGTCTCTGTACCAGAGGAATCTCAAATAGTTTCTGTGATCCTTTTTCACCAGGAAACCATAGAACATTTGTTGGATGTCCGCCATAATTGCAATGAGATCTTTCCTGAACCGTAACAGCACACCTAACAGGGAATTGTTTAGGTCAGGGCCTGAGAGGAGAACATTGTTCAGAGAAATACCTTGGTGTTGCGCACTGGAATCAAATACCACCCGTATCTGTCCCGGCTTTTGCGGATGATACACTCCGAAGATGGGTAAATACCAACATTCTTCATCCTCGTGGATAGGTGGTGCTCTTTCTGCATGATGGTTCTGAAAGAGCTTCTCCATGAAGGCAGAAAACTGTTCCTTCATCTCCGGTTTTCTGCTCAGTGTGCGACGCAAAGAATTAAGGCGAGACAAAGCTTGTTCCCGATTATTAGGGAGTAATGGTCTGGGTGACCGAAATGGCAAAGGAGCGACCCAGTTTTTCAGTTCATCTTGTTGGAACTCTGTTTGCATGATTTTCAAGAAGATCTCATCCTCAAAGGACATGGCAAGTTTGTTATCATTCTTGGTTCTCTCAAATACCTTGAACCCAAGTTCATCTTTGTCTTGCATGCAATGAGTAGCATCATTGAACGAATGGGAAAATACAACAGACTTATACTCCCCACCATGGCACAATTTCTCTTTCACTTTGAGGTGGCTCTGACATGGAGTGAGAAGAGATGGACGACCATTCTCCAGGATGTTAGTTTTAAAGACACTCACCATCGGCTTATGAGCTTTGTCAATGCAGACATCACCCACAATCACCCAGCCTAAATCCAACCGCTGTGCAAAGGGAGCATTGTGAGGCCCATTAATTTGTAGTCTCACTTTGTGTACACGGATCATGTCTCTTCCCAGCAATATTAAGATCTGAGCATCAGGATCTAGCTATGGGATGAACTGTGCCAAAGGTTTCAAGTGTGGATGAACAAGGGCGACCTCTGGAGTGGAAATTTCTGATCTGCTGCTCATTATTTCGTTACACTCTATTAGTGGAGGGAGATCAAGACATATCTTACCATCCAGTGTCTCTATTTGGAAGCCGACTGCTTTTCTTCCAGACATTTCTATCGAACCAGCACATGTTCTCAACAAATATGGAGAGGGGTTACTCTGGACTCCAAACAGACGAAAGAACTCTCCTTTCACCAGTGAGCGGTTGCTCTGGTCATCAATGATGACATACATCTTGATAGCTCGTCCCTGCTGTCCTTGAGGAAATACACGCACCAAGCACATTTTAGCACAGGATCGCATTGACGTACTTTCTCCACAAATTTCTGTGCACCTTGAAGTTACCTCTGGGGTTGTGTTGACCTGTTGTTCTGTGTTTGGTTCTTAAGCGTCGGAGGTGTAGAGAGGGGCGGGCTATGTCAGGATGCATAACTGTGCAATGTCTGTCAGAATCACACTCTGAGCATTTGAGGATCATGAGACATTCTCTGGCTACATGACTCGGAGAGCAACACCTGAAACATCTTTTATGTTCTTTCAGCAGGTTCTTGCGTTCCATCAACGATCTTTTCCTGAAGACTCTGCATTTAGACAGAGGATGCAATTTGTTATGAATAGGGCAGTACCTTGTCAAGTCTCTCTTAATAATGTCCTTCACATTAACTGAATATGACTCATCATTTGTGGACACATCTGTCTTGTACACTGACACGGGAACTCTGCTAACACCATGCTTATAGAGGGGTTTTTCATTTCTGATGGCTGTATAACTACTGTTTGAGAGCTTGAAACTAGGATCATTCCTGGCTTTAGCTTCACTGCAAACGAAATGAGTGAAGAACGAGAATGGGGGAAAACTGACCTTTTTCTCTTCTTTGAAACGTGAACCAGCGAACAGCCATTTTTCTTGCAAACTTACTGATAACTTCTCCACTATGGGATTGATACCACGAGGGGTATCGAGATAAGCTAACCCTGGTAAGTATGTGTCTTCTTTAGCTGCAAGGAGCTCCATGAGCAGGTCTGCGAGTTCCCTGAGTTTTATGCTGTCTTTTGGAGATAGACGTGCAAAGTTATCCAACCGCTTAAATAAAGCACTTTCTATCACTTCAGGAGTAGCATAACATTCTTGAAGTCTCATCCACGACAGTTGAAGAGCAGCTTGTGGATTAGTAACATACACAGCTCGAATCCTTCTCACATGATCCGACGATTCCTTCCCCAGCCACTTGACTAATAAGTCTAATTCTTCACTGGCTGTGAGCTGTAAGTCTTGTGTAGCATTAACAAATGAAGACTCCCATGCTCTGAAGTTCTCTGGGTTATCATCAAACTTAGTAAGTCCTGTGGTGACTAGCTCTCTACGCGCTACGAATCTAGCAAAGTCTGACATAGGGACGACTTGACTTTGAGAGAAATGCTGCATATCTGGATGGACTGCGTACTTTCGTGAAGCAGAATCTTGACATGGAGATGCTTTAGATGCAGTATTTGGTATGGAATGAGGCAGATTATACAGTGACTCTGGATATCTTGCTCGCTGCTGACGTTCACCTTGACAGCTTTTGCTCCGCTCCAGAACAGTATCTGCGCCGCCGTCGTATGCAGCGTTCATGCTCTCAGACTTTATCGCACATGGAGTCGATTCCTTCACACAGGTTAACAAAGAGCTATTCAGAGGTAAGGTAGCAAAGTCAGAGCTCACCTGAGACTGGTGTTTCACATATTCTTTTGTTCTCATTGAAATCACATGTGATGAAAGTATGCTCTTTTCACTGCGATTGTCATCACATTCCATTGCCACTGCTGTCTCTAACGCTTCAGCCTCTGCCAGAGCAGCGGCAGCTTCCTTTTCAACTTCCAATGCTTCTAAACGCGCTTCCACCATTGCTCTCGCTTGATCCAGTTTGGCTTTCTCTTGCTTCATTTCAAGTTGTCTTTTGCAAACGCCATCTTGGCACGTGCAGCTTCTGCTGAGGCTCTAGCTCTAACGGCAGCACTGGCAACAGAACACTTGGAGGAAGATGATGAGCGTGCAGAACCAACCTCTGAAGATGCCTTTTCTTTTCCTCCACTTTCCATGATTACATCTGTAACTTCTTCTAGCACCCGCTGATCCATGGCTTTTTACTATACTGTTCTCTCTATATGTTTGCCTTCAAAACGTGAATATAGATAAACAGCAAGCCAAACTCTGTTCAAGAGCCAGGATATGAGCGTCTTGCTCCTTTAATGGTATAACATGTACTGCAGTTTACATGGACAAAAACACCGGCCACTGAACCGAGTAAAACTGTAAATAAATTAAAGAAATATGGAAAACTTATTAGAAATCAAAATGACATGCTTCTTAACAGTGTAACAAGTAGAATGTATATAGATACATTAGGTCAGAAGCATTATCAATATAGCGCACTAGCGCCAATCTGCAATAACATAAACATCTTTAATTATATCACGTTCAAACTCCTGCAACATACACTAGACAGATAAATGATTCAAATTACCTTACAGCCAATGCTTACGACAGGAATTAGAAGAAAGATTGATGATGCAACTCAAACATCTCTGAAGCGTTCACTGCACCAAGAGCTCGTTATTTCCTGTTACCCGATGCGCATTGCTCATGGAAAACGTCAAAATAAAAGTCCTCACATAAGAGCGGCAGGAAAAAATGATCTTATACAAAATATTAAACAATCACATAATTATAATATTTATAAATGTAAATGTCTATCTCTGTAAATTATACACAGTCTCTAACAGAGGCAGAACAATGCTCAAAAGGTTCTCCCATTACTGGAATAGGCAAGAGAGGAGCAGGTGGAATCACCTGATTCGGCTTGCCCATTAATTGGTAAATATGACATGTACTGCAAAATTTTACAACATCTTTCTTTAATTCAGGCCGTAAATAATGTCTGAGGATCCGATTGTATGTTTTGGTAATTCCAAGATGACTCGACAAGTCATGGTCATGCGCTAAGCATAGCACATGCTGACCATAATCTGAAGGAATGACTATCTGATATACCATACTCAATTCAGCGTCAGGTACAGTCTTTGAACTCCATTTTCGCATCAACAAATTCTGTTCCATAAAATAGGCATAATTTTTTTTTTATCTCATCTGGTGAGATCGCAGAAGCAAAATATTTAGTCAGCAACTCATCAGATTTTTGAGCAGCAATAATCTGATCAAGAGACACAGCAATCTTCAAAGTTTCACTTAACAAACCCAAATTTTCACCAGCATTTTTCCGATTTCATACAGTGGAGACAACATATCAATAGCAAACTTAGGAGCAAGGAAAGACTCCGATAAGTCAACGGTGTAATCCTTTTTCTGTGCTTGAGCAAGTGTAAGTGTGACAGGGTGGAGGGTGAGGCAGGGTCGTGATTCTACACACCCGGACCCTTATCAGGCTCATCAAGCCTCCGAGAGGGATAAAGGTCGACTGCAGGCGGTGGTGCATCAGAGAGCGTTTGCGGGCAGCGGTCCGAAAACTTTATATCAGTCTTTTGGTTTAAGTTGTCATTACAATATAATTTATATTGTCAAGCTGGTTCTCGCCTCCTCGTTTCCTATATAAACCTTTACACTGGTGCCGAAACCCGGGAAAGAAGGAGGGATACACCATTTAGTTTCCACTGCTACCATCCACCCCTATGGAGCAGCCGCAGCCATCTGCCGGGCGACAGAGGAGCCCAGCCACCTGGAAGTGGAGGAACGGCCGCCGACCGTGAGGGGAGAAGGGGCTCCTAGCTGACCACCTGGATGATCATTAGACAATCATTGGCATACAGTTCACAGCAATCCATTTCACAAGTGAATTTGTCAATCAGTTGGAGATTTATTATGAGGACTTGTTTAAGGACCTGTCAATTTACACCTGCATCGGACATTTTTTTTATTTTATTTTTTTTTAAAAGCCAGGGGTATACATAGTACACAATACTACAGATATATTTTACAATAATGCCAAGACATTATATTAATTACACAGTGCAATGGTTTTCAATGCTTTGGAGTTGTTGGAGGTACAAAGAGTATTTAAATAATATTTCAAGTCTTTACAAAAAAACTGGAAATAGGGGCTTTATAGACATAAATTTACACTTATGTATAAAACTTGGCAAGAAATATAAACAGATTAATCAGAAAATATTAACTTATGTTATCAAAACCGTGAAAACCAAATAAAACGTCTTTATAAAGCAAAGAAAAACTAGTTAAAATAGAGGTACATACAAACAAACAACATAAAGATTGACTGGGTAAAAACGGTGTAACAGTTTAAAGGACACCTCCTTAACCTTGTTGGTAATTAAATATTTGTGAGGTAAAGACCATACGACCTGCGTCAGACATGCTAATGTCATGTCTCGGATGTGTTGCGTCATAAAAGTAAAATGTTTAGGTCACTGTGTCAAGTTAAATATTAAATATATTTTAATACTCAATCTTTAAACACATCTTGAGATCCTTTGGTTCGCATTTGCTCTCTTTCAAGTGTTTTGAACGTAACACACGTTTGTGTTGTGTGTCCGCTTAAGAGTTGTTAATGTTTTGTTCACTGTAATAAACTGTGTGTTGCTCACACAGCTGAAATTGTACTTACTGCCCTCTGGAGTAAACAGGTGGTACTACAAGCTTGAATTTCTCAGGAAATCGTTGCGATTTTTTACTGTGTTATTTTTTGTAAAATTAATCGCACGTAACGCGTTAAATCGACAGCCCTACATATTATACATCTTTTCAAAGGTCTAAGGTTTCAAGATTGATAGCCGATCTCTGTTTCACGATAGCAATGCTCCAGAAACAGCAATTTAGTTATATGTGCCAGGAGTACAAATGACAACATATAATATCAAAACGGGATTTCATACCTTTGTTATGAAAACGCGATCGCCAGATGAATCCAGTTCGCCACACTTGGGTCAATTGTCCATGACAAGCATTCATTGAAAAACATCCAATAGCACTTTTTGCCCATAAAAGTGACAAATCTGAGAAATATTGATATATTCTCCATTGTGTACATGAGATCTCACCTGAAAGAATTACCCTTCTTCATCATTCTTCAACAAACTATGCAATCTGAGCAGCATTCATGTT